>NC_142586.1:35731509-36385795 GCF_965207765.1 Zootoca vivipara | reverse complement strand
TTATACTATAATTCTGAATCTTGGAGAATTTGCACCCAAGTTTGGAATATGAAGCAATCCATGTTGCCTAGTTGAGTTCCAATTCAAGGATTCGTCATAAAGGACATTAGCGTCTCAGAAGTGTTTCCATAGATTTTTGTCTTAAAACTTGAACTGAGGTTTGGTTGTGGGCATAGTTCAATGAGATTAGCAGATGGAGTGTAGGTGGGCTACCACTTTATTTTATCAGACAGTTCTTGCATTCATGACAGCAGAGAATTGTTCCTTTTGCTTGCTTCCATTCATCCCATGCCAGAAGCTATGGGTTGGAAAGTTCCAGTTTGTGCCAACTTTGCTGCTGCACCATCAAACATTAAAGTCATGCAGGAGGAGTTGACTTGCCCAGCAGTGCTGTAGTAATTAATAGAGCCACCTGCTATGGCTTCTTTTATTGTGCTGAATGAACCAACAGGAAATGGGAAACAGCGCTTAGTGTGGCATAAAAGCAGAAATTCCAAAGTTGCAGGGAAACAGTATACCCTGTGTGAACCTGGAACTGTTTGTCCAAAGCACCAAGAGCCATTGTTGCATTATATATGGCTCATATATATATATTATATATGGGTGAAGATTCTGTGATTCTGAGAAGCCAAGAAAGCCTGGTCTTTCCAGAGCCAAATGCAAATATGGAGAAGCAGTTGGATTTTCTAAATTTTAAGAGCACATTTCCCAAATTTGAGAAATTTTTGCTCTTAAAGGGATATTGACTAACTTTCACATGGGGAGATATTATAGAAGCATGGTATAGAATCATAGCATTGTAGAGTTGGAAGGGACAACAAGGGCCATTTAGTCCAATCCCCTGCAATGCAGGAATCTTTTGTCCAATGTAGGGCTTGAACCCACGACCCTAAGGTTAAGAGTCTCATGCTTTACCGAGCTACCGAGGCAGTATAAACCAGTGAATCTGGAAGGAAGTTTGCATTTCTCCAAAAGTTCAAAATCCCAACCTTTGTGGAAGAGAAGCTGGATGTGTGCATACCTGCAATATTATGGAGGGTTATAGCTGCAGTTTATATGTCAAGTTAAGTTTCACCCAAAAAAAACAACCCACCCCAATATGTTTGCTTTCATTTTATTTTACACTGAAAAGTGTCTCCTAGCTCTAGGACCGTGAGAGTGGATGAAGAGAAAGAGACCACCATGAGAGTTACCTGGCAGCCTGCACCTGGAAAAGTTGTCAGCTACCGTGTAGTTTACCGGCCCCGTAGAGGAGGAAGACAAATGGTCGCAAAAGTGCCGCCTTCCTCCACCACCACCGTCCTGAAACGGCTCCAGCCACTGACTATGTACGACATCTCTGTCATTCCAATGTATAAAACTGGTGAAGGAAAACACAGAAAAGGCGAAGGAACAACAGGTACATTGATTTCTACGCTGCATGAATGTAGAGAGTTGTGTGTGTGTGTGTGTGTGTGTGTGTGTGTGTGTGTGTGTGTGTGTGTAAATCCATTCCTGCAACATGTACAGGGTGAGTCTTTTAAAAGAGGCCCCATGGAACATGTGTACTGTACTCTGTATCCACGGGGTCTCTTTTAAAGGACTCACCCTGTATGAGCATTAGCAAGGCTGCCAAAGACTGTAAATGTTAGTTTACGATGTCATATTTTGTCATCTGTGTGTGCGTTTACAATATTATTCTAGCTGTTTTTAAACATGCTCACTATCTGCTCCCAAAGTGACATGGGAGGGCCAACCTCGTCAGATGTGGTATAAGCTGCTTGTCTCCTGCAAACCACACAAGGATTCTGCTGATCTCTGTGTGAATTCTTGGTTAAGCCCAGTGACAGAAAGGGAGATTAGCAAAGTGGCACAAAGAGCAAACAGGGAATTTATATGGGATTCTTTTGGCGCACATTTACAAGCATCTTTATACCTCTTTTTAAAGTACTGCTTCCTGCATACCTTATTTAGCAGTATGGGAAGCTGCTTGACGGTGTGGCAATTAGAAATTACGTACTTGGATTTCTAACTGTTTTGTATGGAGTTTTAGTGGTGCTCAGAACTTTCAATCTGAGCCAGAATAATTCAGTAACACTTAATCTCAGGAACATTTTCAGTTCCAGGGCTCCACAATGGAATACGTATAAATTATGAATAAAGGACAGATAACTTGAGCAGGTTCTCCTGGTAACCAGCCCTTAATACACACCTGGAGAAAGTATTTTACAGAGCAACTTCCACAGGGTCTTGAACCCTCACACCTCTGATCTTAGAAATTAAGCGATGTTTATGTTAAACTTCTATTGAGGCTGCTTCAGCCAAAGAATGAATGAATGAACGAATATTTTTAAATGGCTTTCCACTAGAGAGCTAGGTTTGATGCCCTTCTTTCAGAGGCTCTGATTATGAATGATCATAGGAGCTATTAATAGAGCGGCCTTTTGCAGTAAGAGTGGTTTGAAAGGATGTTATAATTATGTCTTGCTATCAGTGAAACAGGAAGTGGGTTCACATTATCTAAAACTCTGAGTTTAGCACAAGAAGGTGCCTGTTTCATCCCCTACTAGAATCCTTGGCTTTTGCTCTTTGAGATTAGATTGCTGCCCTTTTAGCTAAAAAACAAACAAACTGCAAATGAGATAGCATCCAACCCACCAGGAAAAAATGGCTCAGGAAGGAATCTACCGTATTGCTTGTTAAACCAGTAGTATATTATTCCAGTGTTCTTTAATCTGCATTGGCTGCACTGCTTGCCAGTTTCCAGATACAGTGCGAAATTGATTATGAGTGTTAACTAGCCTTAAGGTGCTCTAAATGTTTTGGAACTTTAGAGACTGGTTCTCTGCTCCTGTTTCTCTTGGCATGGCAATGATTAGGTCATCTGAATTGCTTCAAAAATTAGAACGGTTGAGAGTTTTGTGGCACCTTAAAGGCGAACAGAAAACATAAGAGGTCACAGATTAGAGCCCACTTCACATGAAGCATAGAATGTAACAGTTACAGTCTGTGACATTTCAATGAAAACCTAAAATGTATACAACTTTTTAAAGTAATCACTTATAGCAGCTATAATGAGTGATAGCACCATCTCCATAGCTTTGCTCATTTAACAATCATAATGTGTGTCTGTGGGGGGGGGGGCTATGGTGGAATCCATTTGGTAATATTGTGCATATGCAGGGGCTTTTGATCCAGTAGAGGGATCTGGTAATAGAAGAGAAAGGGAGGGGATTTTTCCTTTTTTTACCATATCTCTTTCCTCCTATGCTACATTCTACCCTGTTCTGGAGGATCCCTCAACTCCTTGGAACCAATTTTCTTGGGCTGTTAGGACAAAACATATAGGTGCATTCACTTTTTAAGAACTGAAATGAGGGTTTTATGGTTGAATATAGCAAACACTTAATTTCTTGGGTGTTGTTTGACTGTTGCAGCTTCCCCATTTAAACCTCCCAGAAATCTGCACACTTCTGATTCTACGATGTCAAGTTTCCGCGTAACCTGGGAGCCAGCCCCTGGTGAAGTGAGGGGTTATAAAGTAACTTTCCATCCAACTGGAGAAAACAGGCGCCTTGGAGAATTAATAGTTGGACCATATGACAACACTGTTGTATTGGAGGAGCTCAGGTATTGCCACTCATAATATTTTTCCTTATCAGTATTTTTTCCTCTATAGGTATTTTTCAGTCTCCTGCATCTCTTTCAGCATATAATACCAATTATATCATCCTATGTTTATTTTTAAAGTCTATTTCATTAGATGCCAAAGGCAGAAAGGCATGGTAGATATACAATTCAAATAAATGAATTAAAATATGACCCTCAAGAAAGCTTGTAAAACCTTTCTGCTAGGTCTGTAGTAGTTGTTAGCTTGTCTTGATGGTCAAGGTTGACTCAAAGCTAGGAGATATAGACAATATAGCTATAGATATTCAGTTGTAAGGACCAATCTCTTGCTTCAATAATAGTTTCTTACTCAGTGCCATTTTTCTAGAAAAAGAGGTGCCAGAACTCACAATGAACACCTCCCTTGTTCTCTTAGAATGGCAATGGCACTCACCTGAGAGGTGCCGGAAAGGAGTTCCTGTGAGAAAAGACAGCTTTAGATTTCAGCTCCTAAAGACTTACCCTGCCTTAAAAATACATGACAGGAAGAATCATTGTACTTTAGTGTAGTGTTTCAAGAAGTCCCAGGTTCCAATTCACACTTGGTCACAAAGCTTTTTCGAAGATCTTGGGCCAGCCTAACCCACCTCATATCCTTCTTAGGGTAAAATCAGTAGGGAGGGAGCCATGTATTCTGCCCTGAGCTCATTTGAGAAATGGCAGAAAAAAACCAGAATGAATAAATCTATAAAGGTGTCAATGTGAGCCATCCATTCATAGTCTAATTTGCTTCATATATGCATTTAAATCATGCAGGGCAGGTACTTCCTACAAAGTCAATGTTTTTGGAATGTTTGAAGGAGGTGAAAGTGCACCACTGATTGGAGAAGAAATGACTACCCTTTCTGATACTGCTGAGGTGCCCTTTTTAGCTGAAGGTAAATATGGTTTTAATGAGAAGCCCGTTTCTTATTTGGATATTCTAGTTGTAGATCTTTTATAAAACTGGTAAAGCAAACTGTTTTCAACATAATTAATTGATACAGTTATTTACTTGCAGGGTTAATTGCAAAAAGAAAAGGCTGCTTTTCATGAAGACCACTTTTTAAAGATAACTTCCCTCCCCGTTAGTTTCCATCTTTATGAAAAGGCTCTCTCTTGTTTGTCAAGACTTTTAAAAAGATTATTGCCCCATTTCACATTATAGCTATGCAGACTTATACAGTTACTCATGCATTGTCAAATACATGATACACACGCACACACACACACACGTACGTACACACACAGAGCACTATATGGAGTCAATGAGCAGCCCATATGGTGCCACCACTGTCCTTTTCTCTGGAAATTAGAAAATGCTGTGGGAAGGATTTTGAAACCTTTCACAGAATTCAGGGCAGGCACAGGCAAACTTGGCCCTCCAGATGTTTTGGGACTACAAAAACTCCCATCATCCCTAGCTAACAGGACCAGTGGTCAGGGATGGTGGGAGTTGTAGTCCTAAAACATCTGGAGGGCTGAGTTTGTCTATGCCCGATTTAGGGTGAATAAAATTTGGCCAGGATCCAAACAGCTATTGTGTCCAATGATTCCACCCACTGAATTTTTTTAAAAAACGTTTTTCTTTGACCTATGTGGTGAATAACATACCATGTTTGAACATTCCCCTAATTTTCAAGAGGCTTACTCTATGGCAAGTGTTTGAAAAACTCAAAGCAAACATGGATATCTGGAATTACTTTCTTCGGTTCTTTGGATCCAGGACTGTTTCTGCATTGTATCTGCTTGGTAGTGCAATCTTAAATCCATTTTCTAGGGAGTAAGCCCCAGTCCACACAGTGCAGCTTCTGAGTAAGCATGCATAGGATAGCACTGTAGAATAATTCACTGGCCAAGACTGAAACATTGTCAGGAGGTATATAGTAAAATGGGAAATTGTAGTTAACTCCTCCATACAGAAAATGAACAATGTGCTGAAACTTCACAGTGCCTCCCCTCAAGAGGGTGTGGGTGGCCATGAACATATTTTCAAGAAGTGAAACTTGAACAAAATTCATAGAACAGGCATGTATGTGTGTGTAGCAGCGGGGATTGCATCTAGCAGTGTTAGGAAAGGCCCCCACCCCCTCTCACTTGCAGGGCTTTTTGCAAGCAGCCTTTCAGCCCAGCAGCTCTTGCGTGTGTGTGTGTACTTTGTAAACATCTTATGTTGCATGGTTACATCGCAGGCTGGAAGGCAGTTTGTTAAAGCCCCACTACAATGCCACTACAAGTGAGAGTAGGACTTTCTTAAAGCCTTTCAAAGCGAAGCAGCAAGGGCAACAACAACCATAGACAAGACCCATTGGCCACCTGACTGACATGATAAGCTAAATGCAGTCCTCACCTCCATCCTATGATTTGTTTTTGTTTTTTTGCAAAGTTCTCTTGCTCCCTGCAAAAGAGGCAGAAAAATGAATTCCTCCTTTGAAGGGAGTGAAAGAAATGCAGGGTTCATTAATTCCATTAAAGTCACTTATACTGAGTTATGCTGTGTTCCATTCTTATGGAGGAAAGAATACTTTTGAGAATGGAAAAGTCCATCCTTTACAGGAGGGAACCCTTGGATCCAACTCAGTAGGTACAGTCTGGCTAAAATTAGGCATTTTTCAGTCTTATTTATTCTTAGGGGGACAGTTAAGCATATGGGCTGCTATTTGACTAAGTTTTACTTAGAGTAGGCTAATTGGAATGAATGAACATGACTTATGTCAATCTGTGTGGGTCCGCTTTGAGTAAAATGTAGTTGAGCACTACTTAACTCTCTCCCATTGAAATGAGTGCGCCCTAACAAGTTCCTGATGTTGGCAGGATAATACCCCGCTTAAATCATTGCAATTTCCCTTTATTCCTGCAGTTATTCCCTACAATCTGAGATGCTTTTTTTTCTTTCTTTTTTAAATAAATGAGGTAAAGTGGCAGCCTTTATGGAAAATTGTGCTCATAAAAATCCATATGCTGCATGTATTGTATTAAAACATATAGATTTTCTGCCATGGCTTTCTGGTTGGAGGCTAAATTTACAAAAGATTTGATGGCATTGATATTTCCAATGTTTAAAATTAAGGCCAGACTCCAGACACCTGTGTGTGTTGCTTTACATTCATAATTATCAGGGCTTTTCTGGTCCCCTCCTCTCACACAAGGCTCTTTGAATCCTGAACAGTGTTAGCAAGTGCATGAACTTCAATATATACCCTATTTCATGATTTATGATTGTGTTGATTAAAGACTAGTGTTGTATTTTCTATGCAGAAGAGGATCATGCTTTTAAATCCTCAGGTACCTGGAATAGTTCTATTCATGAATCTACAGTTTTGGATCAATAATGTGGAACATAGATGAAATCACTCTGATGAGTGTGCCTGATTTTACTCAGTGAGATTTCTTCCATGTAAAGACCAGAAGCTATGATGGCATGAAGCCAGAAGGTTTTGCTGCTGGTAACATGATCTGCAGAGGAAAAAAGGAGGAAGAGCACACATACACCCATTCAAATGGATAATGAAAGGATCATTTAAACCCTTGTGTCTTTCTGCTTTGTATAAACACACTGTGATTTTCAGCATGTAGAAAGCAGTTCTTATTTTTATCCTACAAGTGGACGGTCCCCAATATTTTATTTACTTTCTCTCTGAAGCATTTAAAACTTTGTATAAATGTTTGTTTTTGTCACTTCTGATTCTTTTGTGTCTATGTGTGTTTCTGTATCTTATACGTGTTGTGTTCTTTCTCTTGTTGTGTTAAATGTGTAAAAGTCTGCACCATCTTCATTAACAGACCACAAAACAGTATAAAATTAATTTCATCATTTATCTCCACATATTAAGTATATGGGCTAATTTCTAAAGATTCTTTGATTTTATCAAAGCTCACACATATTTAATTGGAGAAGATGTGCAATTTTGAAGTAGTCATTGTCATTGGCTATCTAACTTAAGTTTATTTAGTTGTTCAATAATTTAGGTGTGTTGATTCTCACTGCACTTGGGCCCAGGCTAAGTAATATTCTAATAGATCATGTCAGTGTTATGGGCAGTGCTCACCAGAATATGCTTCACAGCACATCTTTTAAAGCAAATATTAATAATACATAATCTCGGAAGTGTTATTGGTAGCACTATGGAATGCTCCTAACGACTTTAAGTTCCAATGTATATAGAAGAACACTAGTCAGTTACTTAAGCCATGCATGCTGGACAATGTAAAAGAGGATAGGATAGAGAACAGCTGTTTGTTTGCTGCAACTAACACACTTGTATTTTGATTGCTGTGACAGGCCTGGAATGCAAAACCAAAGCAGAAGCAGATATTGTGTTGCTGGTGGATGGCTCGTGGAGCATTGGCCGGCAAAATTTTAAAACAATCAGAAACTTCATTGGTCGCATTGTTGAAGTATTTGACATTGGTCCCGACAAAGTGCAGATTGGTAAGCCTGAATGTCCTGAAATAATTTGGGGGGTGTTGCTGTTTCGGGACCTTTGGCAACTAAATTATATTTCTCTCCCAGCTCTTGCACAGTATAGTGGATCTCCTAGAACAGAATGGAACCTCAATGCACACAAAACCAAACAGAGTTTGCTGGATGCTGTTGTCAACTTGCCTTATAAAGGAGGGAACACCCTCACAGGTAACATTCTGCTGCTGAATTCCTCATAAGGTACACTGGGGAAATGAATACAATGTTGTATGGTCTGAAAAGATTTTTTGTTTTGAATATATTATACTGACTTTATAGAGTGGACAAAGAAGTGTTCCTTTAATCTCCTCAGTTTATCTGCTGCCACTCAGTCTCTTCAAACAACACTCCACAGAATCTCTTCAGAACGCTCCCCCAATTTCCTCGGCCAAGACCTTCAGTCCCCTATAGTAGCCCTTAAGGAACAACAACAAAAATGCCTGTGCTACAGACATCTCACAGGGAGCATCACTGCATAATCTTACTCTGTATAAGTGATCTCCAAACTAGGAGTTACCAGGCAGAAAGTTGTCTTGCCAGTGCAAGTAGATAAATAGGTACCACTGCTGCAGGAAAATAAATAACATTTCCGTGTGGGAGCCAACACTCGTCACAGTGTCCCATTTCACCTGAAGCGCAATGTCATCCTGGCCACATGACTCGGAAAACTGTGGACAAACGCTGGCTCCCTCAGCCTGAAGCGAGATGAGCACCACACCCTATAGTCAAGTTTAACTGGACTTAACCATCCAGGGGTCCTTTACCTACCTATGAGTGGTAACCATAACAGCTGGAATGAAGTAACTACTTAGGGCAAAGCTTAAGTGTCTCTTAATGAAGGTACCTATCCTACTTTAGGGAGGTTTACCCTCTATGCTGGAATCTGTGGCTAATGAACAATGGGTACCTGTGTGTGCTGTGATTTCAGGAGATGCTTTGAAGTTCATCTTAAGCAACAACTTTAAGACAGAAGCTGGCATGAGGCCCGGAGCTCGCAAAATTGGTGTCCTCATCACAGATGGCAAATCACAAGATGATATAGTTGTGCCATCTCAGTCACTGAGAGATTTGGGAGTGGAGCTGTATGCTGTTGGTGAGTATTATGTGGAGAGGTGGGAAATATAGAAGTTGGTTGGAAAACTAAATCACTCATTTTCCTTTATACAAATTGGGAAACAGTCTAATGAACATGCCTAGGTTATTTTAAAATGTTTTAATTTTGTCACCTTTTTAAGGTATCAAAAATGCTGATGAGAATGAACTGAAGCAGATCGCAACAGACCCCGATAACATTCATGTTTACAATGTTGGAGATTTTGGCCTCCTTGTTACGATTATTGATGACCTCACTAATAATTTATGCAATAGTGTAAGAGGTCCAGGTATGTTTCTCTTTCCAGTTTCGTTTTCAACTTCTTTTTACCTTTTATATGATGCCTGCTGCATTTTCCTAAATTATTTACTTGGAACTTTGTTTTTGTATTACCCCCATGGTGTGCTAGCTGTTAAAACCCCATCTGCTTTCTGCAGCTCTCAGGTAACATCTGAAGCTCTGGATCATGTGAGAAGTAGCAGTGTGGCAGCCCTTCACACATGCCAGCATTACCACATTTTCTGTGAATGGGGAAATGCTGAGTGATAGCAAGTCATATGATGGACTTCTCCCACATTACCCAAGTCACCAGTGTTTAGTTTCACAGTCCAGGAAGGAGTTGTACTGAACTGGTGACTCCTTCACAAAGTAATAAGAGAAAAGTTCCTTGGGAGGAAAATATATTCCGTAGCTGTTTTAAGACAGAGATACTCAGGAGCATCTGTTGGCATGTTATTTAACAAGATAAAAGGCCAAATTCAAATGTTACAACAAGTCCTGCACAGAATAAAATATATGAAATAACATTTCCTCAGCATGTCATTTGTGATTTTGGCACATCAATTGGTTTTTTTGCTCTGAAGTTTTTACTGGCTGCAGCTTCTTAGTGCATGGACTTAGGTTTGCCATAACATCTCAAGTTTGATTACCACAGATTAAAGAATGCATCATATTTTACTATAAATTATTTTATGCATATGAATCATATACATTTCAGTTCAGTAAGTAAATGGATCCAATACTTAAGTAAAAACAAGTTGAGTTGACGTATATTATTGTTTTGCATTTCCTTCTTTGGTAACCTTCCTAATGAAGATTTTATAGTACTGTTGCTCTTTTTTTTGCTTTTTTTTGCATCACAGCTGATTTGGCACTACCGCCAACCAACCTAAAAACCTCTGAAGAGACACCTTATTCCTTCAGAGTATCATGGACACCACCTACTGAGAGCGTTGATAGATACAGGGTTGAATATTATCCTGCAGCTGGAGGCGCACGAAAGGAGGTCAGAACTGGACATCCAATTTTATTATTTTATTTATGTTTGTATATACCACTGGCTTCTCCTGCAGTGATTTTGCAGTGGCTCTGCTCCTTCCTCCTGGGCCGTGTCCAGGAAGTAGTGCTGGGGGATAAATGTTCAGACCCCTTGGCTCTCACTTGTGGGGTGCCTCAGGGCTCTGTCTTCTCCCCCATGCTTTTCAATATCTATATGAAGCCGCTGGAAGAGATCATTTTGGGGTTGGGGGGTTGGGCTGGGTGTTCACCAGTATGCGGATGATCCCCAGCTCTACCTCTTTTAAATTGGAACCAGTGAAGGCAGTGAATGTCCTGTGTGAGTGTCTTTACTAGAAGTTGCTTTTGTTCTATCAGGGCCAAGAACAGAGATAAAAATAGCAGTAGATAGATTTATGCACAATTATGTCTCCTGTTTCTTGTAGGTCTTTGTAAGTCGTTCGGAGACGACTACAGTTCTGACTGGCCTCAAGCCCGAAACAAAGTATGTTGTGAATGTATTTTCTGTGGTAGAAGGTACCAGTAGCATACCTCTAGAGGGCGATGATACGACTTGTAAGTGTCAATTCAAATTCAATTAAGATATGTAATAATTCATAAAACTTCCAAACTGTTTTTAAAACAAAGTTCTGAATAGAATGTTTGTGGGAATATGGAGTGGAGATGAGAACTCCAAGCATATAAAAAACCTCTATGGATATTTTTAAAAATTGCAACCTCCTTTGTAGATAGACATTACCTTACTGAACAACAAAATGATTCACTCTGGGAACTGTAGCTCTGTGAGGGGAATAGGGGGTCTCCTAACAAGTCTCAGCACCCTTAACAAACTACAGTCCCCAGGATTCTTTGGGGGGAAGCCATGACTGATTAAAGTGGTATGACTCTACTTTAAACATATATTGAAGAAGGAGCCTAAGATGAGAAAGAGAACATTGGGTACTTAATATTCTATGATAAAAATCCAACAATTATAAGCAATATGATAGGAGACTTTTGGTTTTTCAGTCCGGAGGATAGAGTTATGAAAAGGATGAGGGCCAATCAAGCTGGGTGACCCTGAGAGTGTGATTCAGCTTTGTCAATATACAGTTCAGATTTACCAATTTGGGATTGTGGTTGTGTAGATTAAGTCCAGAACAGATGAGAGAAACTATCCCAGACAGTTACGTGTATTATGCTCTCATAGGATTAAAACATTGTTCACCAAAAGTCATGTACAGTTTGTGACCCACTAACCTAAGTTCAGACTATTATCTAAGCATTAGAACCTGCCAAGTACCTAACATCTCCCCTGTCCTTACAAACCTTGGGAGACTGCAAAAACAGGAGGTTTCTTAAGCCCTGTTGGGTCAGTATGTACAGCTGGTGGGCTGTGTTCAAACTAGTTGGTTATAAGTTGTGCAGGCCTGGTTTACTGCAAAAAGAATACAATAACTAAAAGCTACTCCCCAGCTGAAAGTTCAAACATGTTTTCAAAAATGAAGATGTAAATATGTTTATGGACACAAATAACTGATTTGAATCACATTTATGGTTCTGCAGTGCCAATCCCTTCAGTCAGAAACTTGAATGCGTATGACATCACCTCAACAACAATGCGCGTGCGATGGGAACCTGTCAGTGGAGCTACTGGCTATGTGCTGCTATATGAACCTGTCAATGCCACAATACCAGCAACAGAGAAACAGGTAACAACATATTTAAGAAAGAGAGACAGACAGACAGACAGAACCTGGATTTGCTTCTATATGCCAAAGCAGTGAGGCATTTATTTTTGTGTGTGCATAGATTATAAAATAAAGTAGTTTGATTGGAAAGTTATATACAAAATGATATATCAGTCAGGAAGTTGTAAATACATTATTAAACATGGAAACTGATTTTTTTTTTAAAAAAAATGAATGTAAAGTCCCAAGCATTTTGTTTTTCTTTCTAGTGGCTTCTTCTAAACTTCCTTGTTTATTTTTCTCTTTTTCCAGATGCGCGTTGGAGCATCAGTGAATGATGTACAGCTGGTTGACCTGATTCCCAACACTGAATACACTTTAACAATTCATTCAGCTTTTGGTGACCTCATCAGTGATCCACTCACCACTCAGGAAGTCACCTGTAAGAATAACATCTTGCTTGTTCTACATTTACCTCCTCTTGGTTTAGAAATGCCATGCTTCAGTATATTAAATGTATACTGTGATTTGCGTACAGGCAACTTCTCACTTGCCACTCGCGCACCACTGTGCACATGCACAGCTCTCATGAACTGGATGTGCTGCATGACTTTGTTGAGGCTGCTGAGTCTCCCTGCCTAATATCTGACTTGTGGGGTAGCACAGCAAGAACAGCAACAGCCACTTTCCTGTGCACTAGCCATTAGGAGGGGAGGCTCAGCAGTCCTCTCCAGCTCATGAGGGGCCCTCCCTGGAGCCCAATGAGGATGGGGGGGGGTGTCTGCTCGTGAGCTGGAGGCACAGCAGGGCTTTGTTGAGGCTCCCCACCTAAAAGCAGGAAAGAAATGCTTTGCCGCACCTCAGTTGTTAGGCGGGAAGGGTCAGCACTCTCAACAAAGCCCTGCTGTTCCTCTGACTCATGAGGAGACTCCCAACAGAGCCCAAAGAGGATGTCCTTGTTGGGCTCTGGGGAAGGTCTCCTCATGAGCCATGAGGACTCTACAGGGTTCTCCCCACTTATGCACATTTCACTTGTGGATGTGGAGGGCCAGATACATTTAATGTATTTTAATGTGTGTTGGAAGCCGCCCAGAGTGGCGGGGGGGGGGGGACCCGGCCAGATGGGCGGGGTATAAATAAAAAATTATTATTATTATTATTACCCCTGGGTAAGTGAGGTGTTGCCTATACATAGTTACACTGTCGGAGGAAGAGGAGTGCGGGGGGAGTGCACCGCCCCTGGCAGCGCGATCCCAGTGGGGTGCCATCGCAGCTGCCACCCCGCCCGCGCTGGGCGCCAGACCCCTGCAGACGGTGTGCCACGCCCCCAGGATGCGCACCAGCCCCACCCCCTCCTCCACTCCGCCCCCGGTGCCAGAGCATGAAGCTCCACCACTGCATAGTTATACCATTACTCAGTTATTTAGACACATTCTAGGGGCTTGGATTATTCTCACTGAAACCCTTCCACTAATACATAAAACGTGATAGTGCTACTGTACCCATACAGTGCTTAGAACTTGGCTGCTAAAAGACAATCACTGTCCAAAGATGTTGTGAAAAAGGCACATACCATGTTATTCTCCATGGGAAGCCTTTAGATATGGCTGTTCATATAGCACATGCATAAGGCGTATTAGGAATAGATGATAGTTCTCCCCCCCCCTCTGGAGAATTGAAGGCTTTTATTAGAATAACCATTTCTTATTGTATATATACTTGCCCATTTTTACCTTCCATAAGCATGTTTTTCTGGTTTACATATTGTTTCAATAACTTGTAAAATCTGTTTGAAAGCTGGCATTCTCACTTCAATTCATTTTTTTATATGAATGTAAAAGTTACATGGACTAGGAGATTTAAAGATAAATTTTGCCAAAATATAAACCTGTTTGGGGGATGGCATTTAATATTCTTGCCGATATGTCTGATTATTCAACAGTACCTTTAAGTGGATCAAAAAGCCTGGTGATAAGAGATATTACTCACAGCAGCATGAGAGTCATTTGGGAACGTGTTCCAGGGAAAGTTCGGAAATACATATTGAGATACAAAGCAGCTGGGGAAGATGACGTGAAAGAGGTAGGTGAATTTTAGCTAATATGTGAAGATAGCTAGCTTAAGTGGAGTATTAAAGCATGACCATCTGCAGCAGCATTATTAAGGAGCGATCAGATGCCTGAGTTCCTGATATGTAAAATTATTTCCCCTCTTAAACAAATTTAGATTCTTTGGTTTCAGTGGTACTGAACCAACATATATGGCAGGCATCCCCAAACTTCAGCCCTCCAGATGTTTTGGACTACAATTCCCATCTTCCCCAACCACTGATCCTGTTAGCTAGGGATCATGGGAGTTGTAGGCCAAAACATCTGGAGGGCTGCAGTTTGGGGATGCCTGATATATGGATTGTTCTTCTCTTAGAAGTTAGCACTGCTAAACCACAGGATTCTTATGTCATAAATACAAGTGGTAGAAGAGTGACAATAGCTAGCATGTGTGCTTTGGTTGCAAAAGGAATAATTTTTTAAAAAAAATAAATAAAAATTGACCAAGGAATATAGAAAAAAGCTATGTGAAGCCAGCTTTTTGAGGATACAGGGCTGAACAGCTGTGAATATTGTACCACAGCAAGACTGATGAAGCAGCTTGGCAAAAAGGACCATCACGAGCACTCATTAAATTGAAGGTTGGGAAGAGTTCAGGGCTTTGTCCTTATAGCAGCCTTCCCCAGCTTGGTCCCTCCATATGTTTTTGGACAATAACTCCTGTTAGCTTCAGCCATTGGGGAAGATGGCCCTAGAACACGGAGAAGGATCAAAGAAAATATATTCAGGTTAACACACTTTGATGCCGTTCATTTGTAAATAAACAGATTAGTACAAAGTTCACCACAAGTCTTCAGTGATATCTATCCACCAGGAATAGCTTTGTGAATATAGTCCTAAAAACATGGAAAACAGAATTATGAAAGTGATGTTGTAAGGAGGAAAGCAGCATTTTAATAAATCTTTTTTGTTTATGTCTAGTTGGAATTGGATCCCTCTCAGACCAGCACAGTTCTCCCTGATCTTTATTCAAAAACACTCTATAATGTTGAGCTCGTTGCAGTATATGACGAAGGACCATCTATGCCAGTAGCTGCAGAAGGCACCACTTGTAAGTCAAATCTATTGCTTAATAGGTTTTCTTAGATCAGGTGTGGAGAACCTTTGGCCCACCAAATGTCACTAAACCAGAACACCCACCAGCCCCAGCAAGCATGGCCAAGGATGATAGGAATTGTAGTTCTGCAACATCTGGAGTACCAAAAAGTCTCCATAGCTGTGTTAGATTCTTAAAGAAATGTAGGGTTTAAAATGTTGAGTTTTGTAAAGAGTAACGGCCTAGACCAGAATGACTCTAGAGGAAGAGACTTAGGTTATTCTCCTTATCATCATCCTAGGTGGGAGGTGCCAGAAGGAAAACATGAAAAGATAAAGCAGCAGCTCCCATCTCTACAGTATATGTAGCAACCACAAATTGGGCAGCAAAAAGCATGCTGCCATTAACATAGGAACTGTATCCACCAATGAGATCATGGATTCAAATCCAGGCAGTATCCTTGGCAATAGCTCCTATCAGGCACACTGCCAGAAACTGCATTGATTAATTAGCTTCTCTGGCACAGCATCAGGATTAGCATAATGCCCACTGTGGTGACTAAACAGTGTCTTTGGTACAGCTTTCCTCAGGTATATTGTTGTGAATAGTGCCTTTGGTTCTCAAGGAGAAAGCTGCAAAGGATCACCTTTTTCATTTGCTAGTTCATGCCACTGCCCACAGGCATGGCAGACTCACATAACAGTGGGAGGACATTTTGTAGGGCACACCTGGCATGAACTTTTGCACCCCAGATCACTTGGAGGTCTGGTGTTTAGGACTCATGAGGAACACAGGGAAAGAAAACACAAAGTTGGATGTGCAGTATGGGAAAAGCAGCAACACAAATAATCTGGCAAGGACCAGAAACCTGAAGAGGTTTCATAAAGGCAGAGAAAAGGGCCAAAGGGGACAACATAGAATTGGCCATATCCCAGCCAGAACACTGTGGACACTGTAGTCCGTGTACACCAAGCCCCTGCACACCCACCTTAACAGAGTTCACCTGGGTAGGATTGTTCCAGTACTCATCTGCAGCGCACCACTAAGTTTATAAAGGAAGCATGTTGTTGAGACAGCTTATATCCACATACAATCTTTATAGATAAAAATCACTGTGATTGTGTTTCTGTGACCACCCCTGTCTGGAAGCAGTTAAGATGTGAATAGAGACTTCGTCACTGGCACAAACATGGGGTGGGTGGGGGTGGGGGAAGGATGTTGAACAGATAGAGAAGTGCACTATGGAAGATGAAGAAGAGGTGTTAAAACTCCTGTTTCCATGCATTGTAGTTTGAGTGAAAATGGGCTTGTTGAGCTCCTCAACTATCCATAGGCCCCAGGCAGATTTTCGGTCTTGCCATATTCTGATTCTGGCCATGGCAGATGTAGTGGCATTCTGCAATGTGCAGACTGTGGAGCAAAAAGACCTGAGCCTGACAATCCTACTGTAGTAAAAGAGTCTGTGCTGTTCTAGAGAAATTAAGGATTTCACCCTATGAGTATATGGCATGTAAACTGTTCTATACATTCCCCATGTGGTTTGTGTCCAAACGCCAAACACCTTATGTGGTACATTAGTCTCTGCATATAACCTTGCATTTCTAGTGATGTTTAGTTTGCAGGATTTTTTTCCTCTTGTGAGGTAATTTCTTACTTTCCCCTTCCTGACAGTACCGGTACCAGCACCACAAAATCTAAGAACTGATCAAGTAACCAAGACAAGTTTCAGAGGTACTTGGGACCATGGAGCACCTGATGTAGCTCTCTACAGAGTAGAATGGGGACCACCTGGTGAAGAGAAGCTACAGGTAAGAATTTTTCAATAACCCCAAAATCAATCACTTTAAACCCTTTTTGTGTGCTTAATGCTGTTTGCTGGAAATGTTAAACTGGCCACTGTGTTTTCTAAACTTTTGATACCTAGGGAATCGGTTTCTTCATTAAGTCTGGAGACACATTGAATCCTTTTGTATACAAAAGTGACTGTATGTGTTCTCCTCCTTGCAACTATAGATTAGCTCATTTAATATTGCCTCCTGGCACCCCATCTTCCTCTTTATCCAGTTAGTGAGTTCTCAGGGATAGTATTGCACTTTTTGTGCAATGGTCCATTTGGCGATCAATTTTAGTGGATAGTATGGTGGGGTTGCACTGCTCGCTTAACCCCCCTCTGCCTGAGTTGCTGCTGTGTGCTGATCTTACTGCCACCTCTTCCCTCACCCTCTCCATTTCAGTGTGCAGAAGGAACTTACTTGGAGGGAGGTAAAGTGAATGATCCCCAGCAGAGATTTAAAATCGCAGAACATGCAGCAAAGTAAAGCTGTTAGATCTTTAAAATAAAAGGTAAAGGGACCCCTGACCATTAGGTCCAGTCGTGACCGACTCTGGGGTTGCGCGCTCATCTCACATTATTGGCCGAGGGAGCCTGCGTATAGCTTCCAGGTCATGTGGCCAGCATGACAAAGCCGCTTCTGGCAAACCAGAGCAGCACATGGAAACGCCGTTTACCTTCCCGCTGTAGCGGTTCCTATTTATCTACTTGCATTTTGACGTGCTTTCGAACTGCTAGGTTGGCAGGAGCTGGGACCAAGCAACGGGAGCTCACCCCGTCACAGGGATTCGAACCGCCGACCTTCTGATCAGCAAGCCCTAGGCTCAGTGGTTTAACCACAGCGCCACCTGGGTCCCTTAGATCTTTAAAATATCCCCTTCTAAATCGTTTCCAAAGTTACCCACTTCCTTTAGTATAGAAAGAGACTACAAGTTTGGTAAGTTAAAAATGGTTTACTTAAAAACTCTTCAAAAGTCAGATTCATGTGCTTTTTCATGCAGTAGCAAGAAAAGAGAGGCAATACAACTTAGTTTCAAAAAGTAGTAAAATGTTTATAAATTATTTGTTCTAGTCCATGAAAAATGTTAATTGTTAAATATATTGACTCAATGAGTAACTTTCTTTCTTTCCCCCCACCCCCGTCACTTCCAAAGACAATTCTTAATGGTGATGAAAATACTCTAGTTTTTGAAAATTTGAACCCAGACACACTCTATGAGATTGGAGTTACTGCAATTTATCCCGATGAATCAGAGAGTGATGAACTGATTGGCAGTGAGACCACATGTAAGAAATTCTGAAACGCATTCATACATGGATTACAATTTGTAACAATAGTATTCAAATGAAAGACATGTTTTTAATGCAAACTTGCCCTGTTTGTGCTTCTCCCCCTCCTATAGTGCCCGAGGTACCTCTGACAACAGCAGGTAAGAACCTGAATTCATTAATAATATTTTATATATGAGGATTATACAGATACTATAAGACAGAGCTAGTTCAAGCCAAGACAGGATGCAGAGAAGCCAATGTTTCTATATAGTATACTTAGGGGTGACTCATAAAAGGGGAGAGAGGCAGAGGCAATGGTGCCATTCACGAGTAGGAGATCCTAACACATACACCTGTAGAGCTTCTGCCATCCTAGAGTTCCCCCAATTCACCACTGCCACTTTGTCCCCCCACCCCTGCCCCGAGATCACCATCACTACTGGGAAAATACCACTACCTTATTTTCTACTGCTGAAAGTACTCCTGTCTGTACACAGGCTTTGCCCCTTCTTGAGGTTCTGTCATGCATTGTGGGGTGTTGCTCTGGAGGTTTGCCTGAACTTCAGCAGGCTTTTCAGAGGGTGTGTGGTTTGAGGTGATGCAGGCAGAAGAAAAAAGTTGTGTCCACTGAAGTACTTTCCACTCATACAAAGGATAGGGTGGCTTTTTTAAAAAGTGACAACTTGGTGAATTAATAGCAACTTTTGTATATTTGGTGATGTTCTACTCCCCATTAGTCATGTTTAGCGCTACGCAACATTTCCATTCAATTCTCCTTTGCCCCTTCTTATATATGTCTTATATAATCTTGCCCAAATTCTGCAGTTGGGTAGATTTTGTTCTCAGCAGGCCCCTATATGTGTATTGTTATTCCAAGGTAATGAGGCTGCTGCTGATTTTGAGTAATGTCATGTATATGTTAAAAAAAAATCCTTCCAGCAGCACCTTCCAGAGACCAACTAAGTTTGTCATTGGCATGAGCTTTCATGTGCATGCACGCTTCTTCAGATACCCATTGTATGTTGTTTGTTATATCTCTTTGCTAAACAACCCTTTCATAAATTCATTTCAGCTCCAACAGGTCCCCCAAGAAACCTTCAGGTATACAATGCAACATCCAATAGCCTGACGGTCAAATGGGATCCTGCCATTGGACGAGTGCAGCGGTACAGGATCACTTATCGACCTACAACTGGCGATGGTGCTGAACAATCGGTAACCAACTCTGAAACTATTCTCTCATGGGGGAAAGCAGCAATGCGCTCCTGAACAAATATCCGCTTTTGAAAACATGAGCTTGTCAGATAGTTTTGTTTTCATGTTCTACAGTTCTGCAGAAAAGTATTTATATTACAAAATCAAAGAAAGTGGATTTGTTTCCTGTATAAGTAGAACCCACAAGATGACTCATGGTGGTCTTTCAGATGTAATCCAGCAAATATCACTTTCTCAGAGCCTGCAGAACAAACAGTTGCCAAGGATTGCTTTTTACTGGGGTTTTTCTGTCCAAAGGCTCTTTCAAACATAGCAGATTTCTGACATACCACAGTGAAAAAGCATGCAGATTATTTTAAATTGTCATGTGTCACAATTGTATGTAATATGGTTGGTCACTGTGGGAGCAGAATGCTGACTAGAGAGTCATTTGTTCTACTCCAACAGTACTCTTGTATTTTTATTTTGCTGTGTGTATTCACAGCTTCCTAGTGTGTTTATATTACTTGTTCATTTATTACTTGTACATGCTTTTCTCTTTATGGAAATGCTTTTTATGTAGGAACTTTGTAGCGTCTGGTCTTTGTAAATGCTGACAATATCTGTCCAACTGGCCACAACAGAAGATATTTCTTTGGAGCCCATAGACAAAGCATTTAGATCATGGGACAATGTGGGAATCATCATGTTTTGCTGTTCCAATAAACATCAAGGTTAATTTTCTTTGGGTACCAGAATTGGCCTTATATGCCCTTTAGCTGTAGATTGAGGACTTGGAGATCTGTACTCACTAATATGTAGAAATAAGAAAGACGATCCATAAAGAGCTCAGATCATTCAACATTTAAAATTTTATTCACATGGGTTTAACAAATGACTAATGCAATTCTGGTATTTTTTCTTTAATCCACTGAAGGACTTAGGCAGACAGTATTGTCTGAAAAACAGAAACTTGTATACTTGTAGTATATACAAACTGTATCCTTTCAGCATCTTTGGAATTTAGCCGCCTGCCCTTTCAATTTACATTTCATTCCATTGTTTTTTAGACCACAGTAGGAGGGAGGCAGAACAGTGTTGTCCTACAGAAGCTGCAACCTGAGACACGTTATAGTGTTACAGTTTCATCCATATATGCAGAAGGTGAAGGGGGACGAATGACAGGCAGTGGCAAAACCAGTAAGTAAAACAACGTTGGTTTTCTCATTTGTGAAGAATTATGCAAGAGTAATGCTAAATCACTTATAAAGTTGGCAGACTTGGCTTTTCCTTTGTTGAAGTCCCTACAGATGTTCATTTATTTGTGCAGATATTCATTTATTTGTACTTTGTAGTTATCCAGAATGGAAATAACTTTTTTTCTTAACAGTGGGAATCAAGTAGATAAGTACACTAGTCCAAAGAGTGGAAGGCAAAATGGTAGGAATAGTTCAAGGGGTATGTGTCATAAGGGACACGGTATTGTTGAGATGGCGAAGAATATTTATTAGTCATATTTTAATCCTGTCTTTTCACTATGACCACAGGCCTGGGAACAAATGTGGCCTCCAGGCATTCTATCTAGCCCGTGAGGCTCTCCCATGGCCATTCCCCAAGCCATGTACCATACAGGGTCTGCTCTATGCTTTCCTCAAATGTTCTTCCCTGGCTGGAATGTGACTTTGCAGTGTGATAATTCTTCTTGTTTGCCTGAACGGAGGGATAGAGATTTGTGTGTCTACTGAAGCCTCTGATTTTTGCATGGCTGGAGTGTAGCTCACTAGACACAAATCCATTGCTTCTGCACTTTTGCCTCTAGCCCTGCCTGTTACTGGAAAGTTCCCCACAAGGAAAAGTGGCCCTCGGACCTGGAAATAAATCCCCCATCTACGGATGGGGGAGAAATTCAAATCAGTTGTCATTTAAAGGCTAAAAACTATAAAATTTGCCCTTTCCAAAACAATATGAGAATAGCCTTTGAAATTCACATTTATCCAAATTTTGCGATGCAGTTCTCCGGTGTTTCTTTGTTTGTGGTTTTTTTTTTTTTACCAAAATGCATATATTATGGAAAGTGTGAATTAAAATAAATGCATTAGTGAAAAAAACATACAAAAATGCAGGTAGGGATAATTGTTTGCAAAAATGTGTACATTAATCAAAATGCATATGAAATATATTTATTAAGAGAATTTTTCAGTAAAATGTTGATGAATTTCATGAGGATTTTTTTAAAACAAACAAACAAATGAACACAAATTTCTGCAAAATGTGGAATTTAAGTTGGGAAAAGTGAGAAACAGCGAGAACTGAACTGACAAATCCTTTCCCATATTTGCATTATGGAGTTACATCACTATTTTACAACTGGATAGCTCAGTTGGTTAGAGCGTGGTGCTGATAATGCCAAGGTCACAGATTCAATCCCCATATGGGACAGTTAGAGTAGATGATCCTCAGGGTTCCTTCCAATTCTACAATGCACATTTGCCCCATCCCTTGAGAGTGAAGACACAAGACAAGTGGCAACTCAGTCATGCCATGAGCAGCATGTCAGGCTGGCTGTTGGGTTGGAAGGATGAATAGCTGTTCTTTCCTTCCTAAGCCTCCCTGTGAGTCAAAGCAGCAGCCAGGAACTGCATCCCCTATTTTTCAACTCCCTTTGTGCTCAAGTATGGCAGACTAGATTCATCTTGCAAGTGTTTGTAAGTCCAAAGAGTAGTTGTTAGACAAAGTGTTACCTGTACTTGTCACTGACCAAAGCTAGGCATAGCCACTCACATAAGACGGCAACATGATGCACAATAGTAAGATTCTCTGAGCCTGACAATGCATTCTATTTATCTATTTATCTCAGAACCTCTCAACACTGTGAAGAACCTCAGAGTCTATGATCCAACTACCAGCACATTGAATGTTCGATGGGATCATGCTGAAGGGAACCCTCGTCAGTACAAGTTGTTTTATGCACCAGTGGCAGGAGGTGCAGATGAACTGGTATTCCTATTTACTTCTGTATACTTCATACTTGCCCTGAACTTGCAACTGTTTGTGCTAGGGGTGGTTTCATAATTGGGCTGGGGCACCACTTAGAGCTGAATTTTCTATTCAGAAAACTGTGCATGGTACAACCCTCTTGGGACTGTACTACTTAAGTGTACAGGTGAGGAGTTCATATGCTTGACTCCTACTCTATGAGCGTAGAACAATGGCAAGCCAGGGAGAAAGCTAGGGCACAATCCTTATTGTGCAGACAGGCGGAGACCCCCCCCCCCCAACCCAAGACTGGCTCCCGTGTGGAATAAAGACACACAACACTGTGCTATGGGATTAAAATTGGCCACAACCTTATTTAAGATTCAGACGTAGGGAGGCCTTGGGCGTTTATCCTTCCCAGCCCCCAGCCGGGGATCTGGGGAACATCAGGGTTATCCAGATTGAGTGGGGATTGGACTGGCTCTGGAGAATGTCTCTTCAAGCAGAGCGCCCCCCCCCCAATTTGCCGCAACACAGGGGAGACCAGTGACAGCCTCTTGGCATATGGTCAATGACTCCCCTCAGAACAACCCCATTATCGGGGAACCCTGGGATCACTGCCGCAGGGGTGGGTGGGTCACTGCTTATCCCCCCCCCCCCATTGTAGGGAAGAAAGACTAAAGGATTCCACCCAAGGTCTGAAACCACCAAAGATGTGATTTATTTATTATTTATACCCCGCCCATCTGGCTGGGTTTCCCCAACCACTCTGGGCGGCTTCCCGAAAATACCAAAAGACATTAAAATATCACAGATTAAAAACTTCCCTAAACAGGACTGCCTTTAGGTGTTTTCTAAATGTCAGGTAGATGTTTATCTCCTTGACCTCCGATGGGAGGGCGTTCCACAGGGCGGGTGCCACTACCAAAAAGGCCCTCTGCCTGTTTCCCTGTAGCTTTGCTTCTCGCAGTGAGGCAACCTCCAGAAGGCCCTTGGCACTGGACCTTAGTGTCCGGGCAGAACGATGGGGGTGGAGACGCTCCTTCAGGTATACTGGACCGAGGCCATTTAGGGCTTTAAAGGTCAGCACCAACACTTTGAATTGTGCTCAGAAACGTACTGGGAGCCAATGTAGGACCGGTGTTATGTGGTCTTGGCGGCCACTCCCAGTCACCAGTCTAGCTGCCGCATTCTGGATTAATTGCAGTTTCCGGGTCACCTTCAAAAGTAGCCCCACGTAGAGCGCATTGCAGTAGTCTAAGTGGGAGATAACTAGAGCATGCACCACCCTGGTGAGACAGTCTGCGGGCAGGTAGGGTTTCAGCCTGCGTACCAGCTGCCCTGGACACAGAATTAACCTGTGGCTCCATGGACAGCTGTGAGTCCAAAATGACTCCCAGGCTGCGCACCTGGTCCTTCAGGGGCACAGTGACCCCATTCAGGACCAGGGAGTCCCCCACACCCACCCGCCCCCTATTCCCCCAAAACAGTACTTCTGTCTTGTCAGGATTCAACCTCAATCTGTTAGCCGCCATCCATCCTCCAACCGCCTCCAGGCACTCACACAGGACCTTCACCGCCTTCACTGGTTCTGATTTAAAAGAGAGGTAGAGCTGGGTGTCATCCGCATACTGATGAACACCCAGCCCAAACCCCCTGATGATCTCTCCCAGCGGCTTCATATAGATGTTAAAAAGCATGGGGGAGAGGACAGAACCCTGAGGCACCCCACAAGTGAGAGCCCAGGGGTCTGAGCACTCATCCACCACCACTTTCTGAACACGGCTCAGGAGGAAGGAGCAGAACCAATGTATGACAGTCCCCACTGCCTTGCTACAGGGAAGGCAGAACCTGCCAATGTTCTGTCCCTTTAACAGTGACCAATACATAGCAGCGCCAGTATACCTGTGAAGAAGAAGTTAACCTGCAAAAGAAAGCTTAACTGAGGGAGGGTGGGGTGGGAGAAGCTCTGGAGCCGACTGCGATGTGTGCCCTCTATTGTGTGGGTGGGGAAGTCCCACCCCCTACCTGGCCAACTCCCCTGGCAATGCCTCCCCCACCATGATTGGTTGACTGTCCGAGGTTGGGCAGGAACCTCCAGGTACCCAGCCTTGGGGGGGGGGGGCGATGCCAGGCAATACTGCTAGGAGCTGTGTAAGATCAGGGGTGCTGTGTGCGTCCGCGCAAAGTATGCCCCCCATTTGATGTGGGGAGCAGTCATTGTTGACATCTGGCTGGGCAGATTAAAACATGCAGCAACCCTTTCATGCAGGAAACAGCTTGCTGGAGTGGGCAGAGCTACTACTCTACCCCCCTGGTGGGTGAATTTCTTTTGCATATCAGGAAGAAGATGGAGAAGGTTAGAGTGGTGCAGACACACTGGCAGGGCTGCGGATTTGCTCTGCTGGAGCATTTGCACCACACCAGACTCCCCAATACCATGCTCCTCTCCCTTCCAATAAGCAACAGTGACCCACCTGCCAGATAGCGATTCTGCCTCTGGAACCTCTGGGCTAAGCTGGCTCATCTTGTTGTCCTTTGAACATGAAGATCAGTCCTTACATGGTGGAAAATATCCAAATAAAACCATTTCCTCTGCCTTTTTCCCTTTTGTAACCCAACAGGCAACTGTTCCAGGCAACACAAATTATGCAGTTCTAAGAAATCTCCAGCCTGACACACAGTACAAAGTAACTGTGATTCCTGTTTACCCAGAAGGTGATGGAGGGCGAGCATCTGACAATGGGAAAACTTGTAAGTAACACTGTGTTGTTTCTTCTTTTTCATAAAATAATGAAGGCATTGGGCTTTGAGCCACAATTCAGTGCTGAGCTACTTAAACCCACTTATTTTAATTAACTTAGTTAACCGCACCATATTATACTATTGTACAGATAGTTAAGATGAAACCTTTTGAGGCCCTTTTGCACACACTTCCCTCTATGGACAGGGAAATGTGAAAGGGTATTTTCCAATTCTCTAATACAGAGTAGGATAAGAACATGAATATAGATCCCTCTGAGTGATAAGGTCTCTGCCACCATGTTATGAGCTTTCAATGCAATCTTATTTGTGTCTATGTAGTTTAGTGGGATGTACTCCTAGGTTAAATGTCTATAGGATTACACTATTTTACATCCCAACCCTATCCATGTTTACTTGGAAATAAATGCAATTTTTTAAATGGAATTTATTTCCAATTAACTGTGGTGTTAAAGAGAAAATACAGGGTTGGAGAACTTCTAGCCCTCCAGATGTTGCTGGACTCAAGATCCCATCATCCCTGAATATTAATCATGCTAGTTTGAGCCGATAGTAGTTAGAATCCCAACAACATCTGAAGTCCACTGATTCCCCAACCCTTGGCAACAGCATTCTTAGAATAGTCCATTCATTTTATAGCTGCTCTCTCCTGCTACCTGGCTCTGCAACTAAGGAGTTATTTAGTTCAAAACTATATTATATTATTTTTGATTCAGTAATTAGAGGAACAGCAAGAGGCATCCAAGTTTACAACCCAACAGCCAACAGTCTTAATGTCCAATGGGAACCTGCACCAGGACCAGTGCAGCAATACAGAGTTGTCTATGCTCCATTGGTTGGCACACGGCCATCAGAATCTGTAAGTAATTTAACCTCCTGGGCCTTTCCATATATGAATTATTGGGTATAAAGGCATACTACAATGATTTATTTCTGGTGAAAACACATATATCTATATAAAGTGTCCTATTCCATCCTACTTCTCTGAATGTCGTTCTATATTTGCTGCACATATTTTAATTTAACTGTAAACATCGGTAGACCAAAATCAGATAAGGTAAATGTTAAATGCAAGGTCAGTTTCATTTTCAACCTTTATTGAAATCTGGGAGGAAAGTTAGTCAGCTTATTTTGGGAAGCAAACCAATTTCACCACCTAATAACTCTCTCAGATGACTGCTTGGCTGCACCCCAAACTATAACATGCACTGAACTAGCTGCATGATCGGGAGTAACTTTCTCTTATATGAATTTATGATTAAATAATACATTTTCCCTCTTAAAATGCTACAGATTCTCAGTATTCAGCAGATACCCTGTTGTACTGCCTTTCGCCAACCTGGTGCCTTCCAGTTGTTTCTGGAGCTGAAGAGAGTTGGAATCCAAAACATCTGGAGGTCATCAGGTTAGGGATGGATGACAGCTGGGATAACTCAGTCCGTAGAGCATGAGACTCTTAATATCAGGGTTGTGGTTAAAGCCCCATGTTGGGGAAAATATTCTTACATTGTAGGGGGTTGGAGTAGATGATTCTCATTGTCCCTTCCAACTCTACAACTCTATGATTCTATGATTTATGAATGGGCAACTTCATACATTATAGCTGCCTCATAGGATGTCGAGAAATGCTTCTGCATGATGGTGGTTCCATACAAGAACCATAGCGTGTAAAAACAGCTTACTGTGTAGGTTGGCACCTGCCACAAAGTCCCCAACATAATGGTGGCCTGTGGTACTCATAGCTGCCAAGTTATCCCTTTTTTAAGGGATTTTCCCTTATGCTGAATAGGCTTCCTCGCGAGAAAAGGGAAAACTTGGCAGCTATGGTTGTACTGTGGAAAATTAAGTGGCAAGCAGATCACAGCTCTGCTTGTTGCTGCTGTCAACAGGCAGCAAATAAGTCCACTGGTGGGTGGGCACTGGTTTGAGAAGAGGACAGCCAGAGCGCACTTTGCCAGGGTGCTACTTCAAATCTGGCCCTGGTTAATTTAGTCTGAGAAATTAAGGGAAGGATTTCATTTTTTAAAAAATCCCTTCCAGTAGCAAACAAACAAACAAACAAACAAAAACCCAACAACATTCAAGTGTAAGGAAAGAGCAAGATTGTTTGTCAAGAGCTCAAGAAGCTTTCTTCTCATACTATCAAGCTCAGATTTTTTAAATTTAAAAGAAAACACCAGTTTAAACTTCAGTATTGCTTTCTTTTTAGGTTGTGGTACCAAGCAACACCCGCAATATTTTACTAGAGCGTCTGATTCCTGATACACCCTATTCTGTCAATGTTGTTGCTTTGTATGCTGATGGAGAAGGAGATTCAAGTCCTGGACAGGGAAGGACATGTAAGCAGAAAACACATGTTTTATTGCTAAGATATAGTTGTATGCTATAAATTATTATTCTCTCCAAACTGTGCCAGTATTGTTCAGTTGTCACTTTTCTGCATTAGGTCTTACTTGCAGATAAGCTATTGCAGAGCTTTATACAGTGGAGGAGGGTTACTTTTTAGACTTCAGTTTTCCAAATTCCACTTCATTTTGTGCTCTTATTTATCTCTACTTTTTCTTTTAGTGCCTCGCAGTGCGCCCAGGAACATAAGAGTCTTTAATCCTACTACAAACAGCCTTTCCGTTCAATGGGAGCATGCTGATGGACCTGTGCAGCAATACAGAATCATATATTCTCCCACAGTTGGAGATCCCATAGATGAATATGTAAGTGTTCTCATTAAGGCATGCTAGAAATATATCACAGCTTATTTACTTCTGTTTAAGTATTTTAAGTTTAAATAGGGACCCAGGTGGTGCTGTGGGTTAAACCACAGAGCCTAGGGCTTACTGATCAGAAGGTCAGCGGTTCAAATCCCTGTGACAGGGTGAGCTCCCGTTGCTCGGTCCCAGCTCCTTCCAACCTAGCAGTTCGAAAGCATGGCAAAATGCAAGTAGATAAATAGGAACCGCTACAGCGGGAAGGTAAACGGTGTTTCTGTGTGCTGCTCTGGTTCACCAGAAGTGGCTTTGTCATGCTGGACACATGACCTGGAAGCATGACCATACGCCGGCTCCCTTGGCCAATAATGCGAGATGAGCGCGCAACCCCAGAGTCGGTCACGACTGAACCTAATGGTCAGGGGTCCCTTTACCTTTACCTAAGTATTTTTGGCTTTAGCTTCTGGAGGAAGTCAGTTTATCAGGGATTCTGCATGTTCACATTCCTATTGAACCGTTTTGTTCTACTTTGATAAGCTTGCAATTTCCTGTCTCATAGGTATTGATGGATTGAAAAATACATTACTTGTCTGCTGTTTGCAAAAATATGAGCATGTGCAATTAACCAAACCATAGTGTGTATAGTCTGTGTACAGACAATAGCTATCTTTGGAGATAGTGTTTCCTTTACCCTTCAGTGTATACATTCATTATTTCATTTTTCCTGGGGATATCTCTGATATTTGACAGGCTTTAGCGGTGCTACAAAAGCAACTAAAAAAACTAGAGGGGGGGGACGACGACTGCTTTGTTGTTGCTTTTTACTGAAGCCATAAGATCCATCCACTAGAGCAATGTGCAAAAGAATTCAAGAATGCCAAACCTTTGAGTCTGTTTTGAGCACCAGGCCTGAGCTCAGTAGTCCTTGCCCACCCACAGTAAAGGTACACCCTTTCAAGAATGTTCCCCTCTCCCAAAATGTGTCCTCCTTTGGACAGAGTACACTCTTTCCCCTCTCTAAACATTTCCTCATTAGTTTGAAAAATTAATCCACAGGTTTCTTATGGTGTAGCAAAGCTCCTCTCTCTTCTTTCGACATTTTTGCATAGATACCAGACTACTGAAATGGAATTAGTACTTCCTTAGCTGCAAGTGATAAACTTTATTCTGAGCAACATTTGTCTGTCCAGAGCTTTTTTGTACAATCCAATGCAGATTTAAGCATACACAAGGTCTTTTGACATATTTAAGATCATTGATACTAATGGACTTAAGTTTGCTGAACTCTGTGTTGGATTGTATCTTAAGTATAACCTTGGTTCCCTTTGACAACTTCTAACTGGGCTTACAATACACATTCCTCTTTTGTGGAGCTATATATATTTCTGTGAGCCTGCTCTATGCAGTTGGGGAGAGCAATAAACAGCAACCTTAATTGTCATCTGTGTCTAATGACCATCATGTATCTGACTATTATGAGCGGTATTGGCAGTCTGCAGCTTTGATCTTTTCGTTTGTTTGTTTGGAGTTCTGCCAAGATTTTTATAATTTGCAAGTGAACTTCCTTCTCCTTATTTGGCAGCACAACTTCGGTGAATGCCTGCAGATTTCTCTTAGAGATGTACAGCGCAGCCAAATTATTTTCCCCATAGGGAGGTTGATGGCATGACTTCTTCTGACTTCTGTGGAAACTTAGTTCAGCCCATAAAAACACCACCTAATTCATGCTGGTTACTTACTTCTGAATGATAATATATTTTGCTACAACTTGGCCTTATACGGAAAGCACATTGTACTGAAAATGGTGCTCATGCAATAAAGAAATGGTGCTCTCCATTTCACTATGGGAATTTCACTCGCTTGGGGGGGGGAAGAGAAATTAATGACAAATCTTCCCAGAAACGTGAAGAAATAAATATAAACTATCCAGAGGACATTTTAACCATCACATTTAAATATTACTTATGGTGTTCCCACCCCTCACCCTCCGCAATTCTCATCTTTTCTCATCTGGGCTGTGTAGTCTTAAAATGTAGCTAGGTTGGGTCTTGTTCTCAGTTCTGATCAAAGCTGATTTGGAGCAGAGTGTGTCAAAACTCAGTATTTCATGAAAAACAACAGGATATATATGGAGTTTGGCTATCATGTATACAATGCTTCCCAAACTATTGCGGGGAGTACAGAGAATGCAGAACTAATGGGAGTATGTATACAGCCCTACTTTCTTCCAGGGCTGTCTCTGTCTTACACATTTTAGATCAAATGCTTGCGTAATTCAGTTATACTGAATTGGATAGAGTTATTCCGGACCACCAGTTTCTCACCAGAAGCAGAGATCTGGTCCTCACATTCTCTGTCATTCTGTTTCCATTCAGACAAACAGCTAAGGACAAGTGTTGTCACTTATTCTTCAAACCATTGTCTTAAATATATTTTGAAGGAAACAATTTACAAAATGCAGTTACTAGACTTGATCCACAGATAGTCTCATCAGCTGCTTGTCTGCTACCCTTCCCTGCTGCCAGTCCAGACAGTACAGTACAGCCATGGTAGTGTAATTATCTGGTTGGAAGGGATGAAGGAACAGAGTTTGCGAATTCCATCCCACCTTCCACTTTGCATTCCAAACTGGTGAATATGGTAGTTTACTGTCACAACTCCCCAGTCCTTAAAACATGAATTTTCCTCCCACATCTGCTGTTTTTCTAACAAAGGTGCAGATCTAGGAAAGTGATCTGAGTATGGAAATAAGCAGGGCTTAGTGACATGTGTACAGGACAGAACTAGTTCGTTCTACTGTACTTCTGCATTCTCTTCCTGCATCAGCCCCCGGTTGCAGGCTGTATCCTGATTTTTTCAACACAGTTCTGTTATTTTCACATTCCAAGAGAAACTGTGGTTGTAACATACATTGGAGGCTCACTGCACCATCCAAAGGGTTTTCTGGTCTGCCGCCACTCTCTACTAGTTGATGTTTTGCCATTCTTTCTCTAAATGTGCATGTACAACAGTAGTACCTTCCCCCACATGCAGTTTGTTCATATAAATGAATGTTGGGCTATCCTTGAAAGAAAGGCTTTGGTTTCCTGGACGTGTGCCAGACATGTTTGGCAATATGCTTGAGTGTTGCCAGATGCTGCTCTAAAAAAAAATTCCCATTGGTAACAAACATCACTTTATACACATTACAATGACATTTTAAAATATAAATATCATAAATTAATGTCCCATCTATTACCCCAGGCAGCCTAATTTTGATGGGGCTGAAATTATTATTTAAAAAAAGTTTCTTTATTATAAATCCATGTGCTCCTCATCCTTTTCCTATTGTGTTCTTTTTACTTTATTTTCATTTCTATTTCTTTTCTTTTCTAATCACACACACACACCCCTATATAAATATTACAGTGAACAAATTTTCTAACCCCCCTGCCCATGCATTGGTTTGGATCCAGAACTGCCCTTCATTCATGGTAGGTTCAGATTCTTCTGCTAGTGAAGGCTGGGGAAGACAGAAATGATGCTCTCCATTTTCTCCTGTGCCACCTTCCAAATTGTTCCAGAAGCTCCCCATATGCACTGTACAAGGAGCTTCAAGAGATATGGGGGGACAAAAGACTGCCACATACCCCTTCCCTCAGCAGGAGTGTTTTGTGTGAGTGGAAGCTTGTTAATGGACTTTATGGAACCTATGAATAAAAGTATAGCTGCTTCTTCAGTGAGGAGTAGAACTCCAAGTTGTACTCCTACAGTTTTGAGCAATTTACAGTTCTACAACATTTACTTGATTCCCATTATGTTCCAGACTACAGTGCCTGGCAGAAGAAATAATGTATTGCTACAGCCTTTGCAGTCAGATACACCCTACAAAATTACCGTTGTGGCAGTTTATGAAGATGGAGATGGTGGACAGTTGACAGGAAATGGAAAAACAGGTACATCTGATGTGCTGTTAAATAATATGCAAACAACTGAGGTGCAAATGGTCCTTAACTGTCCCGCCCCCCCCAGAAGTAGTGGCAGAGTAGTTGTTGCCATGCTTGATATTTGCCAAATGGACCTTAATTTGAGATCCTATCTCAGTGTACCTCAAATATTTGCACATTCAACATGAAATGCTGTGTGTCTGCATAGGGAAAGATTGAATGTCCCAACACAGAGACATGGCAGAATTACAGCCATAACCTGGATCTTTGTGAACACCTTGGGTTATCTAATCACTATCACTGTCCAATCCATTGATCTGCCAGGAACCCAGTCTGCTAGATGTCATACAGGCATAGAAATAACATTTTATGCCACCATTCTGCATTCTAACATTATACTCAATTTTTGTCTTCTTCAGTTGGGTTGCTGTCACCTCAGAACATACGCATTTCAGATGAATGGTACACACGGTTCAGAGTTGCCTGGGATCCTTCACCATCTCCTGTTCTTGGGTACAAAATTGTCTACAAACCTGTTGGTAAGGCTGAGCTTAAGATATTCAAGTATACTTGACATTATTTAATATTGGTTCATTTCAAGACTTATACACTATGAGAATGTGACTGATATGAATGTGAAAATGAGTCTTCTCTCTGAGCTGTCATTGGAGCTGGAGCTGGAGATATGCTGTCATTAAGGCAAATGAAAATCCATTTTTTCTTTTAAGGTACCAATGAGCCCATGGAGGTGTTTGTTGGAGATGTGACTTCATATACATTGCACAACCTTTCTCCTAGTACTTCCTATGATGTAGATGTTTATGCTCAGTATGATTCTGGACTCAGTGCACCTCTGGTCGATCAAGGCACTACATGTAAGACTACTTTTCATGCTTTTGGTTTCACTGTATATTAATACAGAGGACCCTTTTCTGGGCTAGTAGATGTGAGAAAAATAACCTCAGATGGGAGGTTCCACCGGTTAGAGCATGCCTACCCCATGGGACAGGTAGTGTTGGAGGATTATGCTGGGCTTTCAGAGAAACATGGCATTGTTCAGGAAATGTGCAGTTCTTGGTTACTGTGTGGGAACCTAACACCATTCTGCTATCTTGTGCTTTATGTTAGGGATGCAAGTACATTTCTCATTATCATAAAATCACATACCCCAAGTACTAAAACTGCAACCTGCTGTTGCTGAGAAAATGTGATTCTTGCCTCCCCTCAGTACACATACAGTAATTAGTTACAGTGTGAAACAAATATGCATGAGTTCAATAGCCTATTACTTGTGGTAGAATAAGTGGTATTTTTAGAATAAAGACGTTTGTCATAGTTTCAGAATTTGCTTTTAGCTTTCATCTTGTAGTTCATGGAAATTTTTCAATTTTGCAGTATACTTAAATGTCACTGACCTAACAAGTTATAATGTGGGATGGGACACTTTCTGCATCAAATGGACAGCTCATCGGGCAGCTACTTCTTATAGACTGAAGCTAAATCCAGCTGATGGTAAATATATATATATATATTGGGTTTTGCATGCAACTATTGTGAAGACTGTAACACATTTCCACCTAAACCTTGAAGAGCAAGGAATCTCCCGTCAGTGTGCCTCTCACAGACCCCTACTGTCATTTCCTGCATTCCTAGTTTCCTCTGAAGAGGGATAACTTTAACAAATGGGTTGTGTTCCCAACCAGGGATATGGCAGATAATCTCATTAGAGATCTTGATCATTGAAAGGCTGGAGGCAGCAGGAACACTTGGGGAAAATACCTGTAGCTCTCCATAAAATAGTACCAGTGTTTGATTGCTTATAGGAAGTTGTTCACCTCCTTTCAACATATTCTGCCTCAGGCTGTTCCATAGTTGTTCTTCATAGTTGTCCTTCATTTAAATAATTTTTGCTCCTCAAGAGTTTTGTAGCTGAGCAGTATGGGTAATATCTCTCCCATTATTACATGTGTCCCTCCTGTTTGTTGCAGGATATGAATATATAATTTTATAGCACAGCTATTCCCGCAGTGTGTCTACTACAAAACGAGAAAAGTTTTTTAAAAAAACAACAACAAAAAAACCTCATTCCTTTTATTTTTCACAAATGTGGTACATGTGGGTATTAAGAAACACTAGGGCAGATCAAAGGCAGGACTGAACTTAAATCTTGAAGCACGTTGCCTGCTAACCATCCTTCTCCTCTGCTGTTATGGAGATCAGTTGTTCCACACCTTTCCCTTTTCACATCCTGGCACTGTTAAGTACCCACCTGCAATCCAGATGCTCCAAACCTTCTTCCAAAAGTTCTGGAAGCTAAGCATAACACTCCATTGAAGCAACCATTCCCTTCTTTGCTATATGTACCTTCGTTTTCCGCTTTCAGCCATTCAGCAAGCATTCCAAAGCTTCTATGTTCTAAGCATTTTAATGTCATTACTGTATTTTACTTATTTGCAGGATCCAGAGGGCAAGAAATTACAGTGCGTGGAACAGAAACCAGTCACTGTTTCACTGGCCTTTCACCAGACACAGAGTATGATGCTACTGTGTTTGTTCAGACTCCAAACCTTGAGGGGCCTCCAGTGTCTACAAGAGAACGAACATGTAGGTGGCAGATAACAATAAGAGTGGTAGTGGTGGTAATGTAGATTTAAAGTACATTGGATGAATGTGGTCAAAGTAATTGTGCTTGGAGATATTATCATTCTCGAGCTTGTAAAAACATTGTAGTATTTTTAAGGAATCATGGAATCCTAGAATTGTAGAGTTGGGAGGGACCTTGAGGATCATCTAGTCCCCCTATAGAAATATTTTGCCCAACTTGGGGCTTGAACACAAGACCCTGAAATTAAGAGTCTCATGTTCTATTGACTGAGCTATCAGGCAGCATCTAGTTTTCCTTTGTTTCCTATTTGTGATATTTCATGCATGAATTGGGCAACATATATATTTTCCATGGGGGTGGGATCCTAAAACTTTTGGATTCTAACCTTTTCTTGCTGCATGTCTCAATGTCTCAAAATCTTTCACCAACCATATATTGTTGCCAGCCAGGTGCTTGGCACTTCTTGACCTCCTGCCAGGATTTTGCAGTCCCAGGTGGGATGATTAGAGTTCTTTAGGTACACAAGGTGAATTACAAATGATTTTAAAACACCACCTCTCTCATCTCTCTGTGTGCATACGAAGAACAACAGAAGTTTACAGTCATACCTCGGGTTGCGAACGTGATCCGTGCGGGAGGTGCGTTTGCAGCCCACAGCGTTCGCAACCCGCAGCACCGCGTCTGTGCATGCGCGGGATGCGATTTGGCGCTTCTGCGCATGCACATGATGTCATTTTGTGTTTCTGCACATGTGCGAGCGCCGAAACCTGGAAGTAACCCGTTCTGGGTTCTGGTACTTCTGGGTTTGTCGCGGAGTGCAACCTGAAAACGCGTAACCCACAGCATTCGCAACCCGAGGTATGACTGTATTTTCTTAAAGATGGACATGTCAGTTAAGTTGCAACCAAATGAACTTCTATCAATTGTATTTCTCTGCAGTGGATATTACTAATTGCAACTCACAAAGTTAAGAATATTGAATATGTAAAATATTTTAATTCAATATTTTTGTTTCAGTAATCAAGCCAACACAACCACCAACTCAGCCACCAACTCCCCCTCCTCCTCCAACAATCCCACCTGCTCGAGATGGTAGGTGCATGCAAAAGCATTTATCTTATTTCTGCCATGTCTATGAAAGCAGGGCTTTGAGAGTACTGTTGACTAAAGGCTCTGATGTTACTATAATTTAGGGCGTTCATAATAGCTTGTGAATTCAGAGAAGTAAGTTCTGCTTAAAACTGTATTTGACTCTTCCCATGTAGTCCCTTGTCTTTTACGTTTCCAGAGCGTTCATGTTTGTGTTCTTAGTCTGAGTTCTATAAACATGTTTGGTGCATTTGAGCCTTTGAATGTATTTTTCATGAATTCCAATGGGGAAAATGGTTTTTTAGATGTATTCTATATGTTACATTGACAAGCTTGATACATGCTATTCTTCAAATTATCATCTTAGTGTCCTTAATTATTCTGGATGTGTCAAATGACTTAACTGAATCCAATGAATTTTTTCAGTATGCAAGGGTGCCAAAGCAGATATAGTCTTCTTGACTGATGCTTCCTGGAGTATTGGAGATGACAATTTCCACAAAGTGCTGAAATTCGTTTTTAATACAGTTGGAGCCTTTGACCTAATCAACCCTGCTGGAATTCAGGTTTGTCTATTCTTCCTGTCTAGTAATAAACAAGAGAAACCAAGACTCTAAAGATTCTTAAAAGAAGCTGCTAGATTTCAATTTCAGCCAAAGCTAGAAAAGTGATTCAGTCTATAGCCCATGCTTCCAGATTCTGTCTTCATGCTTGCACTATGGATTGCATCATCCCCTTTCCATGACCATGAAAGAGTGGATCGTAGGTGTTCTCCAGCTCATGGATGGGCATTTTGCTGATTCCGGGGAAGAAGATACAGTAATAGGGAGACACCTATGCTTCCCAAATGGCCCTAAGCCCCAGTCACCATTGCCAGTTGTCTGAGATGATGGGAGTGGCAGTCCTCAGTATCTGCAGGGTACCACATTTGTTATCCTTGCATTAGTCAATTCACTAGACCTTCAGTTTCCCCACCCTCAACAGATGGCAAAACTGGCTAGCTTGAGGCAAAACTGATTCTGACCCTCATAGGATTGAATATTCTTTAAAAGAGTAGCACAGGTGCACAATATTTTGCTACACTTTTCCCTTTACACCCTTCTGCCTTTGACAAATGGCCACCTTGTCCTTGGTGGGTTGCCTCTTACAGTTTTTCCCACTTGCAAGACATTCAAAGTTTGGGTGGCTTGATTTTCAGCAATGTGGTATGTTTGTGTGTGCGTGCATCCTTTACTTTGTAGTATGGTGAAATGCTTGTTAGATTGTAGAAACCATACCTTGCAAAAGACAGCTTGGCTATTTGAAAAACCCTTTCACCGCATGCATGTAGTAACTGCCGATAAGCAGGTAAGCCTGTATGTGATGCAGACTGTTTAACTGGCTACCACACCCACATCTTCCAAATCATGGACTAGCTCAGGGGTCCCCAAACTAAGGCCCGTGGGCCGGATGCGGCTCAATCACCTTCTAAATCTGGCCCGTGGACGGTCCAGGAATAAGCATGTTTTTGCATGAGTAGAATGTGTCCTTTTATTTAAAATGCATCTCTGGGTTATTTGTGGGGCCTGCCTGGTGTTTTTACATGAGTAGAATGTGTCCTTTTATTTAATATGCATCTCTGGGTTATTTGTGGGGCATAGGAATTCATTCATTTCCCCCCCCCAAAAAAAATATAGTCCGGCCCCCCACAAGGTCTGAGGGACAGTGGACCGGCCCCCTGCTGAAAAAGTTTGCTGACCCCTGGACTAGCTCATTCTTATATGTGCCAAATCCTTCATTAACATTTCCTGTACCCCTCCCCCTCCCCGTGGTATCAAACAAAATTGTGTTGTTGGAGCATTCATCCCAATAATGCCAGATTTAATTTTCTGTTTCAGGTTTCTTTGGTGCAATACAGTGATGATCCAAAGTCTGAGTTCCATTTGAACACATATGATGATAAGGCACGGGCACTAGGAGCACTTCAGAATATTCGGTATAGAGGAGGGAACACAAAAACAGGTACTTGTGGGAGGATTTGAGTTCAGTTTTTTTTAAATACAAACATGTTCTCTATGCTTCACAGAGAAGATGTTGTATCCAATGTCAGTCCTACTCAGAGGTGGAATCTAGACACATAGAAAAAAAAGTGAAAATGCTTTTTTAAAAAAAGTTTTGAAAAATATATTGAATTTGCCATAGCTCACCATCGCCATCTAGTACCACATTTGTACAATACACTTTACAACACACTTAAAACATTTTATTTGCAGCTGTATAGCTGAGTCCAAAGTTCAGCCACTGAAAATAATGGACATGACTAACTTAGGCACATTAATTTCTGTCGGTCTGCTTTGAGTATAACTTAGTTGGATACAACCTTTTAATTTCATTCCAATGTTAATGTGTGTGCTACTAACCGTGTTTCTCATATTATAAGTCATGTCTTATATTTATTTTTTTCTCAAAAAAACACAACATGGCTTATTTTCAAGGGATGTCTTATTGAGCTGCGGCTCCAGCCAGCTCCCGGGCTTCGCGCGCTGCCTGCTAAGGCTCCTGCTGGCTGCTGGGGCTTACCGATAGTGCGCTTTGAGCTGCGGCTCCAGCCAGCTCCCGGGCTTCGCGCGCTGCGCGCTAAGGCTCCTGCCGGCTGCCGGGGCTTATCAGGAGCGCGCTTTGAGCTGCGGCTCCAGCCAGCTCCCAGGCTTTGCGCACTGCCCGCTAAGGCTCCTGCTGGCTGCTGGGGCTTTGCTTAGCAGGGTCCCGATCCTTTGTTCTTTGCCCGCCGCGGCTCCTGCCGGCTGCCGGGCTTTGCGCGGCTTGAGCTGCGGGTCTAGCAGGGTCCCGGCGCCGCGCGCTGAGGCTCTACCGTAGCCGGGCTTCGCACTGAGGCTCCTGCTGCAGCTCTTGCTGTGCGTGCTGCAGCTCTTGCTGGCTCCCACTCGGACGGAGCTCCACGTGGCAGCGGCATCCGGTTCCGAGGAGGCATCTTCCTTTTCTTCTTACGGTACCGTATTTTGCACAGACCTGCTCCCACCACAACCCGGTACTGCTACGTCTTATTTTCGGGGTATGCCTTATATTTCGCCAGGTCATGAAAATCCTGCCATGCCTTATTTTTTAGGGATGCCTTAAAATATGAGAAACACGGTAAGATTATCATTTTTGTTCGATCACCACAATGAATTTTGTTTCACCATCTGCAGGCAAAGCTCTTACATTTATCAAAGATAAGGTCTTGACATGGGAAAGTGGTATGAGGAAAGGAGTTCCCAAGGTACTTGTTGTCGTAACTGATGGTCGGTCACAGGATGAAGTGAGGAAAGCTGCAGCTGTCATACAACATTCTGGTAAGTTGCTTTCACGTGCCGTAACTTCGTACAACCATAATTCCGCTAACTTCGTCAAATGTCAGATTCTGTATTGTTAGGAAGGCTGTAATACCGGTATACACAGTTCAAATAGTCAGTGAACATTTAAGAGTCTGATATCTGTAAACCACTTTATCCAGTACAGTGGTACCTCTTGTTGCAAACAGGATCCGTTCCTGAGGCCCGTTCCCAACATGAAAAGGCTGCATCCTGAAGCGCCACATCTGCGCATGCGCAAAGCACGATTTAGCGCTTCAGCACATGCGCTCAGGTTACGGACGCACTGAACCCGGAAGTAACCTGTTCCGGGACTTCTGGGTTCGGCGTGTCCGTAACCTGAAAAGACGCAACCCACAGTGGACGTATCATGAGGTATGACTGTATCACTTTGCAGTGGACTGAATCCAGTGCTGTTCGTGTGCAAGGAGGGCAGATTTCCACTTGCACATCAGGGGATCCTTTGAAGAAGATTTGGGAGGAAGGGGAAGCCATGTAGTGCAAGTGGAAATCTGTTCAAGCAGTGTTGGATTTCACCCTGGGTAAACTCTGTTGTACATGTAAGCTTTTTATTTGAACATTTATTTATTTATAGAAATATCTACCTGCCTTTCTCATGCCCATGCACCACAGATTTAGTCACCTCTCTAGGATATGATGTTTTCTTTTTCTTTTTTTAAAAGGGAACAATAAACGTACACACTTTACATGTCTCCCTTGAGTTGTATGTCATCCCCACATAACAGATTGCTTACTAACTCAATTGATACTACATTTTCAGGTTTCAGTGTCTTTGTTGTTGGTGTGGCTGATGTTGATTACCATGAACTGGCCAAGATCGCCAGCAAACCCAGTGAACGCCATGTCTTTATAGTTGATGACTTTGATGCTTTTGAAAAGATTGAGGATAACCTCATCACCTTTGTTTGTGAGACAGCTACCTCAAGTAAGTCAAATGCCACTTCTCTCTAATCTTGTTTAGAATAAATTTACCTATTGGATTCTAGTGATCAAAGAGCCTTCCATGAGTGGAGGGACACAATTAGATACAACCCCCTGTATGCATTCTTTTCAGTACCACCCTTTCTAACACATTCCCTCATGCCTCCTCCGCATAAATCTGCTCTTAACAAAGAGGGGTGTCCAGATTGTCCTCTGATGTAGTGAGATGGGCTGCACTGGAAAGGGAATATCAACAGAGAGCCCCATGTACATACAACAGCTTATTAGGTGCATGCTGAAACTCTTAGAATCCCAGGCAAAGCATCTGCAATATATAAGCTTGTCTAGTCTCACTCTGAAAACTTCCAAAGGAGGAGAGTCTGCAGTAACCCCGTGCACCTTCCAACAACAATGCTGCTGGCTCATTCATTATTTCATTTGACATGTTTCTTTTTCTGTTTCAGCTTGCCCTCTCATGTACTTGGATGGGTACACTTCTCCTGGTAAGAATTTATATACCAGTATCGCAGCCTAGTAAAGTGTCTTCACATTTTCTAAATTCCACAAGTCTCTTTCTCTTTGAAAATAATAATAACGATGAAAAACATGTTCTCCTTTATGATACAGGCTTCAGGATGCTGGAAGCTTACAACTTAACAGAGAAGTATTTTGCTTCAGTACCAGGCGTTTCCTTGCAGTCAGGATCCTACCCCAGTTATGTGGCATACAGGCTTAATAAAAATGCCTTTGTTAGCCAACCCACAACGTAAGCTGTGCTACCTTTCTTCTTTTCTTTTTTTAACTGGGGAAAGTTGGCTGTGTGTGGTTACATGGAACACATAACTTTCTGGAATGATGGGGGATATATTTTGCTTAGTCTGCAACATTAAGAAATATGCTCAAAAGGAACTGCAACAACTTTCTTAAACAATGTACCATTTTTCTTATTGCTTAAAATATTTAGTATTTCCAGGCCTGCTTTGTTTCTTCATTCCCTATACTGTACAGGCTTTTATTGACATGGCAATCGAAATCTGTTGTAATTATTCGGTTTCAAACTCAGCTATTAGTGGTTAGTGGTGGGGAAAATTTTAGCTATAGATGCATGATGGTAGTTGTTCCATACAGTATATTGCTAGCTGCTAGATATTCTTCACCCAGACTCACCAGCAAATTTGCCAACAGGAGAGGAATTCTGAAGGTTTATTAGAATAAAACAGTTGCATGGTTTGGAAAGGTTGAAGCTCCTAAGCCCTACAGAAACATGCCAGTGCTCTGTATATAGCCAAGACAAAGCCACAGTTTTTGAGGGGAGTACATATTTTTGAAGGTCCCAGGTACGAACCCTAGCATTAGGGATGTCTAATGAATAACTTCACTTTATACCTTAGAGAACTACTTTAGTCACAGCAAATTGTACTAAGTGAGAGGAACTCACAGCTTTATTTACATCTAATCCCCCCCTCCCTGAATTGCTCTCCTTTTTGAATTGCCTCCCAAAAGTCATTATTGGCCTCTTATTGCTAGCTAGTTCCCTGACAATATTTCTGCTGCTACTCTTTCTCCTCTCCAGGCAAATTCTAAGGGTCCTGTTGCTTAATGACCCTGAAGATTATACTTCAGTTTCTGTCACCATTGCCTCTTACCCCTTACAGCAGGCATGTGGAACCTGGGTTGGGGCTGGTGGGAGTTGTAATTTAGCAACATCTGAAGAGCCAAAAGTTCCTCACACTTGCCTTATAGGCTCAGTCTATGGTTTGGATATCTATCTCATTTGGTTATCAAAAATTAGAATTTAATACAGTTCTAGTGAATGATTAAGAACCAAATTATGTACCCTTCCCAAACATTTCAGATTCATAATGCTTTTCCTTACAGTGGGAAGGAAAAGCAGTCAAATAGGCAAACTGAAGGATATCGGGAAGTTTAAATAAGCCTTTCCTCCCTTTCTGGTGAGAGCTTCTTTAAGTCTTAAATGCAAAGTAGCTCTCTCAGAATTTCTTTTTGAATTCTCTTCACTGCATCATTCTTTGTGAGGTTTGAGTGGAGCGAGTGATCAGCTGCTGAGCAAAGGTCTGTGTGTTCTGGATCTTGAGTGAACCACAACTTTATTGTGAAATTTGTAATGCAAATGTCAGTGTGTTGGCATTTTCCTACAGTCTTTTCTGTGTTTCAGATTAAACATTATCAAGTTCTTTAGCCTTTTTCATGCATTTTCAGTGAGCAGTAATCTATGCTTTCTTTAATAGGGAGATTCATCCAGATGGATTACCAAAGGCTTACACTATCATACTATTATTCCGCCTTCTTCCGGACACCCCCACTGAACCGTTTGCAATTTGGCAGATAACAGACAGAGATTACAAACCACAAGTTGGAGTTGTTCTTGATCGTAAGAATGATTTCCCCTGCTTATAGTATGAATAGAATCTCTAAATGGAACTTTATGGATAAATTCCCATGTTTTCTTCCCCAATCTGGCAAGCTGAGAACGTTAGTGAAATATTTATTGTTGTAATCCAATATTTGTTCAGTACCAGAGATCAACAGGGAAGGAAATTTTGAGGTAGACTAAAACTAATTTCCACAGTTATGTGCAATTTGCATAATATTTGCCTGGACCCTGTATTTGCAAAACCGCAGCTGATTGTGAAATCTTCTATTTGGATGAAATCATCCAAGAAATACTTTAATCTGAGGTTTAAAAACAGAAGTTCTTAGGAATGGCTCAGCCACTAACTTTGAGAAAGATCTTGCCATTTTTATGATTTGAAACTCTAGCAATGATCATACAGCTCACCAAAGTACACCAACTAGAAGGATGTTAATTCAATGCTCCTAAATCGGCATAATCAAAGGCCAGGCAGGGTTCCAGCAGTAGATATGTTGTTTGTTGGTCAGCATTTGTGAGCAGTCAACTAAGCCAGATGTTTCTCTAGTTCATCATATTCTGGTGGCATGTTAAAAGAATAAGTAAATACCAGGAAGTTTTGCTTTCATCTTTATACTGAAATAATCTTCCTTCAGAGCTAAACTGCCATAAATCATGCTACTTCTATGTGGTGTCTGAGTTTTGAGGGAGGGAAACTGGCAAGTTGGGAGCTGCAAGAAGCCATTCATCTCTCAGCCACCTGCAACAAGCATTGGCACCAGGTGTTTTAACCCAGTGTTTGGCTTATCTCAAAGCATATTTGCCCAAAGTGCTCCAGTAAGTGGCTTGCATTCTATGCCAGTGAGCTTTATTGTGTCCTATCAATTTAAAGTTTTATGATAGGTTGATATTGATTTGGGCCCCAAGACATCAAATAATGTACTTTACAATGTGTAATGTCCATTAATCTGGTATTATTTCTGTTTATTTTTTATTAGTAAACCCGAGACAAGTGGATAATAAACATTCCTGATTTGGCCCTAGTAATACATTCTTTGCTGCTTGTGACAAGTTTAATCAAATTAGACTGCATATGTTACTGGGGGCATGGATTGTTATAAAACTGTAACTAATTAACCATGCATATAGTCAATAAAATGTTTTTTCTCCCCCAGCATCCAGCAAAGTATTATCATTCTTTAACAAGGACACAAGAGGAGAGGTTCAGACAGTAACATTTGAAGGTGATGAAGTTAAGAAACTCTTTTATGGAAGTTTCCACAAGGTAAATGCTGACAATTGTGTGCAAATTGTTATGAACAAAAGTGATTTTCTTGAGAACAAAAACCATACTGTAGTTGCTGGTTAGTAGATATAGATAAATATAATAATTTATAAGTCAATTCAAGCAAATATTCTTGAGCTTATACTGTTAATGTAGATTGAATATTTATGATAAGTTAACATATTGAATATGTCCAGTTCAATGGGGCTTGATTGCAAGTGAGTTCAGAATTGCAGCTAAAAGGTGGAAAATACTATAATATGGGCCTGCTATGATTTCTCAGTGGGATTGTATTGTTTGTCATCAGTAGATTGGGTAATTCATTAGAAAGAATGTTTCAAAGCTAAAGAGAAGGAACCTTCAGACCTGGTCTAGAATTGCACTTCCTGCATAGATAATGATGATAATTAAGATTTGTATAGCAAAGTTTATACCCATATATTTTAGGGCGCTTCACAACATCCAGCACCCCATATTTTCTGTCATCTGCTTATTATGTGCAGCACAACTCAGCACAGGAGTTTGGATAATTATGCAGTGAATTACCATGTTTGTTTGTGTGTGCACATGAAATAAGTGACCTCCCCAGCTGCAGCAAAAGAGAAGAAAATTGCAACAGATTTTTGTATGGTGATTTTGATGTTTAAAAAGATCCAATATTAAGAATATGCCAAACTTTTAAAAATTGGAATGAACCCTTCCAAAATATGAAACATTTTTGTGGTGTTCATTCAATGAGTTATACATTCACTCGATGAAAAATAGCTAACTTAATATTGGCTACTTGTGGAAAATTTGCTTTCGCACAGTTCTTTGGATGTTGAGTAGCATTGCTGTAGTGATAGTGGATGAATCCAGCAAGCCTCTTTGGGAAAGTGTTGGCTTAGTAATACAGTAATTAAAAGAGTTTCAAAGAACTCTTATAGAACCATATGGTTTTTATTCCTTTGCCTCACCATTATGAACCAAACTACATGTGATAGAAGTTCCATTGCTCTCGCTAGCAGCACTTTAAAAAAAATAAAATAGAAAGCTGACACAGGAAGCTGGAACTGGGAGCAGATGGCTGAGAGAAGGGAAGAGCTCCTACGTAAATGCTTTTGCTTTCTGCTCTTTACATGCTGAAAATTGCCCCCTGCAGCTACTGTCTCATCACCAGGCGAAGAGATATAACGTCCTCATATCTATTCCCTTCCCAGGAGAAAAGTATTGGGATGGGGTTACTTTGCACAGAGCAGCAGAGGCAGGAATGGTCATGTCGCTCCTCCCTTCAGCCAGTCCTCAGTTCTCACAGCTGCTTAAAAAATATAGAAGAAGAAATTAGTCTCTAATACATAGGTTGGCCCTCAGCCTTTGCCTTAGCTTTCCAGCAGAAGAAACGTATACTCACTTTCATTGATAAAGGGCAGGCTATAAATATTTTATATAAACAGACTACATACATGGACGGAAGTATATAGATATAACATAATGGGTAGCTTTTAGATCGATCCCTCCCCTTACCTGGCCAACTCTCTCCTGGCAATGCCTCCCAGCTGGGATTGGGTAACTGGCAGAGGTAGGTGGCCACCTCCAGGTGTCCAGCCTGGGGGGGGGGGAAATCCAGGCTGTACTGCCAGAAGCTGCATGCGACCACGGAAAAGGCACCCCCCATTTGATGTTGGGAGCGGTCAATAGATATAACATCATGGATAGTTATTTAGATGCATCTGCAGACATTTTTGCAGCAATTTAGTGCCACATAATATAATAACAAATATTTAAAGTAATGGGATTTAATTCTGGATAAACAGATGTTTCAATTTTTATTAGAAATTGTCAATAATGTTTAAGAAATCATGAATATAAACATCTATGATATACATTTTTCCTTCCTGCTAAACATAACTTAATGCAGCTATAGAAATGACGTTATAATGACAAATAAACTGTGCACCGAAATACAGATCCAGATCTTGAAGTGGTAAAATAGCAGGAAACCCTTGATGAGGTTTCAAACAATTGGAGGAGGGAACTTTAAAAAACTTCTGTTTGAAAGCTGAACAGCGCTGGAATGGATTTCCATTTCTCATGAATTTGTGGTCCAAATGTATTACTCAGCTTTTGGCACTGCCCCATGATATTTTGTTATATAGGTATTCCAACAGAAGCATATCCCTTTTATCCAAGCAAGGCCTCTGCTAGAGTATGGAGACTAGCAAACAGTATGTAAGCTAGCAGAAGTTTAGTGTGTATGTATGTGTGTGTATATATATATATATATATATATATATATATATATATATATATACATTGGATAAGAGAGATGCAAAATGGAACTCTTGGTATACCTTTTGTGAAATGCTAGTATGTGGTGGTAGCACAGTTTTTTTTCCAAAAGATTATGAATAAGTAAATCTAATGCTTCAAGTTCTCAGGCTAGTATTGTAAAAATGAGGAACCTTATCCTCTCCACCCCATCCCATCTATTTCACCCAGTTTTATGAATGGGAAAGGTGTTTGGAACTCTTGTGCATTTGAACTTCTACTGGCTGTAGCTAAATCCAAGACATTGGACAGCTGCAGAAATAATGCTAAACCATATTTTAGGGACCACAAAAATATTTAACATTACAAGAATGAGCTTAGCTTTTGTCCAGGCCTGTGTGCTCTCCCAGCTTCTGCACCTTTGCTGTGAGAAGGAATCTGGAAGCCTTCCCATCCACTTTTGATTACCTGTCGTTTTGTCATGTTGCTCAAATCTAGACAACTGATTATTATTAACTATAGTTAGTGGAAACATGCTGACTTCAAACCATGGTGAAGTAGTTGATGAGCTAGTCTTATTTTTATTAGCCATAGTTAAATTTAACTGCAGTATGCAGTCTGGCGTTTGGACAATACACTAAACTGTGGTTAATCTCAGAACAGAAGTGGAAGCTTTTGATTTCCTTGTGGTCATGCCAGAGGAGGAGAGGAGTGGGGGGGAGCGTGTGAGCCCATTTTGTTCAAATACAACTACTGTTGTGGGGAAAGGAAAAATGGAAAAATAAAGTTCTGGGACAAGAAGAAAACAAAACCCACCCTCACTTAAATTCTTCTATCTATATTTTGCGATAATGTTTTACTCATATGGTCATAGTTGGTCTTAGCCACCTCAACCATTTGTATAAATAATTACATACCTTGATCCAGACCTTAGTGCCTGGACCAATGCTCACCAATTTGGGCACCCACTTTTAAGTCCCAAGAACAACTTTGTATATGGAGCTGTTGCCTTTCTTAGTAAAGAAGCCCTTGCATGTGGAGGACCCATGCCTAGATCAGTGCCCCTATACCTTCAAAACAGTTTACAACTTTAAACAGCAAATCTAAGGTGTATAAAAACATACATGCATTTAGTTATTTTTCTAATAATTTTTCTACAGGTTCATATTGTTGTAACTCCCACAAATGCTAAGATTTACATTGACTGCTTTGAAATAATGGACAAACCAATTAAAGAGGGTGGAAATATCACAACTGATGGCTATGAAATACTGGGTAAACTACAGAAAGGTGACAGGAAAACAGCAACAGTAAGTAACAACCTTTACTTTTTATCAGTTCCAAGCACATGCAAAATATATTTTGAAATCCTTATTAAGAGTTTTCTTACAATGTTTTAAAAGGTAAAGGGACCATTAGGTCCAGTCGCGGATGACTCTGGGGTTGCGGCGCTTATCTCGCTTTATTACAGAGGGAGCCGGGGTACAGCTTCCGGGTCATGTGGCCAGCATGACAAAGCCACTTCTGGCAAAACCAGAGCAGCGCACGGAAATGCTGTTTACCTTCCCGCTGGAGCGGTACCTATTTGTCTACTTGCACTTTGACATGCTTTCGTTGGCAGGAGCAGGGTTTAGGGTATACTTAATGACAATCAAGACTTGAGTGGCATCTTAAAAACAAATATATTGTGGCATGAGTTTTCATAGTGATACCCTACTTCACCAAATAATGCTCTTTGGATTACACACAAGACACTGTCAACATATCACAAAAAACTACTCATCTGCCAACTCTGGACCGATTTTATGCCATGAAGTCAGTTCCTTTTATACTGACTTAGGACAAATGTTCAGTCCAAGATGGATGAACTTGGTTGCTTCTTGTTACAATGTAAATGGTAAGTTTCAGTCAAAATTACCATATGAACCAAAAGCTGTAGCTCTGAGAAGTTGACTGGAGTATTCTCAGACCAAAATATAAATGTAAATGAACAAGTTAGAGTTTGCTGGCCTCGCATTGAAACCACCCACAATGCATCAGTGTGCTTAATCAAGATATTCCCATGACATTTGTCATAGAAGTTGGCCTTCTGATCTAGTAGCCTCAACATATGAGTCAACAGTAGCATGACTCAGTCATGAAAGGGCTAGAGTCGCATAGTCTTTGGCTGGGAAAATATTTCTATTATTTGAACAACTTTCTCCCACTGCTATTTTTATGTACTAATATATAAATCTGCAAGACATTTATTGCATTAAACAAATCTTACGTGTGCTTTGTTAAAAATGTATGTGATCCAAACTATGCAATTAAGTTACCATTTATTCAATGTTGCCTGATGCTGTAGCCATCAATGGGATATTGCTGAATAGCATTTTTACTGCCTTGGCTGAATGGCAAAAATGTATCTTGCATAATATTGCCATGCATGACTATGTTTTTGAAATTTCCTACAGATGTAACATTGAAGACATTTGTGTTTTTGCCTTACAGCTAGAGATCCAAAGTTTCGACTTTGTATGTAATGCCGTTTGGACTAGCAGAGATAGATGCTGTGACATTCCTTCTAGGGTAAATATAAATTTTAAAACCTCATGTCAACAATCTGAGCCAGTCCTACACAGAGGACAATGCAGAAGAATATGTTTGAAAGGTCCCTGTTGGGAATGACAAATTGCTTCTGTGACTGAATCATCCTGAGACTCAGAGGGCAAGAATGCAGATACTTTACCAGAGCCGTATTATAAATGCTGCTATTTTGAACTTAGGTACAGTCAGGCCACATTTCAGTCCAATTTTATCCTTTACAGATATATTTCCCATATATCAAGATTTGAGGGTTTATTTTTAAAATAAGCATTAAATTTTCCGTATTCTACTCATACATATCCCCATAAATGCTGTTGGGGTTTTTTAAGTGAGTGTATGTGTGAGTCGAATTAGAGATGGAATAATGAGGTAGTTGGGCTAAGGGATGGTGAAATAGTCATGTTTTAGTTACTGCTAGTGTACTGTAAATTAGCAGGCAAAACTCAAAAGGGTAAATTTGCACTAATCTGTAATGGGCTAAAGGTGGAAGAAAAGTTCAAATAAGGAAGGCAGAATGGTTGAGCGATGGTCAAGTGGAGGACACTCTGTGACTTCTGCCCAGAGGGAGGAGAAAAGATGAAAAAGAGATGTCTTACAAGAATAACAAATTGAACCCTTGTGCCCCGAAGAACTATTTCTACTAAAATATGCTGGGCAGTTCACTGTCTTATTAAAGTTATCCATGTTTTTTGTTTGTTTCAGTACCATTTTGAGACTTGCAACTTCTTTTAGACTTCTGCCCCAAAGTTTTCATTTGTTTAAGAAAACTCAATATCCCTCTTCCCAAATGAGTGCAAACAGTGTCTGCTCTGAGTAGACATATGCTCTCTTTTTCCAGGACACATCCTCTTTTTCATTGGTAGAGTCATGGCAATCCATAGTTAAAAGTAAAAGTTGGCAAATGTGTCCTCTTTTTTTGTTCTTCAAAATGGTTTTCTGACACTACCTTCCTTCTGAAACCCAAGCTGCCCTGGAAATCTGTTACAGAGGCTTGGGGACACTCCAGAAAGTGGCACAGGGGACTTCTAGGAGAAAGAATGATTGGAGAATATTGTTTATCTTTCTCTTCTGCTCTCAGACACTTCTGTTGGATTATTAACTGTTTCAGAAGCAGGATGACAGCATTGAATTTTTCCTCATATCAGTCACAGATTATATGGAAGTTATTACTCTGGATGCACCTTTAGAGAAACCCCTTATGGCACACATAAGCAACCTGAATTTCTTTAATTCATATTACTATGTGTATGGGTAAATCCATTTATCTAAATCTGTTTTTAGTCCTAAGGATAAGTCCTAGAATATAGGAAGTCATAAAAAGTGTAGCAAAACATCTGCTGAGTATTTTGCTCCATCCATGAGCAATGTGCATTTGGGACTAAGCAGCAAGACTTCCACACCAGTCATCATGGTTCCCAGGCAACCTTGAGTCTCAGTTCTCTCTTTGTCTGCCTGCCCTTAAAAATATAATTTAAACATGCTACAGACAATAAAAAAACATATTTGAAACCATTCTGTTGGTGATCACCCTTTTAAAAAAAATTTCCAGGGAAATGACAGGTGTTTGTCCTTTAATTTTCAGCGGGATGAAGCGAAATGCCCATCGTTACCAAACGCTTGCACATGCACACAAGACAGTGTGGGACCTCCAGGACCTCCAGGACCTGCTGTAAGCAAAATTATTGCATTGTGATTACCAGACCTGTGACTCTGTAGAGTACCTCAGATTAACAAACTGGAATCCACAGAACTCCAATGACTTCAGGAAGCAGAGATCAATGATGATGATCTCTCTGTTCACGCTAGCATAGGGACCCAAATTAGCTGCAGCACCAGAATTAGCTTTTGGCTGTTGATGCTCTAGCACAGGAGTAAGGAAATGGGTCCCTTGGAAAAAGCCCTGTAGGGCACTTTGAAGTCCTCCTGACAATTGGCACTTCAGAAACCTTGGATTTGGATTGGTGGCAAGTCTGAAGCACTGCATATGGCCAAAATGGGCTGGTGAGCCAAATGAGGAGGCCTGGTTGTTGATAATTATACAAAAGTATTGGGGGAGGTGGGTAGAAGTGTCGCCGGGGGGGGGGGGGAGCTGTTTCCCTCTATTCCTAACTGCAGTGACTTCTACTGCTATCAAGCAAGACAACAAAGTGGTGAAACTGACAAGGTTGTATTATCACACTTCTGGTCAGATTAATTTCACTCCTAAGAGGTAATTTAAGGAAGGACAAAGATAAATTTGTTGTTGAATGTACTGCAGAAGGGGAAGTGCGCACCAATTCAAAGTAAAAGGGTATTTTTAAAAGTAAGATCTTTCTCTTGAAATAGTGAGACATTACTGTGTGGGAGCAGATACCCTTCCACACTATATTTGTAGAGAGTTATATGGTAATAGACGCGCAGCATGAAGAGGTATATATTCACAATTTCTTTACTGTATTAAAAATTATTAGCAAATGTTTAAAAACAGCCCAGGCAGTGGGCTTTCGTGCATGTCGATTTTCTTTTGTTTTTGTGCAATGGAGGAGTGCTTCTTGTCACCATGGTGATGTTACTACCCAACACATTCCTACAACAATAACTGTACACATGACTATGGCAGCAATGCTGGTTGTACTATTGGGAGCTAAAATTGGCTTTTCTAGGTACCACAAAGTGTTACTGAAACCTTTACAGCAGTATTGATGCACTGGCAATAATCAGTGTGTGTACATTGGGCAACAATATAACTGCCAAGTCTGATGAAAAACCACAGCTAGACTTCGTAGCTTTCTTTGTTGTTTTTAGTATTTTTATCATAGATTTGTAGTGTGCAGTTTGAACCCCACAGCCCCACAATATGTTGTTCTAAAGTTTGTTAGTCCCTATTTGTGCATTGAATGAGCCCAGACAAAACCTCCTGTTTCACCATTCAGCTACTTGCGAGAAGTAATATTTGCATGCATATATGATTTTGGACTTCCATGTCTATCTGCCCATTTATCTATACTCATTATTTGCATGTTTTTGTTTTAGGGAGGCCCAGGTGCTAAGGGACCAAGAGGCGAAAGAGGCTTAACTGGGCCCTCTGTGAGTATCTGCCTAAAATACACACTTACGTGGATGTAAGTCCTATTGAAATCAGCGGGACTTACTCCTGAGCAGACGTACACAGGATTGTTTTGTAACTGCTTTGTATCCTCCCTTTGGTTTTAAAAAAGAGACTTTTAACAAAGTATTTAAAGGTGCAAGTTTAAGTATCTGTATTTAGTTCTATATGTATTAGGACCACATCATACGCTACATTTTAGTATACTGTGAATGCAAGAAACATGGTTGCAAATATCTGTACCATATAGACACACACACCAGGGAGAAGTAATTTTATTGAGAATTCACTCTGCGACAGTTTTCCCTCTGAAATCAACCTCATTTATGTGAAATTATAATACTGTATCTGTATCTCACTTTGCTTCCTTTCAATTACCTTCAGTTTCTATCATTAGTACACATGTGAGGAAGATATAAAAGAAAGGATGTCAGTTCTGCTGCATGCATTGTTCTTCCCTGTTCCAGGAAGTCATGTGGGGTTGGTTCATCATATAAATTTTGTGGAGGAACCTGAGGCAGTGTTTGCCAACATCACAATGGAGGCACCAATATTTGTATCAAATAATGCCACCAAGCAATAATGCCGACACTTGTGGCTTATCATCTTTCATACCTTTAAACTTTATAATATTTTGATAAAGCTGCTACAATGTGACAAGTGCACTAGCAAGGCAAAGTTTTACTTCAGCTGATAGCTACCAGTGTTTCTGAATGCACTAAAAAAAGTTTCGGCAGAGGGCCGAAACACAGTGAAACCCTCAGATTTCTAGACAGCCCTTTTATAAATGCTGTCACCTTGTGAAAACATATTATGTGACTCCATCTTTTACGCATGTTCTTTAAGATAACCACTTTGGAAGAATAAAAGGCTAGCTAGCAAATGGGTTTCTCTCTTTTTCTACTTTAAGGGGCCACCTGGCGCTCATGGAGATGTAGGACCTAGAGGCCCTCAAGGACCACCAGGACCACAGGGGCCAAATGGACTTTCCATTACAGGAGAACCAGTGAGTAAACAGGCATTCTAGTTTTTGGAGAGTGCAAGATAGCCTGCATACCATATTTAGAGCTCTCGGATACTCTTAAACTATTGTGTTTTGACATTCTTCATCACATATAGTAGAAAATACTGGGAATAAGTGCTTTAGCACATGACATCATATTTATAAGCATTGCAATACTGGCAGATTACACAAAAATATGGTAATAGCCATGCTATTGTGGTGATTTAGAAGGAACATTGCTGTGTCTTTTCAGATAAATTCTTTTGCTTTCAAAAGGTTAGGCAATTATCTGGCATTCTCTGAACTATTTTCTGATAGTTAATCACGTCACTGTATTCTGATAAACTAAATCATGTGTTGCAAGCTGTGTAGGTAAACCAGAGGAAAGAATGACAAAGGGGCTGGAAGAAGCAGTCCAGTCTTCCCCAGAAGCCCCCCAGTCTGGTGAATGCGATGGGCTGTACACTGTGGGGCTGGGATTCAAGGGGGAATCACTCCAAGTCTTCCCAGCCCAGTTTGCATGATGAATGGCACCTTCTAAAACTTGCAGTATTTCCTCCTAGGGTCGTCAAGGGATGAAAGGTGATGCTGGAGAGCCAGGACTACCTGGTCGCTCAGTAAGTTTGCTTTTTTAAAAAATAATAATATGGTCATGCTACTTATGCTGCACACTTCCCATAAGTGCTAACATAAATTAAGTTCTCACTTGTAGCCTGGTATGCATAAGTTTCTGTTTAGTTTCACTTGCGCTTCAACAGATGAGACAAAATGCTATTGAACTTCAAAATAATAAAACAAGAGCACACAAGTGCAGATCCACATCATGTATCAGTTGTGAATTGGTACTGGGAAATGGGACTAGGTTTTAAGGAAACAAAGAAGGCATCAAAGTCCCAGAAAATCTGGACACCACCACACACAAAAAGAATCTCAGGCTCAGAGGTCTCACTATCCATATCCCTTCATTTGGATAATTGTTCCTTAATCCCTGCTCTCTGCTTCTTTCTACGTAACCTGTTCCTGCTCCAGAATAGGACCTCTCCTTTTACTCTGTGGCTGCTAGGCTTACTCAGGTGTCTTTGCTGATGTACCTTGTCAAAAGCTTTTTGATAGTCCAAGTCAACTGTGTCAACCAGATCACCTCTGCCTCTATGCTTGTTGGTACTCTCAAATGTGTGTCTTGTATTGGATAACTCAATAATTCTCTCTGATTAATATTTTTCTTCTTCTGTAGGGATCTCCAGGCTTACCTGGTCCCCCTGGCCAAATGGGACCGCCGGGTGATAGGGTAAGCATTTTTGTTTTATATTTGTTGATGATCAAGTAGGTCTAGGGCTGTGCAATTGGTGGACAAAGATTCCTAGTTACACAACAAGTCCCTACATGGAAGTTTGCTAGTTTTGAGTAGGACATCCTTTTTGAGTACCAAAAGTAGGTGAGCCGGTGAGGGGCACCATTTCAATGCTTGTACATGAACTGTGTTTTAACTTACATTGTGTTTCTTCTTCATGTACTCATGGCAAAATAAATATATGGATGGCACTTCTACCTTTGATGGTGTATAAGCAATAGACACATATTTTTCCTACTTGGTAATTATTTTCATCAGAGAACTTTGTGTAAGCAGAAGCCACCTGGCTTGATTTTAGGAATAGCATAGGGTAGAACTTCCTCAGCAGGACTTCACAGGGTCAGGGTGAATAAATGAAGAGAGCCTGCCAAACCTACAAAAAGAATCTCTAATAGATGGGTGGGAGGCAGCAGTTAAAAAATAATAATCACCACCACCCAAATGCTTAAGGTTGGTTTTGATTGTATGTGAAAAGTTAAACTGTGCTGACCATTGGAGTAAAGACTCTGCTGTTCCTCTCTCAGTACTGAACTTAGCCAAAGTTTTAGAATTAGAAATAAACTACTCTCTTGAAATTGTCTGGTTATCTAAATCACATAGTGCTTTCTATTTCAAATTAATATTGACAGCTGTGACCACTACTTTTGACTAGTTAATGTTTCTCTTTCTTGTGTGACTTTTCGGATGAGTGCTCATTATTCTCAGCCATTTTGGGGGGTAGGGTGAAGGGGTGCATGATCTGAAGAGTGGGGGAAAGCTCCATTGTGGAAGCAGACATCCTTGCAGAGAACTTCCATTGAGAAGGCTGGTTAGGTGAATCCTGCCAACTAACAAAAAAGACTGGGTGTGAGAAAGCAAACAACAGGAGAAAGAGGGACAACAGAGTCTTAGGTGTAACACATGAGAAGATGATGATGTTGGAACTTCCTCACAAGTAATTGAGCTTTAGTATTCAGCATGAATTCTTAATCAGAGAAAAGCACATAACTAGTTGATGTTACTGTAATTGAAGCACAGAATTAAATAGCACCTAGACTGGCAATATCTTTTAAACATATATATTAATAGTTACAGGTAGGTAGCCGTGTTGGTCTGAGTCGAAGCAAAATAAAAAAATTCCTTCAGTAGCACCTTAAAGACCAACTAAGTTTTTATTTTGGTATGAGCTTTCGTGTGCATGCACACTTCTTCAGATACAGTACACTGAAACAGAAGAGCCAGACCCTTATGTATATTCAGAGGGTGGTGGGGGTGGGTGGGAATGGGAGATGGGCTGATAGGAGTGGTAAACCTGTTGATGGCTGTTAACGACTGCTGATGACTGCAATAGGTCCTGCGGGGGGGGGGGGCAAGGGCTGAGGTGCTAAAGAAAGCTTGATCAAGCATAATGAGATAAGAATCCTATGTCTTTGTTCATCCCAGGTGGCTCCATGGTCTTAAGCTTGGTAATGAGTTCCAATTCAGCAACTTCCCTTTCCAGTCTGTTTCTGAAATTTTTTTGTAATAAAACAGCTGCTTTGAGATCTTGTATAGAATGTATAGAACTATATTAATAGTTAATGGACATTAACCTAAACCAGTTGTCATGGAATTAGCTTATCTTTTTAAAGAAACAAAACAATAATACATAAACTTTCACTTTTCAACTAGGGTTTTACTGGAAAAGATGGCCCAACTGGACCAAGAGGACCCCCTGGACCATTAGTAAGTGTTAGCTTGACTGTTTGTGGGCTAACTGGAGTAGGGCTTTGACATTGGGGAGGGATTAGCTTTGTAAAAGTCAGTTTGCTGTTATAGTTTTCCCTCTACCTCCTCATTGTTTGTGCCAGCAAATAACTACCTGAGCAGGTTAAATAATACAACTATGTAACCTCTTTTGCCCCAAACCCTAAAGGTTCCAAGGATCTTCAGACCATCTGGTCTCATTCTCATTCTAAGTTCAGGGCTCTTGTCAACAATACCTCTCTCTGGGTTTGGTACAGTAGTTTACCTGGACAGTAATGCTTATGGATCTGTAGTATAAGGACCCTTACACTTACACACACACACACACACACACACACACACACACACACACACACACACTTTTTAGCTTGCCACTTTAGCTTGCCACTTTTTAGCTTGCCACTGAGATGCCTTCCTCCACCCAGAACTCTCCACCATATCTTTCTTCCCTGTTGGGTGATGTTCATTTGAGGCAATGCTTCTCAGCTACCCACTTCTGTGCTGCCTTTTCCTTCTTTGTGTGTTTCTCTTCTGCCTTTGCTTTCTCTGCTACCTTTACTTTCCCTCTTGTCTCCATATACAATATCCCTCATGCCCTTGTCTTGACCCCCATCTCCTTTTTACTCTGGTCTGCTCCTCTGACACCATCTCCCCCCCCCCAACTTTTATAATGCAGCTGGTTGGGCATTTCTGTCTTTCTCATGACATTGCCTTGACCCAACCTTCCACTCTGCCTGCCTTACCTTCTGGGCAGATCATCAAGCAGATGGAGCAACAGAGGAATCACTGCTCACAGCACTCACAACATACTATTGTATAGGCATCATCTAAATGTAGACTATTATGTAGCCAAAAGCACCACCAACCATGCATGCATGCACACACACACACACACACACACACACACACACGGGAGGTGTGTGTGTGTGTGTGGTATCAACAGGCTTGGATGAACTTAGGGCTCGTACATATACAAAAAACCTCAGGAAACAAAACAGAGTTAGGGGAAACTCTGCCCCCTAGCCCAATGATGACTGAGCATGCTCAGTGGCTATGAAATGCTGACTGATTCTTGAAGGGGAAGGGAGGACAGTAAACCAAGGGAGGGGTAATATAAAGGAGTATCCTGGAAAAGGTCATAGCTGGCTGGCTGGCACACTTCATTTTGTTGCAGGTCTAATTGGTTTGATATAATTCTGCATAATTATTCAGTGCCAAATTTTGCTGTAATGTCAGTCTGGCAAAATGTGCACCCTTTTGACTCCCTTCTTGCATTCTAAGTCCTATTCCTATCAATCCTGTATGGTTTGTTATCCACTTAGAAGATCTGATGACTACAGTTAGTTATGCAGGAGGTTTTATTAAGAAAAAAATCTGGCTGCATCTAATGTGGTCTGCACATGTTCATTATGCTGGAAAATAGTCAAGAGGAAATCGTTTTGAGTACAGTTAAGCTTTGGGAATACTAGAAGCTTCATAATGTTTTATGAGGCTTGAAAATTTCTCTTATGGAAATTGTTCCTTTGATGTGATTAGAAAGATGTGAGTGTTTTGCTGCTGCTTAGAAAATCTGTTAAAAGAAAGTCTGTTAGTTGCTAGGGCAATGCTTTTTCATGAAAAATCAATAGGCTAAGCATTAAAAATTATTTTCTTTTAAGATGCTGGTATTTAATTACTTCCATACTAATTGTTAATTAGTAAGTGAGAGACTAATCCTTTGCTCCCTGGGAGGGTAACTGAGTACTCATGAGATACCGTGAGACTCCCTCTGCACTGATAGAGAAGGAGGTAGTGGGCAGAGAGAGAAGTCCAAGGATGCAAACTTCCAGGTGCAAAATATATAGACATAGACATATCCAGTGCTATTTTTCTAGGAAAAGGTGCTGGAATTCTTATAATAGCAATGGTGTCCACCTGAGAGGTGCGGAAACTGAGTTCCAGTGAGCTTTGCCTGGAAAAAAAGCATACATATACATCATATATTGAGCTCAAAGCATTAATATTCCTCAGATGAACCTTGGATCAACCAATTCACACTGTTACAAAACATTTCAGAGAGCAAGATTGAAATTGGTTTTTCCACAGTTCCTTTGAGGAAGAACTTACGGTAGTTCAAAACACACTGGGCTTAATTAACTTTTTTGTATACCTGGATATTTCCTTCCCTTTTTATAGCAACTGAGTGTCTCACCTTTCCACAGCAGTTGGGACCTAGAGCCAGTTCAGCATTTCTTCACCAGTACTGATTGGGCAGGTGGCGGTGGTGGGACAGGGTTGAGATGACCAGAAAAACAGAAGTTTATTGCCAGATGCAAGCTTGACTTGTTCATAGAGCATTAAAAAAAATAAAACAGAGGCTCACTGTTTGTTACAAGATGTGTCATATTGGGAGGAAATGAAAACAAATAGTAGTAGGGAAAGTTTTCACATGCATTCCCTGCATTTGGTGAGTATCATGTTTGTTGGATTTAACAGACTATTATTATGTCCTCCTTAGTATAACTTTTCAATGTACATTTTTGCAGGGTGCCCCAGGAGTTCCTGGAGTTGCTGGCCCAACTGGAAAACCAGGAAAACCAGGAGATCGTGGCTCTCCGGTAAGATAATCAATGATTGGCATTTAGTGCATCTGTTGTTAAAGATACCATCAAACGTTGAGATAGACTTTTCTCAGACTCGCATCACACAATGGCTATCAGCACAACCAGCTAATAACTTTCAGTTATGTTAAGTCTAATTTTCAGCAACTTCACTCCTTACAGCACATCTTTTTTTGCAATTTAAGTCAGGTCTGGAAATTGTGGTCAGAGCTTTCCACTAAAAAGAGAGCAGAAGCTGCACATGCCAAGGCTTATATTTCTGCACTATGTAAACATCTCAGAGCTAAATCAGCAGAATTACTGGAATTATTCTTTTTTAAGCACAGTCAAGTATGATGTGCTTCCCTAAGGTGGAAATTTTTATATGTAGCATTCTGGGGGCTTGTTGGTTTGAAAAAGTTTGAATGTTTACAGTGGAGCCTCGGTGTTGTGTTGTGGGTTCTGTCTAGAATCTGATACTAGATGAGGGATCAAGAGATTGTCCCAGCAGCATTGCCAGAGCCAATCTGTCTGATTTTGTCAAGGCAGCTATTAGAAAGTTATGCACTTGGTACCAAAGGTTGCAACGTTTGCATCTACTACACTGGTCAGCATGGGAAGGCTCGCTCTCATGATCTTAGCTTGTATCAGTAGCCTTGAGGCAATGAAGGGTTATACTTCCTCTGAAGGAGTAGGTACATAACTTGGAAGTACTTCTGGATCCATTGCTGTCGCTTGAGGCTCAGGTGGTGCAGAGTGCTTTCCGCCAGATACACGTGCCTCTATCTGGACAGGGATAGCCTAACTACTATTGTCTGTGCTCTGGTAACTTCTAGGTTAGATTACTGCAATCTGTCATAGGGGCTACCTCTGAAGATGGTTTGGAACTTCAGCCAGTGGTTAGGCAAGACAGTTTGAGCATATAATGCCAATTCTAACCTGACTGCAATGGCTGCCAGTTAGCTTCTGGGCCTAATTCGAAGTGCTGGTTTTGACCTATAAAGCCTTAAATAGCTCCTTTAAAAACCATACCCCAATGACTGCCTTACTCCATTTGAACCAACTCAAACCCTGTGTTCATCCTCTTAGGCACTTCTTTGTGTGCCTCCTGAGCAAGAGGTCCAGAGGGTGGCAACATGAGAATGGACCTTTTCTGCAGTAGCTTCCCATTTGTGGAATGCTCTCCCCAGGGTGGCTCGCTTGCCGCCTTTGTCACATAGCTTTAGGCGTCGGGCAAAAACAGTCCTATTCTCCCAAGCCTTTGGCCAATTACACAATCTAAGGCCTTTTAAAGTGGGGGAGGGGTATTATTTATGTTTGTTACTTTGTTGTGTATTTTTATGCTTTTATATTGTTTATATCTCTGGCCGAAGGGTGGTAATTTTTTTTAAATAGAAATAATAAAATAGTCTTGAAAAGGAGAAAGAAAAATTTTCTATATGGCCTCAGATAAGTCACATCAAGGTTTTTCTGAGTCCCCCCTCCCTTTTTAGAATGCCATGCAAATGTTTGCATCTAGTTTCTATGAGATTACACAGTCTCATATTTGGAGTCAATTGGTCACACTAGCTTGTCCCACTGATTTCTGTAGATCTTAATTGTGACTAATTTCCTGTGCTTAAGGTCTCACATTAGCACTTATCATGAATGCTGTCTTAGGAAGGGAACAGGTTGGGTTACCAACTGGCCAGCGTCATCATCAACAACAATAGGGCTTGGCCTGCTTAATTGTCTAATAGTAGTTATATCTGAAGTCATAAACAGGTAAACCTTTGCACACCTTGAGAGGCATCAAAACTGCTTCAAATTTCTGTGTATCAGTAATGGATGGTATGTTGGAGCTGCGCTGCATGCCTGAACTCCCTCCAGCTAAGTCACTGAGGTGGCAACAAGGTCAGTGCAGTGCAATTGAGTCAGCAGGAGTGCTGCACTGGCTCCACCAGCACATTTGCACCACACCAACCTTGCCACCGACATGCAGCAGTGACTCAGCTAGAAAGAGGTTGACCAAGTGGCACAACCCTACTACACCATCTGCTACTGCTGCACATCAAGCTGCTGTTAAGAGGCAGAAGAGCAGTGACCAATAAAAAGTTGGCTACATTAAGCTTAGGAGCTCTGTATGCAATGATAACTTCAAGGCTTCTTCATACACACACACACACACACACACACACATATAATATAAAATATTTATACCCTCCCCATCTGGCTGGGTTTTCCCCCAGCCACTCTGGGCGGCTTCCAGCAAAATATGAAAACATAATAAAAATCAAACATTCAAAACTTCCTGATACAGGGCTGCCTTCAGATGTCTTCTGAAAGTTGTGTAGTTCTTTATCTCCTTGACATCTGATGGGAGGGCGTTCCACAGAGAGGGTGCCACTGCCGAGAAGACCGCCTGCCTGGTTCCCTGTAACGTCTAATTAAAATGAATTTATTATTATTATTATTATTATTATTATTATTATTAATGCTTCCCTTTATCCAAAAATAATGTTTTCAGAGTGCAGTGTTTTGCTTTGGTTGTCCTACTTTCCCACATACTGTTCCTCAGCTTTTCAGATCAGAACCCAGCATGAATCTGGCATAAAATCGGTGCAGATGTTTTGTCAGACTCATGTGGCAGATGGACTTTCAGCACCTATATGTATGCTATCAAGAAATGCCAAAGTGGCAACTTAAGCCCATATGTGCAAGCGGTGGGCCAAATGTAGCCTGCAGAGTTTTAAAGGTCATCCAGACTTTTCCTGCAGCCACATGGCTGTGTTCCAAAGCAGCATTTCCTCACACAGCTTTACATATTTCTTGTGATAATGTAACCATCTAAGAATCTTTGTTAGCACTGGTAACACAAAGATCCAAATCACGCACTTTTAAGTCAAGCATGGGAGAATAATATCATGGTCACAGATACTATGAAATCATTTCAACATGAGTATGTCACACACAAAAAATTAGATAATTCTGAGCCATAGTGAATGGAGAGCTTTCCTGAGTTCATTGGCCTATCAGTGCATTTTTAAGTTTATCTTGAGAATTCCAAGTTGGTGAGAAGAAAAAGTTCTCAGTGGGTGATAAGAGAAAAATGATTTGTATGCATGTTTAGAAGACAGACAAGCAGCAGCAATATCCTACTCGCTTTGAGCTTTCCATGGGGACAAATTTGATAATTTGCTAATTAATTACCCTACAAAAAAGAGAAGCCTATTCTTTAGACAAAGATAGCTATAACACAATAGACTAATTAATTCAATAAGGAGGAAGTATCTAAGCAAACAATGGTGCCTCTTAAGTATTTAGAATAAACAAGAACAAATAATGTAACTACACTTCATAGACACAAACATGAGTTAAACAGCCTTCCCAGGGACTCTCATGTTATAACTGCCTTTGGATCCATTTCTCACATGTGGTTGACATTACCTCTGGAAAGTAAATGCTGCCTCAGGCTAAGACAATTGATACACATATTCTGTGTAAGGCTGGTCAAAATGACGAGAGAAGACATAAATTACTTGCCTGATCCGGACATGTGGCAGCTCTGTACAGCTGCTAGCAATGTTGCTCTCCCAAAGAGATGTAGATAGTTTAGTGAGTTAGAAGAGTCCTTTTCTTTCACACACTTTCTTTGACAACTCAGATAAAGAGTTTAAGGGTCCCTTTATTTGCAAGAAGAGTGGTTGATGTTGCTCCACTGAAAGCAGCCTGGAGGGAAACAAATAATCAGAGCCATATGTAAACAACCAGACTTTTGAATGTTTTGCAGCAGCACCCAGGGTCACCGTGACCCTAAGTTCTGCACTTCTGAAATCATCCCTGGTGTAAACTTCTCACTTTCACAAATTAAATGTTAATGATCTCAGTGCAAGATTGCTGAAATGTTGCCATATTCAGTTATGCTCTAGTCCTGCAGAGTAGTTTGAGAATGCAGTGAGAAATTTTTAAAGAAACCACTTGTGGCCAGATTTGGTGATTACTTTTGCTGACAACAGAATATTAAGCAGGATTAAATAATAACTAACAATTCACCTCTGGAAGCTTACCAGTGAAAATGTGTTTGGTTTAATGGCAATTTCTCTTTTGTTTGTTCATTTGAATGCCCAGAATTTCCACAAATTTCTGATCATTTCTTTCAAAAATTGGCGTCCCCACAGAAAGGAGAAGGGAGGAAATTTAAAGGAAATTCAGCAGTTGAGGTTCTGGTATTGATGCCAATCCGCTGTCGTCATCAAATCAGCGTAGTATTGTACAACAAAAGTGGAGGATATTACTGTGGATGGTGCACTAGAGGTATAGGGTGAAACATCTCTGGCTTGAGATGTTTATTAAGTGCCTCTTGAAAGACTAGCAAAACTTGTTCAAATGACTAAGATTTACTAGGGTGGGTTAATATTTTTCTGATAACAGTCCAAGGGTTCAGACAACCCTTTTCTCCTTTTTGGATGATTTGAAAAGGGAAGTTCATGTTGACAGATGAAACAATGTTAACTGGTTTCAAATAGGTAATAAATATATTTGTCTGACAGTTGTCATGCATTTCTGAATATCTGCAAATATACAGTTTAAATGCACTAACTATGTTTATTGAAATTAACCAGGAGATAATTTAATTTTTAATTATTCTTGTCTCTCCCCTACCCCCCACTGCTACATATTCTAATTAATGAAAATAATTATATGGGCAACTTATTATCAAGTCATTTTCCCCCTTAAGAAGCCATGCTGGAAGATGTTTCAGTAAGGAATACAATAAAAAATATTAATATAGGTTATGTTGTTCTTGTTCCTGGGGTTATGTTATGATATCCCTGGAAAGCTATTATTGATGGTCCAAAGAGACCATTTTTTGCAGTCTGTTCATACCTACTGAAACATTAATACTGCCTGATTCCTTCCTTAGCACTGCTATCTAAAAAGGATAGATAATCACCCAAAGTGTTGGTGGGGTGGTCAAATGAAGGCTATGTATTCTAGTAAATGAAAATAATCACCATAGCAACTTAGAGATAGGCAGTTGTAGCTTATTGGTACACAAAATGTGCTGCATGTAGAAGTGCCCAGGTTTTGGCAACTCCAGGAAAGACTAAGAAAGACTCTTGTCTGAAACGGTGTAGATTTACTGCCAGTCTGCTTAGATGATGCTGAGCTAGATGGAGCAGTGGTCTGATTCAGTATAAGGCAGACACTTGACTTTCATGGGTTGACCTTCCACGTTCAAGCCCTGGAGTTCCTGGCAAACACTTTCGCAGTCACTCCTGTTAATCCTCCCTCTTTCTGTGATGCACACTGATTGAGTTTAATTTGTTACAGGGGCCAGCTGGAATAAAAGGTGATAAAGGTGACAGAGTAAGTGCACCCTTAAAATGAATTTGTTTGCTTTTTCTAATGCCTCCTACAAAAGAGCACATCATGTCTAATACATGTTCTGTTTATTTTTTTAAGGGAGACATTGCTTCCCAGAATATGATGCGAGCTATTGCAAGACAAGTCTGTGAACAAATGATGAATGGTAAACAATGCTTTGAAATATGTGCAACAAAACACATGTTTCCGTGTACCATATTGTCAGACTCTGTTGTGAACTTAAAGCATAGTCACGTGGGTTAAGTGTTTCTCAAATTAAGCAGAGTTTAGGCTGGTGGGTGAAATTGCAAGTTTTTGGGCTCTTGCTAGCTCAGTCACCAAATCCAGCAGAGTCTGATCAGCTGGAAGCAACAAGTCAGCAGCTGTCACAACAGCCTGGGTTTATTTGCCACTTTTCCCATTGGCATATTCAATGCGGCAAACAAGCACTTCATTGTACCAAATCAACACAAAATTAGTCAATGGTTTATATTCTGGATTGGTGGCAGTGATGAAATATGGGTTTCAGTTTGATTCCTTGCTTTGCTGTCAGCTGCTGCTTTTCTGTAGCAGTAGCGATAATGATTAATGAAGGCTAGGTTTGTCCCACCTTATGCTGTTGCCACTTTGTGCTCTTCAGTGGCAGTAGCAGTGATGACAAGTTCAGGTCCCATTCTCCAAATGCTGGCAAATACTGAATATGCTTTGCTCCTCCTCCTTGTGTTTGTCATACATGGTCTTCTAGAGCATCAGAAATGAAAATAAATGGTTATGCTTAAAAGTAGGGGCATGGTCAAGCCTACTACAGGCACGCTGCCCACACATAGAGGTATCATTCATAGGGCATTACAGAGTTTGTCTTCAAACTTGCCTTCTGTTGTATACACTCTCTACATCAGGCCATTATGGGGGCTGGGAGGCAGGTACATGACACCCATAACTCTGCCCATCTCTTCCTAGGCTATTTGGTCAAGGAATGCAAACTCTGTGCTAGACTGAGTAGAGAGAGCAAGTTATAGGATATGGGAGAGGTCTACACATAGCCTTCCTATTTACTGGACCACCCCAGTACAGTGCTTGCAAGTTGGAATTAGTATTTACTGTGCCTTACATTCTTAGGCAAGACCTTATTGATAAAATATGTGTACTTCTAGGGAGCCTAGTTGTACTGGTTTCAGCTTTTTTATAATACCATCTTGCTGCCCACATTTCTCCTTTCATTGTATTGATTGGATCTACAGTTGCATAGAGTGGAACCTCACAAGCTCTATGCCTCCAGGGGTAGAAGAGAGTGGAAGAGATTTTGGCTGATTGGGCCTCTCCCCCCCCCCCCAAATCTGTGTCCCTCCTAAAATAAACCCACACTATTCTGGAAGCTTGGGGATGCTTCAGAACAGCGTGAGGGGCTGAGCATGTTGAGGCTGCAGGCCAGAGTGGGTATGGGAGAAAATCATGTTCTGTCCGTAGAAGCACTCAGTTAGCAGAGCAGGTGTCTACACTGGCTCTGACTCACTTCCGCAAATGAATCTAACCCTTTGGGTGGCATTAAATGCTAATTCTACTCAGAGTAGATCCACTGAGGCTAATGGGCATGACTTACTCAGGCTCATTAATTTCAGTCTACTAGGAGTGGAATTTAGTTGAATTTATTTATTTACGAGTTTATACTGTTTGTTAATCTTAGCCTAAAGTTGTGTACCAAATTAACCAATAGTAGTCAGGAAGGGGCTTGGTGGCACCAGGGAGCAGTATTCTGTTTTGTTTTTCATTTTACAGACAATGGTATTGTGCATTCTTACATTATCCTGTTTTATTTCTCCAAAGCCAATATGGCCCAGTTTAACCAGAGGCTGAATCAAATACCAAATGATTACTATTCAAACCGTAACCAGCCAGGACCATCAGGACCACCGGGGCCCCCTGGACCTGCTGGGCCACCAGGAGAACCTGGGTCTGGGGGCAGGCCAGGCTTCCCAGGCTCACCTGGTATGCAAGGGCCAGCTGGAGAAAGAGGTGAGTTGTACTACATATAAAAGTGTTTGTGTGTGTCTCGTCATTCTAGGTCAGCTGCTGTCAAGCAGAGGAATCCTTTGCTAATGCTTCAGTCTAATAACATCCACAGGACAGCCTTTAAACCAAACAGAATGTTTTAGTCTAAAAATGGCCTGCATATGCTAAGTGGTTCATTGGATGAAGAAGAGCAATATTTAAAGATGTGCTGTTAGTTATATGCTTCACAAGCATGGACAATTATTTATTCAGCATCACTTTCACAATTACACGGGGTGTTTCCCTTTTCTTTTTGTGTGTGCTTTAGGGCTACCTGGGGAGAAAGGTGAAAGAGGGATTGGATCACAAGGGCCACGAGGTTTGCCTGGGTCACCAGGTGAGTCTTCTGCATCACATGGCAGCAAAAAACTGTAAAAGATAATATTGACAGGCTTTTATTATGTATGCAAGTAATATTTGATCAAAATGAGCATCAAGTCTTTTTAGCTTGTATCCAGACAGACATTTTGCACCCCCCCCTCCAACCTATTTCAGGGGAAACAAAATGTTATGTTAGCCTTATGACTCAGAATTAGGTTTTATTTGCAATTGTTGCACAATTTAGGATAGAATGCAGGGCCTTCATAGTTACTTTTTCTATCAGTACAATTTTGATCATTTACCGATGTCCTGGCAAGAGTAGTCAGACTGTCTTAGTGCTTCTGTCTTTAATTTACTAGTTGAAACATACCTTTCTTCATTACAAGATCCATAAGAATTTTGCAACAAATTTTAGCTCCACTTTGTTAAAGCTCTAAACATTTCTGTTAACCATGAATATAACTTGTTCCAAAAAAAAACCATGATCTCATCCATTCTAAAGCTGCAGGGTAGCAGAACTGAAGCAGCCCTACACTTTAAATGAAATTTAGTGTGCTTGTCTAATGCAGTAGTGCCCCATGAGATCCCTGTACTGTACACAGGATGGATATAAACCACTAAGCTCACATCTTGCCACAGCAGTTTTGTGCATAAAGACCTTAAAATTAGGGAAGCAACTAATGATGAGTTACATCTTGGGTTTCCTGTGGTTGCTTCATTGAAACCATATGTAGAACCCAAATGGAAACATTTCTTAGCCATATGCCTGAGTCTAGACTTCAGTTTTGCCAGTCACTTTATAGGCATGTTGAATTCAACAATATAGATATATTATCTTCCTTTTCCTTCTAAAATTAGGTCCACAAGGAGAATCCAGAGTTGGCCCTCCAGGTGCTACAGGCTCACGGGGACCACCTGGGCCACCTGGCCGTCCTGGTAACTCAGGTATCAGAGGTCCCCCCGGGCCTGCTGGATACTGTGATTCATCCCAGTGTGCTAGCATTTCTTACAATGGTCAAGGATATCCAGGTAGGTTACTGAGAACTTAATTTTGTACCTCATTGATATGTCAGTTCCGTCTGAATTGCTTTGTGGAAGGAGACCAATATAATGAACTGAATCCAGCTCAACTGTTCAGTAGTCATAACTGAGCCAGCCTAGAACTAATAATTCAGTGTGCTATTAAAAGTACTTTTTTGGTATTTATTGAACTGCCCCAGTTTGATATGTGTTTTGTGCTAAGGGAAAATATTACCTTTCAGAAGCAGTTTATTTCTAATAAATATCGTGTTAGAAGAATATTATCTTTGCTTAAAGGATTTAAATGACAATTTTCTTCTTCTTCTCCTCCTTGTGCTCCTCCTCCCATCAAACTACTACTTCTGAACAAGGTTGACCTCTCCATCTAAAGTAAAAAGAACACAGTTGTTTGCCATTTTGTGTCTTTCTGATTAATGTTGGGATTATCTATACAAAATTAGTACCTGAAATCTAATATCCCGAGACCAAATGCCATTCTTCGGTACAGTGCAGACAACTGAAAAAAGTCACCATAGCACAATTTTGTGTTGGGTTAAATTCCATGGCATCTATGATTATACTCAACGGCACACATTTCTTCTGAGAAGAAGCAGTTTCAGACAGTGAACTGCCAAAGGAACAAAAAATGCTGGATAGCTGTGGCCACTGGGGCACCAATGAAGCAATGCTATATGTGTCTACTCTGAAGTAAGCCCCACTGAGCTCATTGGTGCTTACTCCCAGATAACTGTGTATTGGATTGCAGCCAAAGTCACTGTAAACTGGGAAGGGGATGAATCCCAAAATTGTGTGTGCCATCTAAATCTAGGGCATCTCTCAAGAAAGGAGTTCAGGCTCACGGTATCAATAGTTTGTTGTGTGCACTGTAGCACCTTATAATTCATAAACTTGATATGTTGTTTGCCACTATCATAATGTGCATGTATACATGAATGAATATATATATATATATGTACACACAAATTCATGTTTTGAGCTAATGAATGAAGCAAATTTTATGGATCATGCAGAACTTGCACAAGATCAACAATTAACGTGAATTAAAAATAAATGGGAAACAATATTGCAGTGCTCTCCTTCCCAAGAGAAGCCTTGTATACATATATAGATATATGCATATAATTTAACCCTCCATAGATGGATTTAGATGAATGAATATATATATATTTGCACAGCTGTTTGACCTTGGAAAACTAACATCCTCTTTGACCTGTCCTGTTTCAGGTTCCGGCTAACACATTTTCTAAGTCGCCAGTGCTGCTTACAGTTTGAAAACAATGAAAATCCTGTTTCTGAGATGTTTGCGCACGTGCTTATTAGGAAGTGAATCTGTATGGATATTTCACATAGATAATGGCTAACTGAACACCATAAGATGGGGAGATTCTTTTTTATATATTTACTAACAAGTCTTCTTGAACACGATAAAGGACAAAGATGTTGGTAATGCCAGAGAGGGAAAGTCCATCTTCCTGTCCTTACTTTTCTCTCCAACCCCATACCTAAAAAGTCCCTAGAAGACTCAGTTGCATTGGAGACTTATAAAACTACTAACTAGTGAATATAAGACCATGATACATTTAACTTCATGAAAGAGAAATGACTTAATGTAAATAGTAAACTAATTATGGCTTGTAAATGATTTGTATGGGATCATGTCTGCTAAAATTAGTTAACATTACCATCATGCTTTCGCATTTAAGCCTGCTGCTGCTGCTTTTTACTGTATGCTGCCATAACCACTCTGAAACGTGTTGAAACCTCTCTCTCTCTCTGATGCTTGTCTTCATCATTCTCATCATCATCTTATCTGATTCAGGGCATGGGTTTTTTTTGTATATGTAATCTTCTTTAAAGCACTCAAAAGCACAATTACTTTTGCTTCTGGTCCTTCTGCAGTGTTAGGCATTTCTCCAGCCCTCCGTCCAATATAAGGAACACTGTCATGAAATAATATTTACTGAATATGGTCACCACTAGTCATAACTTTTTGTAGATGCCTGCCATACTAGAAAACTATTTTTAAGAAACAAAAACATGATACATGTATGAGTTTTCCCTTGACTCAACCTGCCAACTTCTTTAATTAGCTTTCAGTTAAGTACTAATGCAAAGGATTAATAAATTGTGCACCAAGGCCTGATTCAATTGATGTTAGCAGTGTTGATGTTTCATTGCAACAAGAAGTTTGTTGTGATTAACCTTCCCCCTTTAATGTAACTTAGTTAAGACTTAAGCTGTACGGAAGCCTAAATGCTTCTTTAGAAAGTTCCCCAAATTTCAAGGCATCATATTAACTAATTTTTATCCAAAGTAGACCCACTGAAATTAATGGCCTTGACTAATTAATTGTAATGGGTCCAATCTGAATAAAAGTTAGCTGAATATGACTCACTATTAGTTTTCTTTTTATAACATTGTATTTTTGAAACTCACATTACTTTTTACACCCAGTTTCTTTTGTAGCTTTTCTCCTTACCCCTAAAGAAACTAAAAATCATGGTTGTATGCACTCTGTACAATTAATGTTAGCAACTAAGTAGCAGTCTTGTGCTTGCTTGCTTGGGATTGAAGTTCCTTTGAACTCAGGGAGACTTACTTTTGAGTAAATATGATTGGGTTAGGCTGTATCTGAGCTCTGGTGTACAGTTAGGGAGATCTCGCACAAGAAGCCTTTCTCATTCACTTCAAGGGCAAGGGCAGTTGCATAAACAGCTCCCCTTTTCTGAAGGGAAAAACTTTATGTGTATTAGAATTCTTGCAGTAATCACTGGCTTAGTATCATTTACTTGGAAATAAGTTGATTTTTTAAAAATGAAAAGTCAGTTTGCAAGTAAATGTACTTAGGGTCATATAGATTTACACCCCAGAATCACTAAAATGAAAATATTTAACTTTAAAAAAAAAAATCTGTGGATTCAAAGGCATTTGATAACTATAATGTTCAATCGGACGACTATTTTCAACCAGAGCCATATGCACCTGAAAGTGGACCTTATCCGCCTGAAAGTGACCCCTACATAGTACCAGTGGAATCAGAAAGAAGAGATGATGAATATGAGGACTATGGAGCTGATATGCATTCACCTGGATATCCCGAGCATATGCGCTGGAAAAGATCGTTATCAAGAAAAGCAAAAACAAAACCATAAATGATTTACTTGCTTACCTTTCCCCCTCTTTTTTGGTTGGTGGTTTTTGTTGTTGCTATTCTTACATATGTAGATTCATCGGGAATTGGTTGGGTGTGCCTATTTCTCCATCACCGTTTCCATTGCTTGTTCTGAGGGCATCATGCTTATGTGGGAATAGCAATAAAACATTATCATAGATTTCATTCTTGCTCTTACAATGCTTGTAAAATACCTGAGCTTGCAGCAGCTTCATAGAACTTTAACAAGTGCATTAAAATTACCACAGGGCTGCATTATCTTTAAGTAAATTAAAAAGAAAGAAAACCCCACACAGCTGCTGCCAGCGATCTAAAGGCTGGATGCTTCAGCAATGGAGCTTGCTTTACACTTTTTCACCTCATCCATTACTTAACTCACAGTTCAGTCACATGACAAATCTGCAGTCTAGTGAAACAAAAAAAAACCTCTGCTTTTGACGTGTTCAGTTTCTCCTTGCTCATATCTTGCAGGGCATATACTGCTTTTATACATCTCTTTAACAACCACAAATCTTAAATAATGTAGCTGACATCATTGTATCAACTGGATACAGGCTTTTTTTAAAAAAAAGAAAAGAAATAATGGCTTAAATCTCCTTTTAGAGACATTAACATTTATGCCAAATTGCAGTCAATCCTGCAGAGATGGAATTGCATGTTTGTGTTGTATATTTAGTATGATTCCCCTCCCCCCCAGAATATAATGTTTCGTAGTTATCAAAAAAAGCAGTTGGAAATTGTTTGCAAGACTATGGATATAGAATTGCTGCTTTTATATTTTAACTGCAAATTGTGAATTTCACTGCCTTATATTATTTATTTCTGAAACAAAAGAGGCATTTTTCAATAAAACTACTGAAAATTTATATGGGCTGTGAGTATTATTGCTGGGAGGCTTCCAACCTTCAGAGGTTTTATTGTCATGGGAAATAAACCAACAGAAACATTGAACTACTTTCAGAATAACCTTTTTGCATATAAAACTTGCAGCACATTGCAGTTTAGAATGTTGAACAATGAATACTAGATCGTGTTACAGGCCGAGGTTAGCATTATATATCAAGCAGTAGTTTCCATACTCTGATGGTATAATACTTCATTTCCCTGCTGTATGGAGGTCCCAACCATGATAGAATTAAGATAGTGCTTCCAAACTCAGGCCATGTACATTTTTCACATAATCTATGAACCCATGGCCTCTGTACAACAATAATTATAGCTCTCACATTGCTACTTCTGCAGCCAGGATTTCCAAGACATTATTCTTTAGAAAAGAATCCAATTCAGGTGAAAAGTGAAAAACAAAAGTGGCAAATGTGTAAATGATTGAACTCTTTGCCCTTTTTTCATTGTATGGCCATTGAAAATTACCCCCTTTGAAGCTGCTTTTCCTTAATGGTTACACTTTTCCTTTACGCTCCGAGACTAGTTTTAAAAAGGATTAGACAAATTCATAGGCAGCCTTCATGAAGAAATGCCTATGGGAACATAACTTTTACTTTTCTCAATTATGGAATGATATCCAGAGTTCACCTTACTTGGAGTACAGGCATTGCAATCAATAGACCTACACTGGCATATGTTGAATATGAGTTAATAAAAGAACTGTGGGTGATAACTAACATAAAGGGAAGCTTATCTGAGAGAGGCTGCCCAGTTATCATGGAGTTGCTTTGGATGCTATGCAGGGCTGGAGTTTGGAAAGACTGAGTACAAATGACTTCTATCAATTATATCAGGAAAATAATATCAAGCAACAATCGCTATCAACAACACTCCTGCTCTAAGTAACTGACTGCATCTTACATGTGCCCTTTTCCCAGCCCACTCTTCACCTGTACAAAGGAAGAAGGGCATGAAGACAAAGTGTCATATTGAAGCCTAGCATGCCTTGTACTGCAGCTATGAATCTGAGCAGGGCACTGTTCCAGAGACATGCAGGTTTCCTTGATCATCCCTAGTCCCCCAACGGATGGTTGAAGCTGTCAGATGTGAGAGTGCTGGTCAGCCGACTGGAAAGATGAGCTGGCCATGACCCTCTTTCTTTCTAAAGATCCACCTGTATAAAAAGCATGGAGTGTCCTTTTCCATGCACAGAGTTTCCAATTCATTCCTTATTGTGCACTTGTGGCTCCTGCTGGATTGGGTACATAATATAAGATGATTTTTCTGAATCAGACCAACCCTGTTCTCACAGTGGCCAACCAGATGTCTATGAGAAACCCTCAAGCAGGACTGAAGCACAAGAGCATTCTCCCCTCCTGTGGTTTTTTAGCAATAGGTATTCTGCAGCATACTGCCTTTGAGTAGTGAAGCAGAATCAGAGTTGCAAGCGATCCCAAGGATCATCTAGTCTAACCCTCTGCAATGCAGGAATATGCAGCTGTCCCATACAGGGATTGAACCTGCAACCTTGCCGTTATCAGCACCATGCTCTAACCAACTGAACTATCCAGGCTGAGACTGGTAGCCTTTCGTTTTAGCCAGAGTCACTAGATTATGCACTCGTCTGAAACATAAGCATCTAAGGCTTGTTGCTCAGTTTCCTCCAATATGATTTAGAGCTTTATACCTTTGCTGCTCTTGTTTCATCTTGTAGTGATCAAAGCCCGCAGTTACACCTGAGAGCTTCATGCCAAATTACACCTTAGCTGTAGGCCACGAAACTGGTTCTCTTCCAAATATTAGGAAAGAGACCCTTATGTGCAAACAATCTATGAAGATCTCTGGATTGGGGCCAAGATCTTCCACTCCATCTCACACCAAATGGCAAGTGCTGAACTCCCAAATATTCTTGAAACTAAATCGTAACAGTGAAATTACTTTTGGGCGTAAAGTTAATAGTTTCTGGTATGCCCTACCCATTCCTAATTCTTCTCATCATAAGAAATATTTAACCTATTTCTTTAGATTCATCTTGGCATGTTACACTTAAATTCCTAGCTTTGTAGATTTTCCTCCCTACTCACCATTTTGCCTTTGGAGTATCCATCACTCTTCTCATGGTACTGCAAAGCTTTTCTAGGTACTAAGGGCCCATTCAACCCTGTCCCTGGGGACTGAACATGCCACCTTCTATTTGCAAAGCAGATGTTCTTCTACTGGGCTACAGTCCTTCCCTGGCCTTCTCAGTCACACAATGGGAAACATTGGCTTGAAGCTAAGCTCTGTACATGAAGATATAGAATTATTCCCATGATCATGGCAGCATGAAACAAATGATGCATGAGCATAGTGCTGCCAGCTGCCTCTGTATACAGAAAAGTTCATATGAAACTTTCTGTTTACAGTCATAGTCCCTTATCTCCTTGCATGCATGGGGAAATCTCACCGGGTGAACTCATACCCTCCAAGTGTCCCATTTTAAGTGTGACAGCACAGATTGACAGAATCAGAAGTCTGATTCCAATGCCAGATGTTCCGTTTTGACTCCTGTGCTCTGGCCATGCCAGAGTGCAGGACCAAAAGACGGGTGTTTTTTGGTTTCGCACTGTAGCATGAGTCAGGTGCTCATACGCAGGACCAAAAAACAGAAGGAAAACTCCACGTGTCACCACTCTTCTTCCTACTTCTGTCACAGCACTTCCAGAAGCATGTCTGCAGAGCTTGGCTGCCCTGATCCCCACAGCATCTGCCAGTGCTGTGCAGGCTGGTGTGACCTCATGCCAGTCCCTGCTGTGTCTCCTGACCAGGGGCATAGGAAGGGGGGCAGTGGGGGGGGGTGACCCAGGTGTCATCCCTGATGGGGGTGACAAAATCCCCCCTGGGCAGCTCACCCCACCCGGGGGCCCAGGTGACCAAGCGACTAGCTCCGCTGCTGCTCCTGACACCATGCAGGCCAGTGCATTAGGAATCCATTCTATTTATGGTTGTCACTTCAGAAAACCAAACTGCTCCTGCATTCTATGTGCAGCTTTGCACATAGAAATCTAGCAGTGCAACTATTTCACTGTCTTCCATCAAAAGCTTTGCCTGTTACATTTAGATCTGTTGGGTGGCAAAGAAGCAGCATGTTATCCCTGTTGAGGATGGCAGCTCATGGCTACATGAGAAAATATGCTGATGGGCAGCTGGATCTCCAGCTCATCCTCCTGCCTCCATGCACTGTAAGAATAGACTTTTATACTCTTTCATACCAGACTAAAATGTTTTCTCTCCTCCCATTGCCAAACAGCTCAGCTGCAGAAACAGAAGTACCCATCGGCTATATTTCTTAAAGAGAGCTTCACTTCCATAAAAGAAACTATGATTAAACAATAAACAGCTCCACCAACCATAGGATGCAGCAATTTGATTCAAGTGTGATTTGACAATTCTTCCCTAGGGCTCTAGGGCTCTTTCCTGTCAGAAAGAGATATAGAGCAGTCAAGTGCTCAGGGCACTTCGGCACTTTGATGAGAAGGGTGGTGCATATCTACGAAAACCAAGTCCAAGGTTGCTTCAACTTGCTTCCGGGCCTCAGGCTGCAGTCCTTTTTCCAGGTGCAGAACATTCCCTTCCCATCCCTTTGGTCAATATGAGCACGTTAAATAATCACCCCCTTTCCCCCAGTGCATTAAGAGGAGGAGCAAAGCTCCACCCCAATCCCTGCCTGCTTATTTATGGAAGGTGGTATTAAGCTGTCAGTTGCTCACCCTATCTAACCTTTGCAAAATGCACCATGATCGGCTCAAGACAGAGGGTGTGTTCATATTATTGGTTTTAAGCATAGTAAAAAAATAAAATTCTTTCATAGCTCTTCCTTTTTGCTGCCGCCCCCGCCAGCTGTTCACATCAACACATGTACACATTGGGGTGGGGATTGATGGGAATGTTTTCATCCCAACGGCTTTAGGACTCCAGTTGGCGTGAAGCTGGTTTGAGAAACAATGCATCAAATTAGAGGCTACATATACATTTTGGTCCTGTAAGCAAACATGAAAAAAAAACAATGGAAATGCAGTGGGTGTGAACACCGTCAAGTTTTGTTACATCTAAACAAGAGGATTATCAACTGTATTTCTTGCCAGATATAATTGCCCCAACCCAGATACTGTACTAGTAAGAGCTTGCAGTTCTTACCCAAAGGATGATTTGCAGGAGGGGAGAAGGATTTGTCTACATCAATTTTCTCCAAATAATAGTCGGAAATGGTTGGAGCTTCATCAATTTGCAGGTGCGGTAACTATGCTGAGGGCCGAACTCACGTTTGTTTGCTCCTATGCTTCTCTGTGGCTGAAACAGGAGAAGATGGGATTCTGCAAAACAAAAGCATGGGGTGGATGAGTGGCAGCTGCTGCTCAGTTTTTCATTAAGTTTAAGAAACGCCTTGCTGGATCCGGCTAAAGGCCCTTATAGTCCAGCAATCCTGTTCTCCCAAATTGCCAGCCAGATGCCCATAGGAAGCCTGCAAGCAGGACAAGAATTCATCGACACACTCACCACTTCACCACTTCCGATTCCTAGCATCAGGCATACGGAGGCTTACTGTTGTTTATGAACCACTGTTGACACACTTTTACCCTCAAGTGCAGACTTAATGCAGCTTGATCCAGGAAAAGTTAAGCATTTGTAACAGTGCAGTCCCAACCAATTTAGCTGCTCTGAGTGGTACAGGAGCACTGGAAGTGCAGGGCAGAATTTTAACTTAAATAAAATGCTCAGCGTCAAGCTCTATTATATTCAAAGGGGCTTCTTCTCGGGTAAATGCACTTGATTGCATCCTCAGTGGGGGCATTCAGACAACACATCCACCTGCAGACTGAAATGGAACCATCCAGACAAAGTTTTACCAGCTGATTTTGGTGTTGGTGTGATACTGGAGAGTCATGGAACCCAGGGCTGATATATGGGGGGGTGGGGATGGGGATGGGAATACGCATTCAAGTTTCCAATTTATTTCTGAAAATAATAGCAACTTTCAAGGATACAATAAGTGTTCCCATAAGGATAGAACTGCACGGAATTTAAATTATCACCTTAGATAACATAAAACAGGGCAGCCTATTTAAATAGCAATCCAAACATTACATGAGATGAAAACAGATCCTGTCTCAGACAGGTAATTGCACGCACATAGATGTAGTATCTTGGTCTGGCGGTTGCATTTGACTCAGTATTCATTAATTCAGTGTGGTACTTTTGTCTTAATCACCAAGAATGAGTAATCATGAATAGGTAATAAATCTGAGGTGCCGATATCTGTTGGTAACACAATGACTTCCTGCAAATTTGTTTGGAATTGAGGCTTAAACTAGGGGTGTTCTTAAGCACTCGATTCTTTGAAGTGGCTCACCCTGTCGCAAAAGAATCACCCAGTGAAAATGGTAATCCCAGCTGTGCTTATGGTGCTACTACAAAGTTCCTTGCATAAATATAATGATTTATACAGAGTGCCTTCTGTTCTGAAATGGTGACTCACTGGGTATATATGCTGCAGTGTCTCTTCTTTAATCTAATATGATTATATTACTCATATTTTGATCATCTCAGTCTAAACCATTGTGTTCTTCCATTCCCACTTCTGAAGCCTGATTTATTCCTCCAGATATTCAACTCAAAAGGGTTGCACCAGGAAAATTCCCTTAATCCAAAAGAATCCATGTAGTCAGGATAGTAACAGAGTCATCCTCCTTCCTGATGGCATAAAATGCCGTGATTCTTTCCACAGGAATGTCTTTTGGGCATGGAAGACAGCTTTTTATGGGCCTAAAATGATTTATGTGACTTTTAAAAGAGGATTTGCCAAGGAATGGCCAACCTTTCCTTGCCAATAAGAGGCATCCTATTTCTACACCATTTGCAATGGAAGAAGATTTTGCTCAACGTCACTGAAATGATTAATAAATAAATAAAAAATAGAAGACCGAGCCCTTTCCCCTTTCAGTTATAAATTCATGTGTTTATTCCTTATTTATTACATGATTATTTATTACTCAAAGGGCAGTATTTCCAGGGTTAGTCCTTTCATGAGATGAGTTTTATTTTTATTTTGTAAGGGGAATTTGCCTGAAGCTCTTCAGTGAGTCAGTTTTGCATATCTGTTTTTCAGGAGCACAGGCTACGTAAGAGAGTTCCAAATGATATGGATATCTCAAACAGCTTGAATCAATTCATCTTTGGCAAACTGAACCCATACCCCCCCATTCCTCTTCTCATTTGTATCCACTGGAGTGACACTGTGCCTAATCTTACCCATGGTACTTTGGGATGTGATAGACTCATCTGCACTGTGATTTCACGTGCAGCACTGACAAACCCAGCTTTTAGAGCAATTATACAAAAGAGACAGTCCCCAGAGTTAAAGAAACTTACTCATGAGGTAATTCCTACCATGACCACATTAAAAGAGAGAGCGAGATCAGTTGCCTTTATTCTTTTAACCACTGAACACTTTTCAAAACTTGAACTATATTTGGTTTTATATACTGCCAATAAGCCTACCCCCCCACACCCTGAAACTGCTCTATACTTATGACCAGACCTAAGATTTCACTCCTGTTTGAGAGGGAAGGGTTTTGGCTGCAAACTTGATATATGTACACACATTATTGTCTGAGTGTGCAGGGAAGGGGACCTCGGTTGGTTCATATTGGTGGGTATCTTCCAGAATCTCACAGATGGAATTAGAAATATTGTATTATCCTCTTTTTAAAGTCTGTTGATTTTATCTTTTTAAAATAAGTACTTTATGCTTTATGGAAACTGCTTAGTGGTGGTTGTTTTTTTTAAAAAAAATTATGGAATATATAACCTTATTAAATAAATAAAACAAATGCTTGAAACATACCATACTAAAGATCAATTAGCACACTTCATTAGTACACATTGTTGGCTTATTTAAATGTTTACAAGTCACCTCCATGACCTTGGTGACCACTGTGGAAACACAAGACGGCACTAGATGGATCTTTTTCTAATCCAGATCTGGTTACGATAGTATGTTTTCAATTGGCCCATTTACCTTTAATGTTTTGGTGGGCAGTCCTGCCCTGTGGACCAGCTGGAGAAATTCCCAACAGCTGGCCAAACTCGCGTGCTCAGGCTGCCGGCCAAACGCGAGAGGACGCAACTGCTGCCCACCCAGGAAAGCTATAAGTGGCCATTTTTATCTTACTAAGCAGACATTGTATGTGAAATGGCAGGCAGAACACTACATAACATATTAGAGTTCTTGGACATGCATTTTGCCTACATTTGTACTAGACGGGATGGGTGCACATGTCAGTTTATGTTTCTCATTTTTTCCAGTCTTAATTTCAGTTTCCCATCAATCTGCAACTATTTAAAAAGTCCTCATAAAAATTCACCGGCGTTTTAGTGTGAATTTATCCTAATAGACACCTTTTTGTATGCACTTTCCCCCCAATACAATCATTTTTGCAAAACTGTTTCCTCTAACACAATGCATTTTTATGTTATTTCCACTCATTTGTATTCAGATTATACCCTACTGTATGATTTTCTTTTGGTACAGATTGCTTGGCTGGTGAACTGCAGTGCAAAATTTGGATACATATAAATTTCAAAGCTGTGTTTTGGTTCATTTATTGTTTTGGAAAGTGAAAATTAGATTCATCTTGAAATGCAAACTGAATCAAATCTATCCTCCAACCCTGGCTTAACTTCGAGAGACCCTGGGAAGCAGGTAAACCTTGAAGAATGGAAATGCTGGAGATACAGACTAACAAAAATGTCACAAGCCATCTATTGCCCCAAGACAAAGCGGGGAAAAGGTGTGTGTGTGTGTGTGTGTGTGTGTGTGTGTGTGTGTGAGAGAGAGAGAGAGAGAGAGAGAGAGAGAGAGAGAGAGAGAGAGAGAGAGAGAGAGAGATTGGAGCAGTAACGCATCAGGGAACATTGACTATCCCTGGTAAAAAGGGACTCTTGGAGTCAGAGGGGCTGGACACAATGTCCTGACATTACACTCGTGACATCCTGCAACATCCTGACATCATGAACATTGAGGAATCCTGCCCCCCTCAAAAAATTTCAGGGTCCCCCACAGTGCCTCAGCCCCCAGGAGCCGGTGCCCTCGCTGGGAGCATATTGTATTAGCAAGGGCTGTCTTAAGCATATGCGGCACTCGGGTGCAAATATCTGCCCGGCGTGCCCCCTCCCCCCAGGTTACCCAGTCCCAGACATGCAGGAGGGCGGAGCTGGCCAGCCGCCTCAGCGTCTCACTGGCTTGGTCGCCCCCAAACTCACAGCGCAGAGTCATACGCAACAGAAGAGCCCACTGCAGCCCTCCGACCGACAAGCTGGCTCTTCTCCGGACCCCAGACTCCGACCCCTCACCCCGGCGCCCTGTACCCCTAGCACCTATGGATAAGATGGTCCTGGTGTTAGCAGATCTCTCGTATTGTTTTACTGGAGTTGTTTCATTGCATATTCATTGCACTTGTAAACCAATTAGAAGCCTATTTTGGCATTAAGGCATCTACCCTGTTTCTCATATTTTAAGACATACCCATAAAATAAGCCATAGCAGGATTTTTAAGCATTCAAGGAATATAAGCCATACCCCGAAAATAAGACATAGTGATAGGCGCAGCAGCAATGCCGGCCGCGCCAGGAGGAGGAGGAAAAAAATAAGACATCCCTTGAAAATAAGCCACAGTGTGTTTTTTGGAGGAAAAAATAAATATAAGACATGTCTTATAATATGAGAAACACGGTAGTAGTAGTTGTAGTTGTAGTACAAGTAATAATTCAGATAAGGTTGGGTGCTCTGATGAGAAGTTCATACACTGGCATTATGTACCTGAGTAGCAATCTTAGGATGCTAATGCGAACATGAATGGATCACATCTTTGTTTTACACTGGTCTCTGAAGATTCCTATGGAGGCATACTATTATGTCGTGTGTAAATAAAGCACCTGAGATTGTTTCTTTTGCACATACCGAGGTGTGGTGGCAGATTTTGTTGTAGTGAAGCTGGCCTACTCCAACACGGAGTGGAATATCTCAACACTGTACACTTTGTGTGAGAGATAGAGATCTTAAAGACTTAATTAAAGACTAGAAATGCAAGAAAATGGCGCAGGTGGTCATATGGTTCTCTCACCCCCACGGACTGCATTTAGCAGAACAAGGGTCCCTAAAACTGCTCATCTTCTTCTAATTTCCTGGTGTGCTGTATAATTCTTGAGTTTCAGTAGAGTTTTCTAGCCAGTGATGACTCAATGGAAAAGGAGAAGGTGGCCAAGTGTTAGTGGAAGTGTCACCCAGTTTATTACACACAAAGTGATTAATTTTTCATTCACTCATCACTCTCTTGGTTTATTGGCGCAGAAAAACATTGTAAGCATATCTCTTAAAACACGAGCCTACACCATTTCTCCCTTTTGGATTGGCAGTCCCTTCAGGAAACACAAAATTGACTCCTATAATCTTACACAACGTCTTTACTGCAGAACTGCACAAGCCCATACTACAGTTTGTCAAGCTTTCAACCCCTTTCAAGTGCATGGAGGTTTTATTTAAAAAGTAGATGGGCTCCTCCAACATCTGACACCTTGCCAGTCAAGTGAGTTCTCACACCTTTTATAGTAAACTCGTAAAAAAGGAGAGAAAGAAATTGCATGGATATTCTCCTAGGTTTTCAAAAGTTCTGACATGAGTCATACAGCTTTCTTAGACTCACATCAAATCAGTCAGAAGGCGTGTGAGGGCTCAAAAAGTAATCCACAGAAAATGCTTTTTTTATAAAGTGAAACACACACACAAATGAGTTTAAATGGCTGCTGTTGGCATACAGTTGTGAGATACCTAGACATAAATAGCTCTTCATGAGCTTCCAAAGACTAAATAATACTTTAGCCAGAAAGCTTATTGTATGACCTTGGACAAATCACTGCCTCCTGGCCTTTGCTACAGCACAGCATTGCTGTAAGAGTAGGGCTGGATCCAGACATTTGGCTGCTTGAGGCAAAGGAGAAGCTAGAGCCTCCCCTCCCTGTCACAATTGAAAGTTAGGCCACATTCACACCACACATTTAAAGCCCTATTACAGGTTGCACACCGCGCCGAACCCGGAAGTACTGGAACACGTTACTTCCGGATTTTGACACTCGCGCATGCGAAGCACTAAATCGCACTTTGCGCATGTGCAGAAGCGCCAAATCGCAACCCATGCATGCGCAGGCGCTACACGCCTCCCGCACAGATCACGTTCGCAACCTGAGCGTCCCCTGTACACAACTTTAACAGCCATGGCTTCCCCTCAAAGAATCCTGGGAACTGTAGTTTTCTACACATGTGCCAGGTTCAGCTCAACTTTGGTGGGGGCCGGCCATGCACGCACTTGTGGGAGTAAGTACTGTCCCTATTTTCATCTGAGGAATGTTGTAGGGTATGCATCTGTCCTCTTTCACTATATTTCATTGCTGTACTAATAATTCTCAAGTGCAGCCATATTGTATCAACAAACCTGGTGAATAATGAAAACAGTCCGTCTTAAAATATCACACACATATCCTCAAAATTTGTTCTGGGTATCATGAAACTCGGCTCCAAAAGCAAGTTGGATTTCTGTTCAGGGAACATTCCTCAAGACTGTTCTAGGGAGTTTGTGGTATGGATGACTTGGATGGAATCAACACACATAAAAACCGTTATGAAAATGCTTTTTTAAAATAAAGCGTTTTAAAAAATACATTGAATTTTCCATAAGGCTCACATCTAGCGTCACATCGTATATTGCACTCAAAACATGATTAAAACATTTTGCAGCTGTATAGCTGAGTCCCTAGATTGAAATGCTCTTTGCATTCCCAAGTACTGCAACCTACACATGCCTTTATGAGGTTGCTTTCTATATTCTTGGGTGCCTGAGTCATATTCCTGCCAGGTAGGGTTTATCAATAGGAATTTTCCTTTTGATCTCCTATTTATATATACTTAAGAATTAAGATTGCTGGGAGAAATAACAACCTCAGATATGTTGACACAACCTTGATGGCAGAAGGTGAGGAGGATTTAAAGAACCTTTTTAATGAGGGTGAAAGATGAGAGCGCAAAATATGGTCTGAAGCTCAACATCAAAAAAACTAAGATCATGGCCACTGGTCCCATCACCTCCTGGCAAATAGAAGGGGAAGAAATGGAGGCAGTGAGAGATTTTACTTTCTTGGGTTTCATGATCACTGCAGATGGTGACAGCAGTCACGAAATTAAAAGATGCCTGCTTCTTGGGAGAAAAGGTCCGTATAGTTAAAGCTATGGTTTTCCCAGTAGCGATGTATGGAAGTGAGAACTGGACCATAAAGAAGGCTGATCACTGAAGAATTGATGCTTATGGTGCTGGAGGAGACTCTTGAGAGTCCCATGGAGTGCAAGAAGATCAAACCTATCCATTCTGAAGGAAATCAGCCCTGAGTGCTCACTGGAAGGACAGATCCTGAAACTGAGGCTCCCATACTTTGGCTATCTCATGAGAAGAGAAGACTCCCTGGAAAAGACCCTGATGTTGGGAAAGATTGAGGGCACTAGAAGAAGGGGACGCCAGAGGACGAGATGGTTGGGCAGTGTTCTCGAAGCTACCAACATGAGTCTGACCAAACTGCGGGAGGCAGTGGAAGACAGGAGTGCCTGGTGTGCTCTGGTCCATGGGGTCACGAAGAGTCGGACATGACTAAACGACTGAACAACAACACCGTGATGCTGTTTTGTTGACATTGTGCCAGGTGTTCCTTGGCTCAGCTATGACCCCATTAAATCGCAATCAGTTTTGCAGACAATGGGCAAAGATCCCATGGCTCACAGCATGCCTGGTGTTTGGCACATGCAGGTTTGCTATGTTGACCTGGGACTGCAGAGCTGGAGGGAAGCACACTCTGACCGCTACCACTGGTCAAGGGAACAAAAGCTACTGGGCAGCTGTGTAATCTGCTTGCCAGGCCATGGCAAAAGGAAGAGCAGTCTAGCCTCATCCATCAGTCTGAGGAGCAGCAGCTGCAAGGAGCTTATTCCTCTACAAAAACAAATACTCCGCTCCTAACTTTCAGTTGCTCCAAGACTGCAGAACAGAAGAAAAAATTCAGTGGATTTGCAATGGCGTGTTCACACATTACGTTCAACAAATGTGCAGCTGCATATGCAATAGCTGAGCTGTTCACATCAACCCGTGCATACTCTTGCACACAAACATGTGTAGAGACTTGAACAAGGCGCCCAGAGTGGCTGGGGCAATCCAGCTAGATGAGCTGGGTATAAATAATAAAAATTTTATTATTAAGCACATGTTTATATACCTGTCTTAATTGTGGTCTGTTGCAAGCTTCCCTGAGGATCATTTGACCAGAGGGTGGGATAGAACCCTTCTAAATAGAATAAAATGAATACGTCCAGAGCTGATAATCCTCATTTTCCTAAGAAGCATTTCCTTTCCCAGGGAAAAAAAACAGGGCATCTCTATGCAACAGACTCAGAATAACAGACAGCTTTTATTATTGGAGAAAGTAGAAAGCAAAGAAATCAATGCCGGGAAAACTTGGTGTATTTTTCACTGATGAAATCAGCAGTTCTAAGATGGAAAGGGCTATAAATAGCCATGTGGTATTGTGGTGACTAAATGTTTGAAAAGTCATTTCAGGGGAGAAGCGGAGGGACACTTTGCCTGGCAAATGTAAAGGAGCTTTATTACTTTTTTCGGGGGCAGGGCGGAATACCTTTGCTTCTAATCTGCAGTGGATGTTTTTACTTGCAACCTGTTCTTCTGCATCTCCTGTCGAAGCAGAGGTAGAGAACCTGTGCTGTGGCCCTCCAGATGTGGTTTGGTTCTAGTTCTCATCAGCTCCAGCCAGCATGGCCAATGATCAAGGATAATAGTTGTTGTAGAACAGCATGCCATCTGATGGGCCACAGGTTTCCAACCTTTGTATTAAAGGGGTTTGAGTAACTGAGCTCAAAAAGACTTGATTGAGTCTTTAGACAACCGCTGATCAGTTTGCAACACATTTTCATTCTGTTTTGCAGAGGCTACGTAAAAATTACATTGACACATTAATGTCATGTGTATATAAGTCCACTTAGCATCAACCTTTTGCTAACTGACTAACATTTTCTTTGATGCTAAGCATAAATCACAGCTCATAACATAGCTTTGCCATTTATATTCTATGATACTTTGATTGTAAGGTAAATTGATAAGTCATGTTCCTAAAGGTTCATTTTCAGAGATGGTCTTGATTCCTCAATTACCATCAAATCCTTATATAGACAGGAAAATACATATTCAGCTACATGGTATTCCTTTTGTTTTGTTTGTCTTTTCCTTGCTCAGCATAAAAAACCAAAACGTTTTTGTGGTGTAGTGAAAATGCCAGAGGCAAAATTATACCCTGTGCTGTACCAAATGGTCCTTTCTGACACATGTTTGAGCCACTGGTGAGCAAACCAAACCAAAGCTACAACCTTCTTTTTAGTGTTATGGAACTCTTGGTTTGTGCGGTCTCTTTCATTCAGACACTCTCAGGGCCCAAAGTACAATCCCTGACACATTCCCATGCCCTCAGTATGGGGTATGGGATGTGTGTGTGTGTGTGTGTGTGTGTGTGTGTGTGTGTATTTATAGAATACAGCTTTATGAACAAATGCACTAGAAAGTTGGAGTGGCTATAGACCTCCGTTCACTTGACTGGGTATTTGACACTTTTGGCGTCTAGAATAAGATCCTGTACTTATCTGAAACAGACGCTGGCAAAAAAAAGGTCATTGCTTCCCTTCAAACAGATATTTTAGATTCTGCACTAATAAGCAGTGTGTACCACTTATTCCTTCCCTAAGGGACTGCCTCTTTGGTCCTTCAAAATAATTTGCACTACAAATATATAACTATATATCTTACACGGAAAGCAATGGCTGCTCATACACCTTTATTACTTTTCCCCTGCACAATTGATTGTAGGTGCCGTTGCTACTCAGGTTTGTCCTTTAGTTATCTCAGTTACATTGATGCCCAATCAGCATTCTTGAAGCTGAACAGAGATCATTTAATTTAAACCCTGGCTGAGTCCATTCGGGAGAAATGGAATGCACATCCCTTTGGCACTCTGCAGAACTACAGTCACATCCACACGAAAAACTTGGCTTTAAATCCTGGGAACTATGGTTTACTTCCTTTAAAATCCCCTAAAATACTCAGCACCTTCACCAAACTATAGTTTTCCCAGGAAGGGAAGCCTTGTGCTTTAAATGTATGGATGTGGATGTAAATCTGCAACAATCAGGAAATTACATACCACTGCTTTTGCCATATGATACACTATAACCAGACACTGGAGAGACCTGTCAGGGGTAAGCATGGACCAATGGTACCAAACAGTGTGGGAAACAGCATTACTAGAAAAATTAACCAATAAGCTGAAACTGACATGGGGACAAATAGAAGATGACTTCACCCCAGTATGGCTCCCCTTCATCACATACACAGCCCAACAAGACAATGACAAAAATCCACCAACAGCATACAAATCAATATGGCTAACCTGATCCAAAACACCCAATCACCCCACTCACACACGAAACAAAGACCACCACAGCCAACCACAAATGAACAATCATACTCTAGGCCAACCCTAACATCTCTCACCACCAAAGGAGCACAAGCGAACAGAGAACCTGCACAAGTGACGCTGACAAAAAACCTCACATATATTAAGTAAAATAGAAACATCGTCACCCAACCCTGACCCCACCCATCTTTCCCCCATCTACCTCTTTTCACCTTTTCTTCCCAATGTCTCAACAAATTAAACTGAATTTTAAAAATGTTACGAGAGACATTGCACATATTTTTGTAAATCAAGAAAATCTTTAATAAAAATATATATGATAAAGTTAGCAGTAATTCTCAAACCTGAACTAACAAACTCAGCAACGAACACCCATACGTCAGTGACCATCTGGAACATTTCCTTTTGAAAAAATGGAGAGAGCCTGGACTAAAAAATTTTTTTTAAATCAAATTGTTTTGGTTCCCATTTAATTTACTGTTCACCAGTCCACTTGATTGCAGACTGGATGCAATCATAACTGGAAAATCTCCTGCATATTAGTGGGCTGAAGTCCAGCCCACCAAGAAGCTAAACAAAAAGTAATGACGTATTTGAGGAGTGAACTTGTTGTCAACCATGAACACAGCTGTGGGTAGACCATTGTGTTTATAGAGAATTGCAATGGTTATTTTTAGAAGCCAGCACGCTGTTTTCCAGAAAGGGTAAGAGATTATAAATGAAAAAAGGAAATTACTTAAAAATGAGTGCAGTTGGTGTTCCTAAAAGAAGCAAGGAGCGCAAAATTCTGAGGTGTTTAGCAGTGCTATGTAGTGAGTGGGTGTGGCCTGTCTCTTTAAGAAGCATGTCAGGTCTATAATAGAAACTCCACTGCCCAGCCTGAGTGTGGTTCCCTCCACAGCACAGTAGGAAGTAGTTGGAACCTTAGTTTTACATATGTAGCAAGTCTTAGCTGCTATGCAGAGTAGTTGCTCTGTTGTTCAAATAACATTGGTCTTGAAAGACCTACATTGGCTCCCAGTACGTTTTTGAGCACAGTTCAAAGTGTTGGTGCTGACCTCTAAAGCCCTAAACAGCCTCGGTCCAGTACACCTGAAGAAGCATCTCCACCCCAATCATTCTGCCCGGACACTGAGGTCCAGTGCTGAGGGCCTTCTGGTGGTTCCCTCACTGCAAGAAGCCAAGTTACAGGGAACCAGGCAGGGGGCCTTCTCAGTAGTGGCACCTGCCCTGTGGAACGCCCTCCCACCAGATGTCAAAGAGAGAAACAACTACCAGACTTTTAGAAGACATCTGAAGGCAGTCCTGTTTAGGGAAGCTTTTAATGTTTAACAGATTATTGTATTTTAATATTTTGTTGGAAGCCGCCTGGAGTGGCTGGGGAAACCCAGCCAGATGGGTGGGATATAAATTATTATTATTAATGCAGCTATTGAAGTTTTCCTGATTCCTGCTGCTTCCTGCTATTAGGGCAGGCTCATTGCAAGGTTTCCTTACACTATGAGTACCCTTCCCAAACCTGGAACTGTGACGGTTATAAGGAAAACAAGGATATACAAATAGTGTCTCCATAGATTGTCTAGACTAGGCAGGCTTTATTATAGACAATTTACTATTTGAAAATAGAAGAGGTGTTTAATTTAATCAATGAAGTTGTCAAAATAAAATCAAAAGTTTTATTTTGATATTGATGCTGAAAAAGCATTTGATCATATAGAATGAATGTATTCACATTCCCTATTATAGAAATTAGATAATGGTAAACAGTTTCAGGATTATGTTAAAACTCTCTATGATAATCTCTGTGTTGTATTATGTATAAACAATCAGTACTCAAATTATTTTCATGTAAATAGAGGAATAAGACAGGGTTTCCCCTAGCAGCACTCTTTTTTGTTATAAGCATTGAACCACTAATGACCTTAATTAGATCAACAGAAGATGTACCTGGGCTAAATTCTTAATCAACCTGTTACAAAATTCATTTAAACACTGATGATGCAATGCTTTCATTAATCCTTTACTTAATGTTTTCACTAATCCCTTTAAATATGTACCAAAATTGCCTGGCTATAAAGTGTTGTTGTTGCCTGGCTATAAAGTAAACCCACAAAAATCTGAAAATATGTGACTTAATCAAATCTGATGAAAGCAAGCAGAATTAATAGAAGTTAAAATATATAATCTGGTTATCTTCAAATATAGTATAACAGTGTATTATAAAGTTACACATCTAAAAGTAATAGCTCAGTGGCTCGATATTTCAAAGGAAACTCCAGGTTGTCCATTAGAGATGAGCTGCATAATCCTGCTAGCAATTATTCCATGATAAAATGAGAGAAAAGGACAAATGTTTAGATGCAGACAAGTTTCAGCATCAAGACACAAACTCAATCTCCAAATGCAAGCTAAAACTCATTGACATCCAATTAAACAGAGGTTGAAATTAGAAATGTTAAGATCAAATTAAAAGACCCAGATGCTTAGCACTAAACATACAGTAGATTCCAGGCAAGCTTCTTTGGGGTGAGTATTTCACAAAGGGGGGGGGGGTTCCCACTAAAGATATTTATCAACTTTGAAAGTTTCTTTCCCTTAACCTTTCACTAATCTTGTAGGTTGTAAGTATTGTTGAAACACTGACAAATCTCATTGAGTGGAGTGCTTGTCAAAAGTTCTATGTCATTGGGAATCTTTGCAGTCTGAAAAAATAGCATAGAAATTACCATAGAAATACCAAGAGAATAGGAGACTAATTGGGACAAATGTCCCCTGGCCTACCTTGCAGCAAGTCAGTATGTCAAGTCCCCAGTCCAGAGTCAATTCACCTGTTCAAACCAAAGCATAGTCCCACAGATATCCTGGAGCAGTTGAGCAGACGTAGCACCACAGCTCTGCTTCCCTTTTGAACCTTGCATGCTGATTGCAGCATCTGGGCTTAATGAGGCAGGTGACCCTCACCTGTTCTGAACCTACTCTAGATGAGGAATCATAGACCTCCTCCCAGGGCTAGCGAGCCCCACCTGGCCAGGATTTTCTGTTACTCTAAGAATGTTTTGAGGCAAAATAAAGGGGGGGGGACTATATTGCAACACAATTCTTGTAGCAAATGTTTGCCACAAATTAGCAGGCCAGGCTGGAACTGTCCTAATTTCCAAGTTCCTTTGTTCACTTGCCATACTCCTTTCTGTTCAGATGACGTTTAGTGTGTGTATATATACACCTGGTTAAGTATACTTGCTTGAAACCTTTTGTATCTCCCTTTTCCACTGTGTTCTTCGATGTTTTCCTGGCTCTTGGACTCACAATACCTAGCAAAACAAACCCATTGGAAGCTGCCTGGGCCACATCCTTCACTGGTCCTGCTTTGCTGGTGCTCCATGGATGTTTCTGCCTGACTCTTATATATAAGAACTCTTATAATGACTCTTGCTTTTCTGGATGCAGGGTGGTAATTGTAGGTGCGGAAGCTGCCCCAGGTCGTTTGACCCTTTTAAAAAATAGTTTTTGGATGCACCATTCCCACAAGAGAAAGTGAGTAGAAACTGGCCTACTGTACAGAGGTAACATTGACATAAACTGCTCCACTCATTTTTGCCTCAGGCCCCACCTACTACTGGCATGTGGGCCTCTCAGAAGATTGCCCAGAAAGGAAGGTTACTCTCAGAAAGAAAAGTTCCCTACCCCTGATTTTTAGACCATATTGCAAGACTCAACCATATATCCCTGTGTGGATAGCAAGCATGGATGATCAATATGTGATGGGAACTCGTGAGTACTGGCCCCACTGCCAACTTTCAGTATTGATTTGACAATAACATCCTTCATGTGTTGGACACATAATAACTAGAGTTATTTGTTACCGCAGGTAAATGATTGATTTCAGAATCATGAATCAGAGTTAGACCTTGTTTTGATCCTAGGAATTCTAATTGTGTCAAGGATGTGAATGTTTCCATGAGCCACCTAAAGCTAGTCTTTACTAAACTCCATTGAAACGAATGGAAAACATTAGTCATAGCTAACTTAAATTCTATAGTGTTCAGCAGGACTTTGTTCCAGTGAACTGTAGCTGGATGAGAGCCTGTATTTTTACAACCCTGGAATAAAGAGTTCTGTGTCCCATGTCTTTTTCCACCACAAATAAAAGTACAAGTTGATATTATTGGCAGCTGGTCTCATGTATTCAGTGCTTTTATTCTGACTTGGGGGCTGGTAACACATCCCTTTTCCTGTTGTGGACATGAAAGGAAAAGCCTGTCGTATTCGAAGGGCTTTGTACATGCTTGGGTAGTTGCATGGCCTTTTTGAGACATGAAGATTAATCTCCAGAAAATGCAATCTATTAAGTGGTCTTAAGAAATCACCACTGGAGATGGCTGGATGAACGACGAGCCATGATGACACAGCATTGCATTTGGGTGCATTTGGAGAACTAGGTCTTCCCAATAAGTGCACCACGAAAGCCCCATAGTCATGCTTCCAAGGAGTAAATGATGCATGCATCCATGCTGGTCCATTATTAGGCACACCAAAGAGCAGCCGTATATAGCATAATACCCAGGTTATTACAATCAGCATGGTTTCAGTCTTATGCATAGATTCACGGACAGTGTTGCTTGCTTATGGCTGCACGGATTCTACTTGCGAAACACATTTTAACAAAGAGTCTGCAAGACTCTACCTTTGGTGTTCATTTTGTATTTGTACAATTGGAAGAATTGTACCCTATTTTTCAGCTCTTTTCTTTTCCTGTTTTTATAACTATTTTAAAATGTTCTTTATGGTATGATTTCAAATTGTTTACTTGATCGTTTTGGAGACTGACGCAAAGGACTAGATGTCTCTCCACATTCCACAAACATAGGTTGGTCAGATGGGAACAGAATCTTCTTACTTGATTGCCGGTGACGTCGGTAGAGCATGAGACCCTTAATCTCAGAGTCGTGGGTTTGAGCCCCAAAAGATTCCTGCATTGCAGGGGGTTGGACTAGATTACCCTTGTGGTCCTTTGCAACTCTACAATTCTATGATTCTCCACTGCTTTTGAGAACAGCAGGCTTGCTTAGGGCTCCAGAGCAGGCTATATGGCATGCACAGCCCTATCTCCAGCACCTCATCATTGCTCTGTACCTGCCAATCAATGCCTGCTGCCAAAAGTGGCTGTCTCCTTCTACCTAATGGTAGAATGCCTAATGGCTTTGTTTCACCTTTTCATGCCAATCTGTCACAAACAAACCTAAAATTCTCATTATTACTTCCAGAGCAAGGAGGGTCAGTCACATCCACTAATATAATAATAATAATAATAATAATAATAATAATAATAATAATATATTATTATTTATACCCCGCCCATCTGGCCGGGTTCCCCCAGCCACTCTGGGCGGCTTCCAACAAAATATTAAAATACAGAAATCAATCAAACATTAAAAGCTTCCCTAAACAGGGCTGCCTTAAGATGCCTTCTAAAGGTCTGGTAATTGTTATTCTCTTTGACCTCTGGTGGGAGGGCATTCCACAGGGTGGGCGCTACTACTGAGAAGGCCCTCTGCCTGGTTCCCTGTAACTTGGCTTCTCGTAGCGAGGGAGCCGCCAGAAGGCCCTCGGCGCTAGATCTCAGTGTCCGGGCAGAACGATGGGGGAGGAGATGCTCCTTCAGGTATACTGGACCGAGGCCGTTTAGGGCTTTAAAGGTCAGCACCAGCACTTTGAATTGTGCTCGGAAACGTACTGGGAGCCAATGTAGGTCTTTCAGGACCGGTGTTATGTGGTCTCGGCGGCCACTTCCAGTCACCAGTCTAGCTGCCGCATTCTGGATTAATTGCAGTTTCCGGGTCACCAGCAAAGATAGCCCCACGTAGAGCGCATTACAGTAGTCCAAGCGGGAGATAACCAGAGCATGCACTACTCTGGTGAGACAGTCCGCGGGCAGGTAGGGTCTCAGCCTGCGTACCAGATGGAGCTGATAAACAGCTGCCCTGGACACAGAATTGACCTGCGCCTCCATGGACAGCTGTGAGTCCAAAATAACTCCCAGGCTGCGCACCTGGACCTTCAGGGGCACAGTTACCCCATTCAGGACCAGGGAGTCCCCCACACCCACCCGCCCCCTGTCCCCCCAAAACAGTACTTCTGTCTTGTCAGGATTCAACCTCAATCTGTTAGCCGCCATCCAACCTCCAACCGCCTCCAAGCACTCACACAGGACCTTCACCGCCTTCACTGGTTCTGATTTGAAAGAGAGGTAGAGCTGGGTATCATCCGCATACTGGTGGACACCCAGCCCAAACCCCCTGATGATCTCTCCCAGCGGCTGCATGTAGATGTTAAAAAGCATGGGGGAGAGGACAGAACCCTGAGGCACCCCACAAGTGAGAGCCCAGGGGTCTGAACACTCCTCCCCCACCACCACTTTCTGAACACGGCCCAGGAGGAAGGAGCGGAACCACTGTATAACAGTGCCCCCAGCTCCCAAACCCTCTAGACGGTCCAGAAGGATGTTATGGTCGATGGTGTCAAAAGCCGCTGAGAGATCCAGCAGGACCAGGAAACAGCTCTTACCTTTGTCCCTAGCCCGCCGGAGATCATCAACCAGTGCGACCAAGGCAGTTTCAGTCCCATGATGAGGCCTGAACCCTGACTGGAAAGGATCCAAATGGTCCGCTTCTTCCAGGCGTGCTTGGAGTTGTTCACCAACCACTCACTCAATCACCTTGCCCAAGAATGGAAGATTTGAGACTGGGCGATAGTTGGCCATATTGGCTGCATCTAAAGATGGTTTTTTAAGAAGCGGTTTAATAACCGCCTCTTTCAGCGGGTCTGGGAAGGCTCCCTCACAGAGAGAAGCATTCACCAACCCGCGGAGCCCATCGCCCAGCCCTTCCCAGCTAGCTTTTATAAGCCAGGATGGGCAGGGATCAAGGAGACAGGTGGTTGGTTTCACTCGTCCAAGCAGCCTGTCCACATCCTCGGAGGTAACAGATTGAAATTGATCCCACACAACTTGACTAGACAGGACTCTAGCACTCCCCCGCCCCGGCCCTGCTCCCACGGTAGAGTCTACCTCTTCCCGAATCTGAGCGACTTTATCTGCAAAAAACTTTGCAAAAGCATTACAGGAGATATTGGGGTCCCTACCAGGCCCTGATGACGAAGGTGGTTCGGATAGATTGCGAACCACCTGGAACAGTCTCCTGCTGCTGTTTTCCGCAGACGCGATAGAAACGGTGAAGAAATTCTTCTTCGCCGTCGCCATTGCCACTTGGTAGGCTCGAAGTTGAGCTCTAGCCCGTGTTCGGTCGGATTCAGAATGCGTTTTCTGCCACCGGCGCTTTAGCCGTCTCAACGACTGTTTCATCGCCCTCAGCTCCGGGGAAAACCAAGGGGCTGTCCGGGCTCCATGCAATCGGAGAGGGCGCTTCGGAGCCAAACAGTCAATAGCCCTGGTTAACTCCACATTCCAGCGGGCCACAAGGGAATCGGCTGAAAGGCCATCAACATGGGATAAAACATCCCCTACCACTCTCTGGAAACCATTTGGATCCATTAAGTGGCGGGGGCGGACCATCCGAATAGGTCCCACCTCCCTGCAGAGGGGAAGGGTCGCGGAGAAGTCCAGTTGCACCAGGTAGTGATCTGACCATGGCACTTCGTTGGTTTCACTTTTACTTAGTGTCAGATCACCAACATCCATAGAGGTAAACACCAGGTCCAAGGCATGTCCGCGGCTATGAGTTGGGCCAGATTTATTCAGGGACAGCCCCATGGAGGCCATGTTGTCCACGAAGTCCCGAGCGGCTCCTTGTAAGGTCGTGTCGGCATGGATGTTAAAATCCCCTAAGACAACTAAGCTAGGTGTCTCCAGGAGCGCTCCAGCAGATAAAGTATTTGTTTCTGCTCTGATAAAAGCCCTTGAGCTGTGCTCCCCTGCCTCCCTCCATCTTCCCTCCACTACATCCCTGTTTCTGACTTCATCAGGGCCTATTCCGCCATCCAGTCTTGTCCATAGGCTACAATAGCCTTTTACAGAGAAAGCAAATCTGATCTTCTGCAGCTCACCAAGATTTTTAAGTACTAAACGCCTTCTAAAGAAGAAAGTCATTGCTGAGAGTCTCTTAGGAATATATGAGCTTTAAGAAAAAGAGAATGTAATGTCAGCCGCATCTGCTGGTTTTGAGGTAATTACAGCACTGCAGGAATTCCAGCAGTGTAGTTATTAGCTAATAACTACCATTGAAGATGTGAGTAGTAGGTTCAAGTGGTACAGCAGCTATTAGTGGTGGAACGAAGCAGTGTGGTCACTCCTTCCACAATCATTTACATGTCAACTGTAACCAGTGGGGTGGAAAACAGCATTCACAGAAAGGCAGTCATTGACCAGCATCACTGAATTATATCACCTGTGGTATTCCGCTCCTAGTTACTCCCTATTACTCTAGTATACTTATGTATTGCAGTGGAAAGAAGAAAGAACCACACTATGAGAATTCTCTTTCCACCAGTTGGGCTACTTATGTCATGTGTGTGTGAGAGAGTGCACAATGTATGTGTAAGTGTATATATGCCCCATGGAGAGTGCATTTGAAAACACTGGCCATTTATTTCTTTTGTTTAACAAGACTGATATACTGCTTAATAAATAAATAAAAACAAGCCTCTAAGCAGTTTACATAAAACAGTATAAAATATTTGTAGGAAGGTACCAGTAAAATTGGCATTAAAAGCAAGTGGATATCATAAAATTATAAAATAGATATCAACATTTTTGTTTCAGTCTGGGGCTTAAAGAAAAGAAGCAAAGGAAATACAGGCATGCATCCCCAGATCCTATTCCCCACGCCCCGGAATATTATTTATTAGAAATATTTTTTAACCACTAAGCTTTGAACAACATCATAAATGTAGAAGAAAATAAAATAGATAAAATGCAGTGCTCAAAATTGCCAACACAAATACTGCCTTTGGATAACTCCTTCTGAGAAAACCTGCAAAAATAGAAAGGCTTTAAGCATCTAAAATGATGCACACGGCGCCAGTTTCTTTCAACTGTGAGGAGAAATTCTTCATCTAGAGGAAGATTCTTTGGCTGCGACCTGGTTCAGATGTCACATGAAGCCAAATCATGGCCTAGCATGAATGTGTGATCATGCAAGCTCCCTGAGAGGAGACTGTACTCAATGCATTACATGTTTTGGATATATTTAAGATTGCTTGGGGCAATGAAGTTCTGCAGAACATACAAGCACTACATATTTTTAGATGTTCTTAACATTTTTAAATGATTATTTTATTTTAATTGTATTCATGTAATACCCTGGGTTTGTTTGGGAGAAACAGCAGGATAGAAACAAACAAACAATGCTTTGTGTGTTACTGCTTGACGTAACTACAGTTAGTGGGAATAAATCTACCCACAAGCTCAAACCGATCTGTTCTGACAGTCTAAAATGCAAATGGAGCAACCTTTTCTCCAACTGTCATGCCTTCAGTATGAATCAACAACCAAGAGACACTGAGGTCCAGAAATTATACAACTCTTTCTTAAACTCCAGATACAAGATTCTTCCTCAAGTTACTCCAAAGATTTCATGCAAAGCCCGTGTGGAAACAGGGGATACACATGGTTGTTGCCAACAACTTGCTGGTAAATCACACCCTCACATTCTATAGTTCTTCGACACACCTTCATATTGCAAGAAACAGCAGGAAGGAAGAGAAAGGCAGGAGAGATATAGGGAAGGATGACGCTGGAGAAATAGCCAACTGGCAAGAAGCTTTGTGTACTTGGACTTCACAGCCTTCTCAAAATTGTCTGCCAATGAACCTATGAGTTGCTGACAAGAGGGTCAGCAGTTTCTATAGCAGAATAAGAGCCAACATCTCACTTTCAGGGACCTGGTATGTTGGAAAAACCATGCCTTCTGCTTTGGCTTTGTACAGTTATTTTGCTACAGGTTCCTTGGGCAGAGCAGAAATTAGCATGTGACATAACTACATGGTTTTTAACTATTTGCAGTCTTTTACTAGGCAGAATCCTAAACATGTTTCTGTGAAAATAGGCCTCACTGAAATCAATGCAGTTCACTTCAAAGGAACTATGCTTCCTCTTGCCATTAGAAGAGTGTGTTTCCATGTTCATTTCCCCCCCTCATAGGACAGCTGTACGTTGCATTTCATAATGAAGTGCTGCAATTTGAGAAAACAGAGGAACATCCATCAACTGTATATTATGCAGTGCCTTATCTGACATTCTAGCAAAAGAACTAAGATGAGCCGGCTGAGTCATCTGGTTCAGTACTCTGTTCTCACAGTGCTCAACCAGATGCCCATAGGAAGCTATATCTGGTTGACTTCTCCTTACCAGTGGTGTGTGTGTGTGTGTGTGTGTGTGTGTGTGTACAGGGGCAGTTGCTCTGGGCGCAAAGTTGTTAGGAAGGCAAAATTTCAGCACCCGGTGCTGCCTCAATACAGCTGCATACTTCTGTTGTTGGGATCTGTTGAAAAGGGCTTCTCCATGGGAACCAGGAAGTGACCCCTCCAGACAATGGAACAAAGTCTTTTCTTATCTATTTGACTGTGATATCCTGGGTGATGTGGATGCTGTTAGGCAGTTGAATGTGCATATATACTCCCTCTGTTTCCCTCCCTCCCTGCTCTGCGTGACCCCAGGCACTGGCAACCCACACTATGCCACTGCTCCTTACTATTACGTTATGGGACAACCTAAGCTGTTTGTTTATTATCTCAATTGTTTCAACTCATCAGGGGATGCTTTTCTCTTTTAATTGATTTTATTTATTTATTAAATTTGTCAATCACTTTATCTTGCCCAGGGCAACTCAAAGCAACTTACAACCAAACAAATAGACAATAAACCCCATACAGATACCTTAAAAGAGAAAGAGGAAAGAGAAATACATTAAAAACATCCCACCCATTTCTAAAAAGGCTACAGATAGTTAAAAGCTTGCTATAGAGGAAAGTTTCTGCCCGGGGCCTAAAGATGTACAATGATGGTGCCCAGCGAGCCTCCCTGGGGAGAGCATTCCACAAACATGGAGCCTCCACAGAAGAGGCCTGTTCTCATGTTGCCACCTTCTTGACCTCTCATAGAGGGGGAACATGAAGAAGGCCTCAGATAATGAGTGCAGGGTCGGGGTTGGTTTATATGGGGAGAGGTAGCCATTGAGTTATTGTGGCCCTGAGCTGTGACATAGTTGCAAACAACAAATCATTTGCTGTCCTGTATTGATTAAAGAGATGGACTTCCATTATGCAGCCAATAAGCTTACCCTTATCTATATCCTATTGGGTCATTGTCTTTATCTATGACTGTACCTTATACATTACCTAAGAGTTACTGAATGCAGACTGTCACTGTCTTGCTGGGTGGTCATGTTTATTCATTTCAATGCATTTCAGCCACCTCTTGAGTTGAAGGAACTTGAAAATGGAAACTGTTCTAGTGGCAGTACTTGTGTGTTCCGATAAATTCAAATAATGTTGTGGTGTTCTTTAGATATTTAGAAATCCTATCCAAGAAAGGAAATCCTTCTCAGGAATGAAGAATAGACCTCCCAAAGGGCTGAAATGGCACACAAGCAAAGTGTATTACTCGTTTAATGAATCCCATGTGTCTATTATCACTGCTGTTAAATGGGTTTGCTACTGATGAAGAGAAACAGTTAGCAAGAAGTCAGGGGATGCTGAGCAAAGTCCATGAATATAAGTACAGGAGCAAAATGAGCATTTGTTCTCTTCCTTGGACAGTTTAGCTTCCCAATTTGAGTGGCTAACAGGTTGTTTTCTGCTTTCTAATATTCCAAAGGCCCAGTTTCTGTCAGTTAATATATTTGTGGTTTTGGCCAAGGGAGCAAACAGACATATTCATATAAGCAAGTGAAAACTAATTATTAAACAATGACTACCATACCGAACAAATGAGAAGCAGTCTATTCACACTCAAAAAACTTGGTTTGAACTGAAAGGCACTCCTACCATATTCACTGTAACCAAAAGGCAGTGGCAGGCTGAAATCAGGACTTCACAGTATGCCACCATCCTCCAAATATGGTTGACCCAGTTTGCATATTGCATTTTGAGTGTTGGCATAGGTCTACTTTTTAACCAAGAAATGCAGGCGAACAGTTATTAGGTTACTCTGTCTCAGACAAATTTCATGCAACGTTACACTCTACAAATATTTACATAAAATAATATAACAAATAATTATATTCTATGGCCTCCCTGCTCATGCTCATAAAATGTGCTGACTTACATGGTTTTAGAAGAAGAAGAAAAAGACATTGGTGGCAACCCTCAGTTAAAAATGCTACATTTCGTTTCCATGTGATAAACAAAAGCCACCCTGTGCTTCCTCCAGTTTCTTTGTATTCAGCAAAAATAAAGTGTCCATCTTGTTTGTTTTCCCTCCCAAAGAGGCGTATAGGCATTCTCCTGCCTGTGCAGCATTTATGCATCAACCTAAGAGCTCAAAGATTATAAATCCACAGCATAGCACTTCAAAGGTCATGTGGTTCAGGAGCGCACAAACTTTAGGCTCATCAGATCTAGAACCCCAGAGTCTACCAAACTTAGCTGTAAGTGAAATCCTAACTTACATTAAAGAAAAGGGTGCCTTTGAGCACATTCTGAGCCTCAGAACTTGTTTTCAGTATAGTAGCTGAACAGAGTTCAGAGTCCTTGCAATCAAATGTCCATCACATCCACACTATGCATTTAAAGCACAAAGAATCCTGGGAACTGTGGTTTGTTAAGAGTGCTGGGAATTGTAGCTCTCTGAGGGGTAAGCTACAGTTACCAGGATTTTTTTAGGGAAGTCATGTGCTTTAAAAATAGGGTGGGGATGTCATTTCAGCAGCCTAATTTAGATGGGAAACTCCCCCCCCCCCTTATTATTTGTTATCAGAAACCCTTAGCAATCTACTGCAAATCAGCCAGAGATCTACCAGTGAATGCTACTGGACTTTCTCTCTGCTGAACTCCCTTCTGATGTGGGAAATCCACTAGCACAGCATCTGGTGATGATCCACCTATTGCTCTAATGAAGGACAACCCACCACTTTGAGGCAGAATGTTCAACCATTGAACATCTTGTACTATCAGGAAGTCCCTCCTAATGTTTAATCCAAATCAACGTTTGCCAGCCTGGCAGCCTCCAGATGCTGTGCTGGTGGGGGCTTATGGGAGCTGTAGTCCAAAACATCTGGAAGGCACCAGGTTAGCAATAGCTGGGCTAAAACCTTTCTCTTGTAATTTCATTCCATTGGCTTGAGTTGTGCCCTCTGGAGCAGCAGAAATCAAAGTTGCTGAATATTTAAACCTCACTTGTGAAGACAGCCTTAACTTTCAAATATCATTATCTTATTTATGTCCAAAGTGACAAAATAGGCAGCTCAGGTTAATGGAAAGACTAAACAGTCAGATACCAGTTTGCTTGCATCAGATTCCTCTCTTCAGATGTACTACTGGCTCAACCCTCCCACCTGTAATTCATTTGGAAGCTCCTCAATCACAACGTCACTAGTGGAATATCCCACCCTAATACATGTGCATACCTCATGTTTTCTCTTTCCCAGGATCCTTTGTTCCTTAGATGATCCCTAGAGTTTGCCTGCTATGGCTTGCCCTTTTGTGGAGTGCCTGTATCCAGTCCAGTATTTTGACAAGACATGTGTTCTCAATGAAGTTCCTTTCTGCATCATCCAGAACAACCTGCCTCTTACAGACAGATGACTTGACTGAACCTTTCCCATTTTCAGTGCCTCTGGATTTGTTCCGAGCACACTGCACATCCTCTGCATTCTTTCCCCAAAATGTTCTCTGGTACATAAGTAAGTGAAGGCCAAGCAGGAGAGGCTATGGGAAGGCAGGGCCAAAGAGATGACATTAATGAAGAAGAAAGAGAGAGGGAGAATAAAACTGCTCACTGAAATGCTGGTATGTCATCAACAGAGCACAAGGTAATGCTCAACTTTGGTGATCTTTCATGCTTCTGTGGAACATTCATGCAGTCTTTGAAGAAGGACCTTGTTTCCATAATAACATATGAGAGCAATTATTCACTGACAAGGAACCATGGTTTGAGTTGAAGAAGAGAGTTTCTGAAGCCAAAAAACCCACCCCAAATATTCATTGCAGCAATTAATTACCGTGGATCAAGATGTTCTTTTGCTACTGCAATGAAGCAGATAAACAGTTTCAGAGCAAACTTAAATAGTATGACCAAGTATGCAAATTAACTCTCTGTTCTAGTGAGCAGACATGTATATTCTCAAAGTGTAGCCATATGCTGATGAGTGTAACTAAAGCGTGTGCATGCATCTGTATCAATGTCTATATCTTTGCCTGCTGAAGAAAGAGTCAGGTGCGGAGCTTCAAAGCAATAAAACAATCAACGTATTTGCATTTATGTTCAGATAAATCAGGGGTAAGTCAGTGTGGTGCCCTCCAGTTGCTGCTGCTATGAGCCTCCATCATTTCTGACTATTGACCATGGGAGTTGGAGTCCAACAACACCTGAAGGCCCACAAGTTCCCCATCCCTGCTTTATATAGAAGCCAACTGGATTGGCTGTTAAAGCTTTAACATTGCTAAGTAGAAAGCACACCTTGGGAGGAGCAGACTTTCTTAGGCTCCCTGCCTTCTAGTGTCTGCCACAAGCTCATGCTTCCTATAGCGGAGAAGCAAAGCCAGAATTTCTGTCCAAACTGTTGAAACACGATTGATTAATTAGGAAAGAAAGAGCACCCAACAGAATGTGAACATGCCGGCCTCCATTTAGCTAATGTTACAGAAAACACAAGGCTGATATTTCACAGCTTCTTTCATTCTGATAATGTTTGGAAAATTTCTCACTTTGTTGAGGATAAGCTAATCTCTCAGAGTTGTCAGCAGCTGTAAATGGTTTTCCTTAAAGGCCTCTTGATTTCCTGGTGCTTCTCTCCCCCCCTCCCTTTCTTTTTAAATCAATCTCCCTCTCTCTCTCATACATACCCACACACCATGAGCAAACATATATATAAGATCTGTAGGGCAGGGGGGAGTTTGTGAGTTGTCTCATAGAACTCCAAGACCTTTTATTCTCTGATCTGCTCTATGCATAATGAGCAACTAGTAAGAGACTGGGTGTATGCTGCCATCTGCAAGGCCATTTCACCGAGATATGGAGTGCTTCCAGATGCGAGTCCTTATACTGCAAATGCATAATTCAGACCTGAATTTTCTGTGTTTGTGTTTGGCAAGTTAGCTTTCACATATTCCACCCATTTTCAGTCAAAATACACATTGCTATTCCACTGCCAGGAATCCGCACTAGTGGGTGGAGCTTGAGGGAACATCTCTGGAGGCTGTGTTTTCTCTCCCCTCTCATCACTCCTTCTCGGCCTCCACTACGTATTTCCATTCTTGGCATGCACGCACACAGCTATTCATGTCCCTGTGCATACATGCAGTTTAGTTTAGTTTGTAAATCAGGAAGAATTTCTGATGGAAGAGCTGTTTGACAGTGGAACAGAGTCCCTTGGAAGGTGGTGCACTTTCCTTCATTGGAGGTTTTAAAGCTGAGGTTAGATTGCCATCTGTCCTGGATGCTTTAGCTGAGGTTCATGGATTGCAAGGGGTTGGACTGGATGGCCCTCGTGGTCATTTCCAACTCTACAATTCTATTATTCTTAAGAACACAAGAGCAAATGTTACCAGCCTTATCCAAAGAGGTATCATGTCTCACAATGGGCAGAATGGAAGCTTCTGCTTGGGGGAGGGGAGGAAAATATCAACTCTCCTTTGTTTTTTTAATCTATTTTTTCTTTTAATGCTTAGATGTTACACAAGAGTAATAAAAACTGTATTAATTCTAAAACAAAAAAAAGTCCAATGTATGCATTGCCATTAGAGTCTCCCAAGTAATTCCCCATAAATTTGCCTCCTCCAAACTAGGCGTGTTTTGGAGATACTAGTGTATGGGAAGAAACAGTGTTGAATGTTTTCTTGGAGGAATGAGGGCTAGTGGCGAAAAGTGTTCATTTGGAAGACTGTAGAAACTTGAAAGTTGCTGATGAAGCAGAGTATCTGCGCAATGTTCCAAGTGTTGGGACTTATATTGGAAATTGGAGCTATCCACTATAATATAAAGATTGTTCGGCAAAGACTCATGTCTGCCTCCTGGTTGGTTACGGATTCCCTTCATGTTGTAAGCTTTGCTGGCTTTCTTAGCCCTGTGAAGACTGCCACCTAGTGAGTCTGGAAGGAACACGATTCATTTCCCTGGAACTGAGGTTTGCTGTGGAGGAGATGTGTTGGCTTTCCACGTAACTGTTCCCATCCTAAAACATAAGGCTTGGATTATATGAAAAGGGGGCAGAGTTGTCATACGCATGGCAATTGCAAAGGAGTTTCATAATAGTTGTCTTCTGCAGCAAGGAGTAAAGGCTTCCAATGCTGGATCTAGTTTAGAATTCTGTTCCCACAGGGGTGAGGACAGGGGTACTGAACCATTTCAGAAAGCACTTCTTCTCTCTTTAAGAAAGTACAGCACATAGTCAAACTTTGAAACTTGCTCCACCAAGAGACGGTGATGGCCATCAGCTTGGATGGCTTTAAAAGAGGATTTGACAAATCCATGGACCAGAGGCTACCAGCCATGGTGGCTATGCTGTATTGCCACAGTCGGAGGCAGCAATGCTTCTGAATAGGTTAAAAAAGGTAAAGGACCCCTAGACGGTTAAGTCCAGTCAAAGGAAACTATGGGGTTGCAGCACTCATCTCATTTTCAGGCCAAGGGAGCTGGCATTTGTCCACAGACAGCATTCTGGGTCATGTGGTCAGCATGACTAAGCTGCTTCTGGCGCAATGGATGATGCTTCAGGTTAAGAACAGTTTCAGGTTAAGAACGGATGTCCAGAATGAATTAAGTTCTTAACCAGAGGTACCATTGTACAGTGATGTAGTTGCTATGCCCACTCATGCACCCCTCTCTATTTTCCATCCAGTCAAGCAAGTGGACACATTCCAGACACACAAAAAACAAACAAACCTTGGGCTCGTGAGGGATGTGACCCTGGGAGAGTTCCAAGGGTCAAATAGCAAGGCCTGAGGTGGGGAAGGATTACATTTGGTCTCCAGGCCCGAGACTCCCACCAGTGTTTTAGGAAGACCACCAGCAGGACATGAGGGCAACACAGGAACTGCTTGCCTAGTGGGTAGAGCTGCAGCACCTATACAGCCCCAACCTCACTGCCACTTTGCCTCTCCCATTAATTGGCAGTGATGCTCTTGCTGGAAGGCTACTGCTGCAGCTCTGTCCCATTGGACGAGCCTCTCTTGGAGCTTCCACCCATGACCCTCGGCGGCTGGCATACCCTCTTCAACACTGGAGGTAATATATATGCCTTCATGACCAGTAACAACAAAAGTAAAGGGCTGGTTGTAATCACCTGATGCTGCTCATGAGACTGTGTAGAAACTTCTAAAAGTGCACTCCATTTTTTGCTTTAAAAAACCCCAATGAATTCACCACAATAATTTCTACAAGCATATTAAGTCTGCACTACAGTGTAAGGAGTGGGATGCGGGTGCTGTGGGTTAAGCCACAGAGCCTAGGGCTTGCCAATCAGAAGGTTGGCGGTTTGAATCCCCGCAAGCTCCCATTGTTCGGTCCCTGCTCCTGCCAACCTAGCAGTTTGAAAGCACAAAGTGCAAGTATATAAATAGGCAGGAAGGTAAACGGTGTTTCCGTGTGTTGCTCTGGTTCGCCAGAAGCGGCTTAGTCATGCTGGCCACATGACCCGGAAGCTGTACGCCGGCTCCCTCGGCCAGTAAAGTGAGATGAGCGCCACAACCCCAGAGTCGTCCGCGACTGGACTTAATGGTCAGGGGTCCTTTTCCCTTTACAGTGTAAGGAGGCTGTTATATCTTCTTTCTCCAACACCATTCTGACTGGAGTACATGGACAATGAAATGAAATTTTATCTTTTGTACACATGAACTGAGTGGACAATTTGTCCCAAACGTTTGTTTCATGTGGTTACCGCTTAAAAACAAGAACTTTCTGAAGACACCTTTGTTTGGTCACATGAAACAAACAGGCAGAAAACCAGGGCAGCTGACAAATCCATGAAAGCGACCTTAATTCCTCAAAGATGTTATACTAAAGCAGTGATTTTGTAACCTTTAGCCAATGTTCCAACCAAGGCTCACTCAACCGTGGAGAGAATGAATGTGCCTGGTCCCAGGGACTGATAATAACCTATTGGAAAGAATGTACAAGAGTTTGTAATGGAGCCAGTCATGAGAAATACAAGTACAAAATGCTTTTTTGAAAATAACAATTAAAGGTTGCTGAATCTCAAGAATGTGGCTGGATCAGCTGAAGTCAAGGGAACAGATTCTACTCCAACTCCTTGACCTAATCAGAGTCTTCACTGGGGGATAATTTTTTCCCCAAGTGAAAAACCATGATGACCCATAAACATAGCAATATCTTTTCTAATGAATTGTAAGTGGCTTCCTAAAACCCAGCTAGGCACAGAATCAATACTTATTCCAGTAACAAATAGCTGACTCATAGTTCAGAAATGTCTATCTGTGAGTCATTTGAAAGTGTCCCTACTGCTATTGTCTGAAGAATTCACAGAAAGGGGAAATTGAGTATATTTTCCACAAAAACAAGAACCCCCCCCCACATTTTGTTGGATTTGCATCCCAAAAATGCTCCATTGTATTGTTGTTTTTACCCTCACAGTATACATATGTGTTGCAGATCCTTCAGTGCCAAGTTGTTTATATTATTCTATAGTGGTACCCTTGGTTTTTAAATTAAATTTCCCTCTCCCCCCCCCTTTCCATACATTCTTCCTCTGTCTCTGACTTCTTCTGATTCTTTTCTGAAGGAACATTTTGTATCTAATCCATTAAGATTTGTGTGTGTGTGTGTTTGTGTGTGTTTGTGTGTGTGCTACATTTGTACTAGTGCTGATAGGAAAGAGGATGTAAACACAGATACCGGTAGCTGGGATTTCTTTTTCCCCCGCCTTCTGGAATGGGAAAGAGGCAAGGCAAAGAAATATCGATTGAATTAGGTCCACATTTATTGTTACAGATCTCAGTAACAGGAAAGAACAGCACAAGGGAAATCTAAACTCAATCTGCATTGGGCAAGTCACTCTTGCCCTGGTCAGTCACCCTTGCCCTGGTCATACACAGCCCTCCAACCTGCCCTGTCATAGTCCCTCTACCTGAGCTGCACCCTTAAGGTGTATTGAAAGGATTTTCAGAATCCACTTCTGGGGCCACACAACTCTGGATCTACTGAATCGGCACTTCCGGAAACAATATCTAAACCAAAACACAGCCACTTTCCCCAGTTCTAAGATACAGTGGTATCTCGGTTCCTGAGCGTTTCCATTTCCGAACATTTTTCGGAACCCAAACATGCGGCGTGGCTTCTGCTGAATGCAAGAAGCTCTTGCAACCAATGGGAAGCCACGCCTCGGTTTTTGAACGTTTTGTAAGCTGAATGGGCTTCTGGAATGGATTACATTTGAGAACCGAGGTACCACTATACTTGGGGTGCGATTCTATACATACACACTTCCTTAATGAGGGCTTCTTCTGAGCATACATGCACAGGATCGTGTTAAATTGACAGCTACGTGTTTGGCTTTGGAAGATATAGGAAGTCCTGTGAGGTTGTGTCATCGGGTATCTTTGCACTGGTACAAACCGTACTCACACTTGTTCTTCAATAGATTTATGTAGGCATGATTTAGAACAAATTGGGGTGGTCTTTTTCCCCGTTCCAGAAGTCTTGGGAAAGCATGCAGACAGTTCATCCAATGCCAATTTAATGGCAACAATATATCATACAATTCTATAGCAAAAATTGGATGGTGAATAAGACTCCAGTGTTCTGTGTCTGGTGAAATGATTTATTTGATAAATATTGAGTAAATCTGATCTCCCTAGCACTCAAATGTTTCAAAGTATTTTGTGAGCAGGGCTGAACTGGAATAGTAACTGTTTCTCAGTGGTGTCCTTCCTGCTTTTATTGTTTTCAAACACTTCTGCCTGACAGCTTAAAAAGTGACTTACTGCTTCTCACCAGAGACAGAAAGCTATCTAGGGTTCTTATTTAGTACAATGTGATTTTGAACGAAATGGAAAGAACATAATGTCTTTATGATTGCCTTGCAACAGAACATATACAGCAGATGCATTCAATAGGATAATTTAGGTTACAGACCTGTTTTCTAAACCCTGTAAATAGAGCATAGCAGTGTTTGAAGCCACACACAACATTGGACCTGTCTTTTTCATTAACAGTTTTCTTTTAGTGGGTCTTTGAAATGGCTCAATTGATTATTAATTGCTAGAATACTCATTCTCCTATTCCTATGTAGTCAGTTACTTTTTGTGGTCAATGGTCATTGAAATAGAACTCACAGAGGGGGAAATCCTAGAGCAGGGGTCCCCAAACTAAGGCCCGGGGGCCGGATGCGGCCCAATCACCTTCTAAATCCGGCCCGCGGATGGTCCGGAAATCAGCATGTTTTTACATGAGTAGAATGTATCCTTTTATTTAAAATGCATCTCTGGGTTATTTGTGGGGCCTGCCTGGTGTTTTTACATGAGTAGAATGTGTCCTTTTATTTCAAATGCATCTCTGGGTTATTTGTGGGGCATAGGAATTTGTTCATATTTTTCCCCAAAATATAGTCTGGCCCCCCACAAGGTCTGAGGGACAGTGGACCGCCCCCCTGCTGAAAAAGTTTGCTGACCCCTGTCCTAGAGTAAATTAAACACGTCTATTTTCAGAAATGCAGCTTTGTCAAAACCTATGATTGTAACATTGTTCCCAAAACAATTGAAATTGAAATAATTCCCTTGACAGCAAATACTGCTTTGGTTAAAAAGAGAGAGAGAGAGCCACCCTTAACTTTCTCACTTTAACTAAAAATTAGGCACCGGATGTTGTGTGTGTGCCCAGTTTGTGTCTTTATTTGCCACCATACTGACTGGGAACAGGTGACCCTAACTCAGTGGTAGGACAGACCATACTTCTCATGCAGAAGGTTGAAAATTCAGTCCCTGGAATCTCCAGTTATAGGGATCTCAGGTAGGTGGGCCTCTGCCAGAGACCATGGACTGCCAGACAGAGATAACACAGGGCTAATAATTGACTCAATATAAAGCAGTTTCCTATGCTTACAGGACTAGAATAATAGAATCATAGAGTTGGAAGAGACCACAAGGGCCATCCAGTCCAACCCCCTGCCAAGCAGGAAACACCACCAAAGCATTCCTGACATATGGCTGTCAAGCCTCTGCTTAAAGACCTCCAAAGAAGGAGACTCTACCACACTCCTTGGCAGCAAATTCCACTGTCGAACACTGTCGAAATTCTTCCTGATGTTTAGGTGGAAACTTCTTTCTTGTAGTTTGAATCCATTGCTCTGTGTCCACTTCTCTGGAGCAGCAGAAAACAACCTTTCTCCCTCCTCTATAAGACATCCTTTTATAAGTACTGGAAAAAAGAGGAATTGCCTTCGATGCAGGAATGGCAAATGAAAATGTTGGATTATATGGAATTGGCAGAATTGACAGGAAGACTCCGGGACCAAACAAGTGACAAAGTTTTAAAAGGTTGGAAAAAATTTAAAATATATATAGGGAATGTATTTGACAATTAGATTTTGAACATCCAGGAAAATAAAGAAGTTAAGGCAATAGGGAGATAATATAAGATTGAAAGCGAGAGATTATGGTAGATGATATATAAGATGAAAATTTGAAGTGTTAAAGGTGATTATATGATGGGTAAGAAAGATGATTTAGAAACTGCTACAGAAGTTTATAAAAATGGAAAATCAGATAGTGGGGAACTGGGGAAGCCAGAAGACAATGAATATAAAAATGGATGGTGGATGATATATTTTTCTGTTGTATGTTGTTTGAAAGTGTTTTTGTATTTTTGTATTTTTGTATTTTGATGTTTTTTGTATTTGTATTTTTGTATTTTGTATCTTTTTTGAGGTGTGTTGATAAAACGACTAATAAAAAATATATGATAAAAAAAAGACATCCTTTTATATATTTGAACATGGCTAATAGTATAGAGCCACTTGCATAAGAAGGGAAAATTAGGTGAACCCAGGTAGAACACAAAATCCATTCGTATTTTGCCTCCTGGAGGATTTCATCCTCACCATGTTGCTACGCAGATGCAAGCAAGCAAGCACTCATTTGCAATTGCCTCTGTACTTATTGTGCAATGAAGTTTTAATCGTTTTAAGTTCTGATACCTCTCCCCCTCCCCCATGCACAGAGCACATAGATGAAAGAACAGTGAGCCGATGAGCCACCCAGATTTTAATTGTGGTTTAGATTACCTTCCTCCCCACCCCCACCCCATTAGACGGAATGTACAAAACATAATATGCAAAATGAAAATGAATCAATTGAGAGCTAACATATGCCATGCCACACTTTATTTTGGTTCATAATGTTCAGGAGCATCCCCAAACAGAGGCGCAAGTATGAAGCACGTTCATGGAATGTTATTACTGCTACTCTGGCCAAAACCAAATTTCTTGTCATCCTTCCCCTTTTCCTTTACGATGAAGAAGAGTGCCTAGGCATTTCCAAATTCCACTTGGCTGTCTTGCAATGATTGAGTTTAAATTCTGGATTCACTAGAAGGCCTTGAGTGTGAATCATGGACATTCAGTCTCAGCTGCCTGTCTGTACAATTAAACGCTGCTCTAGCCAGATGCAGCCACCCATCTGGCACTGAGCAGGCATACTTCTCTGTCCAGAAAGATGCAGAACTCAGTTCCTTTTGGATTAAATGCTGGAGAAGCTTTCATTTCATTTCATTAATTCTCTTAACCCCACCACCATAAGTTAACATAGGAAGACGACTTGTTCCTATAGCATGTCACACTATGTATCCATCTGCCTGGGGTTGGAAACCTGAAGGCTGGGGTCCAAATGCAGCCCCCCAAGTCTCTCTGTCTGGCCCTCAGGACTTTCCTAAGGCCATGCCCCTTCTCCCCAGGCAATATCCATCACCAGCTTTGCATCCTCCTTGAGTGTGCTAGGCTGGAATGCATTCTTAAACACTGAGAATGCCCTTTGCTTGCCTGGTCGGCAGCATAGAGAGGTGTTGTCAGGAGCAAGCCAGCAGTAAACCACAAGTTGGCATTAACTCTTTATTAACAAAAACACGTTCTGCACAGGAGTGTCAGGCCTGGGAGATGAGGAGGCAGGGGAGCTTGTTGCAGCAGGAGCAGGAGACACCTGCAACTCTTCATCAGCCAGACTCATCTCCGCTTCTTGGCCTCCCTCCTCCCACCCTACCATCTCAGCTTCTGACTCTGATTCTGGACTTCCTTCTGCCACAGCCTCTTCCTTCTCACTAAGCCCTGTTACCTCCTAAGCTTCTGACACCTCCTCTTCTCAGTCTTCACCATCTGATCACTCATCGTTGTCCCACTACCACCACTCCCCGGGCTCTGAGCCTTCTTCCCTTGGTGGTTTCTCAACTGGTTCCTCCCACCATTCCTCTGTGTCCACCTAGTCCATGACATGCATTTGTGTGTGAGAGAGTGTAGAAACTAGTGTCACCACTGCCATGTGTTTCCTGGAAAGTTTCCCCAAATGGAATATGGTCCTCTGACTGAAAAAGGTTTCCTACTCCTGATCTAGCCCAACATTATCCACTTTGAGTGCCTGCGTGGCTCATCAGGATTTCAGGCATAGATTATACTATTGAACCGGGGACCTTCTGTATGCAAATCAGGTGCTCCACCACTTGACCTAGTTTTCCATCAATGACTAGTGGCTTAGGGTCAACACCTGACAACAGTGCCGTTTGGTCTTGGGTTTCCTTTTCTTTCTAAGTGGGTGGCTAGCGGTGCACAATGTGCAAATCTGGTGTTAGTTAAAGCATGGAGAAGAAAACCCAGAGCTTTGATTGCAAACTGATACTGAAATACAAAATGTCAACAATGTGCTCAACCTAGGCCACTTGGGATGTTAAACTCTTAGGAAATTAATACTCCGCTTGATGAAAAGAGAGATATTGCTGATTACAATCGGGACTCGCATGCCTAAAAAGTCTGAAACATTAATCCCAAGAATTTGCTGTCTATAGGTCAAGGGAAATCGCCCTGAAGGGAAGGGTGAATATCGGCTACTACTTGGATTCTCTCCATCCCAAGCAGCAGGTGCCTATGTCTAAATCACAGCTGGCTTGCAGCAGTAACTAACTACACACCCTGTTCCATGTTCCATGGGCTTGTGGTTAGCACCACTCCTTATCTCTGGGCAGGCTAAGTGGGGTGAGGTTCCAGCTGGTGCAACGGATGCCTTCCAGCAGGGAGGGAGGTGGTAGCCTCTAGACCTATCAGAAGTGGAGCAGCCCTGGCTTTGTTCTCAGCTGCTTCATCTTTCAATATACTCAAAGGATTGCACAAGCTCCGGGGGCAATTAAACCATTCCCAAACTGTTAGTCCCCCTTGTTGATAATGTCTTGCAGACACATTATGGATACTCATTTGCTTTCCATTTGCTTTTTGCTTTTTCTGTCTGCTTGACCTGAGCATTTCATGTCATGTCAACAGTACGAATATAATACAAGCCCTGTCAGAAGAAGGGGATTGCATCCAGCACCCACTTTGGAGCAGCAGTCAGTGGGATGCTGGAGGTATCGAAGCACAGCCTGAACTGCCATTGGTCGGAGACGCTGTGCTTCGCTGTGTCTGGAGAGCAAATGCGGCCCTTCAGTCCTTTCTATCCGGCCCTTGGAACTCTCCCCAGGTTGTCCACAGAGCACCCTCTCACACTCTGGTCCTACTTTGTGCTGTGGCCAACCAGATACATATGGGAAGACTTCAAGTAGTTGACAGATTGTAAGATAGAGAGATAGATAGATGATGATGAAGATGGATAGAGATAGATAGATATTGGTTTTGAACTGATTTTACACTTTTCTTTTGTTATGGCTGTGACTGTTGTTGTTACCCACACTGGGACCTTATGCCAAAGGGTGGGTAAGAAATAAAAGAAATAAAAATATATAGCAGGAGGCACAGTGCCTCTGAGCTTGGGTGGGAAATGGCTAGTAGCCATTGATAGCTTTATTTCAGCTTCATGAGTTCCTCTTCTCACTATCCTGATGAATTAAAATCTGGAATACAAACCATGATTTTGTTCTTGAGTTAAGTAAATATATGTGCAGAAACACACATATATATTTAGTTTGCTTTACCTTATATAGTTTATGCAATTAGCTCTCAAGGGAACTAAGATGCTTCAATATATGTTATTTCTAGATTGCTCTGTAAGTAACAGACTGCCAAAGGGTTTTCTTATTATTCTAAATGAAAACGAGTGTGACAAATACACTTTCCCCTTTTCTAATCTTTCCAGGTACTTCGCATTTGACAGAAAATTATTGTGACCTCTGTAAGATCACTCCTTTCTGTTGTTGGTTTTGGCTCCCACACAGAGAAACAGAGAAAACAGAGAATGATGAAGAAACTGTAAACATGTGAATCTGAGGATCAAGTACTGGCAAGTAAAGCCAGGCAAATACCTGAGTTACCCTTTAATGTTATTTGATATACAGCCATTATCAAGATAAGCTGTTTCTGTCTGCTTATATTCTTCCAAATTATTTCCTTAGATAAATAGCTTCTCTCCTCGGGACACAAAGCACATCTTCATGCCATCACACATTAAGCAGGAATCCTCTGTAATGCTAGTACCTTTGGACTATGCCTGGTTTTCATTACAGTCTCATTCTGATTTGTTTGTAGGGCAATTATATGACACTGAACATCCAACCTGACTTGCTTATGGGGTGTTTATATGTGTTCCTGTTAATAACTTGTTCAATTTTTTAACTCCTTCAATTTTTTTTAACTGTGAAGAGTCCATGTTTTGCTTTGGTTTCTTTTTTTTTTAGTGGCTATATTGTGCTACGGCGACAGAGTGTTTTAAGCCATTTTAATTGTGCAAAACTAAATTTCCTGGTATGCGCTTGCATTTCTTCCTCAAAGTCTGGATGCACCCCATGTCTGCTTAGAAGTAAGTCCAATTGGATTTAATGGGCCTTACTCCCAGGTCAGTGGGATTAGAATGGCAGCCTAAATCTGGCACCTCATCCAGTCATCTGCTACTAGCCTCTTCCACGTTCCAATTTTAGACTATGATTTAGTGCAGATTCCATGGGCCGGATTCAAGTAACTGATCCTCCAAAAGGAAGCCTGCACAAGGATGTCTGCTAGCACAACTGGGCTTTCCCCCCTCTCCTCCTCTCATGTCCCCCTAAACTGGCTGGAAGAACCTCCTGAAGGAGAGGAGAGGGGAAATTTTTCCATAAGGTAAGCAGAAATTCTTGTGCTGACGGAGAGACTTGGTTAGCACTAGAATGAATTACTCCCATGGGCTTCAAGATCAGACGGCTCTTTTCCTGCTTCCCCCACTTTGTTTAACATCTATTCCAGCCTTCACCAAGCTGGTGCCCTCCAGAGATAGCTGGACTACAAATTTCCTTGTGTCAGATGAAAAGTTCTGGAGAGCTTGAAAGCTGCTCACTGTTTTGTCACAACTTGGGTGGTCCAATACAGGTGTTGCCCATAGTATGGATTTCAGAATTAGCCACATAATCCCTCTTGTTTTACACATTTTCATTCTGCAGTGAAAGTAAGCATCTAACATTTTCTAAGGCAAAGTCTACAGAATTTGAATGGTTGGTGCCTCTTCCATTGCCATGGCTTCCATAGTGTGACAGAAACACGAGTATCTGTGTTTCACTTTAAAAACCTACGAGGCAATCCTTTTGCTTCATTTTAAGTTCCTTAATACCTGCCTGTGTTTATGCTGCATTCACACTTAACAGTATGCCTTTTGTCATTTTATCTTCTATTCTTTCTTCACCTAAATTTAAACTGAAACCAGAACACAACTCTGACTTCTCGGAGACTTTCTTTAAGAAGCTACTTGTCTACGAATTTCCTACCCAATCTGGCTGTGATTTATCTCTCTCCCAAGCCTCATTTCCTCCCATTTCCTACTACTGCATTGTATTAAAAATGATGTAACACAGCTATTCTTAACCTCATCTATTTCTATGATGCTTTTGTTTCTTGGTCCTAGCTAGTAGTTCATTCCTGTTGCTTTCTGCATGCTTACAGAATTCTTTCTTCACCCTTCTTTTCTATGAAAGTTTATCAAAACCTGACAGTGGATGCTAACAATACATAGAGATTACAAATGCCTTCTTGTGTCTTATCTATTTGCATTACTTCATTACAAACACTCAATTGAAGGCCGGTCCTGTGAGGATTCTCCCCCTTCAATGATTAATGTAATATGTAGAGAACACCACCATTGGATATAATAATAATTTATACCCCGCCCATCTGGCTGGGTTTCCCCAGCCACTCTGGGCGGCTTCCAACCGAATATTAAAAACAGTACAGCATCAAACATTAAAAATTTCCCTAAACTTCAGTTGTCTTCTAAAAGTAAAATAGTTACTTATTGCCTTGACATCTGCTGGGAGGGCGTTCCACAGGGCGGGGGCCACTACTGAGAAGGCCCTCTGTCTGGTTCCCTGTAACCTCACTTCTCGCAATGAGGGAACCGCCAGAAAGCCCTCGGTGCTGGATCTCTGTGTCCGGGATGAATGATGGGGGTGGAGACACTCCTTCAGGTATACTGGACCGAGGCCGTTTAGGGCTTTAAAGGTCAGTACCAACACTTTGAATTGTGCTCGGAAACGTACTGGGAGCCAGTGTAGATCTCTCAGGACCGGTGTTATGTGGTCCCAGCGGCCACTCCCAGTCACCAGTTTAGCTGTACTCTGGAGATAATTAGCTGATACTGATATGGTTTGTGGTGGTTTCCCTATACTAAGGGGTTCAACCCATTATATAGCTGGGGAGGGCACATATAGAAGGACTAATTCAGTCTGTTTGCATTTGGAAAGCTGATAAAGGATGAAACCATCAATAATCTGGAGCTGGGTATGACTACTTTGTTGTTAGTGGAGTCTGGTTTGGTAAAAGTAGAATAGGAACATTCAATGCACCTGTCTTTTGAAGGGCTTTCATAGGATAGTTCTGTATTGAAAGGGGTCCTGCATTTGAATGGCTGCCTGGCTCAAGTCTGGTTTAAAGACAGAAACCATAGGATGGGGAGCAGCTATCTTGAAGTTGCTCCTACGTAATTCAAACGTGGACAGCTGACTGAGCAGACACACAGGTGACCTGATCACAAGCTTCTGCACTGTGGTGACATGTATTGCACTTCTATATGAATTTGAATATCTATATCTATATATCTATATAGCACCTGTGAATAATATGCAAATCTGTGCCAGTTTTTTTCATCTTCTTTTTCTGGCTGACTCTTCTCTTCTCTTCTATGTGATGTGCTAGTGACTACACCCCAGATAAAACTGACAGAAAGACTGAACAATGAAAAAAAAGGGTTACCATATGTCCTCTTTTTCCAGGACACAGCCACATTTTCATGGGTACGGTATGTAAAGCAAGAGTCGTCATAGCGATCCATAGTTAAAAGCAGAAGTCGGCAAGTGGGTCCTCTTTTTGACTCTTCAAAATATGGCAACCCTAGTTAATGAAGGCTTCAATCCTAAACACATTTACTCAGGAGCAGGGAGCCGAATCTTTCCAATCTTAAGATCAGTTCTCCACATTTCCAAATCAAAAACTTAATATCCATATTTCTGTATGGAATTTTGCCCAACACACATTTTTTCAAAGCAATCCCCCCCTAATTTAGTGAAATTTTGTATGTTATTTTCACTTACATGTGCATTTTTTATGCACAAATGGGACATGAAGGCTGACATCATCAACCCGCTGGATAGGAATCCCTTGCATCTTGTTTTGGAAAGAAAGTGCACATTGGACAGGTTTGCTTTTAAATGTGAACTGAATTGAATTTCTGCTCCATCCTTCCCTAATCCCTAGTGAATTCCTAGTGAGTATTACATCAGAGTAGGCATGCATATAATTGTGCTGTTAAAGAGAGAAGAAAATTGCTAGGGGAAGCCGATGAGCTTATGTTCCTAGTTTATTTAAAGCTCCAAGGTCTTTCCCCCTACGAACAGTTTAATGATGTTCATTCTGACAGGACTACCACCCTAAAGGGAAACAGGGTGACAGTTTTCTTAAGATGGAAGAAAAATAAACTCCTGTTTTAATCTCGGGTAACTAATAAAGTAGAAACAGCCCCTGACATTTCTAGGTCTCTCTTAATTCAAAGCAGTATGAGGTGCCTTCCCAGCTGCCTGTAGCTGCTGGGAAAGAGTGAAAGGCCCTCCCATCCTTTCAGCTTCTCTTTTTATGGTTTGCTCCCACAGTCAAGCAGCCTCAGCTATCAGTTCGATCATTCAATAACTTCAGCTACTTTACAGCTGCTGTCTTTCCCCACAGGGGTTTGAGGGTCAGTCTGTAAAAAGATTCTACATTTAACCCCAGCAAAGTTTTAGCTATTGTATTAACTCATTATTTTAAAACTACAACCTAGTTATGCTGTGCTTCTTTCAGAGGCTTACCTAGGCTCCCTTGCACCCTTGATCAAGAGCTGTATCTGCACCCCTTCCACTCTTGGCAATCACCGGCTCTCTCCCTCTTTCTTCATGATTTTTGTGGCCCCCTGTGCCTGTGCCCTTGGCCAACCCCTGGTATGCTCCTGGCTTCTTTCATTTTTAGGGGACACGCAGCCTGAGCGTAAACATAAGCCCCTAGCATGTATCCTTTGGACTGTGACCTTATTCCTGTTACCAGCAACAATTTGAATCTAACAGCACCGGCTCATATACATCTCATCAGAAGAATTCAAAGGGACTTAGACCTGGGTCTAAGTCTAGGACAGAACATATTTTGAGTTTAAAAGAAGAAGTATAGTCTAGGGGTCTAAATGTCTAGGAGAGAAAACCGTGTTAACGTATTTTGAGGGGGGAATCTATATTTGTTCGAATATTTCCAGAGTAGATCACTTTTATGGGAGTATATTAGTAGGCACTAGAAAACAGGAGTTTTAGCAGAGTTTGAGAAATTAATTACAAAGAATGGCAGACATATACCCTCAAGGATCTCTACACTATTCATGAAATATGGCTCAGAATCGGTTAAAGAATACATCATTAAATGGGCAAAGGATATCGGTTAAGATAGTCCAATGAGTGTCTGAGAAGTCGTCACTGTTTTCCCCTCTTCAAACCCCTCTTGGTGCTAGGAGATAGAGGAGCAGGGGATGATGGGGATTCAACTGGCCTATCCCTCACCTGAACAGCCTCTTCCTCCGATGTATCCTACGCACCCAACCCCATATCTGATAGCTCTGACCATTCCTCTTATCCCTTGCCTTGACTCCTGCCTCACAGAATTTGGTATCAATTCTCTTGGGTCAATCCCAATCGTCAAAGCTCTGCCAGTCCCTGACACATGCCCAGAAATGATGTCACACCACCAACATCATGTAATGAGACATTGGTACTTTTGCTACCACAATCATATCAATATTTTCCCAACAACCCACAGTAAATTATGCTTGCTTGCATCTCAATTAAACAAAAAACAAAACAAAAACCGAGCTCCTTCGGTAAGTTCTTATTCAAGATAATTTAAAACAAAACATACATTGCATAAATTAGTTCACCCTTCTTCTTTTTAAGATAATGAAGATTACTTCCTTGAGATGATTTCTGGCATTCGGTACTATTAAAATAAATCTGATTAGAAAAAAATAGTTGGAAGGGATTTAGCTGTCAGAAAAGTACACCTTAAAATGTTGTAGGTAAAGCTTCTTCTGATTACTATTTTAATCTGAGCAGATGAAAGCACAGTCTGCAGAGATTCAATTGTAAATTCAAAGCAGACTACAAGATGTATAAACGGATTCAAAGAGACAACTGTTTACCGTGTTTCTCATATTATAAGACATGTCTTATATTTATTTTTTCCTCAAAAAAACACACTATGGCTTATTTTCAAGGGATGTCTTATTTTTTTCCTCTTCCTGCTGCTGCGGCCAGCATTGCTGCTGCGCCTATCACTATGTCTTATTTTCGGGGTATGGCTTATATTCCTTGAATGCTTAAAAATCCTGCTATGGCTTATTTTATGGGTATGTCTTAAAATATGAGAAACAGGGTAGAATGGTCTAACAGGGCAAAGGTGACTGAGGCTAAACTCAGAGACTGAAAAAAAACTAAACCAAAGAGGAAGTACGTATGAGAATGCTGTTATAATTGCTCAGGTAATGAAAATGACCATTTCCAATATCAACTCACAGGGCAAGTTCCCACAAACAAAATACACTATTTTTTTTATAACGGCGATGCATATGGATGGAGAAACCATGTGAAAGGCTTGCTTATATTTCTATGACTGAGGCTGCTTTTCCCCACCAAACTGCTGGTGACAAATAAGCTTCTTTGTTTGAAGTTCCCCACAGTTTTAAGGATTCTGAATCCAGCTATGTAATATCCGGAGTGAAATTTGATAGATAAACTGGATTATTTTTCCCCAACCACACTTGCTGTTGTTTCCAGAGTGGGAAGGCACTGCAGGAATCTCTAACTTAGGCTTTTAAATGAAAAATAGGAGAACCCTTTCTCTGCCTATCACTGCAAATTGCCCTGCGTGTGTTTTCAACGCACACGTAAAGGCTGTGTGTGATTTGGAAGAGATACCCCAGTAGGATAAAGGTTTAAGTCTCTAAAATTCAAATGAGGTATTACATATGCTTTGAACACAGAGCCCCACAGGATGTAATCTGGAGTGGTAAAATAGGTGGCGGCTCACAAGTAGGACAGGATGATGAACTTCCATTTGAAGATTACCCACATCTCCAAGTTTTCCATGCATTTCCAGATATGAGGGGAAAGCAAACAGCTCCCAGATGGGGCGAGTCCCCTCACTGGTCCAAGTTAACACTTTGCTGAAACTTAGGCAATTCTCAGCGGTTGAAATGAAGTGGGTAAGATCAAAGGGCTCAAGAAATCCTCTGAGCACATGCAGAATCTGACACAAAATGCCAACTGCACTGAACCACTCAGTTTCAAAAACTATTTTCCACTGTCTTTAGTGCTTGTTCCCCTTGTTATCAGTACAATTCTTAATATGAGCAACAGTGTTAGGTCGGACCACAACATTTTGAAACAAGACATCTTTTTCCGTGCTGCTCCTTTTTTTAATTAGGCATTAGATTCTTTTAGGCTTTAATTGCACAACAGCGCATTAAGAAAGAGTCAAACGTCAGACTTTATCTGATCTGTTGCATAGTAGAAACATCTGCCTGGAATAGGGTCATGAAAATGCCAGGCCATTAACTGATTACATGACTCAGTTATTAATATACAGTATTTTATAGCCTGCTGCCCTTTAAATTGCCTTTGTTTTCTGGCTTGGATTTCAATGGTGAAACAGAATATAATGGAACAAATTAAATGAGGAATCTCCCCTATATTTTCATGCAACCAAATTAAAAGCACCAAGAATTTAAGTCTTTGTCTGGTGTTAGGACAATGTTGGCTGCTGTTTCCAAACAAAGTATCAGCTCTTCCAAATACGTGCGCCATGGTCAGCAATCATAAGGCCCAGTTCATACTGCTGGCAGAAGTGAAGCTGCCAGCCCACAAGCTCTTTGTAGAGGTACAAGGGATAGCCAGCCCTGCTTCTGTCTGCAGCTTCTTGGTATGCTTATAATGGGGGCAGGGACTGGTTGTTCCTGGAGGATCAGAGGCCACCTTTCCCAGGGTGCTATCAAACCTGGTCCCAACCCTGCTTCCCCCCTCATTCATATAGGCCATGAGCAGTGCTATTGTTCTAGAAAAAGGGGTGCCAGAACTCACCACAAACACCTCCCTTGTTCTCTTAGAATGGCACCCACCTGAGAGGTGCCAGAACTGAGTTCCAGCAGAAAGAAAGCCCTGCTTAATATATAGCCTTGCAAGCTGCCTCCCAAGAGGAGAAACACATATTTGCACATCACAATTTAATTACTTTACCCAATTGATAAAACAAAGTTTGCTCTATTTGGATAGTAATACATCTTGTTGATTGAGCAAAGGCTTCCTTCATAGGTGAATAAACAGATGCAGAGGCTTATCTGTCAGGTTGTCTTTAAGCCTAAACAAATACAGTGTTTCCTTCTAAAACTGAAGGGCACAAAAAATACCAAGGGCTCAATCCAGGACTGTCATGATTTTAGGTAAAGGTAAAGGTAAAGGGACCCCTGACCATTAGGTCCAGTCGTGACCGACTCTGGGGTTGCGCGCTCATCTCGCATTATTGGCCGAGGGAGCCGGCGTATAGCTTCCAGGTCATGTGGCCAGCATGACAAAGCCGCTTTTGGCAAACCAGAGCAGCACATGGAAACGCCGTTTACCTTCCCGCTGTAGCGGTTCCTATTTATCTACTTGCATTTTGATGTGCTTTCGAACTGCTAGGTTGGCAGGAGCTGGGACCAAGCAACGGGAGCTCACCCCGTCACAGGGATTCGAACCGCCGACCTTCTGATCAGCAAGCCCTAGGCTCAGTGGTTTAACCACAGCGCCACCTGGGTCATGATTTTATCTCACTACTAATGTTTTGCAATGCAGTCCTAGACTTTCTGTCTTTCTTTTGCATCCACCTAACCAGGTTCTGTGGACAGTTTCCATAAACAGTGAAATGAAAAATACCATTTACCAAAAATGCTACTAAACAAAGATAAACAAGCCAAAACAGCGGAGAGCCCATCTTTGATGTACCATTTAATTCAATGGAGTTTGCTTCAAAGTAAGTGGGTATAGGATTGCAGCCTTAATTATGTTAATTACAGTAACATAATGTTCCAATGAATTGCACCTTAGATCTATGTACTCGATGCCACCCTATCTGGAAAGGGCCATTATCTGGATTTGTGCTTCGCATGGAGCAGATTACTCAAAATCTGTTTACTGGCAGAGAGGGGAATGCCTTTCATCTCCTCTAACAGGATGGTGGATCACTGCTGTCAAAAAGGGATGATGAACTTACTGGATTACAGGTCTGACTCAGCGTGGAACTTCCTATTGTCCCATGTAGAGGTCACATTTTGTAGTTTGTGGTTTGATTTTTGTGGACTGCAGATGCTTCACATATGAGGGAACAGCAGGGTTGCGAGATATCTTGGACATTGGCCAAGAAAGGCAGCTTTGGATCCCCCCCAGGAAATCTACCCATCCTCGGCATATGCTCCCACCCACTAAAAAGTGATTTTAAAACATGGAAATTTGATTTAAGAGTCCTTGTTAGAGAGAGCCTAGCTGTCTAGCTAAGTTCAATGCACATGAGGAACGGCTTTATAGGTTAGAGTATCATTATTTTGGTACAGAGTGCAATCGCAGCATTTTAAAGTCATGGATCTAGGGATAGGCATTTGTTGGGGGATATTTATTACAATGAAGACTGTGTTCCTCCACTACAACCGCTCCCAACGGTTACCCTCTCATGAACTACTATTTTGATGATGACCCTCAATTAAAACTTCTTTCCAAGGTTTAGCATGGGAAATAAAAGTGAAAGTTTCGAAAACGGTGAATTCTTGTGGGATTTTTTTATTGGAAATACAGAGAAGGACGTGGCCGGTCAGATTTTACGAGATTATGTTAAAGGAAAATGGAAATATCTGGCACCTTGCATTTAGCACTTTCAAAAAACATTCCAAAAGAGCACACATTTGAAGTCAGGGTGGAAAAACAATTCAAAGTTTCCTTTTTTATAACCCTTCCTAAAATAAAATAAACACCCAGGCTCTCCTTGCAAGTTCTGTGCATCAATATAAGTGCCCTTTTTGTCTGTTCTTTTACTGTGAGCACAGTATGTGCTAGAGAGCGGGCAGTATAAGGGGAAGAAGTTCTGAACAAGATGTTCACTCTCAGTATCTGAGAAAAAGTGATGGAGAATATGATATATTTGCTTCGCTGTGTGTCCCCTTCCACCGCCACCCCTCGGTTTGGGGTGATAACAGCTGTGAAATTATGGGCTTAATATTTGTCAAAGTGGGCTGCATTTTTGGACTAACCACATTTACTTGGGAGTAAGCCTCATGAATTTTAGACAGCATTTCAGAAGCAGATATATTTACATCAGAGCATTCACCCATTTTGCCAGACTTCTAAAGGGATGGCAAAATGATTATGAACATATGAGGGTGCCTTCATCATGAGTCATAGGACTGGTCTGTCTGGTTCAGTATCCTTTACTATGACTTAGAGATGGGAGACAAACTTAGTTCACTTTGCATTTAAAGCCGTGTTCATCAAATCTGCATGGTCTGAAACAGCCATCTTTCAAAACGTGCACTTATCTGAATTTTGCACTGCAGAGGTTACAAAAAGGTCTATATTAGAAGGGAAATGTGTACAGAAATGAACACATCAGTGGAAATAACATGCCATAATGTATCCTAATAGGAGAAATTGCAAAATTTTATACCTTAGTCAAAATTGCAGACAAAATTGTGTTTATTTGGAGAAATCTGTATTAAAATTCTGATAAATTCCCATGAGGATTTTTTTTTAAAAAAAATGACATTAGCATATTGCTGCAGAAACCTGTAGAACTGAATTTAAGACTGGAAAATGAGAAACAAAGACTACCAAAATTGTCGGATTCCTCCATCCCTACTCTGTTTGGCATTGCTTCCCCAGGGGATTTGGGGATTTCCCCCTAGTTCTGTTTAGTTAGATCCCATCCTGAAAGTGTCAGCATTTCAGTTTTCAATATGCATTCTCTTGCATGCAAACATTTAGCAGCAGCAGCATAAAACGCTTTGAGGTTTGTTTTTCAACAGCCAAGTGGTAAATGATTTTTATGAAATGAATAATGATGATGATGATGATGATAAATATTATTGTTGTTGTTACATGTATTACCTGCCCTTCACTAGCAGCTTAAAGGGCAGGTTACTGCAGTTTAAAATTCTGTATTAAGAATAGCTAAAACAGATTACAGTCACAAGAATAGGGTGGATCCTGAAAACACATATCTCAGGTGTCATAGGCCAGGGCAAGTGTCAGTCCACTGAGCCATGGTCACTCACTTGTTTGGTACTATGAAAAGGGGATTTACATTTGCTGCTCTTTTTAATGGGAAGCGGGAGGGGGGGGGAGAGAAAGACACTTGGACGCAGAAATTTGGTGGTACTCCCATATTTATTTATTAAATAATCTGCACACATGTATCCACATGATGGCTAGAGCCAGAGAGCTGACACTGTTCAAAACAAAAATGCTGTTTTTGGGGGCAGGGAATTAGAATATGAGTTTGGATAGCAAGGACATGGTTTGAGCAGGCCGGATAACGTTTACAGCGTTATGGAGACAACTAAGCCATACTCAGAGTAGAGCCATTGAAATCATGAGACTTGACTCCTTTGGTTTCATGGCTAACATTGGACATAGCCCTCAAAATGTACAGTGTCCGTGTCGGTTTACTGATATAAGCCAAGACATACTTCATATGATATTGCTGAATATTGGACTCCTACCATCCACAGAATGTTGCCCTATTATGTATTCAAAGCATTTGAAGCTGCCAGAGACTGAAGCAATAACTACATGGGAATTCCACAAGCCAGACAAAACAAAGAGAGGAGGAAGCATTCCCTCAAACAGTGTGGCAGGCTCAGAAGTACAATATTCAGTACAGTAATATGCATTGCAAATTATCTTCTCCAGGTGACTTTTGCTCCCAATTATCTTTCTATTCAGTGTGTCTGAGCTGGCTGTGTGAATCCCCAAGGGGACCCCAGTGGCATAGCGCCATTTAGAGGGCCTTGTGGAACAAGCCCAGTGGCAGCTTATTGCAAGCAGCTTATTGCAAAAAATATACGGAGCCAGGCACCCCATCCTCCCTGTAGAGTTCAGGGATGCAATTTCCCCTCTGAGGAATATTATTCGAAAACATTTTTGTCTGGGTTAAATCATACAGAGTATATATTGGATAGTTAGACAATGGCATCTTTACATTGTAAGATGACATCCAACAAACCCAGAAAAATGTTGCCTAGAATGGGGTGGGGGTGGGACTTAACTATTCTGAATGTTTTCATAATCAGGTCTATGTGGAACTCAAGGCTAATTTATAGTTAAACCCTCCTGCTTCCCTGGATTGTGTGTGTGTGTGTGTGTGTGTTGGCTCTGTTTTTGCCCTAGGGATTCTCCCTCTGATATTCAAACACTAGAACAAAGGAATTCTATTCGGGCATTTTAAACCCCACCCACCACCACACAATTAGAAGTATGAGAGGAATGAGGATAAATGGGCCAATGTGTCAGATATGGTTTCTCATTTTCTCAATTTCTAAGTTAAGTTCTCCACATTTCTGCATCAGTCTTTTTTCATTTTTCATTTTCCAAAGTCCTCATAAAAAATCATCAGCATTTTAATACCAGTTTCTCCTAACATGCACATTTTAATGCAACTTTGCTTAGTATACATTTTTACAAGCTTAATATACATTTTTTACATAGTAGACAATGCATTTTTGTATACTATTTTCACTAATCCATGCATTTATGTACGCTTTCCTCTAGTATGTGCATTTTTGTACACATTATCTGGTTGGGAAGCTGCATCAGACTGGTTGGATGGCTGTGTTTTGGTTCACATATTGTTCTGGAAAGTACAGATCAGGTAGGCTTGCATTTAAATGTGACCTGCATCACATTTATCCTACCTTCTTAGGGACGAGACAAACTGGCCTCATCTCCCATTCTTACTCCCAGCCCACTCACAGGTCCTTATAATATCCGTGGAAACAGTTGGTCCTGGAGAATATTAACTGCTTTCAATTTTAACCTAAGGATTGTCATTTGTCCAGCTTTAACATTAATTTTAATTTATTTGAATTAATTTTGGGATGCATTTTAATCGATTGATTGTGATATCATGCAATTGAGTAAAATATGGATACAATGGACACACACAAACATACCATTTATATACACATCACCAGTTATGATGTGCCTCTTGGAAGGGGCTTATGATGTGCCTCTTGGATGGGGCTTTCAAGTAGTGCTTCAACTATTTGGCAAATGTGCTGTCTTTGATCAAGGGGAGAGTGGAGTCCAACCTATTCAAATCTCAGAATACTTCTCTCCAGCTACACGGAAATCTAATTTGAATGCATTGTAGTGTGATTCTGTGTCAGGTTTTTAGCCAACATTTAGATTCCCCTTAATATTTTCCTCCTGGACTTATAATACATAGAGCTGAAGATCTAAACCGAACAGAAGGAAACAAAATGAATGTCTTTCAACCTTCCTGAAATATACTCGGAGTCGAGAGTGAATTTCATGCTCTTTATTCAGCTCATAGTCATCAAGGAGAAGAAGAGAAGAATGGCTCTTTTCCCAAAACCATCTGCTTATATACATTATTTACACAATGGGCCTTGTGTGATTGGCTACTTCAGGGCTACACCTGTGGGCCAATCAGGTTGTGGATTGACTTCTGCCTGCAGCCTGATTGGCTGCTCCTGCAGGCCAATCAGGTTGCGGATTCACTTCCACCTGGAGTTGGATTGGGTAGCTCCTGCGGACCAATCAGACTGCTGATTCTGAATCCTATTGTTCTAGGATTCAGCTCAGTACATAACACTTCCACTATTTTCTCTTCTGTTTCAAGTTACCAAAATGATGAAATGGTCACAACCTTTGTCTTCATTTTCCTCATGCTACTTTTGCAAGCTGGCTTTGCTTTACTGCAAAACTTGACCGATTCAGAAACCAGTAAAACATGACAGGAAGAGATTAGTATAACAAAGAGAAAAACAGTGTAATCTTAGGCATGTTTAACTCAGAAGTAAGTCTTCCTATGTTCCACAGGATTTACTTCCATGTAAGTGTGCATCAGATTGCAGCCTAATAGTGCAAGCCTGTGTACGGTACATTTATTTGGGTGTATCATTGTGTTCAGTGGGGATTACTCCAAGGCAACTTTTAGGACTCCAGCATAAACCTTATGCCCTTTACTTGGGATTAAATTCCAGTGAGTCATAGAATTGTAGAGCTGGCAGAGACCCTGAGGTCATCTAGTCAAGCCGCCTGCAATGCAGGAATCTCAGCTGAAGCATCCATGACAGATGGCCATCCAAGCTCTGCTTAAAAACATCCAAGGAAGGAAGGAGAGTCCACCATCTTGCAAGAGAGGCTGTTCATCTGTCAAACAGCTCTTATCACCAGAAAGTTCTTACTGGTGTTGGAATCTCCTTTCCGGTAACTTGAATCCATTGGTTCATGTTCTACCCTCAGGAGCAAGAGAAAACAAGCTTGCTCCATCTTCCATGTGACAACCCTTTAGATATTTGAAGATGGCCATCCAGGCTAAGCATACACAACTTCCTCAACTGTTCCTCCAAAGGCTTGGTGTTCATATCATTTCTCATCATGGTCCCCCTCCTCTGCACACGTTCCAGCTTGTCAATATCCTTGCGTGCCAAGGCCCTGTGACCCCACTCACCCCAAATATAATAAAGTAACTAGACAGTAAGATGAGTGTAAGTGAAGAATGGATCCAATAGGTCACAACTCTACTGATTAGAGATGTGAAGGTTTTGGCTTAGGCATTGAGTATATCATTTTAACTCCAGCCCGTCTGTTCAAAGTGTATTCTAGGGTCAACCCAACCTGGCGGGAGGGGGTCCTATGACTTATATCAATTAGGACCCCTGAGGAGTCTCTGTTTCAGGAGTGCTATGGCCCTAGCCCCTGCCTGGGCATCTGGACAGAAGCAACTCCTCACGGATCCTCATAACAGGATACTCTTTCCCATGGAAGGACAGGCAGGGACAACAACTTCCCCACCATCCAAGACCAAGGCTTAACCAGTGCCTACCTTCTTCTTTCTTCTTTGGCGATCACTTGTAGCCGAGTAAGATTGTCTTCCATAAACACAGTTTTAACAATGGGTCCATAAGTGACACGTCCTTCCACAGTGGGGACATTGGTTTCCAGGCGGGAGTTGATCACGTTCTGGATTTACCAAGCATGCCTTCCTCTTAGCACGTTTATCCCTTGCGTCCTGAGATCGAGTTTCTTCAAAGCCCATGACACCTTTGGTAAAGGCTGTTTTCCAACTGGAGCGCTCGCAGACCAGTGTTTCCCAGTTGTCAGTGTTTATACTACATTTTTTAAGATTTGCCTTGAGACAGTCTTTAAACCTCTTTTGTTGACCACCAGCATTACACTTTCCGTTTTTAAGTTCGGAATAGAGTAGTTGCTTTGGAAGACGATCATCAGGCATCCGCACAACATGACCAGTCCAACAAAGTTGATGTTGAAGAATCATTGCTTCAACACTGGTGATATTTGCTTCTTCCAGTACACTGATATTAGTTCGCCTGTCTTCCCAAGTGATGTGTAAAAATTTTCGGAGACACCGTTGATGGAATCTTTCGAGGAGTTGGAGATGGCGTTTATAAGTGGTCCATGTTTCACAAGCATATAGTAAGGTTGGTAGTACATTAGCTTTGTAAACAAGCATTTTGGTTTCCCTGTGAATACCACCACTTGAGCCAATAGGGACCACTGCCAACCTAACCTCATGCTTGCCCCATGTTTTGAACTACAGCATGGAGCTGCCTGGAGCTGATGGGATTTGTAAGCCAAAACATCTGGAGGGGGCACCAGGTTTGGGAAGGCTGCAGTAGCAGATGGTGCTGTAAGGGTCAGCACAATATCTTTAGAAAGTAAGCATAAGCCTGCAGCTGTCAGAGCCAACCCTCGTAGAATAAAATTTGCAATAGCTGCTGACGTTCTCCTTTATCTTTTGTTTGTTTCTTTGTTAGATGAAGAGGTTAAAAGTTGGAGGAATTTGCAATCAATCTGTTTCAAGTGACTGTGGACAGAGTTGTATGTATGTATAACAACCTAAGTTGAAATAGGTTTTTCGTTGCCATTCTACAGAAATACCATACAAAGTAGAATAGACATTGCCACAATAATCCTATGGTAGATTTCCCAGTCTCAGGTTGTATCATCATAGTGCAAAACTGTCTATGTGAACTGAACAACACTTAACACTTACGTGGGAAATAATAATAATAATAATAATAATAATAATAATAATAATAATAATAATAATACCCCGCCCATCTGGCCGGGTTCCCCCAGCCACTCTGGGCGGCTTCCAACAAAACAGAAATTCTAAAATACAGAAATCCATCAAACATTAAAATACAGAGATCCATCAAACATTAAAAGCTTCCCTAAACAGGGCTGCCTTGAGATGCCTTCTAAAGGTCTGGTAATTGTTGTTCTCTTTGACCTCTAGTGGGAGGGCATTCCACAGTGTTTCCACAAAAGATTTCTGCTTCCAGTTGGCAGGCAGGTCAAGAGAATGTTGATTCCCACAGTGGAAATGGCATTTAGACTGGCTTTGAGAAATGGTTCTATTTTGGGATGGTTCTATTGAGTGGATATTTTGCATCTAATTCATGGGGCGGGGGGGGGGCAACCTAGAAATTCTAGTAATGTCCCACAATCCACAGTTTTGTTTTCTGTTAACTATACATAACAAAGTGTCACCAGATGTTGTCATGCTGGCAGGGAGTGGAATGAGGAACAGATTAATTGTTGATTGCGTCTTCTAATAATTTGTGTATGATCTAAGATTATGGCTTTGTTGACGCCAACCCACTTCTCATAAGCAAACACCAGAATGAACGTTTATTTCACACACGGATATGCACACCTTCCCTATAAAATATAGCGGCCTACATTATTACCATGATGAGTTTGCATCCATTGTTGGTGCCAAGCATTTTTCTTCTGGCAATTTCTGCGTTCCAAAATCTAAAATGTGTCTTTGAGTAATTTTTTTTAAAATTTAAAATTTCACTCTGGGTCACTGGCTCTAATGTGAAGAAATCAGGCAAGTGTGTTTGAAGCTAATAGCAGTAACCCCAAGTTGAAAGGAATAGCTTAAAGCATTTCATCTCTCTGAGCTGAAACATGTTTGTTGAAATTGGCCAGCCTTTAGGGGAAAGTTGTAGTCATATCCAAAATAAAGAAAGGGAGTAAATTAGGCTGAAACATGTTGTTTAGGATAACACTCAATAGTCAGCTTTATTAAAAGCTGTGCACAGTTATCCAGGCTTCAGATTTTGCGTTAGATCAGGAATGGTAACTGTGGTGCCCTCAAGATGTTGCTGGACTCCTATCACCCTTGACCATTGCTCATGCTGACTGGGGTTGGTGAGTCTGACAACATCTGTAAAGTACCACATTGGGTGTTAGATACCCTGGAGTGAAAAATATTGCCTATTAGTGAAATGGCACCTCAAGTTAGAGGACTGAAATTTTAGCTTGCTTGCTTGAGGTCATGTCTTGCATATGCACCAGGGAACTGGAATTTTTCAACTTTTCCTCATTTTCACTTCAGCTAAGAAACAGACTTCCCCTTGCTCTCCAAACTCTGTTCTGATAAAGGAAAGAAAGCAGCCAGGAGCTGCAACTGATCTCAAATGGAATTCCCATTTATATAATGCTCCTGCTTGAGGAGGGGGAGGCAGTTTACTTGAAAAAGTCACAATGCACCTTGCACATTAGAAGACAGGTGAATCTGAACCAAGAGAAATTCAAGATGTCTTCAGTAAAAATGGTTTAGTACAGCTACGCCATCAAAACCCTTGTTTAGCAGTAGCAAAAGGTCACAGCAGTCCATCACTTCAGGTTTTTTTTATATATATAAAGCTTCATTCCCCTCATCAACATGTGTTCAGTCCTGCATTGACTTCATGCTGGAGTTATCATCTCCCTGAATTGCTTCCATATCACATTTGATATTACAAGAACCATCTTTTCAAAGAAGCATGTACACACAGTTATCCTTTCCTAGGATTTTATACACATGCCTAAGTGAATACAGTGGTTTGAGAGTGGAAGGTATAAATTTTCCTGGCATTTTCCATGAAGAATGTAGGAAAAACTCATACACTTTTCTATCAATCAGAGGTTTTCTGGCCATTAAGGAGTGGGTGGAGTGGTTGAGAGTGAGCTTTCTGTAGCAAAGATTATATTCGGTCTTGTTCTAATGTCACAATTTCCAAGATTCCATTGCTTTGTCGACATAGGGATACTTCTGCAATGCTTCTGGAGCTATTTTAGAAATGTTGTAAATTCTTCATGCAGTATTCACCAGTGAATGACCTGTATGTCAGATAACTGGCAGAAGTGAATCACGTGGCCTCAAGCTGCAAACTCAAAATTCTAATCTGGTTTTGCCGTGGGTGGAATGAAAGCATTTTATCTTTTACACCACGCTAATGAGGGCTGTGAGTAACGGGATTGCTTATAGCCAATATCCTGTGGGTTATGTAGCAAGTGCTGAAAACAAAACTCAGCATCTACTGAAAGCAAAGGACTTGAAGGAAGAGCAGCAGAACATGCGGTGGCAGTGAAGCATGTCCACATTACCAATCCAGTAAGATTATAACAGCTGTTGCCCACAGCCTCTTAATTAAAGAAATACATCATAATGCTTACTTGCTGGGAGCTTGCCAGAATTGCTCCAGATAGCCCCTTCTGTTAAACTAACCCAAAACTATTTGAATCTGACTAGATATTTTGGACTGTGAAATATATTTTATAAGAGACCAGATGTAAAGCACAGATATTCAAACAGTTTCTGATCCTTCTGTAAACTCCTGAAGGGCTAGATAAAGTAGAGACTTTATCAGTTAGATCTCTAGAGAGTCTCTCACCACACAAGCTGTCTCTACAAAACATATCAACTCCCATATAATTTCTGCTTTATATAGGGCACCATTGGATCCAACCAGAGGCACTGATACTTTATCTGCATGCATAAATTGCCATTTACAAATCACAGGCAGAGATTTGATCCTCTAACTCAGAGCTATTCCATCCTAAACATTACATATATATCTTTCCCTTCCCCAAAACATATCTCCTCTCTCTCTCTCTCTCTCTCTCTCTCTGGCTTATTTTGTTGCCTTACACCAAAGTGTCAGGGCAATTTGCAAAACAATGGAGCTGAATATAGAATTATCCCAGGCTATCTAACCCAGGCATCCCCAAACTGCGGCCCTCCAGATGTTTTGGCCTACAACTCCCATGATCCCTAGCTAACAGGACCAGTGGTCAGGGATGATGGGAATTGTAGTCCAAAACATCTGGAGGGCCGAAGTTTGGAGATGCCTGATCTAACCCCAATGTAAGTTGGAGTCAGCATTTAAAGGTAAACCTACCTGATTTGTACTTTTTGAAACAGTTAACAACCCAAAACTTAGCCATCCTATCCAGATTAAGGGAAGACTTTAAGAAGCACCTTAAATGGTGCTGGTTTGATGGATTCTGAATGTCTCCCAGATGTGCATGGAAATTTTGCACCATAATTATCATTGGACATGGATTCTAGCGTAGCTGGGACAAGTGGGTTGGTGCACTTGTGGAGAATCTTTGGGGGCTTCTGAATTTCATAGCTTGAAAGAATAGCATCCTCAGATGTTGGTGTCAGGGTCCATAGGTCAACCTCTGCCTATATTTCAGTTGGAGTACAGATTGATCCTTACCTGGATTTGTGGCTTTGTTCTGTCTGACCTATATGCTTTGCATTCAGTGAATAAAACTGCAGTGATATTTCCTCACCACACTCAACTAGTGCTGCATACGGCCTTCTTAATAGCCACACTTCTGCCACTGCATGCACAAGTAGCTCTTATTTACTACCTAAGTAACTGCAGCCTGAGAACTACATTATCTTTCACCTTATTTTTTGCCAAGGTTGTTGTAATCAGGAGTCCTGATATTCTTTGGTTTAAAAAATGGCTGTTTAAATGATTTTGCAGTCAATAGCATACCTGTGTGGTGAGATCAAAACTAACAGCTCCCCATTTATTGACTTCAGATATGTTTTATCTCTATTAGGGCTGCTGATGGAACATAATGGGCCTGTTTAATCAGCATAGTGCAAGGAACAACTTTTTCCATTGCTTCTGGCTTGGCTTTAGAATCTTGGAAAGAAATGATGGCTGACACTTGCTGTTCTAGAATGTTTGTCAGAAGGATTTTTGTGGATTATTTTTAAGACATGAAATGAGAGTTGGCTTATTTTATCCTGTATCGTTTGAAGCTTGTGGGCTGTGGAGGAGAAGTGCTTAGTTTGGCAAACATGCTGGCTAGAACGGGCTTTAAGGGGCATTGCCCAGGAAATTTATAGTCATGTGAAAATATTCTTGAAATGATGGCACCAAAGGGACAGATTTGATATTACATGGAAATCTTGCAGCACACTAAGAGGTCTCTCTAATTTGATTTACTGAAAATTCAATTTTTGCTTAGCTGATTGGAAGTTCTTATGCCAAAACCTCCATTTTTACTACCTTAATCATGGGTGTTGAAATGCATTATTCACAGAGAGGTTAATATATCATGGAAACAAAATCCAGTGTCTTCTGAGAATGGTTTGGGAATATATTGGAGACAACTAGGCATGACACATAATATAACCTCCCAACTCCAAGCAATGACCTGCGGTACCGCTGAATCTTTAATCATAAAGATGACCTTAAAAACAATCAAGTCAGATCTCCTGCCAGCATAGAAATTGACTATTAAAGCATCCCTGAGAGCTAACCATCCAGCCTCTGCTAAAAAATATCTAACGGAGGAGAGTCTGCTATCTTCCAAGGCTGACTTTTCCACTGTTAAACGGCTCACACCACCAGGAAATTCATTCAATGTTTAGTCTATTTATTTATTTTTTGTAATTTGAACCTATTGGTTCATGTCAGACCCTCTAGAGCAGGGGTCCCCAAACTACGGCCCGGGGGCCGGATGCGGCCCAATTGGCCTGCCAGTCCGGCCCGCGACGCCGCCCAGTCTTACGGCGCGCAGCGCGGCAGCACTCTTCCGGGTCGGGGAAAAAGCGCCGAAAATCCTTTGTGCGCATGCGTATGGGCCTCCCCCGACCCGGAAGAGGTCATTTCTGGTGCACTTCCGGGTCGGGGGAGGCCCATACGCATGCGCACAACGGATTTTCGGCGCTTTTTCCACCCTGGAAGCGCGCCGCCGCGCCAGCAAGCACCCGTGCGCATGCGCACGGGCGCGCACTCCCCCGCCCGCCGGCCCGCACAGGCGCACGCTCCCCCGTCCTCCGGCCCGCCGCGCAATCGGCGTGGTGGGAACCGGCCCAAACGCCGGTAAGTCTGGGGACCCCTGCTCTAGAGCAGGGGTGTCAAACTCAAATTCATCGGGGGCCGCATCAGCAGTTTGGTCACCCTCAAAGGGCCGGTTGTATCTGTAGGACTATGTGTCCACTCTTTATTACCATAAATTATTGTCACTTTTAAGCAGAATAATAAGCAGACCCCCCCCATCATAGAATCATAGAGTTGGAAGACACCACAAGGGCCATCCAGTCCAACCCCCTGCCAAGCAGGAAACACCATCAAAGCATTCTTGACATATGCCCATCAAGCCTCTGCTTAAAGACCTCCAAAGAAGGAGACTCCACCACACTCCTTGGTAGTAAATTCCACTGCCGAACAGCTCTTACTGTCAGGAAGTTCTTCCTAATACTGTTGTGTTAGAAAAATCTGGAGTACTGTATAATGTCCAGATCTCACCCTCATCCTTCAAGCAACTCCAACAATGAGTCCAGCTGGCAAAAATTCACAGAATTCACAGAAATTCACAGAAACATATAAATAGAAGGAAACAGTTAGTGCTGGACTTCAGCTCCCTTCTACAGACTGCTGTTAACGTGCATGAATATTAAAACATGTTGTGCATATTTATTTATGTGTTGCTTTGATATCCCACCTTTCTTCCTAGGAGCGGTATCTACCCGAGATTCATTTTCAACTGTTGCTAATATATTATTGACCGAATTTAACGTTTTCTAAACAAAGACAACAAAAATCACCCTCTTTGCTTAAAAAAAATAATCGGTGCAGGACAGAATTATTGCAGAGGCTTAACTGAATACTTATTGGGAACGCCTGAAGAGCCTTCAACAATCTGCAGTGGCGGGTTGCAGGAGAAATGTCATTCTTGGGGGCAAAGGAGAGATGATTCTGGGGAGCCCCTCCCACCTTTGGTCGGGACATGCTCTGCGCAGAGCTTCTGAAAGAGGGCGCACGGCAGACTACAACTCCCGTCAGCCAGCACAAATAGAATTAAAACAATGTATTGAAAAGATCTATTAGAAATACAGATAATAGCAACAATAAAAATACCACAGCGCTAGCCCTTTCCTCAAAACACAGTCAGTTCCCATCTGCCAGCAGGGAGGGAGCCCATCTAGCTTCCCTAGGCAGGGAGTTCCAAAGTTCTCTGGGAGGACTAGAGACCTTTTTTGAAAAATGAAAGCTCAGCGTCTGGGGTTGGGGAAGAGGTTGGGTTGGGGCAGTCATGGAAGGAGGCTCCTCTTCACGGGGGTCTGTCTGTGGCTGCTCAAGAGGGAGGCTTGGAGAGGGGGATTTATTTGGACAGCAGGTTTCAGAGCTCCAGCAGGTGCCCCCAGCAAAAGGGTTGCCCTTTGGCTTGATGGGGAGGGCTTTCTCTTGCAGGGGATGAAAGACCCACAAGGTACACACACACACACACACCCTCCTCTGCATCGGTCATCTAGCCCAACCCCCTGCAATGCAGGAATCCTGGCAGCAACTCCAGGCAGGGCTGAAAGCTGGAGAGCAGCGCCCAGCAGCTCGGAGGATCCAGCTGCGCCGGGCGGAGCGCTGGAGCCAGCGGACTCGCCTCCGCCCGGCTGAGGAAGCCTGCCATCCCGGCGCCCTGAACCGGCTGCTGGTGCGCGCCCAGCGCCCAGCAGCTCGGAGGATCCAGCAGCGCCGGGCGGAGCGCTGGAGCCAGCGGACTCGCCTCCGCCCGGCTGAGAAAGCCTGCCATCCCGGCGCCCTGAACCGGCTGCTGGTGCGCGCGCAGCGCCCAGCAGCTCGGAGGATCCAGCAGCGCCGGGCGGAGCGCTGGAGCCAGCGGACTCGCCTCCGCCCGGCTGAGGAAGCCTGCCATCCCGGCGCCCTGAACCGGCTGCTGGTGCGCGCGCAGCGCCCAGCAGCTCGGAGGATCCAGCAGCGCCGGGAGGAGCGCTGGAGCCAGCGGACTCGCCTCCGCCCGGCTGAGGAAGCCTGCCATCCCGGCGCCCTGAACTGGCCGCTGGTGCGAGCGCAGCGCCCAGCAGCTCGGAGGATCCAGCAGCGCCGGGCGAGCGGGGGTGAGCGACCGAGCAGCCGGGCCGGCGAGCCGGCGGGCGGGCCAGCGGGCGGCGGGCCACATCGCAAGGGCAGGCGGGCCGGATTTGGCCCGCGGGCCTTGTCTCTGACACCCGTGCTCTAGAGTAACAGAAATCACCTTTGCTCCATCCTTGAAATGATATCCCTTCAAATTGTTGAATAGGGTTATTGTATTGTCTGCTAACTGTCTTTTTCCTACGGAAAGATATACCCAGCTGAGGGCTTTGTGGTCCCAGTGTTACAAAGACCTGATAACAATAGAGTTTGGTGTATATCTTTTGTTGTTACTGAAGTCAAAGGACGTCAAGAACTTACATACACTTAATGGGCATTTCTGACACTACCATCAACTGACTTGGTAAACCGGTTATATGAATCAGGCCTATTAGAGGCAGCAATTGTATGGCTACACTTGTATCTGGATAAAACCAGCCTCTCAAATAACAGATGCTCTCTCCATTTATTCTCTAAGAAGCAGTTCAAAGCTGCCCATAAGTAAGGAAAATGTAAAACTTCAGAGTCATTGAAAAGTGAATTAAACTGTGTACACATTACTGTTTATGCTGGCTCCAGTGTGCTCCTACCACTGGCTTTTGAATCTGTGAACAAATGATGTTGCCACAATGCAAAATTTCATGTAGTTTCTCGAGCAATGCTGCTGTGTGATGCGTTTTTTCCTCAGACCAGCTTCAATCAAAAGGAATACATAAGCCACATTCACTTCTCAGTTAAACAGAGATATTAACACCTGAGAGAGCCATCACACATAAATTTGAGTTGAAGGGGTGTTGAAGAAGAGGAGGAGGAGGAGGAGGAGGAGGAGGAGGAGGAGGAGGAGGAGTTTGGATTTGATATCCCGCTTTATCATTACCCTAAGGAGTCTCAAAGCAGCTAACAATCTCCTTTCCCTTCCTCCCCCACAACAAACACTCTGTGAGGTGAGTGGGGCTGAGAGACTTCAAAGAAGTGTGACTAGCCCAAAGTCACCCAGCAGCTGCATGTGGAGAAGCGGAGACACGAACCCGGTTCCCCAGATTACGAGTCTACCGCTCTTAAACCACTACACCACGCTGGGGATGGGGAAACCAAGCAAGTAATATGCATTAGGTGATAACATCCCTTCCCCCTCTCTGGTGTTTACAGCAAAATGCAAATGTGACTTGAATGCAGTGGGGGCAAACTACCATGCTCTGTTTTAAGCTGCTAATGTGTATGTTGCTTATTTGAGCTGAGGAGTATTAGAGCCAGAGGACATGATCCAGAAAACTTCACAGGCTTTGCACCTTCTAAAGATGTTTCTTTTGTGAGGAACTGACCAAAAGGAGTGTTGAAAAGGAGTTGGCCTAGGCAGAACTGGGGAGTGAAGCTGGATGAAATAAGAGACCTAACACATTCCCTTTGGCATCAAAAGTGTTGTCTTAAGTACAGAGTTGTTGGGGCATTTGATATTTTCCCTTCTTTCTTTTTACAATGAGATACTTTTGTTTCACCACCAAAGTTTCTCTTGCTGTGTTCTTATCTAGGGATGCCTTCATAGGGATAATTGGCAAAACTTGACAGGAAAAAGGCTCTTTGGATTATAATGAACAGAAAGCGTGTTATCTTAATAAAAGATAATGAGGGTTGCGGAAGGGCTGGGAAGAAATCCCTGAGGTATAGAGTGGGGGCTGGGCTGAGACAGAGCTGAGTGATAGGGTGTGTGGAGAAAAGCATGTTGCAGTTGATTGGCAGGTGGGCCCCTACATATACTCAGCGTCTTTGGGTTTTGACTCACTCCTGCAAGTGTTTGAATCTCCCTCCCACCCGCCGCGTTTTTTCTTGCAGGTTTTAGCCTGACATTGCTTTGCCTGTCATGAGGTCGCCTGTTGAAGGGGCCCAGTAGGAATTTTGCCATTTGGCTGATTGGCTGTTGCCACTTGGTTTTTGCCTACTGCTTAGCAAATTGTCACAACTTGTTAGGTTGGCGGTTAGGCTTTGGGTTAATGAATTTGGTTGGAGGAGGGGTATGGCATCCAGATGCCTACCCCCCTTCTTAATATTGCTCCACATAGAAGTATTCCGTTAAAGGAATCCTGGGGCTTTTGCTCTAGTCCTTAAATCCCCACCATAGGCAGGGATGGGGGGCCAATTACAGAGTATGAGCCTTGGGGAACACTCCTGGGCAAGGGGAGGAATGTCTGGGCACAGCTACCTCTTCTCCCATGGGGTGTTTACTTGACTTCCCTATACGCTTAGGGAAGCCAGAGCTGGTCCTGTCCCAAGTGGACAGATGGAGATGGTCCTGTCCCAACAAGGGGACAGATGGTTTAACCAAAAGCCTAAGCCAACACTCAAAATAATGTATTTGAATAAAGTTGTGGCCAAATTAATGCCAAAAACCCAAACCTAAAATAATGTGTATGTTGTGAGTTATTTAGGGGGGGATTTCTGTCAGCCTCGTCACGCAAATGGATAGAGTGTAACTTCAGGAGTGAACTTTGGACAACTTCAGACATCCAGACATGTGGCGACATTCAAACAAGTGCAATAAGAAAGTCACTTCTTTGAAGTAGTACATCAAGTATCTCCCAGGTGAGATGCATAAGCTTCAGTTATGTACACAAAGTGTGCTTCTCTCACAGTAGGGAAGGTGCTTGAGTTCTCCTCCTCACATTACCCAAGAAGTATGAGCTGCTTTTGTTGTTGTTATTAAACTAAGATGTTGTGTGGTCACCCCGGACACTTTTGGGAGGAAGGGTGGTGTCACAGATGGGGTGTTGGCTACTCCCGAGTAAGCACTCCACACATCCTCTGGATTTTCATAGTTTTATTGTGCATGCTATATACAGTGGTGAGATGTCTCAAATCATGTCTGCTCTGCATGGGGCAGAAGCCCACAATGGCGTCTTGTGGGCTCTGACCCCCCTTTTAAGACTCGGCATCCAAACGCCCCTCCTCCTTGCTCTATGGGTCCTCCGTGGTCCCAAACCAGGCTCCTGAGGTGCCGGTCTACCTCCTTTCCAGCCCCTGCTGAAGCTAGCTCCTCCCCTGCTTCCCTGCTACCAGCCTGGAGCTGAGCCACCAGGACTCTGCAGAGCCCTGGACCCGTCTTAACCCTTCCTGTTCCTGATTTAAACTCCCAGACTTGCTGCTGCTCTCCCATCTGATGGAAGTAAGCAGAGTGGGCTGCTCTCTGCAAGCCCTCTCTCTTACAGGTGGGAATAAAAATCTAACAAAACCATCCTTGTTTACAGTCTGAAATCATCTTTAGATAAGGACCATGGCAGCAAAGCAAGCAGAGGAAAATATTTTTCAGCCCGAGGGCCACATTCCCTTCTAAACAAACCTCCAGGGACCACATATCAGGGGTGGATAGGGTCAGAAGAAGCGTGGAGAAACAAATGTTAATTTTAGCTCAGCACCCAGTGTGGGGGAACCAGCCATGCTGTCCTAAAACCACCTCTGATGGGACGTGACAACCCTAGCTAGGAATAAACACTCATGGAGGGTGCAATGCTAGGCGAGTAAAGCTGAGGGGAGGTGGGACCTGGGAAGAAAGGGAGTTGCCAGGGACAGGTATGGCCTGGGGAGAGTCCTGAGGTCTGTAAGAAAGCTGCATTTGGCCCATGGGCCTAAAGTTCCCCACCTTTTCCACTAAAGGGAAGGATAGGTTTCTCACCATCATGAGGAATCTCCATAATTCTATATAGCAACTCTAAATAGCTGCAATCCACACTTATCTGTAAGGCCCTTTTTCTAACACAAGCCATAACTCAAAAGAATATACTTGATGAAACAGAAGCTTTAGAACAATTCCTAATATTTTGGATAGATGACAGTTGGCCAGTGCTCCACGACTTTCAGTATTCTTTTTTTATTTTTCAATTTAATTTTGCATGTTCAAATTCAGTATTGGTTTTAGAGTTTGTTTTCTGAGAAACGTGATACTGTATGGGTGTTAAATGAATCTGTAGCTCAAAGTTGGCCAGCATGTGGCCTTCCAGATGTAACGGGACTCCCATCAGCCTGTTCAGGGATGACAGGGTTTATGGCCCAACATCTGGAGGTCTACAGGTTAACCACCCCTGCTGTAGTTAGTGCAGTGCATCAGTCAGAAATAAATCAGGCCATGGACACTGAAACAAATATGTGCTTAGCAGGTGCTTTCAGTAGCATCTGGATGTGAACAACACATAAGGTGCCAATAGCTGATGTGTTTCTTGGCTTTACACTATCAAAATTATGCATGGGTAAGCTCTGCATGTTTGCGAGTTTTGTTTTTTACTTTTTTATTTTGGCTCGCAACACTCTGCAACCCTGCGGTGATGTTTGATGGTGTTCCACAAGTTGAAGTCACTATAGGCATTCATTCTTCTGCGTGGGGGACCAAACATTGCTGCTGACACAGAGTCTTTGCCAGTGAACGTGCCATAAGTGGCATGCATGCACCCACACCTATCTTAGGGCTCCTTCACACACTATGCAACAGCAAGCAAACATGCATTTTAATGAATAATAATCATTAGCTTCACAAACACGATCATATTGTAATTCCTACAGCAGCCTTGTAAGGTAGGTCTTTATTATTCTTGTTACTGTACATTATCCCAGAACTGGGGGTTTTGAAGTTTAAGTGAGAGTGTCTTGCCTATAAGATCTTCTAGTTCAGGCATCCCCAAACTGCGCCCCTCCAGATGTTTGGCCTACAACTCCCATGATCCCTAGCTAACAGGACCAGTGGTTGGGGGAGATGGGAATTGTAGTCCAAAACATCTGGAGGGCCGAAGTTTGGGGATGCCTGTTCTAGTTCATAGCACAGATGAGAATTGAATCATGTGCTTCCTGATTCAGGTGATACATAGTTCAGTCTCTGTGCTACACTAGCTGAGCATGCATGCAGCAAAGCAATGGTCAGTCCATTTTCCGTAGTGTTTGTCACTAGATGATGCCCACTTCACCCAAAGCACATGATTTTCATAAAAGGAATGGCTGAAAAAAACGGGGTGCATGGCAGAGCTATGAAACCTTCCACAGTGAATATCTTTACTGTGTTTGGGATAGTTGTCTGGGCTAAGGAGATGCTCAGAAAACGAGAATATAGTCACCCTGAAGCTTACTAACGATGAACCAACATGGAATTTTTTCCCAAAACTAATAGGAGTGCAGCAAGGGCCATTGGGCAACATATAGTAAGATTCTGGCGCCAAACGGAACGCCCCAAAGTTGAACGCCCCAAACTTAAAGGTACATAGGAACTTGTGGAGTGCAAGGTTTTAATGTAATATCTTTACCAAGACCTTTTACTGGTTGACTCTGAGGACAGAATTTACTAATTGAATAAACACGATCATATGCTGAATTAAGTATTTTCTTTTCAATCCTGAAAGGCCTAATTCAGGGGTCAGCAACCTTTTTCAGCCGTGGGCCGGTCCACCATCCCTCAGACCATGTGGTGGGCCAGACTATTTGGGGAGGGGGGGAATGAACAAATTCCTATGCCCCACAAATAACCCAGAGATGCGTTTTAAATTAAAGCACACATTCTACTCATGTAAAAACACCAGGCAGGCCCCACAAATAACCAAAGGTGCATTTTAAATAAAAGGACACATTCTACTCATGTAAAACAACGCTGATTCCCGGACCGTCTGCGGGCCGGATTGAGAAGGCAATTGGGCCGCATCTGGCCCACGGGCCTTAAGTTGCCTACCCCTAGCCTAATTCAAAGGCCTACTTCAAAGACTGGGCTAAATTAAGATCTGACAGAATCATGCCTTTGAATGTTATGTAATGAATAGCATCAATAGCGTCATTCCTTTGCTAGAAAACCAAAGTTGATATGTTACAAAGGGGGATGAGGATTTTTCTCCCTTGGTTTCCTGAATAAAAATGTATTGATTTATCACTCCCACTATTTATATTCAAGTTACTTTGCCCAGTCTTTTCTGTATGGCCATGTTCGGTTAGATGTGACTTTATTCAGAATAAATTCACTTATTTAATAAAAACAACAAAGAGTCTTGTGGCGCCTTAAATGCTCACAAGCTTTATTATGGCATAAGCTAGGGATCACCAAGGTGGCCCTTATGGACACCTGTATGAGCATCAGTATCTCCTATGGCATCTACAAAAGGTCTCACCCCTCAAAAACTCACATTTCATGAGAAATGTCCTCATCCTGCACAGTTCTTGTTCACACCATCTCCCTTAAATATGCCCACACTCACACTCCCTTCTGTTCTGGAGAGGGGGAAATAGCTTCTCTGGAAGTGACCATAGCAGTGGCTGATATACACGCCTTTTTCTTTTCATTGATGGGGCATGACTGCACCACTTTGTGGTCCCATCTCTCTTTCAGGTGTGGCACCCATTTTGGGTCATGCCACACCCCATGGCTGCCATTTTGTGACTAGTGCTCACAATACTTTCTCAAGTTTCCAAATGTGCCTGCTGCCTTCCCCCCAGCCAAAAGGTTGGAAACACCTGGCTTTTGTGAACGGTTCATTACATCACGTGCATGAAGAATAACCCCTTTCACACTTCTGGGGTTAAACAATCAAATTGGCAGTGCTGAGTTAATTATCAAATTATCAACTATCACAGTTTTTGTGCAGGATCACTGTATTGATTTGGCAGGCATTCTAGCTCTAACACAGGCATCCCTAAACTTGGCCCTCCAGATGTTTTGGGACTACAACTCCCATCATCCCTAGCTAACAGGACCAGTGGTCAGGGATGATGGGAATTGTAATAATAATAATAATAATAATAATAATAATAATAATAATTTATTTATACCCCGTCCATCTGGCTGGGTTTCCCCAGCCACTCTGGGCGGCTTCCAGAGTGGCTGGGGAATAAATAAAACAAAATAATCTATTAAAATAAAATAATCTATTAAACATTAAAAGCCTCCCTAAACAGGGCTGCCAAACAGTCGCCCCAAAACATCTGGAGGGCCGAGTTTGGGGGTGCCTGCTCTAACAGAATTGTCACGATCTGTAATTTTTGCATCTTACTTCCTTCCAGCTTTGCTTGTTACAATCCCCATCCCTCATGTATATACATACATTTAAATGAGGATTACAGGTCCACAAAAGCTTATGCCGTAGCAAAATTGGTTTGCTTCTAAGGCACAAGGTACAAGACTCTTTGTTGTTATATCTGAAAGATGCTAACACATATTTCCCTCTGGAAAGATGGTTTACTCTGTTGGCTATTTGGCAATTAATGAAAACTTGATGCTCTCTGAATATTATTGAATCCAAGAATCATATCATTACTGTGTCGTAAAATTTACACTGGCTCCTCATTTTTCAAGACACTGAGCTTATGGTGTTTCTCTGGTTTACATCTCATGGCTGCAATCCTTGTTTAGACAGTTTTGACCTCTCACATTTGCTATTTGTGTTCATGGGTTCTAGCCACTAAAATCTACTTTAACCAGATGTCGCCGGTATGCATTAGGCCTTACCAACACGGTCATGGAAACTTCATTTCCAACACATTCAGGAGGCCTCATTTTGCTCAATGTTTTTGGATCCCACAAAAAAATATCAGATCCCCCCCCCAAACCAAGAAGGAACTTCCAAACACAGTTCAACTTTCGGTGGAGGTAAAATTTCAAAGGCGACACTTGTTTTGGAAAGCAATTATATGTTCTAGAGTTGTCTTGATTGAATAATTAAATATACTTTCCCAAACTGTTTTGAGTATTATTATTTTTCCCTCAGAGGGAACTAAAAAAAAGTTCAAAAACTCAAGAGAGCTAAATTATCTTGAAAAAAAAATTGTATTAAATTTCAGTCTGTGTCAAACCTCATGGCATGAAGGCATGTGTGCATGGAGCAAAAAGAAAATTCTGTACCCCATGATGTTGGGTGGGGAATTCACAGAGAAATGTTAAAGACATAGCTTAGGTTTGCTTCCCCCCATTTTTTACACCAAGAAAAGGCTTCCTCGCAACGTGTTATACCAGCAAGGGGATGCCATTGAGTTGGGCCCTTTCTATTGGCATTTCTAGGCCAAAAAAAGAAAAATGGCTGTCCCACTGAAAGTTCATGAGGACACTATCTTTTTTTATCCAATAATGCTCTAGAAATGACACTATATCATGATGTAGCATCATTCCTGTGGCATTTGGACCCAGGAAACTATGCTGCAACTGTGAATAGCCACAAACCATTTTTATGAATACTAAGAAACAAACAACACCCATTGCTAAAGCACCCCCCAAAAAAAACATTGCTGAAAAATTTGCCTCCCCTGTGTAAACAACCGAGTCCCTCACCCCACAACTTTTATGGAAGGTGAAAAGTGGTAGGAGATGTTTTTGGGCACAACATTAATTATATTTAAGTTAACTATAGTGGTACCTCGGGTTACAGACGCTTCAGGTTACAGACTCCACTAACCCAGAAATAGTACCTCGGGTTAACAACTTTGCTTTGGGATGAGAACAGAAATCGTGTTCCGGCGGCACAGCAGCAGCAGGAGACCCCATTAGCTAAAGTGGTGCTTCAGGTTAAGAACAGTTTCAGGTTAAGAATGGACCTCCGGAACTAATTAAGTTCTTAACCTGAGGTACCATTGTATATCTGATAACATTCTGTCAAAGAAAAAACAAAATTGCTTTCCACATATGCACAGAAACTGCCTGGAGATAAGAGTGGGAGACAGTTTAGGTTCTCTCTGACATAACGTTAGCAAATATAGTTCAGTTATACAGAAGAGAAATAAAAGCTATCTTCCACACACAACATAACTGTCTAGAAATAGTAGGGAATACAGTTTTGTTCTTTCTTTGAAAGAACTGAATCAGATCTAATTCCTTCTAAGAGCAAACAGAGTCATTAATTTAATCCTACTCTAGGCAGAATTTACTTGAAAACAATCCTTAGTGCCCATGTGCCAACAAGACTGGATCCAAAATGGAGCCACTGAGGCACAATAAGATCATGCAGAAGTACCAACCAGACACACACAGACACTTAAAAACATTGGCTCCCAGTACGTTTCCAAGCACATTTCAAAGTGTTGGTGCTGACCTTTAAAGCCCTAAACGGCCTTGGTCCTGTATACCTGAAGGAGCGTCTCCACCCCCATCATTCAGCCCGGACACTGAGATCCAGCGCCGAGGGCCTTCTGGCGGTTCCCTCACTGCGAGAAGCAAAGCTACAGGGAACCAGGCAGAGGGCCTTCTCGGTAGTGGCACCCGCCCTGTGGAACGCCCTCCCATCAGAGGTCAGAGAGATAAACAACTACCTGACATTTAGAAAATACTTAAAGGCAGCCCTGTTTAGGGAAGTTTTTAATCTGTGATATTTTAATGTATTTTAATGTGTGTTGGAAGCCGCCCAGAGTGGCAGGGGGGACCCGGCCAGATGGGCGGGGTATAAATAATAAATTATTATTATTATTAAAAAGACATGGCCCCCCAAGCAGTCCGATGACAACTTAGCATGTTCAGGGGTCAAGAGGAACTGGGTCAGAAAACTGAGTGTCAACTGGGAAACAAAGCTAGAAAACTGGGGTTGGTGGCGAATTGGCTTTCTTGGGCCCTTAACAGCTTATAGTATCCCAAATGAAGGAATTGCTACCGTAGGTAGCTGGAACCCTGAACAGGTGATTTGCTACTAGGCGGTGAAGGTATACTGCAGCATTTTATTGCAGGTCCCAGGTGGCGCTGTGGTTAAACCACTGAGCCTAGGGCTTGCTGATCAGAAGGTCGGCAGTTCAAATCCCTGTGACGGGGTGAGCTCCCGTTGCTTGGTCCCAGCTCCTGCCAACCTAGCAGTTTGAAAGCACGTCAAAATGCAAGTAGTTAAATAGGAACCACTACAGTGGGAAGGTAAATGGCGTTTCCATGTGCTGCTCTGGTTTGCCAGAAGCGGCTTTGCCATGCTGGCCACATGACCTGGAAGCTATACGCCGGCTCCCTCGGCCAATAATGCGAGATGAGCGCGCAACCCCAGAGTCGGTCACGACTGGACCTAATGGTCAGGGATCCTTTTACCTTTACCTGCATGCACTTGCATAACACACTGGAGGTAAGTGAGCTGTTGTGAGTTTTTTTGGGGGGCGGTCCATCACCCTTGAAGAACAGTTATTCTGTTCAAAATACATTGATCAATTAATTACTATCCTTGATCTCTCCTCGGGAGTTTCAGCATCAGGGCTGTGTGAGCACACCAACAGAAGTCCCAGATTGGCTCTGCCAATGCACTCGCAGCTGCAACCTTGCAGTAAATGGCAACGAGTGTGATTGCACAGCACTGCCCCTTTGTGCCAGCTACTTCTGAGTCTCCTCGAAGCATTTGGTGCCTTCCTTTCTCTCCACTATTACTCTGAATCACTGTCTGAAAATCCGGGAGCTTTTTTTAAAGGTTCGTTGGAACACTCAAACAACAGGCAGTGTTTACTACTTGAAGAGAGGCTCCACATGGCCTTTCCTGTTTGGCTCCATTGCCTGTTAGCCCTTTCCAAACTACCACCTCCCAACAACCAAAAACATTACCTTGGGAAAGGAGCAGGAACAACAGGCAATAGAGAGCATGGTAGAAGCAGGGTGTGAGTCCCAATTTAAGTCAAGCCATGTTCAAAGGGGCCTTTACCTGGCTTGAATTAGGCTCATTGTTCACAGAAGGGAATTCACAACTCAAGCCCCCAGTTCTCAAACATATGCATTTGCATTTTCTATGGACGGGGAAATTTTCTATCTATCTACACAAACACACACACACACACATGATTGCAGTTGGAAGTCAAAGTTCTGTACCACATGCTATTTCTTACTATTTCAATACAACCTGAACCATAGTTCAGTGGTGTGCTCCTGCCCCTTATGTGTGCACTGGATGGAAAAGTGCAAATAATCATAGACATTTTAGTTATTCTGTTTATTCCTAAATCTTAGTTGTACTGGGAAAAATTCCCACACTCTTACATGCCCTAGTAACTTTTTAGTTAAGTGATGTATTAACTTTCATCAGCTTCCACAGTTGTGCCTCATAAAGTAGATTCAGATGCCTGAACGTTATGAAAACTGTCTCCTGACCACTTTTTCAGTAACATTAAAGGGTGTGGATGCAATCAGCTGCTTTTGAAGCTTAAAAATAACTGGCTGTAAATGGGAGCTGGGGAAAGAATTAGACTGAGATGTTGGGACAAACATACTTTCTCTGGAAGAAAGATGATAAAACAATGGATGAATCAGATAGGCAAAGCAACTGGCAGAAATTTACTGGGAGCATCTTAAAAATTGTCAAACACAGAAGGAATGATCAAAGGCGAAATGTGGTCCACATACTGAAAACCAGACATACAGAAGTGAACGGAATCTCCCTAACCACATAATTCCTCTGCATTATGTTGATTGGTCTTCTGCTCCTACCTGCAGGATTGCTACCAGAAAGTAGTACTAGGAGATATTGCTTGGCTTCATAGTTTTTGGGCTGTGCATTCTGCCCCCTATGCTTTTTAACTTCTATATAAAGTTGCTGGCGGCTGTCATCCGAAGATATGGAGCATGGTGCAATCAGTATGCTGGTAACATGCTGATCAATCTCTCAATTCCATCAGAATCAGGAGAGGATATGAAGGTGTTGGATGGGTGTCTGGAAGCAGTGATAGATGGGGACCAATCAGCTGAGGCTGAATCCTTATAAGATGGAGATGTTATGGGTAGGTAGTTCCCATGTCTGGGGATTAGGTGCATGACCTGTTATGGGGGTGGGTTGCACCCCTCCCCCCGAAAGAACAGGTTCATAATCTGGGGGTACTCCTGGATTCCAACTTGTCACAGGAGTATCAACTTGCTTCTGTTTGTGTAATGCCCTTTCTAGCCAGATGCATCCCTCACTATTAAATTCAGGAGTGATTTATAAACATTCTGGATGATCCAGGCATTTGATAGCTGAGACATTCTGTTCCTGACAACCCTGAAATCACTAGCTGAGATAAATTTTTAGAATGTTTTTATGATGCCTTTTACTATTGATGTGTTTGCTGCCCTGGCTTCCTTTTGAAAGAAGGGGAGAATCAAACTTAAATAAATATCTGAAGACATCTGAAGGCAGCCCTGTTTAGGGAAGCTTTTAATGTTTGATGGACTACTGTATTTTGATATTTTGTTAGAAGCAGCCCAGAGTGTCTGGGGAGGCTTGGCCAGATGGTATAAATATATTATTATTATTATTATTATTATTATTATTATTATTATGAATAAGAATTATGAAAAATTGTTCTCGAAGCTACCAACATGAGTCTGATCAAACTGCGGGAGGCAGTGGAAGACAGGAGTGCCTGGTGTGCTCTGGTCCATGGGGTCACGAAGAGTCGGACACGACTAAATGACTAAACAACAACAACAAAATTTATCCTCAGAGAGAGTTACCTTTTCTGCTTTTGAAAACCTACTTAAGAAAATGTTTCTTTTTTCCCATTTTCCTTTTTTACAATGAATGAAAGGAGCTTCACTATTGTGCCATGACTTTCAGTAAATAGGATTTCCCTATTTACTGAAAACTTAAGGGTATTCGCCATGGAACACTTTGCAAAAACAGTCATGCTTGCTGGAAGAACAGACCAGATTAATTTCAGTTGGCCCCCTGTATCATTTTGACTGGTGAATCATTCTAGCTTGAGAACATGTGATGCGTTGTGCCACTGAGGCAGCTCGTCACTGAAGTTGCTCAATTCTAAGAGTACAGAAAGTGGTCGGGACCAGATGACATGATGCTTGTCTTTCTCAGCATATGTCAGAACATCAGGGGGGAAAGGTCTAATTTGTGCCTTTGAACCATAAGAAAGGGTTTTATTCCACTTCATATTATCGCAGCAGCTCCTGCCTGTTTTCTATGACTAAAAGGCAGCAGTGGGTACCCTGCAAGCAATTTCCCTTTAATTTTTTTTCCACTGACAAAAGTCAACACTTCAAATGTCAAACTCTTGGAGAGAGTAAATAAACTTGCAATGAAAAACAGTCTCGATGGCATCGCGCATACACAAATTTAAATGTCATGGTACCACGCTGTAAACAGAAAGAATGCTTTTAATGAAAACTTGGATAGACGTGGACATTTGAGTGAAGGAAAAAGCAAAAAGAGAGAGGAAATTACTGTGTCAAATTCAGAAGCTGCTTCTAGCCAACACATCCCCCGCTCTCAAATTAAAGTGTGCTGAGCTGGAAGCAGAAAGTTTGCAATAGGAAATGGAAGTTAATTCCTTTCAAGTTCAGAAGGTGTCATAATATTTGAAAAGTGAACTGGGAAGAATGGGAATCTGTGATAGACGTACAAAATGCGCATGACCACATTTCAAATTAGCAACATTAAATTTTTGGATGGTTTGCTGAGTTTGACCTCTGGACAGAATGCACTTATTCAGTAAGAAATAAAAGTAACACACTTGTATCCTCTGATTGTGCCCCAGCAACAAGTTATGCATTGTGTGGGAGCAATGAACACATACAGTCCATCATGGGTTGTAAATGGTTACAGCCAGAGTTGGCCATGGCATGTGGTAAGGGTCTCACCATCAGTAGCCCACCTACAGACTAATGCCTCTCCCCATGCTGGGCTACCATTAGTGGTTCTCAAGTCCACCATGCTGCAGACTGCTCCTGTGGGCGCCACAAGCAACCTGGGTGTGTGGCACCTTGAAATGGCTGGGTTCGGTTCCTACCCTTTTCCCAGGTGTGGATTCGTGTTTAATGCACCATATCAAGAGGCAATGCACTGAAATTTGGAGGTTCATGAAAGTTGACCCAATTATGAGCATACATTGCCTCAAGACCACTATGCTGTTCCCTTTCTCTCTCTCTCTCTGATCCTTCTTCAGACTCATTTTCATAAAACCAGTGGAAATAATTTTTAATTACGTCCATCTGGATTTGACTCATAAAATATTACAAATCATAAAGACTTCAGCACAAGAGGCCTGGCAGTCTATTAGTTCAGACCCTCCCATTTTTGTCCTTTGCTGAGTTGGATTTATGTGAAAGAAGAGGCCCAAACAACCTGCTGCTGGTGCAGAAATTCACCAGAAGGTTTGAATCTAGGTAAATGCACATCTGTCTCTTCATTTGCATAAGCACAATGACTCTAGCCTAGTCAACCTAGGACACAAGATAAATGACTTCTGATGATCTTTTTGGATGGAAAAATCAATTCCACAAACTCAGCAGGAGGCTATTTTGCGAACAACATGATTGAGAAATAACTTGGTTTTACTTTTCTTGTCCAAAGGCACTGAGAAAACAACAACCCTAGTTTCTTTAAATAAAAAAAACACCCTTCCTTTGCTTACAAAATATATTCAGTAGGAGGATGCATAACCTGTTTTGCTAACATAATACACTTTCCAGACAAATAGGCAGCAGAAACAAATAACATGATAACATACACAACTGTGCAGTAATTGAGGCGGTGGGCTGCTATGGAAATGCTCAACAGCTGAACTATATACAATGAATTAACTGGAAAAGTAACATATTTTTACTCAGCTTTCTGTGGGATGTTTAAAAAAAGAAATTAAACATCCATCTCTTTGGTATGCTTTGTTGTTGTTGTTTAGTCATTTAGTCATGTCTGACTCTTCGTGACCCCATGGACTCCTGTCCCCATGGACGCCAGGCACTTCTGTCTTCCACTGCCTCCCACAGTTTGGTCAGACTCATGTTGGTCGAGAACACTGTCCAACCATCTCGTCCTCTGTGGTCCCCTTCTCCTTGTGCCCTCGATCTTTCCCAGCATCAGGGTCTTTTCCAGGGAGTCTTCTCTTCTCATGAGGTGGCCAAAGTATTGGAGCCTCAGCTTCACGATCTGTCCTTCCAGGGAGCACTCAGGGCTGATTTCCTTCAGAATGAATAAGTTTGATCTTCTTGCAGTCCATGGGACTCTCAAGAGTCTCCTCCAGCACCATAATTCAAAAGCATCAATTCTTCAGCGATCAGCCTTCTTTACGGTCCAGCTCTCACTTCCATACATCACTACTGGGAAAACCATAGCTTTAACTATACAGACCTTTGTCGGCAAGGTGATGTCTCTGCTTTTTAAGATGCTGTCTAGGTTTGTCATTGCTTTTCTCCCAAGAAGCAGGCATCTTTTAATTTCGTGACTGCTGTCACCATCTGCAGTGATAATGGAACCCAAGCAAGTAAAATCTCTCACTGCCTCCATTTCTTCCCCATCTATTGGCCAGGAGGTGATGGGAACAGTGGCCATGATCTTAATTTTTTTAAAATGTTGAGCTTCAGACCATATTTTGTTGGTGTGCTTCAGATAAGGTGAATTCTGTCCATAATGACAAGCATTGAACTGAACAATTTTAGGGATATTTTCCAGCACTATGATTTTCTACTTGGACCAGGTTATCCTTTCACAGACCAACTGGATGTTCCATCTGGCTGAATTATATAACAGCAGGAGCAAAACACCATTAACCCCATTATCACACCCTGATTCCAGATATGAAAGCAAACCATTGTTTGCTTTTCAAAGAACATCCTGGAGAGCATTTATTTTTTTAATGCACCCAGGGTCAATATATTTTAAACCAGGACAATTATGGGGTGCGAAGATTTGCAGAGTGGAGCTGAATGTCTTCTTGGGCCCATTTAAACAGATGGATGGGTTTTTAGAAGGACAATCCACCAGGCAAGTGTTCTATGCATGCTCCGTATTAATGGGCGGGAGTTATGCAAGAGGCAGGACTTTCCACTGGATTGTGCTCATAGTTCCTAAGCAGTTCATCTCATAATGCTTGGGACAGAGACAAGCAATCCTTTAATACTGGATTCTCTAGGGCAGCGGTGGGGAACCCTTTGCAGTCCAAAAGCTTCATTCCCTTCTAGGGACCACGTCAGTAGTGGGTGCAGCCAGAGGCAAAGGTGGGTGTAGCAATGGATGTGACTCTTACCTTTGCACAGTAGGTTCTACTACTACTACTACTAATAATAATAATAATAATAATAATAAATTTTTATTTATACCTTGCCCTCCCCGGCCAAGACCGGGCTCAGGGCGGCTAACACTGAATATAAATACAGTAAAAACATCTAAAACAAAACAAACAGTTGATTAAAATATAAGTTAGAATACAGTTTAAAATGCAGCTTAAAATGCAGCCTCATTTTAGTGGTAGCCAATAGATCAAAGCCATAAGGGGAGAAAACGTCAAATATTCACCGGGGTCAACTATCCATGCTGGTCCTACATGGGCCAGCAAAAAGAGCTGAGGGAAAATTTATATACAAAATCCCATATAAGGGGTTCAATCAAAATAAATAAATGAGAGGGGGGGGTAGACTGAGTCCAGCCCAAAGGCCAGGCGGAACAGCTCCATTTTGCAGGCCCAGTGGGAAGATGTCAAATCCCGTGGGGCCCTAGTCTCTTGTGACACAGTGTTCCACCAGGCCAGGGCCAGAGCTGAAAAGGCCTTGGCCATGGTTGAGGCCAATCTAACCTCCTTGGGGCTCGGGACTTCCAAAGTGTTGTTATTTATGGACCTTAAGGTCCTCCGCTGGGCATTCCAGGAGAGGCGGTCCCGTAGGTACGAGGGTCCTAGGACGCATAGGGCTTTAAAGGTCAAAACCAGCACCTTAAACCTGACCCTGTACTCCACCGGGAGTGGAGTGCAGCACTGGATGAATGTGATCCTGCGGCAAGAGCCCTGGAAAGAGTCTTGCCGCGGCGTTCTACACCCACTGGAGTTTCTGAGTCAGCTTCAAGGGCAGCCCTGCATAGAGCAAATTACAGTAATCAAGTCTGGAGGTGACCATCGCATGGATCACTGTGGCTAGATTGGGGCGAGAAAGGTAAGGGACCAACTGCTTAATACGGCGGAGGTGGAAAAATGCCGCCTTTGCTGTAGCTGCAACTTGCGCCTCCATAGAGAGGGGGCGTCGAAGGTTACACCCAAGCTCTTGACAGAGGGCACTGGCACTAATTGAGCCCCCGCCAGAGATGGGAGTTGGCCCCCCACCCCATGTCATCCCAACCCAGCCAGAGGACCTCTGTCTTTGAAGGATTTAACTTCAACCGGCTCCCACAAAGCCATCCAGCCACAGCTTCCAAGCATCTGGTCAGTGTGTCCGGGGCCGGGTCAGGACGGCCGTCCATCAACAGATAAAGCTGGGTGTCATCTGCCTATTGATGACAGCCCAGCCCAAAGTTCCAGACAATCTGGGCAAGGGGGCGCATAAAGAAAAGATTGCGCCCTGCGGCACTCTACACACCAAGGAATGCCGCGACGACAACTCCTTCCCTAGTGCCACCCTCTGTCCCCAACCTGAGATAAAGGAGCACAGCCATTGTCAGGCTGTGCCCTGAATCCCCACATCGGCAAGGCGGTGGACCAAATGTTTGTGATCGACCATGTTGAAGGCTGCTGACAAATCTAGAAGAATCAGCAGTCCTGACCCGCCTCAATCCAGCTGTCTGTGGAGATCGTCTGTTAGGGCGACCTAACAGTTAGTGCCGTCTCGATCCTATAACCAGGGTGAAAGCCAGACTGAAATGGATCCAAAGCCGATGTTTCGTCCAGAAACCTACCAAGCTGTTCAGCAACCGCTCTCTCAGTCACCTTACCTTATGAAAGATTCGAAACCAGGCGGTAATTGGGTAGATCTAAAGTACAGTATTAAAGTACTACAGTAACTCAGAGGTTTCTACATGCACACCTCTCAATCCAGACAAGCAAGAGGCATTATATCAATTCAGGTACACATTCCAGGCAAGCAACAGCACTCAAGGAGGAAGCAGAGCAGGTGAGGGGTGAGGGGTGTGTGGTGTGTGGTGCAGCTCTGGCATGATCTGGAATGGTCCTGAGGGCTGCATTTGACCTCCAGAACTGAGGTTACATATCCTTACTCTATGAGAGGCTGCTAGCTGAGGACAGAATTTAACAAAAGTGGTATTATAGTAGATTAAACTGCAAGGAAGACAGAGGCATCCTTGGATCCATTGGGGGGAGACTGACGAAAATGACAACTGCATATGGGTAAAGGGAGGTTAGTGGGGCCCCCTTTAAAATGTTTATATCAAACATAGACATAGAAAGATTATTTAATAATAATAATAATAATAATAATAATAATAATAATAATAATAGTACCCCACCCATCTGACTGGGTTGCCCCAGCCATCTTACATGCCATGGCAATGATCCAATTAAATATTTCCCTTTCCCCCATTCCTGTATTAAGTTCTGTGCATGACTATTACATTTTTGCCTTCCTTTCTGGGATATTTAAATCACACATGTACTTGAGTATTGGAAAGCTGTCTAATTGGTAAACAACATCAAGGTTAGATCACTGCATGCTCAACTATTTTCTGGAACAATGTTTTCTTTCCATTGTAAGTCTGTAACACAAGCCAGGGATTAATGACAGAGTAATGATGTCAGCCACTTGGCTTGAAAGTGCAAGTTCTATGGATTCAAGCCACAGGGGGAAGTAGGATGATACATTTCTTCGCAGTCTTCATCCAGTTTTTCATGCCACTAAGGCTAATTGTGCATGTCTTTAAAAGAGATCTCACTGCTTGTGTTCATCAATGTCCTGCATAATGTCTTTAAGGAGGTAGAAACTCTCTGCTATATAGTATATTTTGGCAGGCTTTTTTTCCATTGGCATGTTTCATGAAAGGGATTTCTCTGGCCTCATTTACCAGCAGTACTGTAAATCTTTTTTTAGATTTATAACCTGCCCTGTTCTAAAGGCTAAAGGCTCAGAGTGGGTCATATACATTTTCAAGGCATCAGGATACTAGCTCTGAAGAACACATGTTGTAGAGAATAGACTAGTGTGCATCTCACACTGAAACCAATGTGCTGGTATTTTGATTAATCCTCATGCATGGCACTGTGCTTTCCTTGGTATATAATTATAATATCAGTAGCACAAATGGTTCTTCCAAATACCAGGAGGGGGACTTAGGGGGCAATTCAACATTGCACTATTGCGGTACTATCATTCCACTGCAGAACCATCTCTCCTCTTCCTCCCCATGAGGGTTATCCCGAAACCCTGAGTCAATTTTTGGGTGGTCAAAGAAGAAAGGGGGCGAACCCTATTATGCTAGTGGGACTCATTGCACTGGTTTCTGCTAGCAGAACTATTTAGTTGAATTTGGCCCTTAAGAGAGAATACACAAGTCATCTGTAGTAAAAGTGAGCACTGCAACATTAAACCAACATTAAGCATTAAATTACATCCATCAGTTTTTTTGAAACTTTAAACAGTACTCACAAAATCATGGACAAAGAGAAAAATATTTTTGGTCCAATAAACTGTAAAGTCGTTAAGTGTTTCTCCAAGCTATAGGGATGCTTTTCCTTCTAATGGTCTACTTTAGCATGATAAAGATCAATCAGTATAAACCTCTAGGTGATGTCATTTGCTACAAGTCATCTGTTCCACAAGAGCATGACAAGAGATATTCTCCATGGTGGAGCCTCTCTTTCTTAGGGAACTTGTCCAACTGTGGGACTTAATTAGCATTGTCAAGAAACATTACAAGACATTTCCTTTGCAGTTGGCTTTTAACGGCAAGTAATTGTGAGTCTCATATTGTATTTTGGTATTTCAAAAGGCATTGTAGTTAGGGTTTTTTTAAATCAAATTTTAATCTTAGTGTTGTAGCCAAACCTCTAACCCTTGGGATATGGCAGGAAATACATCCACTTGCATAAGTAAATAATAAATAATTCCCACCAGTCATGTGGAAATTTCCAGTAATGTCAGTAGGGCCGATGTAAACGTTTGGTGATTCATACCTAAAATAATTTTGATCACTGCCCTTTTCCTATGCCACATTGACAAACCTAACTGTATGTGTCCGTTATATATTATTAGGGCAATCCTAAATTGTTCATTTATCTCGAGGGGCCGGGGGGGGGGGGGTTCCCCAGTGGCAATATACAAGTGCCCAATCTCATCAGTAGGACTGATGTATTAGAAATTTTCCATTGTTCTAGTTTGTTGTTCTTCCAAATTTAATACAAATCATTGGGCACATGCAGCTACGTCATAATTTCACACGTGTCTCCCACCACTGCACATTACCAATGCACATCTACACATTGACAAAACACAGCAAAAAAATAACCAATCTTGGGTGGAATCCAAGATATGTCAAGGCGAACGTTCCATCAATGCAAGGATTAGTTCTTATGAAATGGAATGTTTCCCCCCTCTCCACATCCTGCACCCCCAAATATGTTCTAGGGGTCCCTCTACCCTCTGGAGCAAATTTGGGGAGGGGGAGGGGCATGCATGAAGGAGGATAGGGAAAGAAAGTTCTGTTGCAGATGGGAGACATTAGTTGATTGGATTTGATTGTACATGTGATTACAATATTACTTTTGTGCGCTGCTTCACCAATGTTTGTGGGTGCATTAAAAGACCACAAAACAAATATGTACAGGTATGTACAATTATATCAAGGTATTTCATGAGTGGTGGTTTACCTATACTGTGGAGCACATAAGTGCATCTGTAAAACACACATGTGCACACAAATACACTTATGTAATTGCACGTAAAGGTTTTAATTTTTTTGGCAGTGTGTTATCACCTTAAGACGACCGTTTTGCAGTGTTTTATCCATGCACCTATGCACTTGGTTAATAAGGGATGAATAAATTGAAGGCTGGAACGAAGTATGCATCCTTCCTTGTGATTCTTGTTTTTCTAGGCTATGAAGAATGGTAATGTTCCTATCAAATATGTCTCTATTTTGAAAAGTCTATGAAATTTCTTCCAAGAATAAACATGAGGATTTGACAGAACACCATCCTATCAAAACAACAGTTGAATGACTTAACAGCGAGTTTATGGTATGCAATCAATTGCCCAGTATTTATCTCTCACTTGCATGTTTATTTAAATGAACGTTCTAGTGGCAAGATATAACACATTGTGTTCATTCATATGCAGTACTGAAATCAGATGGGGAATGTAAAGGAGACTTGTTGAGTTGAACAGGGCAGGTCAGCAGTATCTCTTTGGGAAAATGAGTAAACCTCACTTGATTTTTTTGGCTTCTTTCCTCATTCTTCACCCTCCCCTCCACAGCTTCTTATACTGTAGTTCAACCATGTATGGCATTCTGCTGAGTGGAAAATGAACCAAGCCAGATCAACTGCCTTTATAACAGGCAAGAGACTTGGGGGTATATTTTACTTATGGAAAGGTTAACATTCTGTTTGCCACCCACTGGACAATTGCCTTGTTGAGATTGAATTACGGAACAACTCAATAAAATGCAACAAGACAGAAAACTAGTCACTCGGGATCTTAATACACATGTATGTATCTCATTAAACTCAGTGCAGCTTCTCAGGGAGAAGGGCCTAACATTGACAGGGTTTGTTCATTGTTATAAGCCCACTTTCCTAAGGCTTGGATAGCTTGTCAGGACATTTCTGTCCACCCTGGGCAGGTTTACATATTTTAGAATAGCAGCATTTACACTATTCCCTTTTGTCCCTGGGGACAAAACCATGTGGCAGCCTCCTGGTAGTGTTTCGCATGGCTGTTCTAAGTCATTTTCACCCACTGCAATCTCTTCTGGGAAGCTGCTGGTGTCTCTGTGGAAGGCTCACAACACAAGTCCTGAGTGTTAATCATGCTGGTTCTCACACGGATGGAGTAGAATTTCAGTTTGGTTAACATTTTAATGAGCAACTTCCTAATTAACACTTCTCAAACCAGTACATGAACCAAAACACAGCTATACATAGAAATTGACCCTTCTCCGTACAGTCCTGGAACCAAAAAAAGTGCACAAAATACCATCTGAAATGTTGATCAGAGTCATAATCCTTTTATGCTGGAATCCCAGTACTATGTTTCTAGAAAAAGAGGTGCTGAAGCTCCCCATGAACTTCTCTTACAATAGCAATGGTGCCCACCCGAAAAGTGCCAGAGCTGAGCTCTGGCTGGGGAAAAAAAGTCCTGTGGAACCCTATATTCTTACCTTCCTTCTGCATAGATGTGCATAATAATGTGCCATAACTGGGTTAGATCCAAACTTGGCATTCCACAAACAGAACATTTCATCTACAAAATGTTATTGATCCAATCAGGACGTTCCACAGGCAGCAAGTGGGGTGGGGGACTTTTGCAGATTCTCCTTTCCCCCTACAACCTTGTGCAATCCCCTGCATGCTTTTGAAGAGACCCTCATCCCTCTGGAGCAGAATTTTGTGGGGTGCAAGGAGATGCAGTGAGGAAGGGAATTTGGAACAAGTCACTTCCATGCTTCCATCAGCAGGAGCAAAGTCTAGATCCAAGCCATTGCTTTATCAGCATGTCACTGCCATAGCATCAGTGCTGCATTGACAACACATGGCCACATAATTCTGCTGGCACCACTTCATGCTTGATTATGTTGCATTAACGAAGCAGATCCTGCTCATTGCCATGCGCCAAGAGCAAGCTTCAGAACTGCATTGTTCAAAGCAAACCCCATTAATGACATTTTAACAAACCAGTTTGATGACATATTTAGCCACAGCTCGTAAACCTTTGGTGTTCCAGAATAGCATGCAAACAATAATTGTCTGGAAAAGCACATGCCGGCAAGAAAATGATGCACTGGGGACTTGTATGGTAACTATTTCTGGATGGATTTACAATGGAGGTCTGCTTTGTGTGGCTCAAGCATCTTCTTTTTAAACAGTCATCTGCTCAATAAGTTCCAACTTACTCCTTAGACCAATAAAAATTAAGGCTGCAATTTCAAAGGCATCTGGGGAAATTGGATGTGTAATTCCCATGACTACTAATTTGATATGAATAGTGCTACCCAGACAAAATTATTTTAGCCTAAACTGTTGCTTGTTGTGCCATTTCCTAATCAAAGCATTTGACCGCCTAAAAATCTTTAGCATTTTGACTGTCCCATGTCTACACTGAAGTCTGAATCCTTGTTTGCAAGTTTTCTCCAGCATGCCAAATCTGAGTGAGCAGCGGGTTAGGTCTTGATAACTAAAATATATTTGTAAAGGCATTCAGTAGAAAATGACAGGCCCAGCTTCAGCGAAATATCGCCTTGCCTACAGTAGAGGTGTCTTTTTTTAAAAAAAAACATAAGAAATGAAATGATAACTCCATGAGCAACCAGGGCATTTGCACTTTTCCTTAGTCCTTGTGACTCCCAAATTTTATTGTCTTCTTTTGAGCTATGCGCAAAGGTGCATTACAGGCAAACCGTTAGCATGTCACAATAGCTTTACAATGCAATCCTATATACATGTCTACTTGGAACAGGTGTTACCTCAAGTGAGGTCTTTGGTCCATCTAGGGTAGTGTTATCAACATTGGGTAGCAGCAATTCTCCAAGATTTCAAACAGAGTTCTGAGTTATCTTTCAGAACAAGATTTCACACCAAGTTCAGAGTTATCATTAAGCCCTATCCAGAGATGCCAGGAATTGAACCCAGCAGATTTCACATGCGAAGTCCTAGTGCTCTAATACTGAGCTACAGTCCTTTATTGTCCAGTGAGGCTTACTTATTCACAGGGAAACCAAAATGCTTGATTACAAAGCTGTTGTACTATCAACCTTACTGTACACTTGTGAAACATGGACCACTTATACACACCATCTCCAACTCCTCAAAAGATTCCATCAACGGTGTCTCCGAAAAAATGTACATTATATATGAACTAATGTCAGTGTACTGGAAGAAGCAAAGATCACCAATGTCAAAGCAATGATTCTTCAGCATCAACTTCATTGAACTGATTATGTTGTTCAGATGTCTGATTATCATCTTTCAAAGCAACTACAGTACTCTATTCTGAAGTTTAAAATGGGAAGTGTGATGCTGGTGGTCAGCAAAAGGGTTTTAAATACTCTCTCATTGTAAATCTAAAAAAAGTTGACAATTGGGAAACACTGGCCCGCGAGTGCTCCAGTTAGAGAAGAGCCTTTACCAAAGGTGTCATGAACTTTGAAGACCCTCAAACTCAGGGTGAGAGAGAGAAATGAGCTAAGAGGAAGGCACGTTTGATCAACTCGCACCCAGAAACCTATGTCCCCACTGTGGAAGGACGTGAATTGGCCTCCACAGTCACCTATGGACATACCGTTAAGACCGTGTTCATGGAAGACAATCTTACTTGGCTACAAGTGATCCCTGAAGACGACAACTTATGCTAAGGTGAGTGGCTATAGGACAACAGTCTTAAACTTATTAATACCGGAGACACCCTAGTTTGTACAAGAGAGGTTTCTGATTTCTGGCAATTCCTCTTCCTCCTGCTGTGCTTCCCATGCCATATCCCACAACCTTCTGGAGGGTCCCTCAATAATCAGGAATGACTTCTGAAGCAATGCAAAAAGCTGCAGTACAAAAGAGAATGCAGGATATCTCTGTTGCATATGTGGAACTCTTTTCACAGTTCTGTGGATGTTTCATGGTATTACAAAGGCTGAAAAGAACTGCAGCCTTTTGTGGTACCTGAAAAATGGAGGAAGGCAACTTCCTTTCCTCTGCCTCATCCCTTTCACCCACCTTGATTTACAAAGAGGGATGGGCAAATCTGTCATTTTTTTGTTGCTCTCTGTTCTCATTTTTCCAAGTTTAAATTCAGTTCTCCATGTGACCATATTAGTCTGTGGTTATTGATATTTTTTTTAAAAGATTCTTTATTGGTTATTTACAATTCATCATACAGATCTTAAAACGGAGAAAAAACAAAACAAAAGGAAAAGAAAAGAGAAAAAAGGGGGGGGAAATAGAAAAGGAAAAAAAACAAAAAAAAACAAACACAACTACCATAAAGATTTACTCTCCCCCCTCCCCCCAACCCGTTCCCCTTCTTCTCAACCTTCACTAAACTGTCTTGTCAATTTTTCTTCTTAGCTACGACTGCACCTTTTCTAACAATATACCATTTATTTTATTATGCTTTTAACATTTCCTTATACGTTTTTTCTTTCCTGTTTTCCTATTTCTTTTCCTTTTATGTCCTGTTTCTTACACTTCTCTTTTCCCTCTTTCTCTTACCATGTTATCATTTGAGCGTTTAACAATCCTGTAATAGATTTGGTTTTTCCGCCTGGCACTTAATATAATCCGTAAATAATTTCCAATTTTTCGCACTGTCCTCTTTCTTTATTCCCTTTACTTCCTCATATTTCTTAGCCAAATTGCAATAGTTCAACACCTTGATTTGCCATTCCTCCTTAGTTGGTACCTTTTGGGACTTCCATTCTTTTGCGATCAGTAATCTTGCTGCCGCTGTGGCGTAGCTTATCAAACATCTGTCCTGTGGCTTAATATCTTCCCCTAACATTCCTAGTAGGAAGATCTCTGGTTTTTTCTTAAATGAATATTTCACCATTTTTTTCAGTTCCCTGTATACTTCCTCCCAGAACACCCTGATGTGTTTACATCCCCACCACATGTGAATATAGGTGCCTGTCTCATTTTGACATCTCCAGCATTGGTTACTAACGCCCGGATACATTTTTGCCAGCTTCTCCGGCGTTAGGTGCCATCTATTCTGCATTTTTAGCAAATTTTCTTTCATATCGTAATTGGGGGTAAATTTAGAGTCTCTGTCCCATAAGTTTTCCCATTTGTTCATCATTATTGTCTTCCCCAAATCTTGGCCCCATCTAATCATTGAATTTTTTGTCAGTTCTTCTTCCGTTTCCCATGTCAATAAAATTTGGTAAAGATTTTTTATATGGTTTTCTTTTTTTTAAAGTGCTCATGAAAATGCATCAGCATTTGCATGTGAATGTTGCCTAGCATATACATTTTTGTATGCAATTATGCCCAAATATATACAATTTTGCAAAATGATGTTCCCCAATGTAATGCATTACTTATGTTATTTTCTCATATGGATGCATTTTTGTGCACACTTTACTCTAGCATATGCATATTACTTAGCTGGAGAACTACATTTCCAAAATGAGAGAACTGCAAATTTCAAGGGATGTCTGTGTTCCGGTTCATTGTACTGCATTTAAAACAGAAGCTACACTGGTTCAAAATATTATGGCTGTGATTTTGCAAATGTTAACAGGATATAATTAGAATTTGTTATAGGTAAAATAAAAGTGGACACATCAGCAGGCAAGTTGAACAATTGATTGCTTCTTACTGAATAATGAAAAAGTTCATGCTGACTTCTTTTATAGAATTTCAATTTATTTATTTATTTATTTATTTATTTTTACTTTCATTACTGTTGCTTTGAACACTTAAATGTGATAGAGTTTTATGTGACTCCAAAGCTCACACCTCCAGCATTTTGGACATTAATGAACCCAATAAAAGGCATTAAATGCCCTGTAATTTTTAACACCATTACAAGTGCTCTTATTTGACTAAGTATTTGTTGTGATTTTGTGGGGAAATGCATTTGAAGAAACAATGCCTTTGAAGATAACAATGTTGTAATAAAAGATCAAAGTCCATAAAATAAATCCTACTAGCAATGGATAATATCTGATTATCTCTTCAGCAACGCAGCAGCATCTCAAAACTACACAGAGTTTCAAAATCAGTGCAGGAAGGAAGTGAAATTGTTATGCACCAGATTCCAGTCGCCCTGATTCAAGGATTGTGCTTAAATGTCAAGCCACGAAATGAATGCAAAGAATGCAAACATACTTTTGTCCTTTGTGCATTCACAAAATCTACAAAAGGCTCTCCATTAACCTGCTTTTAACTATGGCCAAGTTTTCACTGAAGGGGCAAACTCCCCTCACTGTACAACTTTAATTTGTGAGGCCACACGAGGGATGGACAGGTCAGTCTATAGCCAATCTAAATCAAATTTGCATGTACTCATTCATACATATTCTATACCATTTCTGCTTTATTTGGTTAAGATGGTCTGAACATTTTTACTTAAACAATGGTTGCTGACTTGGTTCAGCAACTTTACTCTCAGCCTCACCTCATGTCTCCAGCTCAGCTGCTTTTGCCATGGGATCTCGCAACAGTTCTGAACATGACACTGTGGTGTACATGTATTGCCTTGGTGGTTAACAATAACAATTTAAGCCTAGCAAGGAAGCTGGGATCAAAGTATGAAAGCTGTGCTTCAGTGAATTGTTTAAATAAACATATGGGGAAAAGATGTGATATAGTAAAAAAAAATACACCCAGTTGGTTAAGAGGGGAGTGGAGGGGAAGAGAGAAAGCTTTGCAGGATGCTAGACCATTTTAAGAGAGCAAAATCAAAAGGCGTTAAAGGTGTCGTTTCCAAAGTATGAACAGGACACTTCCAGAGTTTTGCTATTTTGGGAGGTGGGATTCAACCACCTACTAACAAAATCAAGCTGCATGATTATGGTTGGTTTAGGAGCTATGGGCAACAATCATGCTGTTGCTTTTTGCAAGAAGGAAATGATGAGTAAATGCACTAAGGAGTATGGAATGCCACCTGCTTTGATGCATCATGCTCTAACGTCCTCTCAAACATATACTCGATAAACAGGCCCAAATCTGGAAGTGCCCTAATTCAGCTTTCCACACTCTCTGAGGAGGATTTATGGCAGTGTGAGTGCTGCAGCAGCATTAGGTGCACAGCCTGGGGGGGGGGGCTTCTCAAAGCCTGACTTTACAAAAGAGGTGTGAGGACACTGACAGGGTCCTAGAGTTCTCCTGCCTCCTTCCCAAAGCCAGGCAAGCCCTTATCAGGCTTTGGGGGGGGGAGGAGGAGGAGGAAGGGCTCTGGGATCTTGCCAAAGCCTTGCACTTTCTTCGCAAAGCCCACAGCCAGGCTGCAAGGGCTGGGGGGAAGGCATCAGATGATGACCTCACACAAGGTGGCATGTTAGCTCCATTGGTTAGAGTGTGGTGCTGTTAACACCAAAGTCACAGGTTAAATCCCCGTATGGGACACCTGTATATTTCTGCATTGCAAGGGGTTGAACGAGATGATTCTCAGGGTCCCTTCCAACTCTACAATTCTATGATTCTGTGTCTACCCCTGACACTCCACATCTGCCTAACCCAATAATCAAATCATGAACATCAGTATTATATTGGAGTGGGCCCAGCAGGAATTACAACGTTGTTATTGAGGCCAGTGGTGCAATCCTGCTCCCTTCTCCATGCATAGAGTGAGTGTTTGGAGAAGACAGTGTAAAAGGTGCTATCGTTTCACAGAAATTTGTAAGGGAGTGAATGTTGAAGTACTTTTGCACTTCTGCCTACTGACCTGAACACCTGGTCTGCTGAATGCTGAATGCTGAAACACCTGAATGCTGGCTGCATTAGCACCAAACCTCTTTTTACATTTCAAGCTAGAAAAGACCTTCTAAAGGAAGTGATGCTTGATTCATAATATAGCTGTAAGGATTGTGTGGCGGTTGCTCACGAGTAACGACACCAGATTCCGACCTGGCTTTTTACAGGTTTATTGTGCATACTATATACAGTGCAGAGCTACAAGTTCATGTCTGTCTCAGTCAATAGCAGAATCTGTGAGTAGCCCTTTCCGGTTACGACCCCAGCATAAGAAATTGGATACCCCCCCCGTCTCCGCCTCCCTCTTTGCGTTTTAATCCCCTGCGCAATTGGAGCGGCGGAAGCAGTGTCTCCCTCTCTGAGCCCTCCGGTTGATGGTGGTACGAGGGCTCCGACCCAGCATCCTCGAGCCCTCTCCTCTCCTTGCTGTCCACCTCCCTCTCCTCCCCACTGTATGTTTGGCTGCCTTCCTGACTGGATGAGGTACTGCTCAAGAGGCGGGGCCAGGGACCCCTGTAACCCGATCTCCTTTCCCCCTCCTCCCGCGGACTCTGAGGACGCCCCCTGACAATAGCTGAGCATTATCAACTGGACAAATGTGTATCCTGAACCTGACAATTGTGAACAAGCAGCCTCAGTAATAAATGTAAATGAATCAAGTGATTTGTAGGCCTTTGTGAACAGGGATGCAGGGACAGAGGGAATACTCCATTCAGTTCACATTCAGTTCTGAACCAATATGCATACCGAAACACGGCCATCTTTCAAAATCCACACTTCTCCAAATTTGCAGTGCCATTCCCCACCCAAGTAATGTGCACAAAAATGCATATACCGTGGCAAGGTGTGCCTTGGTGAAAATAACAAAAATGCATTACAGTAGGGAAAATTGCTTTGCAAAAACATGTTTACTAGAATAAATGCACACTAAAATGCTGATGAATATTTATTAGGTTTTTTCTTTTAAAAAAATGCAAAGTGATGTGGAAATGCAGAGAACCAAATTTAAAATTGTATAAATGATAAGCTGAGAGAAGCCACAATTGACGGGCTCTCTCATCCCTATTTGTGAACGAGCCTTTATGAGATAAAGCAAAAGGGAGACTGAATGGATGTTAGTATCTATTAATTGTAAAAATCTGATTGAACACACTTTTGGTGCTTATAGGCCCAGCCCTCACCCATTTCTAGTTAGAAACTTCCCTGAGCTGCAATCGAAAGGCCAATTTTCACAGATATGCACGCAGTATGTTTTCTTGTAACCTGATTACCCACCCACATCTGATAGCTAGTGACTGACCATGTGAGTCCCAGTCTCAGGCTGCAATGCACTGTTTGAATTCCAAAAGTACTTGAAATATTATTTTTCAGATGTTTTTACTACTCCTCTCTTGCTGGATACTTTGAGGAACACACCAATAAAAAGTTTCCCACATGGCAGCGATAATCTGGTGGAGTAGAGTGGAATGGAGTGTGTGTGTAAAGGGTGCGGTTTAGAAGGACACACACATAAAACGTGTCTATCAAGAAGGTCCAACTACGATGGAAATTATCTGATGAAATGGCAGATGAATAACCCTGTTACAAAGAGATAAATAGACCAGCCAGGACACAGAAGCGATTCTTTGGTTGTATTTGTTTTCTCTTCTGCATGGTTACTAGCCAACAAATGGAATTACTTTGGAAGGAAGTATGTGATGAAAGCTCCTCATAAGGGAACAAATAGAATTCCCTTCTCTTCACAGCCCAGCTGAATGTACGCAATGGACTGCTCACTTTGACATTTTAATTAGATTACTGGCCACTACTTGCCCTACTAAGAATGCAATGCAGGTATAAATCTACGCACATTTGGTAAAGGTATGGCAGTCTGAGTAAAGGGGAATTTCCCTTCTAGAAGAAAGGTGCAAGTTTATTTTATTGGCTTGCAAAAGAAGCCAGTCTGCAAAGTTAAAACAATCCACTTGACAAACAATCCACCCCCTCCATCTTTTTAAATCTAATTCACAAGGGTTAAATAAAGGGTATGAAGGGTAATCTGGAATTGCACTTCACTGTGTTTCAAGAAAGCCAATATTATAAGAAAAGCTTTTGTCTCTTTGTTCATTTCCTGATGAATTTCACATAAACACTTATTTCTGTTCTTGGAATCCACTTGCGGTCATATGGTTTTACCATTCTTAATTGCTGATCCCAGCAAAAATACCAACCTATTATTTCTGTGTTTTTGCGTTTATATTTACACATCTCTTTGAAATTGATAGAAAAGAAACGACTCATTCATCGGATTATCCTACCATCCCCCTGAGAATAGCCAGGTGACATATAGATGGATGACCCTCTGCCCCCCATTTCTTGAGGAACTTGGACTAGAAGAAGATTGATCCCTGCTGGCTGTTGCCGACCACTCTCCACTTACCCTATGCATTGCCACCCTAAGTTTCTTAGTGAAAACAAGAACAAACAAAAACAACAATAATGTTTTTACCATGAGAAGGTAAAAGACCAGAAGTTGTTGGATTCCAACTCCAATCAGCCGCAGACAGCACAAAATTTTCCAGGATTATTGGAAGGGGGCCCTTTAAATGCATATGCAGCCTGAGTGGGTCTGACTGTTTTGGAACTGATCCGATGAATCCACAAATCATTGCCCTTACACATGAAGGCAAAGCTTTCCAAACTCTGTGTCGTGACATGTTAGTGTGTTGGCTGCAGTGTGTAGGCGTGTCGCGTGAATGCTCTCCACGCTCCTCCCAGGACTGGAAAGGGGTCGGTTTAACCTCTGGTTTGTCAGTAAAACTGAATTACTGTGTCACGAAATGACGCATGTCTAAAAAGTATGTCACCAACATGAAAAGTTTGGAAAGCTCTGCATTAAGGCAAAAGCCTTGCCTTTATCGTTTGTCATGTCATCATATTAACCAAATCTGGATGGCTACTTAGTGATGTATTGTTGCATTCACTATATGACGCCTTTTGGCTAGTACCCGTCATGTGACTAATTCTGAAGGTGGGAGACGAACACTGCCACCTGCCAGTGGCTACAGCCAGGAAGCCAATAGAAACAGTAACTGGAAGGTAGGGAATAATGCTGCTGCAGCAGCAACAACTGGAACGTCAGACAAGATTTTTAAAAAGTAAATATTCTTGCAACCCAATGACTTTCTGGATATATTTTTGCACGCACGCGCACACACACACACACAGACAGAGAGAGAGACAGAGAGAGAGAGATGGCTATTTTTGGCCAAAAGATCCACATGGGACAGAATTCAGTACAGCCTGAGTATTAAATATGCTTTTGGATAGAGACCAATCTGGGAATTTTCTGAATGGAACCATAAGGAACTATATGATAGATATAAGAACTGAGAATTTGTCCTAAAATAATTTAAAAAAAACTAAATAGTTTAATGACTTTTGCACATTTAAATTCTGTAGTTAAAGCATTAGAGCAGACATTTTTCCTAGGTCAGTACCTATCGTATGTTTGCTGCAGTAGTACTTTTACTGTTGATATGTATTTTCAGAGTTCATAATATAACCTGTACGTTTATTTTAAGAGGTTGAAATCTGTCATGTGCCAGTTGTGAACCGTGTTGACATTTTCATAGCTGGCAGCTTTGAACTTCTGGTAACATGATTTCCCTTCACAGAGGAAGAGAAATCCTGCCAGGAGTATATTACCCAGAAGGCAATATATACCATTCTTTGACATGATATTCACAGCCACATTTTCCCAGGGGTATAGTGCTACATGTGCAGCCAAGTGTTCCCATTGATGTTCGGTTATAGCTGGAGCATCTACAAACTGCCATCAATTCGGTTTTTTCATTTCAGGTTCTGACTCTCCAAACCCATTTACTGATGTGGTTTGTTTTCTCATTTTTGTTCCCATCTCCCTACACCTTCTGGGTAACAGCAGGTAGGAGACATTTTTGCTCTTTCATTTTCTCAAAAATAATATTCCAATCCGGGTGATTCAAATACAAATTCCACCAATGGTATTATACTAGAATTGTTATGTTCCCCATACACTGGAACCTTTAGATTTGCACGTAATTCACCACAATTTCAATGAGAAACCATTAAGCAGGTACATTGCTCTCCCACTGAAATCAATACAAAGTGTTTAGCTGGAATGTGCCCACAGATTCCACATACCTTGTTTGCATCCTTCAATCCACACTACTTATCATTCTGACACAATTCAGCAGCAGCAAAGGAAGGGGAAGAGATAGGGCCAATGGCAGAATAGGACACGCGCTGCTCAGTCCTACTGGTATTGCCACTGAGAAGACTGTGACCATGCCAACCAGGACAAACATGCCCTTTCCCCAGGGAAAAGGAACAATCACTCAAAGAGTCTGTTTATGTTCTGGCAGCTGCTTTGTGTTAGTTTTTTTCAGTGCGTCATGTACCATCTGTACAGCAAACATCTACAGGGCTGTGCATAACTAACCTCTGAGATGGGCTTCATGGGTGACGGTGAAACACCACCAACCATTTCTGCTTCCAGATGGCTACCCCTTCTCTGCTGTCTGATGGTGAACTCATACATTTCCTCCACTCACTTCTTTTGAGTAAGATTCTGAAAAAGGGGGAGAACATTTTATACTTCTTTCAAGTTACACTTGATTTGTCTGGTACATCAAAACACCTGAGCTGTTAACGGTGATCAGAGATATCTCAATGTCGGGGCAAGGGAAATCTTATGAGCAGGAATAGCAAGTGAGAAATGGCTCAGCAGGTACTGCCCCTCACAAGCTCTGCTTACCCCCACACCGTCCAGGTAAGTCACAGTGACATTAGGATGAGGAATGAGGCACTGGTCCACAGTGAGTCACTTCTGTTCACTAGTATATCTATCTTTTGGTTCCTGGTTTTGTTTGTAATATATTGGGGGAGGCCAACTTCTGCATTTTTGGAAGCCAGATTCACTACATAGTATTTCTGGGGGGATCTCTGCTCTTGGAGAGCTGCCACTGCCAGTTGGAGGAAGTACTGGACTTAGATGAATCAGTGGTCTTGCTTTGTCCATAGCTCAGCAGCAGAGCATCTTCTGTTTATGCAGAAGGATCCTGGTCCAATCCCCAACATCTAAGGCAGTGTTTCTCAACCAGTGTGCCTCCAGATGTTTTGGGACTACAACTCCCATCATTCATGACCACTGGACTTGCTAGCTAGGGATGATGGGAGTTGTAGTCCCAAAACATCTGGAGGCACACTGGTTGAGAAACACTGATCTAAGGTACAGCTGGGAGTGAACCCTGAAATCCTAGAGAGCTGCTGCCAGTCAGTGCAGTCAATACTGAGCTAGATGGACTAATGGTTTGACTTAGTATTATGCAGCTTCCTATGTCCCTCTGTATGAAAAAGCTTCAGATACTCGTTCAGAAAGGAAGGTTTGGGGTGGGGCGGGGGAATGGCAATCCCAGGGTTAAGTAAATAATGTTGCAGACTGGATGCAGATTCAAAGAAGAAAAGCAAAACAAAATCATAGCTGCCAAGTTATTCCTTTTTTTAAGGGATTTCCCCTTATGCTGAATAGGCTTCCTCGCGAGAAAGGGGAAAACTTGGCAGCTATGAACAAAATAAGCACAGTAGAATAGTCAGTCAGTTAAGCTTTTTTGTTTGGCTAGAACAACTGTGGTTATATGCACTTTGCCCAGCTATGTGACTTGGGAAGCCACAGAGATCAGGAAATGATGTCCCTAAAGACCAAGGAAGTAGTTCAGAGATTGACTCAGCTGAAGCAATGCACTTGGGAAACTTCAAAGCTTGGCTTATATGAGTCTGAGCTTTTCCATTGTGTGTTTTTGCAACAGGATCAGACATCAAAATACTATTGTTTATCAATTAGCAATATAAATTTGCTGATTTGCTTTACTTGCCTCTGAGTCTTCTTCCCTTCTAGTCTGAATCCTGGGGAGAAAACCTCTTGTGCAACATCCACTTTACCTGCAATAGAAACATAAAGAGTAAAAAGAGAATGAATCATTTTTAAAATATTTCAAAATTGTAATACTCAAAACCCCATATAATAGGAATTGAAGTTTGATTGATGAAACTGGAAAGATACACAGGCTCAGGTTTTATCTAAACTTATTCCAAGCCTTCAGACAATATGGAGCAGGTTTTCTTATTTGGCCCTGATAGTTATCCCATAGTGGCCATTGATAGCTTTATCCTCCATTAATTTGTCAGCTCTTCAGTGATTAGAAATATATTAATCCCAAGTATCTATCTTGGCCACTGACCAAATTTCAAAGGGTCAGCCATTTTTACCTTTCTTCTCTTTGCAGACTGTTGCCTAAAATTGCTCCGTGTTCTTGTTTTAAAACCTTACACTGTCCTTAAGACATCAGTTAATTCACTACATGTTCTCAAGAGATGTTCTTACTGTCAATACTACATCTTCAGGGGTTAACCAATATTGTATATATGTGGGCTTCGATCCAAATGCCTTGCATGAGCAGAAAGTCACTTCCATTTTTGCAAACCAGCTCCCCCTCCATTTTGTTATTCCCCAGTTCTGCTGCAGATCCCTCAGGCCCCACCCCAAGTTGCTCCAGAGACTCACTCAGTCTTCAGGAGTAGCTTTTGAAGGCTGCAATGAGACAGAGACAGAGACAGAGGCAGAGGCAGAGGCAGAGACAGAGACAGAGACACAGAAACACAGAGGCAGAGGCAGAGATAGAGATGCCAGAAAGCCCCATTGTGTGAACAGTGTACTGTTCATGCTTCTTTGGATCCAAACTATGTGTACATTTACCGCTTGAATATTGTAATTGTCACTAATACTGATGGGACACACAGAGACCACTTACAGGGCATGTAGTGTTGAGGGGGGTCGCTTTCCTGAGTCCTCCTTCCAAGCTACTAATCAATCACACCAGGAAAAAACAGACCAAGAACTCAGGCCAATATAAGATTCAATATTGAGAATCTCTATTCTTATTCAATCTCACTATTGAATCCTACTTATTCAACCTCACTATTGAATCTTATATTGGCCTGAGTTCTTGGTCTGTTTTTTCTTGGTGCATTTACTAATGAGAACTCCAATTTATTTAACTAATCAATCAATCAATCACAAACAGGCACCGAACAGGTTACCAGGCTTTATTGGCTTCTTCTCTGGCACCAGCTACAGAACATCAAACAGCAAGTCCAAAACACGGCATGTTCTCTCCCTCCCCCAGCAGTTTAACTCAAAGATTTATAGGGGCTGGGGAATGCTGGCAACCAGCCAGCCCCATCACATGCTCCCACTTTGAGGACTAATTGTTACCACCTGCCCGAGGGGCCCCACCCAGCAATACTTGCTCACAGGATCACTACTTCATGACATGTAGAACCTGAAAGTTCCAGAGAAGAATGAGATCACAAGGCAAGTGGAGCTGCATGCCACCCCTTCAGACAAAGTTGGGTGGTTTGATTGTTCCCTCTCAAAGGCGGCTTACAACATACCATACCTAAAAACATAATAAAAACATCAGTCCTTAAAAACTTCCCTGAACAGGGATGCCTTCAGATGTCTTCTAAAAGTCAGATACTGTAGTTGTTTCTTTCCTTGACATCTGAAGGAAAGGCATTCCACAGGGAGGGTGCCACCACCAAGAAGGCCCTCAGCCTGGTTACCTGTAACTTTTCTTCTCACAGTTAGGGAACCAGCAGAAGACCTTCAGAGGAGGCTAAGTGATGGGGGTGGAGACGCTTTTTCAGGTATACTGGGCCAAGGTCGTTTAGGGCTTTAAAGGTCAGCACCAACACTTTGAATTGTGCTCGGAAATGCTACAGATGGACAGCATTATTATTGTGTATTGTGCAACATAAACGTATAGAAGCAAACTACAATGGATTTGGGCAAAGCTCAATTACCTATGGTTATTCCCACCAGATTCCATTGGCAACTACTGTAAAACAGAATACAAATCTATGGAAGAGATCAATGTCTCACCTCTTCAAGGAATTTTATGTTTTCTCTTCACACTCCTTGCTAACAGCAGCAATCTATCACTTTTATCTAGTAGGGCAGGGAGTGAGGAGGCCTAATGATACCACCCAGTATTTCTGGGAAGATGTCCAGGGTGCTGGTTGTTTAGAGAAAGAGTTGAAACTTTTACCTCTTATGTTGCAAATGCCTAGATGGATCTTCATGCAGGGGCAACATTCAGCTGTGGGAAACAGGAAGGTACACAAGGGGAAGGGAGAACCCTCTGTGCAGTATTATAGGTGGGAAAAGATATTACAGGAAGACTACGCCTAAGACAACACAACTGGAAATTGTGGGGAGGGGGAAGGAACTGAAAATGAATGCATGTCTGCCAGAAGCTCTGTTGAGCCTACAATATTTATTAAATGAAAAAAATATAAAAATTGGACACTAGTTGACAAACAATGTTGGAGATGAGCAGAGACTTGCTGCCTTTCTTGCATCTCCCCTAATCATTGTCAGGTCAGGAAATTCCAGATCAGGAAGAAAAGGTCTGCAACATGAAGATGGCTTTTGGCTTACCTTTCCTTCTCTGTTCATTTATCTCATTCAGCAGTAAGTCCATTTGCCAATATAAAGGGCCTAGTGATCTATCTTCTGATTTATACTAAGATTTAAAAGAACATCTCTTGGAAGATAGCCGATGAACTGATGTCACAACTTCCAGTGTGTTGGCTCCCCATCTGGTGTTTAGTGTTGAGTATGGTGCTAATAAAATGATCTGGTTTACATCTATGCAGCATTTAGAATTGATCTTGGCAAGTGTCAATGGACTTACCAAAAACCAAACATTTCCCATACATTCAGAGGTTGAATCTGACGTACATGCACCAATTCCTTTACACACTTTTGGCCTCACATGTCTAGGCTAAACACTTGAAGAGGGCTACAGACTAAGAAGCACTTTTGCTGTGGAATTTCTCTGAGTTATACACAATTTTACATTGAACTGTTTTGCCTATCCCCACACATTCAAGGAAGAAAACCAAGATGCAAGCACAGCAGAGAACTATACACTATTTTCATTCAGTTCCCACCACTTCTTGGGATTTCTCTTCTCTCTGGACTCCATCTCTGTCCTTTGGGGACTTGCTAACATGAATTAGGGAATTTTGCATTAAAATGTGAACCAAACTGAATTTCTCCCTTATCCCACACCTGTGCTATTCTTCATTATAAAAATCTATGCCCACACTGCATAAAAACAGTCACAATATCAGGTTTTTTATAAACTACATTAATTAGCATTAAAGGAGAAAGAAAACTCTCAGTGACACCAATGGGAAGCCCCCTCTTCCTCAAGACTAATTGGGGAAGGATTTTTACTGAGCTCATGGCTGGGAAAGGAAGTCTTAAACCTTCCCATGGGGTGCAGTGCTGATGATTATTTCCCCTTTAGGCCTCATTTCCATACATCACTTCCATACATCACTACTGGAAAAACCATAGCCTTAACTATACGGACCTTTGTCGGCAAGGTGATGTCTCTGCTTTTTAAGATGCTGTCTAGGTTTGTCATTGCTTTTCTCCCAAGAAGCAGGCGTCTTTTAATTTCGTGACTGCTGTCACCATCTGCAGTGATCAAGGAGCCCAGTGATCAAGGAGTGATCACAGTGATCAAGGAGTGATCACAAGGAGTGATCATTGCACACTATTAACATAACATTCAGTTAAGTCCACAGACGTCACTTTTTTGCATTTCACAGCCATTTTGCCCCCATTTCCATTCTCTTCCCCAGAATGGATCACACACACACACAAACACAACCCCCTCCCAACTAAGGGTAACGCTTTATGCAGCTGGACTCTGGTCGATGAAAGCTTGTGCCATAATAAATATGTTAATGTGCTGAAAAGACTGAGTTACCTGGTTTGAAAGCATTATGGGAATTGATTACATTCAGAACACAGGCAGAAGATGTCATTCTGTCTGCAAAAGGCTTTTGAGCCAGTGGAGGGGTCTTGCTGGTGGAGGGAGGGAGCAGTAGTATTTGCTGGTGCCTCCTCCTCCAACTCCCCACAGTACTTCCCACACAGAGCAAGAGGTATTGCTGGGAGCTATAATAGGAATAAATATCAGGAAAAGTTCTCTTCTCCCCTTCACCTGTGGGAGCAAAGCTAGTTCCAAACCTATTAGTCACAAAAACTATAGCCAGTTTTTAGAAAATCTGTAAATCATGCCAAATGAAACTCTTTTATTATTATTTCTTAAAGAGTATAGAATGCCACTGTGGAGCTTTCTGTGTGTGCTCACTTTCCTATTATATTTTTATGACAACACAAGCACACTGTCCACTGGGAGAAAAATTCTTATTGAAAAGTACAAACACTCCCAACATGCCTTATACAAACTGGAAAATCAAAGTGCATATTTAACTGCTTTTCCATCTCTGCTGCAACTTTTTATAGACTTATTAATGCACGAGAGCTACAAAATGGAAGCCCTGTGCAATAACAGAGGGAATAATAATGGAGGGAATCTTATAATTTAAAAAGTTTCAGAACAATATGGCAAGAATAGTTGTGGCAGCAACCAACTTTCCACTGGATAAGATACAGAGGTTAAATAAGGTATATTTATAGCTTAATTTGCTCATATAAACCTCAAACATGTAGCTGAAGGAAAAGATTCATCTGTGTTTATTTCTCTTAAAAATTACAAGACTAGACATAAAGTCACGCTTGAACTTTAGAATATGCATTTCCTCTCTATTTTTAGATATGCCTGGGAAGTTAGAAACTATTCCTGAGTGCACTGTTCAACTAGAATATATTTTTAGATTTCCACTTGGTAGGTTCAAAAGCATTAGGCCATTTCACAAATGAATATATTTATGATTTATCTTATCTGTTGTGCTCAAGCAATCCCAGGCCATTCATGCCAGTTTTTAGCACCCTGAATACTGTTATTGATGTTAATATTTTAATGGGGTGTTTTATTTATATGTTTTATGGATATGATTTATGATTATATTATCTCTGCTGTTTTACTGCTTGCAAACTGCTTTGATCCTTTTTGGAAGGAAAGGCAGTATAGAGATAGTTTTAAGAAATAAAATAAGTGCAACACAACTGAAATAATTGAAACCATATGTTTCCTGATCTTTTCATCTACCCTGGTCCAGTACATCCATTCCACTTACATAATGCCTCTACAACACCTTATCAAAAGTAAAAAAAAAATTCTTTTATTTCACAGCCTTCCTTCCTTCCTTCCTTCCTTCCTTCCTTCCTTCCTTCCTTCCTTCCTTCCTTCCTTCCGAGTCATTTATAGGGTATTTTACTAGAATCTACGTTCAGTTTGAAGCTTCTTTGCTTTTTTCTTTCTTTTACTAGGGTCTTTTATTAGGGCCATATTTGCTGTCGGTGGAGGCAGGTTTCTTCCAGCTGGAACTCACCAGAACTCAGTTCCGGCACCTCTCAGATGGGTGCAGTGGCGGAGCAAGCTGATCGGGCCCCTGGGGCAGCATGCGTACCCTTCACCCAGGGGCAGGGCCAGCCGCCCATGGGGCGGGACGAGCCAGAGCAGGACGCTCCACGGGGCCTCCAAGTGCCTGCCTCCTCCCACTCAGCCGCCCTACAGCTGAGGGGGAGGGAGCGGGCGGACCATTTGGGGCACAGCGGAGCCTGTAGGCACCCAAGCCACCAGGAGAGACGTGTGGCTCGAGCGCACTGCAGGCCCCGTGGTGAGTGCCGCCCGGCATTTTGTCACCCCCCTCAGTGGTGACCTGCCCCCACTGCCCCCCTTTCCTTCACCCCTGAGTGGGCGCCATTGCCATTATAAGCATAGCTGCCAAGTTATCCCTTTTTTACAGGGATTTTCCCTTATGCTGAATAGGCTTCCTCGCGAGAAAAGCGAAAACTTGGCAGCTATGATTATAAGAGAACAAGGTAGGCGTTAATGGTGAGTTCCGGCACCTCTTTTTCTAGAAAAATAACACTGAATAGAGGGATTTTGATAGCAATTTGATATTGCCTTAATTACTGCAAGAAGATTACTTTGGAATTCTCATGATTTTCACTAAACAGAAACTTGAATTATTGACATATTTAATTTCAGTACTGCTTTAAAAATTTCAGTGACAGCTATCATGATTTTCAGGAATTACTCTAGAAATGGTGCTCAGATATCCTATAACCATACAAGTATACAAGAACAGCAGGACCTTAATTACATAAAGGTAAAGGTAAAGGGACCCCTGACCATTAGGTCCAGCCATGACCAACTCTGGGTTGTGGTGCTCATCTCGCATTATTGGCCGAGGGAGCCAGCGTACAGCTTCCAGGTCATGTGGCCAGCATGACAAAGCCGCTTCTGGCGAACCAGAGCAGCACACAGAAACGCCGTTTACCTTCCTGCCGGAGCGGTACCTATTTATCTACTTGCACATTGAGGTGCTTTCGAACTGCTAGGTTGGCAGGAGCTGGGACCAAGCAACGGGAGCTCACCCCATCACGGGGATTTGAACCGCCGACCTTCTGATCGGCAAGCCCTAGGCTCTGTGGTTTAACCCACAGCGCCACCCACGTCCCACAGCGCCACCTAATTACATACTTAGACATAAAACAGAAACATTTACAGAAAAGTGTAATTGTTCAGACCTTTTTGATTAGCCAGAGTTTCACAATATCTTTCTTAAATTCATCTCATAAATTTAACTAGTGAAGCTAAACTTTGTCACTGCTTCCACCAAGACCAGATCCATAATGGCTACATAAGCATTAAGCACAAAGACTGAGTTGGCATAAGTTTAAAGAAATATGCTGTACATCTTCCAGCAAGCAGATTTTCCCTTCCTCTTTGCATGATAACTTACGTGACTCTTTGAGAGTTTTACAAAGAGACAAAATGTTGCATAGTAATAATAATAAAGAATCTTGTCTAGCACGTTGAACAAATACTTGCTCTCACTAGCCCCAGTTAAAAGGGTTCTTCCATGTGCAGGACCTCTGTTGCGCACATGGTTCTCCTGTTAAAACATGGTGCAGGCAAAGGGTTTTCATTCCGTGTGGTGTGTCTCAGGGATAGCTTCATGCAATGCTAATTTTTCTAGAAAAAGAGATGCCGGAACTCCCCATGAACATCTCCCTCGTTCTCTTAGAATGGGAATGGTGCCCACCTGACAGCTGCTGGAACTGAGTTCCAATGAGTCCTGTTGAAAAAAACACACCTGGCTTCATGTATTTTCATAATGTATGCACATACTTTCTTTTCAAATTCTACTGAATGTGAATGCCTTGGGTTGATCAGTGTTCATGTACCACAGAGCACTGGTAGACCTCTGGATCAGATAAAACACTTTCGGTTGTATTTAATGTAGCAATTAGTCTCAGTCCCTTCAGCTCAAGGACTTCCACCCTCCTCCCTGCACATGTGCCCCCTAAACCTGTTCCAGGTGCTTCCTAAATTCTCTGGAGCAGTGGATGGGGTGGCAGGAGAGGGGGGGGGGAAGTCTCATTGTGCTTGTGGTAATCCTTGCACTAATAGGATGAGTTAGGAGAACACCACCCTTTGCTCTCTAAAGCTATTTCCCCTTCAATCTCCTCTTTCCACTCACGGAATTAACACCCTTCCTAATATTCTCCATGAGAAAGCATATAACTGCCATTAAAATATTCTGAGAAAGAAAATTGAGTTCAGACCTAAAATCATTCCAACACTGCACGTGTTAGGCACAGCCAGCATTTAGGTCAGGGGTGCCAACTTAAATAAAATATTGAGGCGTCCAGGTAATCAACCACAAGACGTGGCACACACATACCATTTAAATGGCAATGCTCATCAACAGGGGAGGGGCTGGCCCCCTCAAATATTTTATGGGGGGGCTTAAGGAACAGAGAGAAAGAGGAGGAGGATCTGTGACAGAATATATAACTTCAAGAGAGAGATTTTTTTAAATGGCTTACATTTAAAATGACTAGCATACAACTGGAGGACAAATGCTTAGAAAAAAAACTTTGCAATTGACCAACTGACCGATGACCTATCCTCACTTGCCACACATGAACTAGCTACATATGGCAAACTACAGAAATTAGATACAAATTTAAATGAGCAAAACCTATGAAAACTGACCAATCTCTGTCCGCTTTTCGCTTCTACCTCCCTCCTAATATTCTTGTTGTTGTTGTTGTTGTTGTTGTTGTTGTTGTTGTTGTTGTTGTTGTTGTATTGATGTAAACAAAAAGAGAGATACTACTTAAAAACCCAAACGTGGCATTTTTTTTGGAAGATCAAAGGCCACAATTTGCTTCTAAAATTATCTTCTTTAAAGGCTTCTCTTGACTCACAAAATTTCCACCTGAAACCCAATAGTAAGGAGAAATGAGCTGGTGCTCTGCCATGGGCCTTCACAGCCCAAACTTGTGTGCTTCTGTAGAAGAACGCCCTCAGTGTGATGAGGCCCACCACATTTTGGCTATTTCATTTGCGGTTTTAGGGAGTGATGCAATTTGAAGAGAGAGAAAAGTGTTGCACACTACATTGTACACATTTTGTATCCCAGGACTGAGCAGGGGATTAGCCATTTAAGAAGGTGGATTCCTGTCAAAGTCATAGCATCATGATGGCCCTGTCAAAAGTAATCACTGAAATAAGAAAATACTCCCCACACACACACACACACCTTTGAAAAATTTTACAAAAACATTCCTGGGTTCCATGAAGCAAGCCAGCTGAATTCATAACGTGTCTGTTAAGGATTATATCCACACTATAAAACGAGGAAGAAGAAATATGTACACCATTAACTTCATTAGCGGCCTAAGGGACAGCTTGTACTCAGCTTTACTCAGGTTTTATAGTGCGACTGGTCTGACATGCCAACATGCCAAGTCAAGGCAGCTCAAGCATGCAGACCAAGAATTGGTTCATACCATAGGTGCCAACTCCCAGATTGAAAAATCCAGGATCGGCAGCACACAGAGCCGGAAGTCGCACTGCGGCCATTTTGGAACTGGGCAGAGCAGCACCGGAAGTCACTTCTACGCATGCTCTGCCCATTTCCAAAATGGCCGCAGCGCCAGAAATCGCTTCTGCGCATGTCCAGAGACTCCAGACATGCGCAGAAGGAGCCTCCCCTGGCCGGTAAGAATCTGGGGGATTTACGGTTTTTAAAAAAAATCCGGGATGCCAGTGGGAAACGGCTGGAAAAACGGGGGTTTCCCAGGGAATACAGGAGACTTCGCAGCTATGGTTCATACAGTCTGATACCTCAACATGTGGTATCTGAAGCCTGATGCTCATGTGGCCAAACATTGCAATCACAGAGATAGCTATGGGTGTATCTGTGCAACTATCTGTGCACAGCCATGGGTTGAAGAACTCAGAACCAGCGCAGGATATTGTGCCATTTGACCTACCCAACTCCATTTTTCCTCTTCCTCGCCTCCCACCCTCCTCCTTTCTCCTTCCAGCTTCCCATGACATGCCTGCAACACGAGAGAGGAAATACGCCCCAGACCCACATGTATTCATTGGAACATCTGTAGAATGCCATATCAGAAGCTACATTGAATCAATTCCATATTAGGCTATTGTAAATACTTGTAGGCACACTTCAGCCAATGTTTTCCTAGGGACGGTACAACACACTGTTATTCTGTGGGACCTTTGAGTCCACAGCAGGACTTTCCTTTTTTCCAATGATGACAGCATATAAGCAAACACTGAAAAGTGTTGGATTACTCCTAGGGTAACCTTTCCTTTAACAGAGTTTGGACTTTTAATTATTGTTATGTCTTAAGTATTTTTGACACGGGAAGCACTTTCTGCACTGACTTAAAAGAGAAAGCTACAGTATCTTGTTACTCCGGCAGTACAGGTCCAGATGGTTGAATGGAACTCCAGACTTAGCTGTCTCCCTTTCAGAGGAAAGGCATGCAGGAAATTGCGCTCAGCGAAGGTATCATCACTGTGAGTTTAGTCCAGGCCAACTTTCAAAAGTGATAATTAATGAAGCCTGTGCTTTCACCTGATCAGCCTGCATGTCTTATGCTGTTTCTGTAGTGCAACATAGAACTCTTGGCCTGGAAGAATACAGAGCAGAATTCTTCTAAAAATCTTTTAAATGGCCTCACATACTAAAATTCAGCTTAACTAACTTACCTTCCCAGGCACAGCATGCACGTGCCACTGAGTAGAACCTTGGGGGGCAGGGCGGCTCCCTTCATTGAAAATTTGTGGGTGCCCCACAGAGTTGGCGCCTAGGTCAGGGACACAGGGCAGGCCAAATGGCCCACTCAACTCCATCCACTCTGCATCCCTGCAGTGCTGCCTGAGGTCTTATTCTACCTCATGGCAAGTTCTGTCCTTCTCAGAGCCTCCCTATTGTCCATTCAATGCATAGTGGCTTCAAGAAAAGCCTGTGCTGAAATGGTAGCTAGCGACTCATTATGTCCTCACGCTACTATGTATTCAATTTCTACATTCCCCTTTCTTCCCAATGGAGTCCAGGGCAGCAAACACGCAAGTGATAAAACAATGAAAACATCCTTAAAACAATTCCAATACAGATTCAGACTGCTAAAGGCGGCACCTTTCTAAGATGCCAATGGGGCAGAATTCTAAAGGATAGGTGCCACAACCATAAAAGTCCAGTTCCTATACAGTATTATTACGCAGTTGACTGGCTGATTTATTGCTTGCCTCTGATGTAGTGCTGACTTTGGGAATAAACTGGGGCAAGGTGCATCCTCCTGCTTTTGACTGGCATGTGCTGGGATTATTGCTGACTCATCCAATAAGAGCTTTCCCCATTCACCACAGTAATACTCTCATAGCTCAGAGCGAAGCTAGATTACATATATAGCTTTGGGGCATGCGCATTTGAACTAAGCTTCTCCCTAACAACTGGCACAGGAAATGTGTGAGATTTAAGACACAAACCCAGGAAGACCTTTAAACTGTTCCATTTATTTAGAGCAGCTGAGTGGAATTAACTATCCAGGCTCAGATTACATATGATGAATACAAACTCAAGTTTTATATAAATTGTCTCCATACTGTAATTATATATCTGATGACCTGTATTAGCTTATTTCCTGATCTCTCACAGCAAAATGAAGCACAATACTGGGCAGGAAAGCTGCAGACCTAAATGCAATTACAAGGGAGTAAGCCATCGGCCAATAACGCGAGATGAGCGTGCAACCCCAGAGTCGGTCACGACTGGACCTAATGGTTAGGGGTCCCTTTACCTTTACCTTTTTAAGCCCCATTGAACACTGAGGAATTTACTTCCAATGCATAGGATTTCATTGTAAATCAAGGAGGGGGGACCTGAAACCTTCCTTGTTGGACTACAACCCCCATCAGCCCTGGCCAGCATAGCCAATGGCCAGGGATGATGGGAGTTGTAGTCCAACAAACATATGGAGCATCACCCCTATCCCTGCTATAAATGAAGCAGTAGAGGGGTGAAGAACTGTGCTTACAGAGTAAACAGCATTCAGCCGATGGCCTGGAAGTTTCTAATTACATTCCCAGCATGCGCTACTCATGGCCCCTATATTCTATTCAAGGTAATAATTGGATTTCCACCAGCTGCTTGGTCATGAGCCCAGACTTGATACAGCAGTGTGTCCATAATCAAGAAGTAAACTTGGCCCCTCGGTGATATCTAATAAAAGAGAATGCAATAGGAAAGTGTCTGCCGTAAGCGCTGAAAATAGCCTCAGCAATGTCCTTTTGTTTTCACAGAGATTTTTTTTTAAGCACAAAGACACAGAGTTTCCATCTAAAAACCTAGTGGATGAGTAAAAGTCTGCAAATGCTACAACTAGTTCAGGAAGACTTCGTGCCAAAGGGTCAATTAGGACCACATGGATCAGGGAGAAAAAGGAAGCCTATATGAGCAGGGCTGGCAATCCCTTTGACACACTGTGGTTGGCTTTGCAGGCTCAAATGTCAGAGGTTCGTGCTTTTTTTTAAAAAAAAGCACAGCACTATATTTTGCCTTTTTTAAATTCAAAAATCTGAAGCAAATTTTCTCTCTCCTTCCCTCTTTACCTTGCTGGTGTTTCTATGAAGGCAAGACTACTCCACCTTGTACTAATGGGACTAATACTTTCTCATTCTGGGGTCTGGCTTTCAATATTGTCAGATGAGAAGGAATAGAATTGCCATACTTGGGGGTATCACACTTGCTGTCAGGACAGACCTTGAGGGCAGATATCATCCTGGCAGAATGAGCAAGGGGATCCCTAAGCACATCAGGACTGGCTCATCACATTTTGAAGTCAAGTACTGTAATACACATTGCAGTCTAAAAAGGGAGTGCCCCTCTAGGAGCACTAAGTCCATGGTCCCAAATACCCAGGTGCTAGAAACAAAAGATGGCTACCCATATTTCCCCCTGCATAGGAGCTTCTCCAGGGCACTTCCTGGCCATGGATGGAGAGGAAAACAGTGTGCACTAGGATGACCAGTAAGTTTTGCACTATGTAGCAGTTCTGAGATACCATCTGTTCACACACATTTCAATCATTGTGCCAACCTGCCTGGTGTGAACTGTCTGGAAAAGGAGCTTTCTGTGCCATGTGCCACCCTTACTCTTCATTTTGGAATGATAGCAGTGAAAGGGCCAAACAGTCAATTAGTTAGGGGACAAGGCAAAGTTGGATCAGGAGACAAAATGAACAGGCTCAAGCAGAATGAGATCAGGACAAGCAGACTGGTAACAACTGAGCAGAATAGTTACTGATTAGGTTCAGGAAGGAAAGGGTCGGTGCAGAGCAAGTCAAACAAGGCAGCAGGCAGGAGGTGTTAAAGGAATAGGATCTTACTGGGGCAGTTGAGCAGCTTAGCATCCCCATTCTGTTTTTTTCTAAGGGCTGCTGGGAGGCTGGAGCCAAAGAAAGCAGAGAAGCTCTCATGATCTTAAGGTTCAAAATGATCAAATGACCGTAGGTTCAAAGTGGAAAGTGACCAATCAGATGATACGCTATCTGCACACAGTTATAAGTTCAATTCCTTGCAAGAGCCAATGGCTTCATTAAAATTTAATACCAACAAACCACCACAATCTATTTGTGTCTATAATGCTGCATACAGTATATATGAAATACAGGGAACTCCATAAAAGGAGAGCATAGCATTTTTATACCTGTTTTTATATCCTGCTCTGATCAGGAGAGCTATGCTGTTACAAAGCCTAGCAACAGCACAAAAGAAAGAAAATGCTATTGCTATGTTTTGTAACAGCATAGCTCTACTGGACCGATCAGCAATGCACAATTCCTTATTAAACACAAAAAGCATCTCACTTGGGGAAGATCTAAACACCAGGGGGTGGGGTGGGGAGAGAACCACTATAAATAAGTCAGATACGGTATCAGATCTCTTTAACAAAAGAAAAAAATCTCTATGGAAATGTTTTCTGCTCTCTGGCACCATCTGGTGTTGCATGTTTATAGCACATTCAACTCGCTTTTTTTTTTTTACTAATGTAGCTGAGTCCTTGGTATCTAATGGGCAAAGAACAGTGGGAATTGTTTATTCTCAAGGGGCAAAATGAGAACTGTCTTGTTAGCAAGCTTTGTGAAGACCTTCAGGATGAAAACCTAGAACAGAACAGAACAAAGGGTTTGGAACTTAATTCATATTGAGATACAGCCCAGGCTTTTAGCCAACTGCTTGTATTCACACACAGTAAACACAATCCTTTGAAACACCTGCTTAATGTAGACATCAGACTGATGAAGGGAACAGAAAGCTCGTTCTTTTCCCAATCTTTAGACTTGACCAAGTTTAGAAGATACAGCCAGAGATGACTTGAAGGAAAAAATATATTAATCCATGAAGGCGGCAGAGGAGAGAGTCAAGCAAACAATGAAAAGAAAACATACAGCATTTGGCTGGCGTACATTTTGTTCCAAAGGTCCAAACCTGCATTTGTTCACTAAAGAAGTTGAACTGCCCGAAAGTTTCATAGTTAAGCCTGGAGTCCTATACTAGGAGACAACATTGAACTCAATGGAAATTACTTTGCATAGGGTTGGACTGAGTTAATATATTAAACATGCAGGATTTTTCACAAGATGCTAATCATCAAGTTTGGACTGCTGCTACCACTACTTCATAAGGTGAAACTCAATTAAAGATTCATAAAAAGAAGAAGCTTAAAACAATCTTAACAAAGAGTAGCAATGAACGTGTGACAGCTTCTGAAAAGCAACTATAATAGCATTAAAAAGGAATTGTTAACTCTCCATATTGGTCCATATTTAATTTGAGTCCTGGAAGAGGCCCGGAGGAACGTAACCCCCATGCAAATTGGAGGACACTTGTATATGCTTTCAGACAGCAACGTGTTTGTAAACTTTACCTAACATTTTAAATACCACTAACAATGGATAGGGGGAAAACAGAAATTGTATCCATTTTACACATGAATGAACATCATGCACTGGTGATCAAGTGCTGCCAGGTTTCCCCTGATTTCCAGGACCCGGTGTTGTCTATACAGTAGAAGGTTCAGGGCAGAACCTTATTTTAAAACTATGCATAAATCTCACTTAAATGAAAGAGTGGATAATTCCACCTTTCTAGTAGGAAAAGAGAGATAAATGGAGAAGGCATATCAATATGTTGTAAGTCATTGCAGGTTCAAACACCACAGATTGAAAATCGCAAGTCTGATGTCAGGAACATGCACAGTTCTAGGGGTAAAACCTAAGAGACACCAAAGCACATTGGGGAGGGTAACCTTCATTCTACGGCACTATCGGATACATGAGCACAGGACTGGTGGATCTAATAAGTTATCCAGCTGTTCGTTTGTTTTTTATTCTTATCCCCACTTTACGCAATTTCACTTATGTGTGCAGGGGCTCAGAACGTAACCCCCACCCAAGTTGGAGGATGCCTCTATATGCTTTCAGGCAGCAAGTCAAAGAGAATCTGGGATTAATGCAAGTTTTTCTGCCCTTTTTCAAAAGGGTTGCCACTGAGAAAATGCAAACAGATAAGACATTCAAAATCTGACCAGCAAATCCACTTAGGTGAAAAACTTACAGGAGGCAGGCCAGTCAGTTGTGATGCAAGTAAAAGACTCGTTAAGTATTTCAGTAATTTTTGTGGTTGTCTGGATTCTTGTGGATAGGAGACGGAGAACAGAATCTTGGTCTTATGTACACATCTACTGTATGTTGTGGTTGGTGAATGATGGCCAGTAATTTATAATGGATTGGAAACTACCTTCCCATTTTACAAGATGCTTTCTTAAACACCTCAGGCCCCTATGAAATATATGTTTGTGTTCCTTTGGGATATTGCACTATGTCTGCAGAGTTAGCGACAGCTGCATCTCTTTTAGTTCAGCTTTTTCAAGGCACAATGTTTTTTTTTAAAAAAAAGTTCCCACCACAGACTGGGCTGACATTTTGAAAAGCAGCAGCCCTTCTGGTAAATTGCAGCCAATGCTCATGACACATCACTACCAGTCAAAGGTGTGAAGGAACTTCAGTGACGTGTTACTTGTAAATGCACAGAGTGGTGGTATATTGAGTATTGATTCAAGACAGCTGCAACAGTAACCCGACATGGTGGATTCTGAGCTGGAATGTAGCTGCCTTGAATATATTCAGCCCTTCCCTACAAGAAAATCCCCACCCAGTTTATAGCGAAAGACAAGTTGTTAGCACTTCTAGAAACAGAAAAGCTAGAGTGCAACAAGAGGTGCATCACAATCTGGTTGAGAGACCTCAGTTCCTTCTTCTGCTATGGGGTCAACTCAGATGAAGTGCTGAGCTGGCAGCTGAGAAGATAAAGGCTAAAATCCTAAACACACTTACCTGCAAGTAATAATTGCATGGGACTCAGTAGGACTTATGAGAAAACATGCGTGTAGGATTTCATTGTAAGGATACAATCCTATCCTCACTTACATGGAATTACCTACCTGTGATGCTAATTGAACCATGCCAAATCACATTGTGGCTTGTTTTTAACTACAGGCATGAGGTGATTTTATGTAGGAGTGCAGCATGGGGGTGCCCTCACTCCAATTTCAATGGGAAAAACCCTGCAATGTTGCAGGTAGTGCCTTTGGAACCAGTGGGGAATATTCTTATTGTGGTGTGGGAGCAGTAAATATCCCTGCCCTGCATGCTGTGTACCCCAATTAAAATTGCCCTCAAGTGCATTATTTTTTAACCACATTATGATTGGGAGTGATGCACTTAGCATCATGTGGACTTAGGCCCTGAGGAGACATGCATAGGACTGGACTCTATGTCATTGGTATGAGCTTTCATGTGCATGCACACTTCTTCAGATCATGCATACACACGAAAGCTCATACCAATGACAAACTTAGTTGTTCTCTAAGGTGCTACTGGAAGGAATTTTTTTATTTTGTTTCGACTATGTCAGACCAACATGGCTACCTACCTGTAACTGGATAATAATGATTCACCTTGTGACATTTTTCAGTGAGAAACAGAATGAAGGAAAGCAAATCTATTGCAAATTCAAGATGTTATATAAAATATAAAGTGGTTGTGGTGGCAGACCACCTCGTTGGTTACCCTAAAGCAACCCCGAGACATGCTGCTTCCTGTTTTGCTTCAGTTATTTAGCGGGACAGCTAGAAAAAGGATTTTTGAAAAAGCTCTAGTCTTGCTCTTTTTGCATGGAACATGGAAAATAATGCTCATTTATGTCTTAATGTGCCATAGAAGTTGGTTTTGAAAGGGAAATGCTGGTGTGGCCACACCAGAGCTAAAATGTTTGGGGATGACCGCATTTTATATTAACAGAGAAAAGCATTAATCTGAATTACACCATCAAAGAAGGCCATGTGAAAATACCAATACCTCAGTAAAAGCCAAAATTACACAGTTGAGATTCTTGTAAATAGTTGTGTTTTTTTCCATTTTCCAGTAATGAATGTCTGCAGCAACACTGCCGTCTAGAGAGCAGCTCTGTAAAGATCAGGGAGTTGATCGTGAGAATAGAGATTTTGTCAAGTCAAACAAAGGGACACGGGTGGTGCTGTGGGTTAAACCACTGAGCCTAGGGCTTGCCGATCAGAAGGTTGGTGGTTCGAATCCCCGCAACGGAGTGAGCTCCCGTTGCTCAGTCCCAGCTCCTGCCAACCTAGCAGTTCGAAAGCATGCCAAAATGCAAGTAGATAAATAGGTACCGCTCCAAGCGGGAAGGTAAACGGCGTTTCCGTGTGCTGCTCTGGTTCGCCAGAAGCAGCTTAGTCATGCTGGCCACATGACCTGGAAGCTATACGTCGGCTCCCTCGGCCAATAATGCGAGATGAGCACCGCAACTCCAGAGTCGGTCACGACTGGACCTAATGGTCAGGGGTCCCTTTACCTTTACCAAGTCAAACAACAACAATAACAGTAGTAACAGACGAAGAGCCGTAATGGGATTTCTTTGTCATGTGTATGAAATGTGATGAACATCCCTCAATGAGCAAATCTCAGGTTGCAGCTTATCTGAGTTGCAGCCCTATCCCATCTCATCTGATTTTTGTAGGACTATAAGATTCCAGCTCTGCATGTGCTTAGCAGAAAGTGCCCAGCCCTACTGAGTCCAATGGGGATATGTGTGTTGAGGACTGTAGCTGCCGATGTGTGCTTTCTGTCACTTGTGTTCTCTCTGCGATGCAGAGTGCAATCTATAGATGAGCTGAAGCTAAGAGATAGTGACTTGCCCAGTGCTGAACAACAGCTCTGTGGAAGAGGTAAGGCTTGAACAGAAATCTCTTGGGTCATCACTGTAATGGATTCAAGCCTGTATGCCAAATGAAGCCTGGCTTCGATTCAGTGCTTGTCCAGCTGCCAGGAGAGGTGTGTTCTATTTCGAGGAAAAAAGGAAAACAACCACTGCCCCCATTCTAATTTGAAACCTAATTGAATCAATTATTAAATTAAAATTTCCTAAATACAGTTCTTCGCAGATTCGTGCCAAAATGGAAATGCCAGTGGCAGTCGTCCTGAGATGGAGGCTCTAATGTATCCTTCTGTAAACAGCTGCTCTGTGTTTCATCATGGACTTTAGCGAAACCATATTAAAACAAAGGAAAGCACATTAAACACGAACATTCTCATGGCACATAGCAATATTTCTGAGGTGACTATAAAAGGGGCTGGTGTGTGTGTGTTTTTAAAAGACTTATATTGGGAAAAGGGCCTGGGTGTTGAGCCAAAAGCACTCATAATTTATACCAGTTCTCAACTATTCCCGCTGTTCAAAGATTGCTTCAGAGGACACAGCTGTGCTGTTGTTGTTAAGGACAGCTAAGAAATGCCCACAGATTGTGGTCACCCATTACCAACTGTAATGTAATAGACTCTAATAGGAAACAATAATTCCTAATGGACAAAGTAACCAAACTATGTACTGTAGTCTTGAGTTTGGGAACATTGTGTTTCTCTGTGTGTTTTTTTTTTCTAAGTCTGAGAGGGTATACAAGATGAGTTGGGCAGCAGTCTTCCTCCCCTGAATTGCGGGGAGGGGTTTGGAACTGCTTGCTGCAAAGACCATGAATTTCAGTGAAACTGGACAAGGGGAATAACCACCGCAAGCACCACAAGAGAGCTACTTTTAGAAAAGCAAGTAGCTTTATTTGTTTTCATTTCTCATGTAGTCACCAAAAACAACAAATCAGTGCCTGTTAGGACACTTTTATTCTTCTTTCAGTATCTGGGACTTTAACCAGAGTCCTCAATAATAATCGGCTAAAAATTAACAAAGGGGTGGGTACAGGGTTTTGCTAATAGAAAGCAACTTTTCTGGCAGGGATGGAAGAGGAGGAACCCATCAACGGCATGGGCAACAGCAGAGTGCTTGCCTATTCTCTCTCTCCTCCAAAAGTTGACTAGAAAAATAAATCCACTTAGCTTGCTCCAGTTAGACCCTCTCTAAATCTGTTGTTCTGTTATATTGCTTCCTCATTTCCTAGCTTCTAATGGGACTTGGTGCTATAGAGTCAGTGAACTCAGAGCTGGTTTTTGTCGCACCCAGAATACTCACACAAGCACTCCCAACCACAATGTAGTCACACAAACAGAGACTTCGTAACTAGATTGCCTCTCTATGGTTAAATGCAGTGACAACGCCTACCACAAAAACTTGTTGGGAGACAATTTGTTGACATGGTTGGCCAGTTGTTTATGCTCCTTAGGCGTTTCCTAAAGATTAAACTATCTTGTGTTTATTATTTATAACGTGTTTTTCTGTCAGTCTCAGAAACCATCCAAATGGTTTTGCGGGTGAGGAGACATATCCATTTATTTATTTATTTCAAAATGCATCACACACTTTCCTGTCAAAACAGGAACCAAAAGTGGGAGAGATAATTCAGCGATTCCAACAACCGCAGTCACGACCAGCCCAGTCAGCTTGCTGCCTGAGGCAAAGTACAAGATGGCGCCCTTCCCTTCAGTTCCATGAGCAGAAAACAGACTTTAGTGCCAGCTGGATCTTTATTGAATCTGAATCAATCTATCTTGAATACTAGCAGGGATTATGTTTTCTACTGCCCCTGAGAGCAGTAGGCTAGCTTAGGGAGCTCACAGGGCAGTTCTGTCCTCCAATATCTTTTGTGATTTTTACCTACTGTATACTGGTAATGAAACTAACTCAGCTAAAATGAGATGCATTAAATTGATTCTAAATTAATGAAAGTAGGAAGCAGGAAAGTACATTGTTTTTGTACTGTGCAACTTGAGTAATTTTTGTGGTGTGAACTTACTCTCATTTTTGACCTAAGGCATTAAGTACATTGGATTTCCAACTCCACTTGGCTCATATTGCTAATGTGAGATGTATTTACAGGACTGGGGAAGACCTCCGCTTCACACCACCAAGCACTGGCAGACACCATGATGGGGCTGCACCGTTCACCTGACCTCCTTCTGGATGAGTCACTGAGGCATACCAGGACAAAGAGAGGGAGGCAAGAATGAGGTTGGTATGGTGTGAATATGGTAGCAGGTTCACGGGATTCACTCCACCAGCAAGTGTGAACCATCCCTCCCTAGTATGCAACAGCAACTCAGAGGGAGGTCAGGTGAGTCCTACCTCACTGTTGGCTATGTCAGGAGTGGCTGCTTGTCACAGAGAGCAAAGGCCTAGAGCAGGGATGGGGAACCATGGCCTTCCAGATGTTGCTGGACTACAACTCTCATCAACCTTGTCCAATGGCCATGCTAGTTGTGCCTGATGGGATGAGGACTGGAGGGGTACCTAAGCTAGGTGGACCAATAGCTTCAGTGGACCAATACAGCAGCTTAATTTGTCCACCAGCTGTTTTCTTCCTACAAACACTTCCTCCCCTTAACAGCTGCAGGTTTTGCAGAGGCAGTATGTATTTTTGCTTCTTCTTTTTCAGAGGTCATTTGTGTTCATAAAAGGGCCTGCCGGGCAAAGTTTGGGTGGCCTTACATTACATTATGAAACATTGGCTAATTATACTAATTAAATATTCTACAAATAAAAGGTGGGAAGAAGAAATGCTAGAATGAATTCTTTGCATTTCATTAAGCAGGCCCATCTTTTCTGTTTTTATGACAGATTGAGGTTTTTTTTAAATTATTATTATTTTTAAAAAACCCTAATTTTCCAAAGTGGGGTAAGGAATAATATAGGTCAAGCCAAGTTTTGCAGGATATATAAATCCTTGCATAAATCCATTTGATGGGGAAAAAAATCTTTAAATCTCCAGCTTCTAGGAAAAGAAAGCATGTTGATCCTGGCATTGAATGCTAACCATCTACATACCATTTTTCCACGAACTACCAACAGAATAAGCCAGTTAGGCACATTTTCTGACATTCTTGCCTGTGAAAATCCTGCGTGTAGGGCGGACACATCAAGCTTGCCTTATTTATTTACAGAGCTCTGGCTTTACCAAACCCATGATTTAAATGTCAGAGAGAGCTCAGATTTTGGGGGGGAGGGGTGTTTCGACTTCATCAATGCCTTTTTCACAGAGAATCTTGAAGATGTCAGTCTTGTGCATTCCTGTAAAAAAAACATTCTGAATGCCAACAGCTAGAGTTTTTCCACTTTGCAGAGCACCCTTCCCCATCCTGTTGCTTCCCTACAGCTGCCATCAGGCCCAGCCAGCATGGCCAATAGTCAGGGATGGTGGGAATTGTTGTCTAGCAGGATCTGAAGAGCACCAGGTTGGGAAAGGCTGTCCTACCAATGGAAGAATGAGGGGGATCTTTTCCATGCAGAGCAAGCAAGGACTGAGGTCTGGTCCACTATTAACTTGTGGGACTCCAGCTGTTTTTATCTCTGGGACTATTTCTGCAAAAAGCATGCATACAGAAAAATGCCTGGAATTGTGTCACAAGCATAGCTGTCAAGTTTTCCCTTTTCTCGCGAGGAAGCCTATTCAGCATAAGGGAATTTCCCTTTAAAAAAAGGGAGAACTTGACAGCTATGGACAAGGTTGAACAGTGGTGTGGGCAGAATCGACATAGTTAATGGCCCTACTCCCATGCTGTTAACAGCAAGTTGTTAATAAATGAAGCCACTTTTTCTTGGCATGGAGAGGAACTCCTTTGAAACGCTTCACCTGCTTTATTTTTGCATGTCAAGAAAAAGAAACAAATTAGTGGGTTTGGGGGGACACCTTTTGCAGGGTTGGATTGCCCAGTCTCACTGTGCTAAGTTAGCAACTCACAGCTGTGGGACAAGCAGGAATTCGAAAGGGGCTGCATTTCACAATCACAGCATGCTGCAAAAAAATGAGACCAGCTGAAATTCTGCTTCTCAGTTATGTGTTAAAGATGCAGGAGCCCAGTGATGAATAATGTATTACAAGATGCAAATTTTCCCATATGACAAAACTAAATTTCATTATAAGTCAAACTCAATTGCCCTAAAATGTTTATTCCATTTTTTATTATTGTAATTTATTATACGATGTAGGACTCTGCTGTGTCAGGACACTGATATTGTTGTAATATCTGAGGATTTTATATTGCTTTTCCTGTTTTATTGTTATTTGTTGTGGATCTTGGGTTTGGATTGTCCCCCAAGACTCCCTAAAATATGGAACGAAAGTCCCAGTATTAATCTGCTTTCCTATAACCCCATGTCATCCAGTATGAATTTAGATTTTACAAATATTAAGCATAGAAATGCTTTTTAAAAGAGAAAAGGAATTAACACCCCCCTTCATATTCTCTCTCTCTCTCTCTCTCTCATATACCCAACACCACTTCTTTGTCTTAAAGTTCCAAGTTATGCTGACTGCAGGTCTTTCTACAATTTAATTCAAACTAATTCTGACTTGTCAGCATCTGATCAAGATATGACCTACATCTGCCACCCAGCTCTTTATTTTTGTGAGCGGCGAGCATGAACACAAAACTTCACACAAAACTCAGAAGAAAAGAAAACTGCCCATGCTAGGCTAGAATTCTTAACAGGTTGACTAGGCCTTCAGAAGCTGAGGCAGAAAACACACCACCTTCCACCACCTTTATGCTATGACTCCTCCCACATGTATGCACTAAACATTGTCTGCCAATTTTGAACTCTTGGACAGGGAAACAAACTTCACTTTTCTCCAAACAGCCAATGTTGCCGCTCAAAATTTGCAATCCTTCTAAAATCTGAACTGAGGGTAACTCCCCACCTGGGGGTGGGGGTAAGTTGCAGATATACTTTCTGTTGGTGCAGAGAGTCCCCCCCTCAGTTTTCTTTCCTCTTCTAGAGGAATAAAGTCCTCTATGTGGAATGCTTCCCTGTCCAATATGTGAATTCATAGCTGCTGTCCAAACTTCCCTAAAATAGATTTTGAATGCTGCTATTGACTAGTTTATTTTTCAACCAAGTTTAGGATTAATAACAGCTTTGGGATCTCTGTGCGCTAGACAAGCCAGTTGGATGACTTCACCAATGGCAATACCTAGTGGAGCCCACTGCAGTCAAATGGAGCGCTTCCATTCACCTCTGTGGGCTTTGGGGTGTCTCCCAAGATGACACATGTGAGTGACAGTGTTTTCAAACAAGCATGATAAGGGAGGTAATTTTAATCTGGAGATCTTTATAGTCTGGAGTAAATAATATAACTCTACATAAAGAGAGAGGAGAGGGAAACACCACAAAGCCAATATCACTACTGAACTTCTAGATGGAAAGATAATATGATAGATAGATAGATAGATAGATAGATAGATAGATAGATAGATAGATGATAGATAGATAGATAGATAGATAGATAGATAGATAGATAGATAGATAGATATAGATCTAGGCAATGCTTTTTTCTGGGGGTACATGGGGGTACGCATACCCCTAAACATTTTATGTTTGGCCTCATTGAGGGGCAATATTTCAATATGAGTAGGAATATGAGACTTTACCTAAACATTTTTTAAGGAAAAAAAGCACTGGCTCTAGAGTAGTATATCCCAGATTTTGGTATTTGGGGCACTGTTGTTTTCTGTACTAATATTCAAGGTACTCACTAGGATGAAAACAGATATACACAGGAGTGGGTGGCATGGTGGGGCAGAGCTGTGGAGCTACCCAAAACAGGTGTCACAGCCATTTACCTGGATGGTGTATGAGCAGGGCAGGGTGGGAGTGAAGTCAGGGCCGCACGGGCGCACTGGTGGAGCCAATTCAGCACTTCTGCTGGTGTGTCCATGCTTACCCTCCTCTGCCCACCCAGTCCCCGTGCTGGTGGGCAGCAGCAAGGCTGGCATCAGGAGGGCAGCTCAACAGCACCACCCCACTGCACCAGCTCTCCTGGACACACACACACACACATGCAACTGGATCCCAGAATACAGGGCAGGCATTTTACTTCCTGCAGCTGAAAAGCCCAATATTGCAACCTACCATGTTTCTCCTATTTTAATACGTAGTCATAAAGTAAGCCATAGCAGGGTTTTTTTTTACAATTGCGAGAAATAAGACGTACCCGGAAAGTAAGCCATGGTGTCGCCATTGTCCCCGTCGCCAGTGAACCAGCGAGGGGTGCGGAGGGGGGGGGAGGCACCTCTTGCCGGAGTTCTGCCCTGCCTGTTCCTGACGCAATGGGGAGACCAAAAGGGAGAGGCGCGAAAGAAAAAGACGCCTCTTCCTGTTCCTGACGTGTGGGAGCAGCAAACCAGCGAGAGGCGTGGGGGGGGGAGGCGCCCCTTACCAGAGTTCTGCAGCCTGCTTCTGGCATCCAGGGAGCCAGAGAGTGAGGGGGGGGGAGACTCCTCTCTCCTGAATCCTGCCAGAGCACGGTAGTCTGTTGTTTCCTCCTTTGCTCCTTTGTCAGATTTCAGGGATCAAGGTCATACTTTCTGGACAATGGTGGTGTTTTTTGGGATCCTCCAAGCCCCCCCACACAAACCCCTGTAGCTCAAACTGCATCAGAAAATTTCAGTGCATCTGCCTTCCTTCCTTCCATATGATGGTACCACCTCTTATATCTTGGCAGAGAGGACTTAATGGCACATGAGGAATGCTTGCTCTGAGGAGCATAGGCCTAGTTTAGATATAACAGATAGCCGAAGTTTAGCCTCCTTTCTCCCTCTAGTGCTTGTCAGAGGAATAGTTTGGAAGAATACACTTCCCAGTTAAAAACTAGCCAGAGTTTGGAAAGTGCAGTTGGTTTAAACTTTGGTATATTGGTACAAGCCAGAAACAGACACCAGAGGAATAGTTTAAAAGAATACATTTTAAACCATTGTGTTTTCCCCCGCCTAAGCCAAAATAAGGATGCTTGAGGGTGAAAGGATACTCTTTGTGAATTCTGTTATGAACTGACCTGATCCACAGCTCTTGGGTCAATGTGAGGCTCATAAAGTGGTAATCCTGCAGATTTAACATTTCTATGAATTTTGCATTCTAGTTATTGGAAAATGTGTCAAAATATCTATTTAAATATGTGGAAATACACGCTCTCTTCTCAAAGTATGTTTGGAACTGCATTTTTTTCAAGAAAGTATTTTAAAATATATATTTAAATATATAGATTTCTTTTTTTAAAAATGACAGATTAATGCAGGAAGAGGAGGGAATGTGCTTGTGAAAGGACATATAAAAAACTGACAATGGCTGGGAACAGACTGATCTGTCCTCCATCCTAGTTTAAAGACATAAAAACAAACTCTGACTACTTTAAACATGGACGGTAGATACTTCCAGTCTCTTGTCTTGTACACATAGTGCTATACCATGGTTTAGTATTACATCCAAATTATTTCAACATGGTGGTGTGATTTTCTCCCCAAAAGGCTCTTGAGTCCCTCCTCTTGCCATATAGTTTAGTAACTGCTGATCATGGGATTTTAAAGTCTACTGCTGTGTTTAAACAGTACTTACAAGAATCTCCTTTCATCCTTGGGCAGAACAGTGCTGAAGGCAAAAGAAAGGAAACCATAAAAATTATGGAATGCAATTGTTGTTTTTTGCAGTTTCAAATTTAGCTAAAACCAATCAAGTAGACATTTCAACAGAACAATAAATCCACAAGCAAAGGCCACCTGCAGATCAATCTGTTACATCCTTGTGGGGAAAGCTTTGAAACAATATAAATTTGTGGGTGGAGAGGAGAAGCTTAAGCCAAACCAATGAAGAAATTATAATTTGTGAAGGAATCACTGAAGTCTTGTCTTTTAGCCATCCAATGTAGGCCAATATGAAGTCTGAAAGAATAGCCAGCTGGCTCAAAGATTTGGACATCACTGAGTGGGCAACTCTTCCAATATCTGAATGTGTGTTTAACCTTCCAGTGCAGTTTTGAAATCAAAACTCTGCTCTTTACTCTGAAATGCTAACTGAATTGACTGGGAGACATCAGATTATTTTTTTAACAAAAATTAACAAAATTTATCGTGTAAGAACTTCTTGTGATTTTGGGCCACATGAATTAGGAAGTAAAATGTGTGCACTCATTGACTGGGACTTTATAAAATATTGCTTTGATTCAATTTCTGCTTCTGTTGGCATTTGACAGATTGCCTTATATCCTCTTTAATTGACTAAGTTCTACCGGTATTTACTTCTTTAAAAATAAAAAAAATAAAAAGAGCCCTTGATTGGGGGAAAATAAACAACCTCAACACCACCCTGTGTACAGAAGCTCGGATAGCCTCCGTCACTGAATCAGCCAGTCCAAAATCAGAACCAGATGGTAATTGCTAGGAACAAAGATGAGGTTTCAAAGAGAACAGATTCAATGCATTCCACAGTTCATAGTGTACTTTTTCCACAAAAGATTAACGGTTGCTTTAAAGCCATTGTATTTAGTGAAGTTGCGTATCACACAGCTACCTAGAAAGTGAAGCAATCCATTCTTCCGAGTTGAGGTCATGCAAGATTTCAGTAAACAATCAACTTTGATTTTCTGGGATCTTTGTGTTTTAAAAAAAGAATATGTCTGTCACATATTATATTCTGAAGTTCTGTTGATGGTTGAGATTTTGCTAAGTGCTGGAAAAACCTTAAATAGCTCCTATTAGCACTGCTGGGATTTCTTACCTGCAGCTGAGTGGCAGGCAAAATGTTTTGCAATTCATTTGAACTGTATTATAATCAAGTCTGGAAAAATCTGTGTTGTAGTATCAGATGAAGTTATGTTATCAGATAGCTCAGCGAGTCCAGGACTAATTTAGATGATCACCTGGGAACATCAGAGCTCCTTAGAAAATGGTTTGGATGCAATATGATACATCCATTGATGGATATGAATGGTGACAACTAATAAAAAGTGACCTGGCCCCATGTTACGTGCCAGCAAACTTTCTGGAGACGTCGTAAGGCCTAATACACACTGCTTTAGCTAAGCAAAAAGAGGTATGTTTTGAGGGGACATCATTTCACATTTTAGTAGTTGGGGAGGGGGTACTTTGAAGTGTCATTGCCCTCTTTTGTTAACTGCTGACTCCCTAAGCATGGAGATAGGGAGGGATAAATTGGAAGGGTGTCCTTTGACACGGAGGTGTTAAGTAAGTCCACATCTTACTGATAGTCTGGGAGTAGGGGGCAATGACCCTCCCCTTCCTCTGAGTCTACCTATCAGCTGGATGTAGGATCATGGCCAGAGAACATGATTTGTACATACTAATTAAACTGTGCATTTTTCAGTCCCCATGGTTGTCAATGGCTGAAATCAGAGTAAGCGTTTTTGCTTTCCCATTGAAATAAACAAGCCTTAAGGAACAGTCCTAAAGGCGGCTGAGAAGCTATTGGAAATTATGGAATGATCACTCGTATGGTGGAGAGCCAACACTGTGGTGTTGGCTAAAACAAGGTGTGTCAAGGATGTCAGAGGATGTCAGAGGATCTACCCTCCTTCCTCCATGACCAGGCATCCCCAAACTTCGGACCTCCAGATGTTTTGGACTACAATTCCCATCTTCCCCGACCACTGGTCCTGTTAGCTAGGGATCATGGGAGTTGTAGGCCAAAACATCTGGAGGGCTGCAGTTTGGGGATGCCTGCTCCATGACACACACAAAAACACACACACAATGGTTCCCAAACTGCTCCAGCCCTGAACTGGCATCATTAATTCCCTTACATTGACACAGGATTGCTCTGTTGAAAAGTATTTAACCATAGTTGTTAAAGTGATCCTATTTAGTTGATCACCTAGGATCTTTGGGAATGGAAAAAGTAACAAATCAAAACAAATTAACTACCAAACATTTCACAATAAGGGACAAAAGTTCCATATTCTCTTTTAATAAAATCAGGCTTTCATTAACTCAAAGTCTTTATCATGGTAGTTGCCAGTCACATCTCCAAACAAATGTTCCCCGTGTCAATTGAATCCACATTTTTGACACAGCTTTGTATTTTACAGGTTCCCACCCCCCGTGAATTCTAGAACTGTAGTAAAATTATGTAACAAGGGACAAGTGGTTTAAACCGCATTTCTGACATTTGCAAACTTGCAACGCTGCAAATTTGGTGAGGATCGGAACATAATCTTCAAATTCATATAAAATGCTGTAGTGATGGAGTGTTGCTTAGCTACTCAACCACCTCTTATACTTTATTTAGTATTTAATTTGTATGCCACCCTTCATCTGTAGATCTCAGGACAGTTCTCAATGTTAAAATACAATATAAAAACACAAAATGTGTGATAAAAAGAAGAACAAAACCACAAAGTAATAAACATCTCTCTCCCCCACCCCCTCCCATAAACACATTTAAAAGATGTTAATCAGTCAAAGGCTTGGTTGAAGAGGAACGCTTTTGCCTGGTGCCTGAATGTAATAATGAAGGTGCCACATGAACCTCTTTGGGGAGAGCATTCCACAAATGGGGAGCCACTGCAGAAAAGGCCTGTTATTGTGTTACCACCCTCTGGGCCTCTCATGGAGGGGCCTTAGAGAATGGTCTCAGGGTCCAGGTAGGTTCACATGGAGAGATGTGATCCTTCGTATATACCGTAGGAGCACTGGCTCATGCACAACTGAAGGTTTCACATCATCCAAATTTGTTCATGAGCCCAGTGACAGATCAACATGTAACCACATGGGGAATCAATAAGCACATGAAACAGGCCTTTGTCACCACTGTTTCTGCTCATGCTACACCATTTGAACTTTTCCAGTGCTTGCTTTTCCGTTACTGAAGATCTATAGAAATACAGTCCATATCTATATTCATGAGTTGCCTCGGGATTTCAGTATGACTTGCGTATGGCTAGTCTCATTATTATTTTTGCCTGGTACAACACCTAATAAGGAATCAGAAGTACAAGCGTACGCAATATGTTTCAGCAAAAAAAAGACTTCAATGAGAAGCTTCATTGCAAAACTTGAGTTTTTCAGCAAGTAAGATAGCATTCAATTAGGACTCAGTGAGGGCTCTGAGTTTCTTTTACACTAAAGATGTTACATTAACATAGCTGTACCTCACAGTACTTTCCTGTACAGCAATGAACAAACAGGAGGGGCAGTGAATCGGGTCATTCTAGGCAGCCACTTATTCTGCCAGACCTGCTACCATGCTATTGAGGACCTTCTTTGCTTTAAATTGTGCAGCCCCTGGACGTTTTACTATTAAATATTCTATTAAAAAGAGGAGGAAATTGTTCTAACAATCTGTCTTTCTTGGGCCTCACAGATACGCTTGCTTTCTTCACCACATTGCTTTTGCAGTTTCCAAACCACACATGTCCAGTTTGATGTGGGGTAGGGGGGAGGTGAGATCCAAAATATTGAAGACAAGGATAAAGAGCTAGTTTTAACAAGGTGAATAATGGGTATTCACTCAGCAGTGGTATCATGATAGCCTGGGGTAGAACATGGGAGATAACTTTCGCAGATGTGTTTGGGTGTTTGAACAGAAAGGGAACAGCGAGAGATTTTGAAATATTGGGCAGTAAAAAAGCAGTACAACCTTGGCGAGATTTTGAAGGAATCAAAGCATATCCCCAAAGCTTGTTGACTCCAAAAGGTGGGAGGGTGGCGGCAATGTCCACAGGAGTGAAAAAGGAGAAGCTGGCTAACATTTGGGAACATGAACACAAGAGTCCCTGTAGCTTGTGTGTAGGCAGAAGGCCACACCTGGAAAAAAATTATGTTGGACTTCACACAGGTAGAGCAACACATCAGACTGCAGTGTGATATTTGTGAAATAGCTTCAGTGCCCTGTGATTTCACAGCAGGAGGATTCAGAGTATTGCTTTAAAATCTGTAATTTAGGTGAGAGAACCTTCCTAGCATAAACTGGAAAAGGCCTATGTTTTTCACTCCTCTGATTGCCTCAAATATTACCCCTGGCAAGCTAACCTGTCTCTCTTCAATTTCTCAATGTACAGACTGTGGTTGTTGAGTATTTGACTATATATATTTTCTTGTGATGTGCGAGCTCCCCCTGGTTTAGTTTGTGACAAGCTCAAGCTTTCTGAGCTTCCTTGGCAAGTGTTCAAAGAGAGCTCTTTGTCTCCCTGATAGCTTTTTCCCAGGTTCTTAACATTAGTACCTATAAGCTGTACGTAACATTAGTACATATAAGCTGTTGGTGTCTTTCTCCTATGCGTTATTGCACTGCCACCAGGAAACTAATACATGGTCAGGGCTGAAGGCAGCCCTGTTTAGGGAAGCTTTTAATGTTTAATAGATTATTGTATTTTAAAATTCTGTTGGAAGCTGCCCAGAGTGGCTGAGGAAACCCAGACAGATGGGCGGGGTATAAATAAATAAAGAAATTATTATTATTATTATTATTATTATTATTATTATTATTATTATTAGACTTGCTCCCTAAAATGAATACACATGGATGCTTCCATTTTCTGATTGGAATGAAGATCTATAAATAACATGATTATTCTATACTTCCAACTACCGAACACTCTAGTGTGGCGACTCAACCACTTAGATCTGCGGTTGGGCAACTGGCACTTTTACAAGTGCCACATTAATGTTTGCCTGCACTTTCGAGAAATTGGCCCTTTAGAATGGCAGCATCTGCACTTTGGAACTCCCTGCATATTGATATTGGGCAGGTACTTTTACTGTACTGTTTCTGACATCTGCAAAAAAACAACAAAACTATTTGTTCCAACAAGCCTATGCATTCATGTAGTTTCAACACATAGTCTTGATGCAACTTGTTTTGAATTACAGTATTATATTTATTTGTATGCTTAATGGTATTTTTAGGCCATTCATTGTAAACCACTTAGAGGTGTTTTGTATATCTGTCTTGTTAAATAAATAACAGAAAAGTGTGTGTGTGTTATTCCAAATCAAAAACATTACAATTCACTTCACTTGCACAACATGATGGCGTGGAGCCTCTTGAAAGCTTTCTCCTTTCCAGACTGAAGCAGGAGAGAGAGACCTACATCACAATGGGGATCAACCATGAAATTTGCTTGCAACAGCAAAAGTACACAGGGTGGGCTTACACAAATCAGTGGCGTGGCTTACATGGTTCCTAACTTTTTTGTAGGAAGTGACAACTACTAAGTAAAACAACAACAAATAAAATAAAATAATAAAACATATTTAATCCTAAAATAATACACATTATTAAATGCCTTTTTGGTACACCTTTTTATACAAGAACTGCACTGCAAATTTATCAGAAGTGTAAAATTCAAAAAATAATTGCATACACTATTAGTCTGAAGATGAGCATCAGATCAGTTTGTATTAGAACTGGCAAAGCATGACTTCCTCGTTTTCCAGTTTTACTGCACTACTACTGTACAAATATGTGTGGTGGTACAGCAAATTGAATTCTCAGCAAATAATGGATCACACAGTTGCTTCATCTTGTCCTTGTGAAGAAAAAAGTCAAAGTAACACACCCCTTGTTACTACTGAAGGTGATTTCAATTCGCCTGACCCTGGGATCCTTGATGATTAGGTGCAAAAGGTGATGTATAAAAATATGAGTGTGCATTAATGATCTATACTAGCATGGACTTGCTTAATTCCACTAGTGTTCCCTGAAGCAGAACCTAATGTCATGGCTGCTGAAGGTTAAGAACCAGATAATGGTTTATGGAAAATGAATGTTCTTCCAACACATGATTTTATCCCACACTATATTTCCTAGCATTTTAGCCATCTATGTTTTAAAAAATATTAAATAATGGAGTTTCCATTACTTCCCTAGGGAGAAGTAACTTTAGAACTTCTTCTTTTTGACTGAAAGTAATTTTAGAATATTCACCCATGGCCAGTGGGATGCATCAATGAGGTAATGGATCTAAATACTTCTGCATTATATGTTAACTTCACTTGCCTTTGTTTTAGCATACTATCCTGATGGAGATATTTTTAACATACCATACCATGAATACACTATATCATAAACATCTGACATGTTTTGTTGCCCTTGGTTATTTCTGAAATAATTTCCATGCAGATTATTATTTCTTAACATGGAAGTAATTTCAGTTGGATATGCTAGCAACATTATTGACACTCACAACCCACAAGGGAAAAGGGAACATGTAAGTTTCTGAGCTGATCATGGCTGATCAAAATGGATTAGTTGGCACTCCTTTTAAGAAGTGTGTGTGCATGAACACCCACACCCACACACCCACACCCCACTTCCTGTGCAACTGGGGGAAGAAGCCATCCAAAGGCAACTTTATAGTGCTAAAAATAAACTGTTGCTCTTATTGCCTTTTTTTTTTTATTAAACGTTGTAAACAGGGATCGAGAAGAGTTCTGCTCAAAGCAATGTCCTGGCTAGATTCCTGTGTTCTGATTGGGGCAGACGTATTTCCGTAACACCACCAGGCTTTGCTATGTCCATCTCATACGCCCCAGGGTCTCTGGCACAACAACTGAGCAGTGCTGGCACAGCACAGGAGCGGTGCCTCTTTGTACATGGTTGGAATGAACTGCGGAATCCATTCTAGTTTCCAAAACCCATTTTGCAGTTTAAGGGGAAATGGAATTTTCCTAACTTCTCTCTAGTTGTATAATGGGCTCCACCATAACCAACAACCTTTCCATTGATGTTGAGCTGGACAAATGTATTGGTAAGGCAATGGCTCGCCTCTCCAAAATGGTACAGGAGAATGTGGTGCTGATGAGCAATACCAAGATGAAGGTCTATCAGGCTTGCATGTTGTGCATGCTGCTTTATGGAAGTCATGGGCAACTTATAGCCACAGGAGCGACACCTCAAAACCTTCTATATGCGCTTAGTCAGGAAGATTTGGGGCATCACATGACAGGACAGAATTTCAAACAAAAAAATCCCCCAGCCAACATTCCTAGCATGTTCACACTTCTGTCTCAGTGACATCTACGCTGGTTTGATCATGTACCGGTCTTGAAGATGGCAGAACCTGGATTCACACACTAGACCTGTTATCAGATGAACTTTGCAATATGAAGATGTCTTCAAATGTGACACCTAAGCTGGCATCATTAACCCCACCAAATGGGAATCTTCTGTAGACAGTGCTTGGAGTAGGGTTGCCAGACTCAATAGAGGACAGGACTTCTGTGCCTTTAATTGCCCTGCTCTCTTTTGAGTCTGGAAACCTTAAAGAGAAACCAGAAGACCCTTCGCTTGGAAATTAAACAAAGGGTCTGCTGGTTTCTCTTTAAGGTTTCCAGACTCAAAAGAGAGCAGGGCAATTAAAGGCACAGAAGTCCTGTCCTCTATTGAGTCTGGCAACCCTAGCTTGGAGACAGACATTCAGGTTGTGTATCCACAGCAGTAACCAGAGGAGGAATGACTGCTGGGAGGAACACACAGAGAAAAAATGCTATGGTGCACCTGTAGCAGCAAAACCAGACACCATCATCAGTCCCACCTGCAATAAAACATGTCTCTCCCATATCAGTCTCTACAGCCACAACAGGTACTGTAACTCTCCAATAATTAACTTTATCCCTGAAGGCGCATTCTTCCATTGTCTCTTGAGACATAGGAAGGACAACCAATAATGTACTTATTTTAAATATATATAAATCTTTTTTGAGGGAAAAAAGCCATTTCAAAGCACATCAGACTTGCTGATCTGCCTGCAAGCTGGGGCTTGTACAGTGTCTCTCTCTCACTACTCTCTGGTGTAGCGGTTAAGCGGTAGACTCGTAATCTGGGGAACCGGGTTCGTGTCTCCGCTCCTCCACATGCAGCTGCTGGGTGACCTTGGGCTAGTCACACTTCTTTGAAGTCTCTCAGCCCCACTCACCTCACAGAGTGTTTGTTGTGGGGGAGGAAGGGAAAAGGAGATTATTAGCCGCTTTGAGACTCCTTCAGGTAGTGATAAAGCGGGATATCAAATCCAAACTCTTCTCTCTCACACACACACACAGCTTGTACACCCTTCCTTCTCTTTCTCCTAACTCTAAGCTGAATTAAGTCAAGGTTGGTTCACTCATCACTAATTATGAGCAGTAGCTCCTCAAGGAAAATCTAAAAGGATTATAAGCCTGTAATTCATAGCTCTATAACATTCTAAAAACCTCCTGTGAGAAACAGACTAGCTTGTGGATTGCGCCCAGTCTAGAATGCATGGTTTTCTGTTTTGAAATTAATGTTGGAGTGAAAAATCAAGTCATCTGGTCAAGATCTCCAACAGTTTGTTTTAAGCAAATCTGCTCTCTCTCATTAAACAGGCACAATTTCCTTCTGCTTTCATTTCCCCTTTAACCCTGCTTTCTTCCACCTCACAATACATAATGGGTGTTCTGGAGCCCTGTGTCTGTTAAGTCTATTCCTTCTCATTCTTTTTAATCTCACTTTGAGGATTTTTACACATTTTAATGAGCCTGGGGCTACAGTCAGGTATGCATCAGTGAAACGTACAAAGGAAAATGTGCTGGCCACCTAGACAGTTTTGAGTAAAATGGAAAAGCATATTTTCTGTAGCTGTCAGCAGTTTCCAGCTACTAAAGTTCACTCTATCCGTAACTCCATAAAATCATTGCAGAGAAGTTCTACAACTTCTTTTTTTTCTCAGTTATTTCATGGGTATATAGTTTGTATATACTTTGTCAAAGTGAACAGATAACCCACAAAGATGGCTGGTTTCATAGGAATTATTATCAGATATGGGTGATGCACATGATGTGTGATGTACATCATTGTTTTCTTTAAAAGCAAACATCCTGGACATACTTCATGAATTGTTACATAATTTCTTGAGCCCCTGCCAATGACAGACTTTATGCAGCAAGCAACCAGGGGTAAAACAAATCAGATAACCAACCAAGTAATAATAATGCTTTAAGCCATGCTATAAGGAAGCTAGTCATAATGACTAATGGCACAATTTCAATATTTGCAGGAGTTGCTCTAGGAATACTATTTTCTGTTCCCAATTCTGAACTGTTGTCCTTTGCCCATACCCAATTTCTTGACTTGACTTCATTTGTTATTTTCACCTTGCTTTCCTTTCCATGGGCACACAAACTGGCTTACAAGATTTGAAGCATTAAAACAGCAGTCCACCAACAGCATATCTTAAAAACAAACACCTCATGACAGCAGCAGCTCTCTATTCTGCACTTAAGTGACCGTTGGGTAATAGCCAAGGTCAGCCACCTTGTAGCAAATCCTTGGCCTTTGTCAAATGTTGATTTCCTGACAAAAACGGATGCTAGGTTGAGGGAACTGACTATCATTTGATTGAAGCCAGGTGCTTTAGGCAAAATTTAGCAATGGGGCTGCTTTCTCAGCTTTGAAACCTCAACTTTGTACCCTCTAGTTTGCAGTGACCATTGGTTCTATAAAGAGAGAGGGTGGGGAATATGATGGCCTATCAGACAAAGGGCACCTACTGAAAGAGGGCACCATTCATGCAGCACATTTAAATGCATGTTTACTTTGAAGCTAAAGTCAGCTGAGGTCAGGCAGGTCTCCTCCCATTGAACTTAGAGCACCTACTAATGAGTTTTTTTAAAAAAATAAAAAATAAAAATTCCAGCAGGCATTTTAATTGTAGTCTTCTTTTATCCTTTTAACCAATTTTTACCTTTTCTGTATTGTATTTCTTGTACACCTTTTAGAAACAACTGTAGCTAAGCCATGTGTAAATTGTGATTTTAAAAATTAAGTAAATTTCCATTGAGTTCAGTGGGACTTCTACCCGAGAAAGCATGCCTCAGAGTGCACTTTAATCCCAGATGATGTAGACAACAACAACAAATAGCAGCAGGTCCTGAAGGAGTTGGCAGAAGCCCAGCTCCCTCTTTTTAGTCACTCGCTCTCCGTGTATATCAAATGCATATACCCCTATTCCATCCTGCACTTCCTTCAAAAAGCTTGGAGTGGTATTTTAGCCTCTCACAGACATGAGAGATAGTGGTTTGTCCAAGGCTATCCATTAAGCCATGGAGTTGAGAAATGATTTAAACCTAGTTTTCCCACATCCAAACTTAACTCTAGTCACTAACCAAGTTACTATAGCATTCAATATATATTGCTATACATTGGATACAGTTGCTACCATGAAAAATCATGGAAGGTAAGCACCAATACTAAAAAAAGGAAACTTTAAGGAAAACCAAGAACAGCGGAGGGGAGGGGACACATGTTCACACCTAAGAGATGCTCCAGTTTAAGGCTCAAGTTTCTCCTGGACCACAATTCCCTTCTCAGGGAAATGTTTCATACGTGGAAAGTGATTTTTATTTTAATTTTTTTCCAAACACTTACAACGACTAGGGATGGGGCCGTTGTTACCCAAAAAACAAATAGAATAATTTTAATTTAAAATCAAGTTACTATCTCCTGCCAGAAAAACAACACCACACAATTGATCCCTTGTCTATTGCACGATGGGTGGTAGAGAATCATGGGAGATGTGGTTGACTAATGAAAAGTTCCATTGGGAAACAATGGGGCTAACTTCCTGGCAAGTTACAACGATCCATTGCGGTTCCACCAGCTCTGTTCCAGGAAGGATTTGCTTAATCAAAAGCAGCATTTGCGCCTTTGGAAATCCTTGTTTTGGATTAATAAACATTTTCTGGCTCAGTATTTCTGTCAAAAATATGTGGACTTTTCCTGTTTCCTTTCTTTTTCTACACTAATCATTATTTTCTATCTCCTTATACCAACATACACTTAGGATGTAGAGTGCTCATAATAAATAGAGGAAAAGGCAGATTAATTAGTTGTTCAAATACAAAAGGACAACTGACACAGAAAGCAAGCATCATTTGGGATGCTGTCCTGTGTACAGGTTTACCAGGCTTCCTCAAACTCGGCCCTCCAGATGCTTTTGGCCTACAACTCCCATGATCCCTAGCTAGCAGGACCAGTGGTCAGGGAGGATGGGAATTGTAGTCTCAAAACATCTGGAGAGCCGAGTTTGAGGAAGCCTGGGTTAAGCTATATGAAGTATATTAGGTACTTTACTGGGGTTCAAGTAGCCATTCATGTTCCTAGAATTACGATATTTCATTTACTATTACTATTACTATTACTTACTATTACAAAACTTGGAATGGCTGATTGCATTAAATTGTATTTCTTCTTTAAAAAAAAATTGAGCCACTTAGAAAATGTTTTGAGCCACTTAGAACATTTTGCTCTGCACACATCCGTCTTTGGTTTGTCCATCTCCAGCCTGATATAACATAGAAAGGTGGGTGAGCATTTACCAATCAATCAATCAATCAATCAATCCTTAAATTTACCTTATAGATTGCACCCTTCCCCCACCTTTTTTTTCAACCAAGTCAAGGTTAAGCACTTTAAGCCCCTTTGATTTCCATGCAGTAGCTCAGGCATCCCCAAACTTCAGCCCTCCAGATGTTTTGGACTACAATTCCCATAATCCCTGATCACTGCTCCTCTTAGCTAGGGATCATGGGAGTTGTAGGCCAAAAATCTGAGGGGGCCGCGGTTTGGGGATGCCTGCAGTAGCTGGACATTTCTTAGCCTTCTTTCAAGGAAATCAGTGGGATTTAAAAGTACTGTTTTGGAAGCTGCATTGTGTCTTTTGTAACATCTGGAACATATGTGTTCTGTTGATTGGTTGATCCTCTGAAATGCCCTAAACTGAAGGGTCAAGGTAATGTGATTGAATATGATCCTGCTCTCCTTATAGCCATATACAAATGAGATTTCTCAGACCCTGAAAAAGTATAGTGATACAAATTGTTAAGAATATTCTAAAATATTCAAAGGTGAACTTTGGGGCAGAGGTATGTTTAAATATGGACTTTGATATACTTCTTTAAGAGGGATGCCACTGCATATCCTCAAATGAATCAGTAGTCTTTACACAAAGACTGCAAAATATAGCTCCTTCCTTATATCCTCAAACACTGGAATACCTTGATTTCTTATAGTCCTGGTGCTGCCCAGGACTCTCTCCTGCTGTGAGTGCCCACAGGCCCTGTCCCTGCCTCCTTCCACCTGGTCTAGGGCAGGGCCTGGAAGGCCTCATAAAGGACTGCTGCCGCTGCTCTGCTGCTGGTGCTGCCCAGGACTCTCTCCTGCTGTGAGTGCCCACAGGCCCTGTCCCTGCCTCCTTCCACCTGGTCTAGGGCGGGGCCTGGAAGGCCTCATAAAGGACTGCTGCCACTGCTCTGCTGCCCAGGGGAACTTGAAATAGCACAGAGTTCTTTTTAAAATGCTTTTAAAAGAATTTTTTATGTTTTTATCTTTTTTGGGGTGGTAGGTGGGAGGGATTTTTAGTTGGGTGTGGGAATCTGTTAAATTTTAGTGTATTTGTAATTTTTATTGTTTTTGGTTTTATTGTTTTATTGTGTTTGGGGTGGTAGGTGGGAGGGATTTTTAGTTGGGTGTGGGAATCTGTTAAATTTTAGTGTATTGGTAATTTTTATTGTTTTTGGTTTTATTGTTTTATTGTCTTTTTTGTCTTCTTCTTTTGTTGCGTTCTTTGCTGTTTTTTACAGAGGTTTTATTTTGTTTTTAAGGGGAGGGGTCAGGGCTGCCCGGGAGGGGGTCCCAGCAAGCAAAATGGCTGGGGCAGATTCCACAGGGGGGGGTGCACTGGAACAACCGATCTCAGTGGTCACGGGTAGGAGGAGGAGTTACGCTAAGACCAGACCATGTCATTACCGAGGAGGCAGACTTAGTCGTTGTCTCGGGACTATCCCTGCCTCCAGGTCTGGTCCTGACCGGACGGATATTGGAATAGGCAAGGGATACCCACATGACCTGAAGGTGCTGCTGTGCAATGCCAGGTCAATGATGAATAAGACCACCGCCATTCACGACCTGATTGTGGATGGAGGATTTGACCTGGCATGTGTGACAGAGACCTGGTTGGAGGAAGCCGATGGGCCCGTTCTTGGCGCTGCTTGCCCACCAGGTTTCTCTTATGCACAGCAACCCAGGCCATCTGGGCGGGGAGGGGGGGTTGCAGTGATTTTTAGGAAGTCATTAGTTTGCACCAGGCGTCCTATTGGGAAGACCCAGTTCTCTGAGTGCATGTTCTGGAAGTTGGGCAATAGAGGCAGTACAGGATTCCTTTTGGTGTACCGACCTCCCCGCTGCACCAAGGATTCCCTGCCCGAGCTGCTTCAGGTCGTGTCGGATGTGCTCCTGGAGACACCTAGCTTGGTTGTCTTAGGGGATTTTAACATCCATGCCGACACGACCTTACAAGGAGCCGCTCGGGACTTCGTGGAAAGCATGGCCACCATGGGGTTGTCCCTGAATAAGTCTGGCCCAACTCATAGCCGCGGACATGCCTTGGACTTGGTGTTTACCTCTATGGATGTTGGTGATCTGACATTAAGTAAAAGCGAAACAAAAGAAGTGCCATGGTCAGATCACTTTCTGGTGCAACTGGACTTCTCCGCAACCCTTCCCCTCTGCAGGGAGGTGGGACCGATTCGGATGGTCCGCCCCCGCTACTTAATGGATCCAATTGGCTTCCAAAGAGTGGTAGGGGATGTTTTATCCCATGTCGATGGCCTTTCAGCTGATTCCCTGGTGGCCCGCTGGAATGCGGAGTTAACCAGCGCTATTGACTGTCTGGCTCCGAAGCGCCCTCTCAGATTGCATGGAGCCCGGACAGCCCCGTGGTTTTCCCCGGCGCTGAGGGCAATGAAACAGTCGTTGAGACGGCTAGAGCGCCGGTGGCGGAAAACTCATTTTGAATCAGACCGGACACGGGCTAGAGCTCAACTTCGAGCCTACCAAGTGGCAATGGCGACGGCGAAGAGGACCTTCTTCACCGTCTCCATCGCATCTGCAGAAAACAGCAGCAGGAGACTCTTCCAGGTGGTTCGCAATTTAGCGGAACCACCTGCTCCATCCGGGCCCAGTACGGGCCACATGATCTCCTGCAATGATTTTGCAAAGTTTTTTGCAGATAAAGTCGCTCACATTCGGGAAGAGGTAGACTCCACCGTGGGAGCAGGGCCGGGGCGGGGGAGTGCTAGAGTCCTGTCTAGTCAAGTTTTGTGGGATCAATTTCAATCTGTTACCTCCGAGGATGTGGACAGGCTGCTTAGACGAATGAAACCAACCACCTGTCTCCTTGATCCTTGCCCATCCTGGCTTATAAAAGCTAGCCAGGAAGGGCTGGGCGATGGGCTTCGCGGGTTGGTAAATGCTTCTCTCCATGAGGGAGCCTTCCCAGACCCGCTGAAAGAGGCGGTTATTAAACCGCTTCTTAAAAAACCATCTTTAGATCCGGCCAATATGGCCAACTATCGCCCAGTCTCAAATCTTCCATTCTTGGGCAAGGTGATTGAGCGAGTGGTTGCGGAACAACTCCAGGCACGCCTGGAAGAAGCGGACCATTTGGATCCCTTCCAGTCAGGATTCAGGCCTCATCATGGGACTGAAACTGCCTTGGTCGCACTGGTCGATGATCTCCGGCGGGCTAGGGACAAAGGTAAGAGCTGTTTCCTTGTTCTGCTGGATCTCTCAGCGGCTTTTGACACCGTCGACCATAACATCCTTCTGGACCGTCTAGAGGGCTTGGGAGCTGGGGGCACTGTCATGCAGTGGTTCCGCTCCTTCCTCCTGGGCCGTGTTCAGAAAGTGGTGGTGGGGGATGAGTGTTCAGACCCCTGGGCTCTCACTTGTGGGGTGCCTCAGGGTTCTGTCCTCCCCCATGCTTTTTAATATCTATATGCAGCCGCTGGGAGAGATCATCAGGGGGTTTGGGCTGGGTGTCCATCAGTATGCTGATGATACCCAGCTCTACCTCTCTTTTAAATCAGAACCAGTGAAGGCGGTGAAGGTCCTGTGTGAGTGCTTGGAGGCGGTTGGAGGATGGATGGCGGCTAACAGATTGAGATTGAATCCTGACAAGACAGAAGTACTGTTTGTGGGGGACAGGAGGCGGGCGGGTGTGGAGGACTCTCTGGTCCTGAATGGGGTAACTGTGCCCCTGAAAGACCAGGTGCGCAGCCTGGGAGTCATTTTAGACTCACAGCTGTCCATGGAGGCACAGGTCAACTCCGTGTCCAGGGCAGCTGTTTATCAGCTCCATCTGGTACGCAGGCTGAGTCCCTACCTGCCCACTGACTGTCTCTCCAGAGTGGTGCATGCTCTAGTTATCTCTCGCTTGGACTACTGCAATGCGCTCTACGTGGGGCTACCTTTGAAGGTGACCCGGAAACTACAACTAATCCAGAATGCGGCAGCTAGACTGGTGACTGGGAGCGGCCGCCGAGATCACATAACACCGGTCCTAAAAGACCTACATTGGCTCCCAGTACGTTTCCGAGCACAATTCAAAGTGTTGGTGTTGACCTTTAAAGCCCTAAATGGCCTCGGTCCGGTATACCTGAAGGAGCGTCTCCACCCCCATCGTTCTGCCCGGACTCTGAGGTCCAGCTCCGAGGGCCTTCTGGCGGTTCCCTCATTACGAGAAGCCAAGTTACAGGGAACCAGGCAGAGGGCCTTCTCGGTAGTGGCACCCACCCTGTGGAATGCCCTCCCACTAGAGGTCAAAGAGAACAATTACCAGACCTTTAGAAGGCATCTCAAGGCAGCCCTGTTTAGGGAAGCTTTTAATGTTTGATGGATTTTTGTATTTTAGAATTTCTGTTTTTTTGGAAGCCGCCCAGAGTGGCTGGGGGAACCCGGCCAGATGGGCGGGGTATAAATAATATATTATTATTATTATTATTATTATTATTATTATTATTATTATTATTATTATTACAGCTTTTGACCCATCAAAGTAAGCAAAGCCCATCAGCCATTTAGCCCTAAATGGCAGGTTACTGAAAGCTTCTAATTTTTGCTGTCTCCCTTCAGTTAGCAAACAACAAAACATGGCTAATTATTTATTTTATTTATTTCATAGCATTTATCCACCACTCAGTTTTTTTAAAAAACCCACAGCCTTAAAGCAGTTCACAAAAAGCTGAACCAATTAAGTAATCAATAAGAAGAATCAACATCAATAATTTAAAACTTTTTTTAAAAAATAAAAACAGATGTGTCTCAAGTGACGCTGGCCTCATTTCTGGATATCAACTTTAAGCTGCAATACTTGGGGAAAATATTGGACCTTTTGACAGCAACTTTGAACTACTAAATGGCTGAAGTAAAAAGAAAACGGCAGCAACTAAATAACTCTCCAGCCTTTGCCATACAAAAATAAATAGGAAAGAATCTGAGGTGGTGAATGAAAAAGAATCGAGGTCCTGTTGGACTGCATTTTGCAATAATTTAAATGTGCATGTCTCATTCACAACTAATGGGAGGCATGTGTATTTTTTCCTGTGGTATCTGTACAGAAACACACAAACTTTGATCCTACAATAATTTTCCAAGCCATTTTTAAACTTACACAGAAATAAGGACACCACACAGAAAAATAGACACAGAATCCCCAGATTCTCTCCCCCGCCTTTTTTGTTTTTTTACTTCTGCTGTATTTTGTTAAGTTGACATCCAATAAAATGCAATAAAAGGGCCTAATAGGCTACAGATTTTCAAAGATCTAAGTTTTGGGTGTGTTTTTTTAAAAAAGGGGAAAAACACAAGCACACATGTGGGTGAGGGGGGATCTCAGCTCATTTATGAAGGCAATATGTACAATGCAGAAAAACAGCTTGCCAATAGTAAATAACTTTATTACCTTAAAATTCCTCTTAGGGTGTGTCAGACAAATCAAAAGAAGAAGAAAACAGTGGAGAAGATAGAGCTGGCTGAGAATGAGATATTTCAGGCTTCAAAGAACAGGATGTTCTTATTTACAAGGGAAAGCCCTATAAAGCAGCAGAAGACAGTTTTCGCTCATAGTAGGCTTATCTTCAGAAAACAAATAGGATATGTATACCAGATAGAAGACTAAAAAAGAAGACCGAGAGACAATCATGTGCATTTTAAATGCTCCAATGCATAATTCCACTGAAGAAATAAACAAACAAGCCAGGATTTTTGGAATCATCACTGAAAGAGGGTTTCATTGGCTCAGTCCAAGGGATTGATTCTCTGTGTGCAGGAAGAGCTCAGGTGGAAAGACCAGAGAGAGAGAGAAAACCTAAAACCAATTGTATGAATAAGCACACAGCATTCAAATGAATGGGGCACACAGATAACCAGATCAGGTTTATGTGCACAAATTTCTCCATCACCCTACCCTGTGAACTCCTGAATGCATACTGTGTTTGACAGATACCACAAAGCAGCATACTGCAACTAAGCAGCTTCGATGGCAAACACAATATGAACAACATGAGTCTCTCCTTCCAGCTTGAAGTTTAGAAAGGCAGGTTATACTGTAGGCTGTTACATCAAGATTGGGGATGTCTGAAGTTAGGAATGTCCATTCCAACTTTTATTCATTGTAACCCGAGATGATTCCATTCTACTGCAGTTCAGTTTCTGCACCATAAAATGCTATCCATCTCATTGCCTACTGTGGTGTTATTGTTAACCACTGTTGCTAAGAAATCTCTGTGTGGTATATTAAGCTACATAAAAGGATCTACTTAATCTAGCCAGGTCATTTGTTCCATTTATCCCACATCTATTTACTCAGACTGTCAGCAGCTCTCCGCAGCCTCAGCTTTGCCCACTGAAAACCTGCAAGTAGAACTGCCAAGAACTGAATGTGAGGCATTACACATGAGAAAGGATGTGCTCTGCTACTGAACTATCACCCCTCCCGAACATCTGGCTGCAAGACACAAGATGTGGTCTAACAGAACTGAGACAAGATCTTTGGCAAAACCCAACAAACTATTTAGTGGCATTTACTAAAGCTTCTGCTTTCCATTGTCTATGTGCTTCATAAGTGATTTTAAAAAAAAAAAAGCTGCCCTGGATTTTTATTAGCTTGACCCGACAGGATAAACTGTTATGAAAGGAACAATAGCAGGAGTGCTTTTGAAGAAGAAAGAGGATATGTAGAGTTGCAAGACCAATGCCCAGTGTCAACAATCAAGTATTGTGGGCATCTGCCCGGGGCACCACTGCTAAGTGGCAGGGAAGAATTGTGTTCCTCCTGGCAGCAGGAGTGGAGATGGTTGGGCAAAACATTAGAGGTAGGCAATACTGACAGTCCCATTATTTCAGAACCTGGCTGAGGCAAAGGTGGCTCAGGCTCCATGTCTCCCAACTAAACTGGGGCCTGATCTGGCAAGATCATGCTGGACATTTCCATAAAATGATATCTTGGCAATCCGTGTGTGTGTGTGTGTGTGTGTGTGTGCACGCGCATAATATTTTTAATAATAATAGAAATACAGGTTCATAGGAGGTTTAAGTTTAATGGAGAAGGTAGAGGCAGAGCAATCCAAACCCCCAATCTGCTGTGCTTTGTGGGGTTTGGATGAGCAAGAAGTGTGCCATCACTTGACCCTGCCCAGGTCCATCAGCCTCTGTCAGTCAGGGAGCTCTGCCCCTGCAGAGTTCTTCAGTACACATGCATGAATGGTGGGCAAACAGATGCTAATGCTGGCTTTATCCCTACCAGAAGTAGCCAGAAGAAGGCTGGCACAGGATATGCTATATTCAGAAGAGATCCCACCATGCTAGCTTCCCACCAGGTGGGTTATTGTTGCTGCAAGGAGTAGGGGTTGCATGGTGCAAACATACTGGCAGATTTTCACCACACTGACTTCCCTGCAACCTCTTCCCTCCACATATCCCTCTTAATAAGCAACAGAGACCCACCTACCAGGAAGCTAGCATAGCAGTCTGCCCCAACCATCCTGAGCCAGACTTGCTATGGTCAGATGATGGCAACAGGTCTGATCCAGATCTGCAGCAGCCTGGGAGCTAATGTAGCAAGCAGACATTTTCCCGTACTGTCCCACTTCCACCCAGGCTGGCATGATTGGTGGCACTTTGAGAAGAGTTTGCTGGAGTAGGTTGGGTCATTGGCCTGATCCAGCAGGCTCTTTTATGCTTTTATGATGGGTCTGTAGATGTGGTGGCTATGCTGCACCATCAAGCCCCACTGTTGACAGTCGGGAGTTTGGATTGCGTTGTAAGCCTTGCAAATTGTAATTGAAGGGTAACAGTCTTGGGGGAAAAAACTAAGGTTACTTAAACATTTGCCTGTGTGACAGAAGGCCTACAACATGTTTATTTCATCGCTATCCTTTATTTTGAGCATGTCTGTGTTTTGTCTCTACAGCTAATTCTGCAAGACCCATCATTCATTATAAAGCTCAGGGAAAATTCTTTCATACCTCAGTTCTGCCAATGAGCAACTGCTAATACATGATTGTCAAATAAATTGTCTCAGATGAGGCCTCCTAAGAACCAAACTTCAAAGTTAAATGATGCAATATGAAGGGCTATAATGCCATGACACATTCAGAGATGATAGAAATCTGGTACAAATTTCGAAAATGAAATCTACAAGGATTTCCTCCCTAAATACTTTGAATTTGGGCATCAACATTTAATGTTCATGTTCTACTTCTGCTGTTTTTTGGTTGGCCAAATCTGTCTAACCTAATGCCAAATGGCAGAGGAAGGCCTAATCTGCATTCCAGAAATGGCTACATTTATTTCTTTACACTTTGTTTGGACCCTTACAAGCCTCATTGTGAACCTGGTTTTGATGAACGCACACAAGGCTTGTCGGCATACTAATAGTGATTAAAGTCTTCCCTTGCTTGTGTTCAACAATGACACAGAATAGAGGAGTTCTGGCATACTCAGGATAACCCTGAGATACACACAAGGGCAAAAAGTATATATATGCAAGGGGGGGAATTCCAAATCAACATCGCAACATCTCAGCGGCATGGAATAGTGAGAGAATTTGCAGGAAATAACTGATCTGGGTGGGAGAAGGAATAGCATGGAGCAGGCAGAACAGTGGGGATTAAGCAACATTCAGTGTAATCCTGTAGATGTCTGCTTCAACATGAGTTCAAGGTGGCTTACTTCTCAAGGGTGAGTGGGTATAGGATTGCAGCCAAGACTTATGAATAAAGACCAAATAGAGCACAAAAGCAGAACACCCTTAAATGTGCCCAATGAGGGCTGAGCATGCCCAGTGGCTTACCTTGCGATGGAGGAAGAATATTAGGGAGCATGGTATGGGATGACCAAAGCTTTAAACAGAGCCACCCCATGTGGCACCATATTATTGCTGCACCTAGGGATGGGCAACTATGTCAATGTCGGTTACTCTCAATATATCATTTTTACAGTCTAAAGTTAAGTGCTCCACATTTCTGGGTCTGTTTGCAAACTTAAAGGGAAAAATCTACCTGGAAATTTGTCAAACCTTTTAGTGTGAATTTCTCCTAATCAACACATTTTTTTGTATTCGTTTTTGTCTAATATGCACATTTTTGCAAACAATGTGCATTTTTATATTATTTTCACTAATGCAGGCATTTTTTTCACCCATTATTTGGTTGGAGAAATGCATTGCAAAATTCAGGGAAGAGCACATATCAATGGATGCTTTGGTTTACATACTGTTTTGGGAAGGGTGGATCAGGTAGATTAGCCTTTAAATGTGAATTGAACATAATATCTCACCCCTCCTTAGCAGGGCACTACTTGTGTTATCATAATACTCAGACTGAATTAGACTGAGTTCTTTATGTGACAGAGCCACAGATTGAAACAGTTTTTCTCAGTCATGTTCAGCAAAGAAAATAAAGTAGCATGAAAAAACTAAAAAGGAATGCAATTGGGGGAAAGGATCTAGTTCAAAAACTGTTGATTTGTACCAAGTAGAAAATTGATGAATTGAGATTGTTATCAGTAGATCTGCAACAAAGGCTTGGGAGGAAAATATTCCAAGCACATTTCTGAAGTTCATATGTTTAGACTATGTGAACTCATCTTGAACTTTGTTGGGATTTATGCATTACTATTCAGAGAAAACCCAAAACATAATGGAACACAACATCCAGCCTTCATTTATTATCACTGAATCTACATTAGTGTGATAGGGAAAAAATATTAAAAGATTCTTTGTCACATATGGAAATGACAGATGCTGATAATTTTAAAATTAAAACAATCTCTTAAACTACTTGGCCATAGAAGATAAAATGTTGGCAAAGGGTAAGTTGAAAAGTTTATAAATAGTGGGCCTTGTACCCTACAGGGAATTTTTTTTTCTTAGCAAGTTTGAACATGAAATGCTTTGATCTCCATGCAAGGATGTGATGTAAGCAGTTTTTAAAGGAACATTCAACTTGATATTCTAACAAACCCAAGTGTATAAAAAGTTTCTTATGTACTGCTTCTTTGCACATAGAGAAGGTAATTATGAACTGAACATTGCTTAACTTAAAGTTGTAAGCCTTAGCCACACAACAAAATCACGTAGACAAATCAGATCAAGCGGAGAACAGAATCACTCCAGTTGATTCTGTCCCAATCTCCAGACATTCAGGACAAAAACTACACATACACAACTATGCAGAGGCTATGGATGAATGATTGGGGGCCACACTTTTTGAAGACAACTTGCACATAAACATAGGCTCTAGTCGCACCTTCACCTTGACTGCATAGTTCACAGTGGATGTGATCTTCTTCCCACGCCCTATGTATTCACTGAATATATGGAAAGGGCTATAAAATTCTAATCCCCTGTCCAGAAATTTGGCCCACAGGATTTTTTTCTATGTGAAGGGTAATCATGCAAACAGCCATAGATGTGAGTCACTCAATATTTGCAATCCCTTCCCTTTATCAAATGAGTTGGAGACTATGAGAATGGTGCCTATGTTATAATGACATCATGGTTGTGGTTGCATGAGTTTCTGAGGCTCACACTTCTTCCCTGATAGGCAGGGGGCTATCCCAACAGCCTGAATGTCTGAATCCACATTATGGCAGGATATTTCAGTCCTCTGTTCCAGTCCTCATAAATCTAGACGGACTGCTCCATAGCAAAATGCTACTATCAAATTAAATTAAATGGGAACTATTGAACTAAATCATGTTAAAATATGCTTTGTGGCTGTAGGCTGCAACTGCCATAATGTGGATTCAGACATTCAGGCTGTTGGGATAGCTCTCTGTGTATTGGGGAAGAAGTGTGAGCCCCAGAAACTCATGCCGCCACAACCATGATGTCATTATAACATAGGCACAATTCTCATAGTTTCCAGCTCTTTTGATAAAGGGACTGTAGACAGGGCCGGCTCTAGGGGTAGGCTGGGGGTGGCGCAGGGTGCCGGGTTGGCAGGGGGGCGCTGCGTGACGAAGCTGCACGAAAACCAAGCTGCGCGCTGCACCCGCCCACCAGCCATGGGAAGAAACGGGGAGGGGGCGCCGGAGCGATCTGCGCACCACGGCGCCAGGGTGCCCGACCTGCTTAAGACGGCCCTGACTGTAGACTACTTTCACATCCATTAATAAATTTCAGAAGAAATGCAGGTGTGCATATGGTCCTTTATTCAGCTACAGACTCACATGCACAATAGTCTGTTTTCATCTTTCAGGAACCATTGTTTGCTATCCATATGCTATTATTTCTTTAAGTATTCCACCCAATTTCAAACTTTGAATTAGTCCTTTGCCCATATGTATTCAGTTACCTTTTGTCATAATGAATTAATAGAAAATAAAGTTCTGTACATTCTTGCAAAAATACATTACAACAGGATACACAGAGTTCCCATCCACTATGTACTTTGACACTCCAGAATGCCACATCTAAATTGGGTTGAAATACAAAGCATGAAAATTATCTCCAGACAATCTGGTGGTCCTATTAATATTTCAAACACTCACTACACAATATGTTATATCCAAGATGGCAATCTGTAAATAACTAGGTATTTTAAAATGAAAAGACTGCAAAGATAAAATACAAAGTATGTAACTAAATATGTTCCAATTTATTCAGACAATTGTAAACGAAAGCCAATTTTACCTATACAGTACTGATTACTTGCTGTATTCATTTCATGTCCTATTTAACTCTGGAATATTTATTTGGTGAAGCTTTTCCTTAATAAAATAAAGATTCCTGCTAAATCAGCCATTGTTTGGACCTTATGGAACTGGAGACAATACCAAAATGTTCCAGTGGGGAGGGGGGACAAATTGTGTCCTGCAACCCACTTCATTAAGATTAGTTAATTTCACTTCTCTTCCAAATCCAAACGTGGGAGGAATCAGAGAGATACAGAGGGTCAGCAAACACTTATTTTTAATAAACATGTCTTGTGTGCCAAGGCCCCATGACCCGCAGTTCCCTAGTGGATAAATCAACACATAAGACAAGTGGATTTTGGTTTATGGGTTCGAATAAGCCACGGCTTTATTGGTTACAGATGTGAGCTGTTTGGCTTAGGAACTGGGTGAAGCCAGGCTATATCTTGACTCCTGCCTGTCTGCAGGGAATCCAACTAAGGGTAAACCACCAATAGGGGGAGCCCTATGACTTACATCAAATAGGGGCACCCCAAGGGGTCTTTGTTGGGGTAGTGGTCTGGCCCTAGCCCACATCCAGGCACCAGACAGAATCCACACACCCCAGATTCCTTTAACATGGTGCACTTAATGAGGAGATCCGGCGAAAGGCACAAGAGGAGGTCTCCCGGCCGTGCCACGGTTTAAATTTCCCTTGGCCATGTCTGTCCCCACCGGCACCGTCTGGACAGTGCGGGCTGCCCCTGAACAGCAACGAGGAGGGCATCAACCTCTACCCCATTGCATGGTCCGATGCCCAGCCGCAACACTGCCCACCAAGTAAGGTAAGCAGACTTATGAAATCTATTTCACAGCTCAGTAAACACAAATAAACATTAACAAGAAGTCTTAGTTGATTACAGTGGTACCTCTGGTTAAGAACTTAATTCGTTCCGGAGGTCCGTTCTTAACCTGAAACTGTTCTTAACCTAAAGCACCACTTTAGCTAATGGGGCCTCCTGCTGCCGCCACCGCGCCACCAGATCACGATTTCTGTTCTCATCCTGAAGCAAAGTTCTTAACCTGAGGTACTATTTCTGGGTTAGCGGAGTGTGTAACCTGAAGCGTTTGTAACCTGAAGCGTTTGTAATCCGAGGTACCACTGAATACTATCTAGATCTGTTACCACTGAATACCTAGAGTGCTCTGTATGCGCTAATCCCTCTGGGCATGAAGCCAATAATCTATTTAAAGGACGTCCTGACACAGCGGTCACCAACTTTGGGGGTCCATGGGTCTATCTGAAAACTAGAAAAACTGTTGTGGTCACCACACATACACCAAAGTGCCTGGGGAAACCCAGCCAGAGGGGCGGGGTATAAATAATTTATTATTATTATTATTATTATTATTATTATTATTATTATTATTATTCCACAACCTATTTTATTTACCATAATGCAATGCTCTTTTCACACCTGATTTCTGTGGGGGGAGAGTGGGGACAGGATAAGAGCAAAGGGGTCCCTGTGGGTGCCACAGACGGCATCTACAGTATTGGTGACCCCTACAGTAAGTCATAACATGTGTATATATTCACTTACATTTTCTTTCTAGGGGCTACCTCTCCCATCCAAGTGACTTGCAACATCTGCAGCCTGAGTGCCTCTCCCCCAAATCAGAATCAGAGTGACGTTGGTGTTCACACAATAGTTAAAAAGCCCATACTGCAACATTCCTTGAAATAGTGTACATTGCAGAGACATTTCACTGTTGCAATATTTAGGAATTTGCACTTGTAAGGCAATTTCTAGTTGTTTTCCATCGCTTAGAAATTCTTCACAGTGTTCTGGGGTGCCCACACACTTCTTGTTTGGTACACAAATATTCTTTCAGGAGGGTGAGTTGGCAACATTGCTTGCTCATTTGCATAGAATTCAGCAGCCACCTCGTAACTTATTCTCTCAAGTAAGAATGGAGGGGAAATTTGATTCAGTTTACATTTAAAGCTGAATTTATTACATTTGCACATTCCAGAACAATATGACAGCCAAAACAAATTTATCTGAATTTTGTGTTGCACTTTGCAGTTCTCCAACCAATCTTTACAACAACAACAAAATCATGTAATGGGGGGGAAATGTGTATTGAACTATATGTATATGTGAAAATAACCTACAAAAATGCATCAGAGAAAATGCTTGCAAAAATATGTTCACTAGTCCAAACAACACACAAAATGTGTTTATTTTTGTTATTTAGCAGAAATTTACACTTAATGCTGAATAATTTTTATTATGATTTTTAAAAAACAAAATTCACAAATTGTGGCAGTAATGTGGAGAACTGGATTTCAAATTGGAAAAATGAGAGAACCAAAGCAGACAGACCCTTCCATCTCATTTCTTGAGTTTATCATTCTTTTCTGCAACTTCTCATAAACAAGTAACCCGAGTTCACAATGGTCCATTCACTTAAACTTTAAATTTAAAATGGCAAAGGATAACAGAGGAATTTGAGAGCAAATTCCCTAATAGCAACAGTAACCAAGCTCGTATACAATTTCTGGTAACTCTGCTTACAGTTGTAACTTCAATTTTAGTATTAGGAGTGATCTTGTCATCTGTGACACAGCTCAGTGAAGTCATAGGAAGTTAAATCCATGTCCACATCAAGCAGGAGGGAAATTAACTCAGTTCTTGGCTTGGAGCAAAATCTTACTGATCCTCGATAAAATACCTACTACTGTTCTGTCTCCTGAAATCATGCCAGAAGCAACAGATGGACTATTGTAATGATGTCATTCCTCAAAAGTCTTTGAAACCATATTTATCATTCTGGGCATGGTACAAGTAGCCAACTACTGTGACTGCACTGCTTCTCATTCTCCCTCATGGCTTTCAATTTAATACTGACACCAAAAGAAAATATGGCACACTGGTCGCAATGACATCTGAACTTAAGTCAGGGGTAGTCAGTGTGGTACCAGCTCCCATCAGCCTCAGGCAGCAAGGCCAGTGGTCAACACAACAATATCCAGAAGGTACCACTTTACCCTTCACTTAGCTAAGCTCACATTTTGGAAATGTTTGGATCCAAGAGTTTTCACTGGCCAGATCTCAAGATCTCTGCTTCCAAACAAAGCCTAAATTTGTATACATTTCTCTCGCAAGAGACTTTGTGAGGTTTAGAGTACTTCAAATGCATTCACTTATGTTCATCCTCACTTTCTAAACATTATTAAACATCATGCTATAATTTATCCACCAAAGCCATCCCTTGAAAAATCCCACTCACTGGGAAGCATTGACATGTGTAGGAAAAGATAACACATAGCCATTTTTATTTGAATTCCTGTCCGATTAGCAAATAGTTTATCGTTTTGTGTTTCCATTCTCGGATGATTTTGCTGCCTTTCTGTCTTTGATTATCTCATTGTACGAAGCAACTGCTTTGTCTTTTCTCAGGAGAGAAAAATGCGATTTTCTCTCCATTTATAATGTCATGCTCATACCATAGTTGTTGTTTGACCTTATCTGCTTATTCTGACTCAAACCCTAGGAAAACCCTGAATCATTTTTTTTTAATGCAGAGGTTGTTTGGATGGAGGCTTCTGAATGATGTAGCTCGGAGAAAGGGGAAAGCCCTGCCCATTCTTCTATTCTGCCGCCTACATGGAGAATCCCAACAGTGCTTGAATTATTATAAGCTATGCAACCAGGCATCTCAGAAGACTGCTTATTTCTCCCAGACTGATACACAAAGTCCCCCACTAAAAGTAAGGCTGCAATCCTATACATGTTTAACAATGAGTAAGCCTCACTGAACACAGTGCAATTTACTTCTGAGGAAACTTGCACAGTACTAAATACACAGTAAAAAAATAAATAAATCAGGGGTGCCATTTTGAATGCATGACACTTCACTTCAAGATGAAACACACAATGATCCCTTCCAACTCTACAATTCTATGATTAGACACCAGGTGGGTTCACTGTTGTCTGGGCTCACCACAGAAGGCAATCCTCTAAAGTTATCAGAACTGAAGGAATACTGTTCTGACGTACAACACTGGAGAATGAGACAGGTGGGGAGAGGGGGCAAACAGAAAGTGACCGTGGTGAACTGTACTGAGCCCATGCTTGTTTTGTGATAAGGTTAACATCGTCTCTAAATCTTTGAGGACAGATTTATATTTTCCATTAGGTAAACTTCCTCTTGTGCCTCTTTAGGTAGTGGGTGCCCAAAGAGGAAGTTACCCTGGAGTTTTTATCTTGAGGTTGCCAAATACCAGACTTGTCTACAGGATGGAAAGCAGCTGTGCAATACTTTGTCAGCAATACTATCCCGTGTAAAAAGCTCTAAGAATCTGTGAAAATCTGCTCATGTGCAGGGTGCAGTTGCCATGGCTAAGGAGGATTTCTGCAGCAGAAAAAAAATGGGCTGGAGCCAGATCATGAATAACTTCCTGTTCCTGCCCCTGGGTTTGCTTCTTTCTGTCGCATTCTTTTCCCTCCATCCAGTTTAGATTTTATGGCATTTGCTACTAAGCCAAGCACTGCATCTGTTATTTTGCACTCCTCAAGAGGCCTTTAGGAAAAATTGCTGCAGGCAAGGAAAAGGCAGTGTGCCTTTGTATACCTGTTGCTGAGAATCACAAGTTAGCTCCAGCTTGCAGGACTCTCTTGGGCATCCAGATAGTCATTGTAAGGACAGAATGCCGGACCAGATGGGCTTTTGGTCTGATTCAATAGAGCTCTTCCCATGTTCGTACAAGGTTGGGGTTTTTTTAACTGTACTTGTTGGAAATGAGGTTCCCTTCCTCTTCACTGTGGCTTGGTTTGCTTCATAAGGCAACAGTATTTGCTCTGCAAGCACCTTTCTACAATGCACCTGCTTTTTGCTTGTAATGTGTTCTAGACTGCATAGCTTGATCAGTAGGGAGCCGATATATGGATGGATGCTCCTACCACACAATAGGATTGGGATTGCATCTCAGATTCCTTTATTGGATCAGGCTGAGGGTTATCATGTGTCCTACATTACAGAGCACAGTTCTTTGCATGAAAGACTCTCCAGACCAAGTTCAGTTTAAAGATAAGGAAGCCTAAGAAGAGAAAGCAAGGGCCGTGAAATGCCCATATGTCATTAACATCTGGCAAGCAAACAGGTCACCTAGTCACAGTCTTCACTACTACGGCCAGAAGTATTGTGTTTTTATTTAAATCTTGTTAATTTGTGTTTCAGAACTAAAACATAGGCTACACAGAAATGCAGTTAGGACTAGAGGGAGAGACAGGGAGCCAAGAAGTGATGAATAAGGAGAAGATGCACATCCTTTTGCAGGCTCAATTGCAGATACATCCTCCCTCCTGCCAGCAACTAGACTTGGCCAACAACCATGCAGTTCCGGCTGGCCAGGAAGGAGGCAGAGAGCGAACGCCCACAACTGACGCGCACCAGGGAAGCAGTGAGTGTCCATTCCCTGCCTCCCATTTCCCTGTTCCAAATTGCCCCCAGTTCCCTCCCTGCCCCTAGTGTGAGTTTGCCCATAAGTGGGGGAAGCACACATATGGCTGTCCACACACTAGTATTTAATGGGTCAACAATATCTATTGGACCTTCCCAGGCACAATGGAAACTGTTGTAGCTCAACTTTTCCTTTGCTTTTTCCTTGGACAGTCAATGGATTTCCAGCCAGACCTATGCCGTTTTTATAATGCAGTTTTATGTTGTGACATATAATTTAGATTGGATTATGTAAACTGTTGGAAATGTGAGCACTGCCAGATGAAACATGATTTTCCTTCTTTGCAGTCAAAAGTCTTGCCTTGCTGTTTATTCTGACTTCTCCATCACTTAACTTATTTCCAAAGAACTCATGGAATTACTTCCTGCTAGAAGGTAGAAGGCAGGGAAAAGACAAGGCAACCCTAATCACTTTCTTGGCTAATTGAAACCATTTGTTTGTGCTCTACAGTTTCCCAGAAAACAAGGTTTATCGTGTCAAGTGCATAGTTATCATCCTTAGAGCAGATGTCTAACCTTTGAGCTCAGGCATGGATTGATTGCTTTGTTTTTTCGCATTTGGGGCCTTGGAGCAACAGTATGTGTTGAGGGGATTCCCCACCCCCCGCCCTTTGGCTATTTGTCACAGTATTATCTGAAAGCACTAGAGGTATGGAAGAACTTTCCTAACTTTTTGTGCTTTTGCACAGAGGTTAAGGGCACAGAGCATGCAGTGTTTCAGCCATTATACTTCACAAGACAGATCAGTCCTCATTCAACATGGTTATGTCTCAGACCTGTATCATTAACTATTAAACTACTTGTTGTCCCTTTAAGACAATATGAAGCAACTTCCCTGGGCCAGTAATGTAGTCACTTACTGGGTTTGTTTTCAGGAAAGGTTACATGAAGCACAACAGCTCCACAACAGTAGTAGTAGTAGTAAGGTAAAGGTAAAGGGACTCCTGACCATTAGGTCCAGTCATGACCGACTCTGGGGTTGCGCGCTCATCTCGCATTATTGGCCGAGGGAGCCGGCGTACAGCTTCCAGGTCATGTGGCCAGCATGACAAAGCCGCTTCTGGCAAACCAGAGCAGCACATTTACCGTTTACCTTCCCGCTGTTTACCTACTTGCACTTGATGTGCTTTCAAACTGCTGGGTTGGCAGGCTCTGGGACCGAGCAACGGGAGCTCACCCCGTCGCAGGGATTCAAACCGCCGACCTTCTGATCAGCAAGCCCTAGGCTCTGTGATTTAAATCACAGCGCCACCTGCGTAGTAGTAGTAATTTATTATTTGTACCCTAGCCATCTGGCTGAGTCTCCCCAGCCACTCTGGGCAGCTCCCAATCAAGTGTTAAAACAATACAGCATTAAATTTTAAAAACTTCTCTAAACAGGGCTGCCTTCAGATGTCTTTTAAAAATAGGATAGCTGCTTATTTCCTTGACATCTGATGGAAGGGCGTTCCACAGGGCGGGTGCCACTACCAAGAAGGCCCTCTGCCTGGTTCCCTGTAACCTCACCTCTCCCATTGAGGGAACCGCCAGAAGGCCCTCGCCGCTTGATCTCAGTGTCCAGGCTGAACGATGGGGGTGGAGACGCTCCTTCAGTAAGCATGAAGAAGAAAGAGAAAGAAGCCCAGGCAGGAAGGAAGTATGTAGTGTTACAGCTTCCGGCCAAGGCATACAAAGGAAGTGATTTTACAGGATTTTACAGAGCAAATTTTACAGCAAACATCTATGAGCCTCAGCCCCTTCATGTGCCCATCTGTCAAAGCATGACTTGTTAGTCTGACTGCAGTGATGTGTCACAGAAGTTTTGGTTGGTAGTTGTGCATAACAATGCCTTCTCTATTGTGGTACTTCAGTTGTGTAATATGCTTCCTCAAGAGTCCTTCTAACAATCGCCTTTTGTGATTATACAGAAATAGTTAAGATTGATTTTCTGCTAGTACATTTCCTTTAGGGGTGGGGTAATCTCATTGTTGTTCGGTTTTGAAGTATCTGACTTACATTCTCTGCTACATTGTTTTTGTTGTACTGTCTTGATTTGAATATTTTTATACTTGTCCCCTTTGTTTATTATTTTATTTATGCATTCTATTATTCTTCACAGAATTTAGTATCTTTTGATTAAAAGTGGCAAAGGAATAGAAAAAGAATTATTCTCTTGGAGAATTTGTATTCTAGGAAGGGACAAATGGCATTTCGGAACATTTTTAAACTGTCATGTTTATGCTGTCTCACTTCCTGCAATGCATGTACAAGAAAGATGTACATTATGTGTAAGTACATCAGATAGCACACGTCTCTCTCTGAAGCTTCTAGAACCTTCATGAAAGCTGCCTCACCAGCTGGAACAGCACTGTAAATCCTTGCCATCCAGATTTTGCACTGATTTGCTGAAACACTGTTAAAGTGCTCAGCGTTACTATTCTTGAAACTGATATATTGCAATCTCAGCAAGCTGGCAGGGCTTTTTGAACTTCTTCAAAAAGTTCACACTGTGATCCTTTAAGAAATGTGTACCTGGGCTGCTTTGGGAGGAACAGTGGGACAGAATATTTTTATATATGCAAATAAGTGGGCCATAGTATACTTTGCTACTCAATACAGTGGTACCTCTGGTTACAAACTTTAATTCATTCCGGAGGTCTGTTCTTAACCTGAAACTGTTCTTAACCTGAGGCACACTTTCGCTAATGGGGCCTCCTGCTGCTGCCGCGCCACTGGTGCACGATTTCTGTTTTCATCCTGAGGTAGTTCTTAACCCGAGGTACTACCTCCGGGTTAGCGGAGTCTGTAACTCGAGATGTTTGTAACCCAAGGTACCACTGTATAGCCTTTGGAAAGTGCTCCACGGATTCTGTTCTTACCAAGGAAATATCAAAGCTTGCCGGGAACAGAATATTTCAGCCACTCAAACGCCCTCCTAAATTTTAGTACAGAAAAAGAAGGTTCTGCTGCAGGTCAGTGCCATAGGACTTTCTCAGTAGCAGCTCCCCATTTATGGGATGCTTTCCCTGGTGAAGTGTGCCTACCTTCCCCATTATTTACACTCATGGGAAATGTCAAGCAATTGCAGCTCACCCAGGCATTTGATGTCTCAAATGTGCTGTTATATAGGACATTGTAACAGGGCATTGCTCCATGTAATTACCTCTCCCTGGATGGAGAAGCATATATAGGAAGACAGATTTGTTTCAAACCCCACTTCAGTGCCTCGAAAAGCATACTGGTTCAACTCAGATTATTTTGGGCATAGGGAAGGATCTCAGATCATCTCAAAATCCAACAGCCCATGGTGGCTGAACTTAATGGCATATGCTTATTTATTTTTTAAATCAGTGGGGCCTAAACAAGTTTAGGTTTGCCTGGGTAATGAGCTACGTTTATAGGAGGTGCAATGGCAAAAATTATGAAATAGACAAAATTTCAGATCATGCATTTTTTTGTAGACTTGTAGTTTGACTTTTCTGAAACAGCTTTCTTGAATAAACTCTGTTTTGGTTAAAAATAATAAAGACAATGTAACAAAAGAGAACATTGCCTGGACATGGACCACACACATGGGCTTAGAAGAGGGGGCATTTATTAAGTTTATAATGAATAGCGTATGGAAAACATGCTTAGTCGTGGAATAGCTACTGCACTGTGACATTAACGCCATATTTAGGGTTTTGCAACATATTAAGAGGGGGAAATTCTCTAGAAATCTGATATATATTTCCCATCATTAATACCACAAAGATGCAACCCAATGACATTTAAAGACAAAAAGGCATGCTTCCAAAAAAAAATTGCATATATAAATGATCTCATCCTGCATCTAGCAGCGAGCCAACATATTAATTTGAAAAAGCCCCAGAGCATCCTCTGCATTGAAATTTCTTATTACTTTTAATTCATAAGACAGCCCAGCAAACCACCAAGCTTAACTACAATCCCTAGTAAGATGGTCTGCTACTTGTTTGAGAACCCCTCGCCTCTATTTTGCAGTCCTAGGAGGAGGATCAAGTCCCTGGTAGGCTGGTGGGTTGAGTTTACTTTTATGGCTCTCAAATTCTGCAGGCTCAATGGCAGATGAATTAAAATCATTTCAGGGAACAATGCAGAGTCTTTTCTTATTTCTCCTATGGCAGGGAGTGGCCCGCCATTTTTCTCTCAGAAGCTGCATCTCCTTGGGGAAAATCTGTCAGTGGCCACATACCAACTACAAGTAAGACCAACTCCAATAGTAAGCAGGACCACAGCCAAAAGTGGACATGGTCACCCATTTTCTTTCTTTTTCTTCCACTCCCTCCCAATCGCTCTCCTCCCTCCATGTGTTTGGAAAACATCTGAAAAGGGCTTGAGTTAAAATGGCATCCCCTATGCCGAGCTGGTTACAAGAAGTATATTTTTTAAAGCCACATTTGGGTTCCAAGTAAGCACTCAAGAGTTCATAAGCAGATCACAGTGGCGGTGCAGGTAGTTGAAGTATGTTGACAGAGCATACCTGCCAAGTTCCTCTGGGAGAAATAAGGGATCGGACCGGAAGTAGCAGACCAGAAGTAGCGCTGCCGCCATTTTGGAACTGGGCGGAGCATGCTCAGAAGCGACTTTTGATGCTGCTTTGCCCAGTTCCAAAATGGCCACCGCGCCAGAATAAACCGGGGGGAAACAAAAAAATCCATTTTTTCAGCTGGGAACAGCTGGAAAAACGGGGGTTTCCCGGGGAATACGGGAAACTTGGCAGCTATGTGACAGAGTTGCACTCAGAAAGGCAGCCTATAAATATTTTTAAACGAATACAAAAGATACAATATATTGCTCAATGAAGTTCTGCTGCTGATTTCTTTTTTAAGGACATCAACAGCTGTACAAATGGCTGCAGTGCATATTTAATGCAGGAAGTGACAAAAAGCAGCATTAGTGATTCAATACACAGAGGCAAAGAAAAAATTAACGGGCAGGAATCGCCTGCCAACCGCAGTTGATGGGAGCCCTGAGTTTTAGGGATGGTTTTAGAAATTTAAGACTGCAATCCTAGCCTGCCCACAGGGCTTTGTCGAGTAATGGAGGCATCAGAGCATTTGCAGCCGGGACACAGCAACCACTGCAGGAGCAGAACAAATGGGGTCAAGCCTTGTGCCACATCCGGGCTAGCATAGCAGCTGGTTCTGGATCAAGCCCAATGCTGCCAGGGATAGCTATGAGACCAGCTCAGGATCCAGCAGATCCTGGGTTGTCTCAGCCATGACCCACACTTGAAATACCACATTTCGGAGCTTTTCACTAGGTTTGTTAGCGGGAATACCACCCTTTGGCCTCTGCCCATGCACACATTCGGGACTCAGCAGGAGGCTGGCTCAGCTGCAAGAGCTGAACAGTGGGACATCACTTGATCCAACTACAGCCTGGAATAAGGGGTGTGTGTGGGTGTGTGGATGCCCCTGTTATTGCTCTATTTCACTGAGTACTGTATTTTATAGGATCCTGCACTGCACACTGCTTTAGTAGGGTGTGTCATTTCACAAGGAGAAACTTAATTTTTGCAAAATTCTTCAGCAAGGGGGTCTTAAAAATATATGTTTGAGGAATCCAAATCTGCTATAATTTTTGTGATTGGACAACATTTACCTTGGTAAATCTACATTTGATGAAGATGCACATAAACTGCTTTCAGAAAGCCAAAGAATTTTAATTTTGCCTTCTGAAAATATCAGGTAATACTAAATAAAAAATAAATAAAAATAATATTAATATATACTATAACTGCAAGTACTGCATGTCCCTGTGAAATGTTAGAGGCTATGAATATGGTGTTGAAAAGCTACATTTTCAAGGGCAGCTTAAGAATGATCACAGCTACAGTATTTGAGTCTGCTAGCATCTGATTTAAATTGTTAAATTGTTTTGAGGAGCTGTAAATCAATTGGCAATTAATAATATGTCAAAGGAAATATTTCCTGATTAGTCATTTAGTGATTCATCGGTCTCATCATATGGTTTGCATCTTTGTTTTGCTAAAGGAGAGGTGGAACTAAAATCCTGCCTATGGAAACTATATTAATTGCATTTTTGCTTGCCAGAAAGAACAATCCCCCTTCTTCTCCATTCTGCTGGCTTCTCCTGGCATGCCAGGTTAACTGAATCCAGGCCACAGTAGTCCATTTTCCCAACCTGGTGCCCTCCAGATGTTTTGGACTATAACACCCATCAGTCCCAGCCAACACAGCTTATCTAGATGATATAGTCATTTATATTTGCTGAAGTATTCAGCCAGTCATTGGTCTCTGCCATCATTTTTTGGTCCAGACATGAACTCGGGCCAACCTTTATCCCTTTACAGTCTTTCCCCATTGAGGGGCAATCTCCAGTCTCTGGACATTCAGTTCTGCAGCTCCAGTTGTGAATTTTAGTTTTCTGCTTTAAGGTGATTATTGATACACACTTCTTTGTCCTAGACTAAAATGGAGGCCAGTCTCTGCTACTTTTGCCTAAATCCACTAAGAAATATAGATTTTCATACCCAGTAAGCGGCAAACCCCATATTGCTGGCAGTAATTGTTGCTGGCTGAGGTGTTTCCCACAATATTAGGTCCTAAGAGACCTACATTGGCTCCCAGTACGTTTCCGAGCACAATTCAAAGTGTTGGTGCTGACCTTTAAAGCCCTAAACGGCTTGGTCCAGTATACCTGAAGGAGCGTCTCCACCCCCATCGTTTAGCCAGGACACTGAGATCCAGCGCCGAGGGCCTTCTGACGGTTCCCTCACTGCGAGAAGCAAAGCTACAGGGAACCAGGCAGAGGGCCTTCTTGGTAGTGGCACCCGCCCTGTGGAACACCCTTCCATTGGAGGTCAAGGAGATAAACAACTACTTGACATTTAAAATACACCTAAAGGCAGCCCTGTTTAGGGAAGTTTTTAATCTCTGATATTTTAATGTATTTTGGTACTTGTTGGAAGCCGCCCAGAGTGGCGGGGAAAACCCAGCCAGATGGGCGGGGTATAAATAATAATAATAATAATAACAACAACAATAATAGGTGCTGTCCAGGTAAGTATTTTTCACACTCCAGGACACATGATTGCCATTAATGGGGATGTATATGTGCCATATAGGATAAGCGAAAGCATGCAACATACTAGTAATCTCACCTGGATAGAACCCACCAAATATTATTATTGTTATGATTGCTACACAGCGGAGTGCCATTGCCTTGTTTCCAGAAGCAACAGAGTACCATTTAACCACACACGCAAGGCTAAAACAATGTGAGTAAACACAGTCACTGCACCCTTGAATAAATTTAGGCAAATGTTTGATTGTTCTCCCAGCAGATAAAAAGAAACACCGTTTGTAGCTGATGGTTGTCTTTACAGCTGTGGATTTGGGGGAATCTTGGAAGGCACTTGACAGCTGCGGAGATAAAGGCTCTTTTAAAAGTGACATAACATTTACCTTCAAGGGCTATGAGAACATCCCTTTTCTTCTTGGATCTGCAGTACATTATTGATTGATGAGAGATTGAGGATGCGGTTAGTGTGACGTGCCTAAGAAAATAACCTTTGCAGAATTTCATTATGACATTTACCTTATTAGGCAGGGGGACTAAGAGCATACCCAACAGCAGCTAACCATATGCACACATGCTTACAGAAGTTGCAATATTTAGCCATTTATTTCTACTCGAGTGTCACTGCTCTTTGACTATAATTTAGAACCCTGCCAGTGAATATTTGTCTTTCTCTCCCCAGTGAATACTTTTATAGGTAGATTGTAAAGGGGGGGAAAGCCATTTTCCTTGAAGAGTTTAACAATTCAACCTAATGGCTCTAAAAATGAACATTGCAGTTCTTATATAAAATATTCAGGGGAGGGAAGAGAATTTGAATAATCAAAGATGATGAAAATGCAGTGAGCAAAATGGAGGAAAGCATAAGGTTATAAGATTTTATTGGAGGTTTTGAGGGCTTTAAGGTCAGAGGATAAATTAGTTCATAATTTTTTTATTTGTGCAGAAAGTATACACAGTGGTGTAGCTGGCTATAGCTGTGTCATGAAGACATAGGCTTAGTGAATCCTTAATTTTGTTCTTGCCAATGCTAAGCCTCACAGAGTCTTTTTAGCTATATGATTAAACTTGATTTGGTCTCTTTAAGCCAGGACACACTTCTTAACTCTTAGAAGAAATGCCATTAAATACACACATACATTTACAGATTGTAACATGGAAGATAAGAAGCTGCCCTTCACTGACTGAAAATCATTGTTATCTGCAGTGACTAGCCGTGCTTCTCTGGGATCTCAGACCAATATATGCCACATCAACTGTACCCTGACCCTTTTAACTGAAAATGACAAGGACTGAACCTGGGACTTTTTGGCTAAAAAAGCATATAATGGTGTTCTCTACCACTGAGCTATGGCTCATTCCAGAGCCCCACTCATGATTTATGAAGAAGCGTACATGACTGAGGTTGGATATTTCTAGTTGTCCAGAAATAGTTCGATAGATCATTTCTAGACCCAGACATGAGAATGGGATAGTGCGGCTTGCTTAGCCTGTCAAGTCTGCCGCCATATGAATGTTGCTACACAGAAGAAGACACCTTCACCCCAATATGGTTCCCCTTCATCACCTACACAGCCCAACAAGACAATGGCAAAAACCCACCGCCAGCATACAAATCAATATGGTTGAACTAATAAAAAGCACCCACCCACCCCACTCACACAAGAAACCAAAGACCACCACAGCCACCCACAAATGAATAATTACACCCTACGCCAACCCCAACCCCCGACCTCTCTCACCAACAAAGGAACATAAGCAAACGACAGAGAACCCACACAAATAACGCTGACACTGAACCCCCGCATGTATCAAGGAGAACAGAAACATAGACACCCCACCCCACCCACCCCCACCCCCCTCTCTTCTTCCGAATGTCTCAACAAGCAAGATTGATGTATAACAATGGAAAAATTATGAGACACTGCATTACCTTTGTAAATCAAGAAAACCCTCAATAAAATAAAAAATAAAAAAAATGAATGTTGCTACTCTGGGAACAGGCCTAGAGATTGCACATTTGTTCTCAAAACAGATGAATCTTCTGTTGGCACTCCAAGCTACGTCTTCCACAAAGCAGTCAGTCAGACCTACATTTGGCTTTGCAAAGTTGCTGAGACACCCATAGCACTGTTGCCAACCATGATCACGCTACAGTATGAAGGGTGCCAATGTAATTAAACAAAGCGGAGCACTGATAGCCAGACACTAGTAAGAAACCAGAGTTGACTGTGAGTTAAGCTCAGGGAGGACCAGGCCCAGAACCTGCTAACAATTAAAAATAAGAGTTAACCACATTAAACCTGTTTATTTCAATGGATTTAAGCAAAGTAAACTCTGAATTGGATTGATATTGCTGTTTCAGTGAGAAGGCTAAGTCCTTTTAAAAAAAACAAAACTTACAAAGCAAGAAGAAGAAGAAGAAGAAGAAGAAGAAGAAGAAGAAGAAGAAGAAGAAGAAGAAGAAGAAGAAGAAGAAGAAGAAGAAGAAGAAGCATGTGAAAGGAAGTTGATGGGAGATCTTTGGGGCATACTGAGAGATCTTAGGGACCTTTCCCCACAAAGACATCAGGGTGGTTTGGAAATTTATCCAAGTTTCTCCCCTCAATTTTTAGGTAGACAGGTAATTTCTGAGTTAATCTGAGGGAAGCTTTAGAATGCTCACCTAACTCCATTGATTTCTGAGTCCTAACTTCCCAGTTTTGGCAATGGTGACGTTGTTAATCCCAGAGATAAAGTATACTAGTGCAGTTACTTCGCTGCAGGGAGATAGCAAAATAAGTGTAGAATACATGAAGGATGGGCCTGAATGTGACATATGATTCGTACTGGGGAGATGAAGGGCCATAAGGGATGTATGGAAAGGATCAAGATGGTTTAGTTGGAACAATACCTGAAACCCCTCAGCACTTTTGGTTAAAAATTATTCTGTTTCATGGATTTTACTAACACCCTTCTTTAAGGAATCTGGAGCAGATAAGTCTTCTTTCCCTACACACTGACAAAAAGGCATTTCCTTTCTACGCCTGTTGGATTTTAAAGGAATTTTCCCCTCACACACATTGATCCTAATACCACAGAAATTAATGGCTGGCTCCCAGGGACAACTGAAGTCCAAGACCATGCCCTAGATACATAAATTACCTTAAATGGATTATTTTATTTTATTTATTTTATGCTATTTCAGTTCTAATAGTTTCCTTTGCATTATATTACTAGACACAACACTGAGTCAATTTCCCACCCAACCTAGTTTTTGAAGTTTTTTTTCTTAAGAAGTCAGTAGCACAACATTGATTTATAGCAGTTGAAGCAATTACTGTCACATAGAAAAGGATTTCATAGGCAGCGGAGTAAAAATATAGGTTTCTATCATATAGTCAGCACAGTACACTTTGCATACATGGCTGTAATTGGACCAGCTTAATTCTAGCTTTTCTTTACCTCTATCTGACTACTGGGCTTCTGTTTAAAAGTGGTTTTCAAAAAGATTCCAAAAACTACATAGTGAGGGGTTTTTATAATATAGATAAATGTGTACTGGGAACTCAGATGAGATCACCAAAGCCACTTCACCTTGACTTGAGCAGAAAAACATGCCATCTTTATAACCACAAGAGAAACCCAGTTTTAACATCCTAAGTGCAATATTTCTGTGGTCTCCATGAATGGTATTACAGTTTATATCACATAACCACTATAAACAAGCCAATCTAACTGATTTTCCAGCCCCTCCTCAAGAAATGTCAGACCTTCAACGCATAGCACGAGACAATATTTTACATAAATGGTTGCACAATGTGCCCCTCATTTCCTTTTTATTTCTGGCTTTCAAATAGCAGCAAAAACATCTTGGGGCTGTTTTTGACATGCTGTTGGCTCCATTCAGTTTTAAGTTCCACACAACACTGCAATTAAATCAACGCTTTCTGCACTTTTATGTCATGTGAGAGTTGGGGCAAGTCTGCACTGGGCCTTCTCAGACAGCCACCAGCCATATGTTTAACCAAAACTGTGGGAATGACAAACCAGAGGAAGGTGTTACGTTGCACTGTAATTTGTACAAAAAGCAAAAGGCAGCCATGTTGGCCCACAAGAAAAATCCCAGAATCCACGGGAGGGCAATATATTTGTCAAGCCAATCAAAATGCCACATAATAGTAAGCAAAGGTTGTCTGGAGTTGACCTGTAAGCAGGAGTGAAATTCAATAAAACGGTTCCCCTAAACCCAATGCACAGAAATCATTACCATCCATATTCTCCTCAGAACCAAAATGCCAAAATATAAGAATGTAGCTGTGCAGATTAGACAATTCCAACCATTTCATCAGCACTTAAACAATATTGGGGAGAAAGCCAAACAACTCTGTAACTTAGAAATAGCAACATGGTATTTTATTTTCAGGTAGGTAGCCGTGTTGGTCTGACACAGTCGAAATATATAAAGAAATTTTAAAAATGTCCAGTAGCACCTTAGAGACCAACTAAGTTTGTTCTTGGTATAAACTTTCATGTGCATGCAGACTTCAAACAGAAGTCACCATACCCTTATATATAGTGGGAGGGTGGGGTGGGGTTGTTTTCTCAGGAGTGTAGTAGGAGATGGGTGATTGACTCAATGGGTATGGTAAACCTGTTGATGACTGTTAACGACTGCAATTAGTTCTCCAGGAAAAAAGCAAGGGATAGTATGCAGATGATTAGCATATGTAATGAGACAGGAATAGTATGCAGAATAGTATGATTTTTTAATTGATTTTTAGAATCCAAATAGCTGAAAAAGTGATAGAAGACGTAATGACAATGTTTTTAAAGGATGATATGAAAAAAATAGATTCTTTCATGCAAACTGCTGAATAGCCTAACCCAGTGGTTCCCAACAGGTGGTCCGGGGACCCCCAGGGGTCCGCGAGCTATGCCAGAGGGGTCCGCAAGATGCTATTAGAATAAAAAATATATTAAATATATTTCGTATGATAACAGATTTTTTGTTTTGGCCGCTTCCTGCATGAGCAGAGTCTAGCGCAAAACTAGAATTAGATAGAGGCAGTAGTTCTGCTGTATGCCGTTAGGTGGCGCTTTACAAACACTACTGTTTTGCAAAGAGGCCGCGTGTGCATTCTACTAACGCTCACCTCCCCAAGATGCTTTGCGCGCGTCGGCTTCATTTGTGCACTACTGCGCAGGTACCCTGTCTTCTCCATTCCCCTCCCTCCTCCCTGGCGCGCGCTGCCTCTTTGCAAAACAGTAGTGTTTGTAAACAAAGCGTTGTTTTTCGCGGAAGCTACAGTTCGCGTAGTTAAAAATGGACCGTTGGTTAAAAAGTGGTTCGTTAAAACGACATAGGCCTACAGATGAAGAGGAAGATAATGCATTTGATGTTCAAGCAAGTAAGTCAGTGACTCTCGAAGCGATCTTGTCAGTTTCCATTGAACCTAAATTAAAACTAACTGTATACTGATGGAGTACTCTGTTGTAATTGTAAAAAACTTATAAATATAAAATATAAAAAGACTCTTAATTTGGCTCTCACTTTTTAATTTTAGGATTAGGAATTAATGGGGGTCCTTGTCACAATAGCAGCTCGATGAGGGGTCCTTGAGAAAATTTTGTTGGGAACCCCTGGCCTAACCTATAACATGACAAGCTTGCAGTGATGTCCAGGGACTTCTAACTTACGTATATTTAAAACTCAGGAAAGCATTTGAACATTCAGAACCCCTCCATATGAGGGCTGAAATGGTATAGCCCAACTGTGGATATGTCATGTGAAATTGGTGACAGCATGTTTTGTCTCTCAGTTCTCCTTTCATAAGAAGCTTTCCATTCTAAGCATTTGTCTTTTGCACCAGAATCAGATTGGTAGATCTTGCAAGCTGTTGTTTACCCCTGCTCTTGTGTGTAAAATGAATGGGAAACTTTTAGCCATCAGTGTAAATTGGGTAGGAAAGGGAAGCAGACTATACTTATCAAGTAGGAATGAATATTTGCAAGCATCAAGTTCTCCCAAAATGGAATTTGGTGCTTTTAAGTCATGGACTTTAAAAGCAAGAGTCATTGTCAGACCACAAATTGCAAAAAAATAATAATCATACAGCCACTGTTGTTTTTTTAAATTTTTGCTTTCCATAAACTTAGTCAATAAAGGCATCTTCCTAGATGCCTCTCAGCTATGTTAGCTGTCAAGCATTAGTGCCCACTAATTCAAGCATGCAAGATACTATCTTTTTCATTTTACTTATTACAAAAACAAAGTTGTGGAGAGCCATGTGTTGGCTATTTATTACATTAACTAGGCTGTGGAGAGAAGAAAGCAGGCAGAAGAAAATCTTTTATCCAAGAACAAAATGAGGAGAAAGGATGATCTTATCTTTTGCCTTAACCTTCAGGCATTGTTCACTAAAAACAATACCTATTTCTATGCAACAGTAACGAATGCTCAACACACAGAAAACAGAAAATAATTTCTTCACAGACAATTCTCCCTTCGGATCTTTCATTTTACTTATTGTTTTTTCTAAAAACAACAACAACAACAACAACAACAATTTAGGCCACAATGCAACCAACAGCCAAGTGCACATAACACCATTGAAGTTAATGGTGCCTACCTCTAGGGTGGATTGTGCCCTGGGAGTCTGTGGTGTTTTGTTTCCCACCTGAAGTCATCACCAGTCTGTTTGTAACATCCCATTTAGTTTCCATGGAAGTGTTTTGTTTTTTCACAAAGAATGGATTAAATTAAAACTTGCAGTGGGCTCTGGCCAGGCATCAAAAGACTTGAATGTTATGGTTATGGCCTAAACACATTTCCATTCCTCTCTCATTGACTTCAGTTCATCTTGTGGTAAGTGTTTATGACATAAAGGGATGGAATATGCACACATGCGCACACACATGTGCACATGCATACAGATAGATAGATAGATAGATAGATATTTTATTTTATTTATCTGGGGGAATTTATAAGTGGTACTGCCTCCAAAGGAGCTCAGGTCAATGTACAATGAACATATAAACATGATGCAAAAAGCAGCAGTAAAAGAAATCATTCCAACAGGGAATCAGATATTGCTGTTTGCATACATACATGCACGTATCCTGTACAACATGGTTATACAAATGCTTGGGATGGATGGTGCCAGCATCCTTTTGTTTTGATGATGATGATGATGATGATTCCATTTTTTAGAAATATACTGAGTAAACAACAGTATATTAATGTTTTAAATAATTAAATGTACCTCTTTAGAACTGATTTCTTGTTCGTTTGTCAGTCTCTTACTTAAGGTATTTTACCCCAATCTTCAGTCAAAAAAGGCTACCAGAGTAGCTTGTGGATCAATAAAAACATGACAGCCTTGGGCTAACAATCTAGTAAGATCTACATAGAAGGAAAACAGATTGGGAAAAGCAAGGAAATGTGCAAACTCAGATATTAATTCTTCAGTACTATTTATTTTGTTGCAGGTTCTTCAAATGACCAGCTCGGATGGAAACAGTTTGAGGAGGAGAGGAACCAAACATTGCTGGTCTCTCAGCTGCACCAAAGGAGTGATTCAGCACTCGGCAGCCCTTCTCTCCCCATCCCACTATACTATGGGATGGCAGAGATGATCATGGATTAACATGCACCTTTCCAGTTTCTTCACTTCTGCCATCTGGGGTGCTCTCTTACATATGGATAAAGGCCCACTACCTCAAGATCACCCAGCAGAACATGCCCATCAAATTGTCCTTTTTGCAATACATGAGATCAAATCTGGCTCCACTGGCTGGACCACTAACATTACAGATGTGGGTCATCTCCACAAAGAAGCAGTTCTTCAAGTAGAGTAGGAAGCCACTGTGGACTCTGCATCTGAAGAACATGGCAAAGCCAAATGACAAAAACTAGGCTGTAGCAATGCAGATGAAACTCATTTCCACACTCATTTTATCTCAGGCTCATTCAGCAACAAGCCGTTAACCAAATGTATACTATGCAAAATCTTATTTTTTCCCCAAATGGTTTTCTTAAACATTCTAATCATACACCTTTCTTATCACATTTGTTATTTGTGGATTTTATACCAATTAACCTTGTAGAAAATGTTATTCCTATCATAAATAACCCATAAGGGCTGTGTTTGGGAGTTTCTCTCAGGACCACATAACACCGGTCCTGAGAGATCTACACTGGCTCCCAGTACGTTTCCGAGCACAATTCAAAGTGTTGGTACTGACCTTTAAAGCCCTAAACAGCCTCGGTCCTGTATACCTGAAGGAGCATCTCCACCCCCACCATCCAGCCCGGACACTGAGATCCAGCACTGAGGGCCTTCTGGCGGTTCCCTCATTGCGAGAAGTGAGGTTACAGGGAACCAGACAGAGGGCCTTCTTGGTAGTGGCACCCACCCTGTGGAACGCCCTCCCAGAAGATGTCAAGGCAATAAGTAACTATTCTACTTTCAGAAGACAGCTGTTTAGGGAAGTTTTTAATGTTTGATGCTGTACTGTTTTTAATATTCGGTTGGAAGCCACCCAGAGTGGCTGGGGAAACCCAGCCAGATGGGCGGGGTATAAATAATAATAATAATAATAATTATTATTATTATTATTCTATTTGATCTTGTGAAATAATAAATGAATAGATAATTGTGGGTGTATTGTTTCTGTTTGTTATGTATTTTTGCGTTTTTCTGTTGCAAATTGCCCTGTGATCCTCAGATGAAGGGTGGTGTAGAAATTTAATAAATAAAATAATAAATAAAATCTATACTAATCATTCTTTTTCCATTAGCCAAAGCTGGATCTTGAATGGAAAACAGTTTATGCTAGGGGTTTCTTTCTGTGCGTGTGTCTCCTTGATTTTCCACCCATAACAATAATTCACCACAATAATAAAAAACTCAATTGTCTTCCACGTATCATTAATAAAACTCTAAGAAACCTATAAAACCTCTTTAAAAGTATGCACAGATGCTACTGGGGAATGTTCATCGACTTCTGCCTTTTCCTAGAAAAATGTGACAGAATGGAAACACATAGCCCATAGTTCTAGAAACATCTTCACTGTCAACAACAACGAATCAACCAGAGGTCTAACCCTGACACTGGCTCACTGCTTCCCCTCCACTGAGAACAGCAGACACCTCATAGGAATTCCTGTTGTTGTTTCTTACTGAACCTTGAGGAGTACAGCAACAGATGCCCACTGCTTGCTTGAAGCTTTCCAAGGGAAATGCAGAGCTCTGAAACCTCATAGGTGCATAGTAAACACTTTTTTTCCCATTTCATGCAGAATATGTAAGTTTTGGGGGATTTTTTGGGCAGCGTGGCAGCCTCTGACTACTTAAGGAGACTTGTAAAAACTGCAGCAAAAAAAACATGGGTGTTTGTGAGTGCCATGACAAAGATTCGTTACTACTACCCTGTTATAACCATTTGCTGTGCAGTTTTGCATCTGGCAGTCTGGTAGGTCCAACTGAAAAGCAAGTGATTGGCATTGTTTTAAAGGGCTGTAAGCTCCCACAACTGGCAGTGTTTCTGATCCCTGAGCACAATTGCATAACTGTTTTATTATGAGTAATAATCACTGAGCACAATGTCATTCCAAAAAAGAAAAAGAAAAGGGGCAACATGATGGACAGTAATAGGCTCAGGCCAAAAGAGTTCCTGCCACAAAGGACTTTTCATGTGCTAGAGCCAAAGGGCAAACAGTGCACTTGCTATTCTCTGCATGTTCAGGATTCAAGAGGAATGTGGAACTGGGGATGGAAGAGTTGGGATAACTCTTCAAGCTTCTCTCCTTCCTTGACTTTATTGGACTGGGATCATTTGAGCCAAATTCACTTACTTCCTGGGTTATATAACACTTTTCATCACAGCTAATAGGTATAACATATAGTGCCCTCTTTCGGCCAAGAAAAATACTTTAAATATTTTCATGCTCTACTCTTAGTTTATGACTACCTTTTAATGGTTCCCATCTGCTGCCCACGTGCCCTGCAAATGCTATTTGTTTGCTCTTTTTCTGCCATGCTGCTTTCCCCTCGTTGGCCGACTGGATATTTATTTACTTTTCCGTGATCCATCATGGTGCCCGTGAATGAAGCCACCTCCCTGCTGAAGTTCAGCTTCAACAAGATGAGGGATTGTGGGACTGGAAGCCACAGGGCTCATTAGCATGACCCCGACTTTCCCACTTCATGCAGGGCTTTCCCTTCGAATGAAGAAATTCACTTTGTCCTGTTTCTTCCATATCTCTTGCCACCACCACCACCACCCCAAAATTTCCCACCATAAAACTCTTTTTTTATGACATGATACTGCCTTCTGTACATTTTCCTAGGCTTGTATCTATTTCATATACATCTGTGCCAACTCGGAATTAAAGGACTCACAGCCAAGTGGTGAGCGTTAATCCCATGGCAAAGTGGTGCATCACCAAATTGTGGGTAACCAAAACAACCGCACACTTTCCAAATGTGGGTTAGGTGCTTGCGAAGCAAGCTTCACTGGAGACAGATGGGAAAACAATCATATGAATTATGTCACTAAGCAGATTCACCACTCAGCACTTGTGTAGTGGCTCACATCTCACCATGTAAACAGATCTTCCAAGTGTCCCTGTTTTCCAGATTTACAGAAGCCATCCTGGTTTCTTATTTGATCCAGGAATGTCCCGCTTTTCCTTAGGATGTCCCTATTTTCACTTGAGAAATGTTGGAAGGTTAGCAGTTCTGTGACCCATGAGCCAAGGAGATACATAACTATACAACCTTTAGAAGACACCTGAAGGCAGCCCTATATAGGGAAGGTTTTTTTTAATGTTTAATGTTTTATTGTGTTTTATACATGATGGATTGAGTGGCTGGGGCAACCCAATCAGATGGGCAGGTTATAAATATCATCATCATCATTATTGAATAGGATGTCCCTATTTTCATTGAGAAATGTTGGAGGGTATGTGTAACGTGTAAAGACAAATGCAATATTTAATAAGAAGTCACTGCATGTTCTTCATTCATGGTGTGAGGCTGAACCTGACTTCCTCCTGGCTTTGTAATTTACAATACAAGTGTAAATGTTGTTGAACTGTATGGTGGGTGACCTGCTTAGCCTTCTCCTCCCACAATTTCTAAAAGCACAACAGGTACATGTTGACAAGAGAGAGGGCCTTTTCAGTCGTTGCTCCCCATTTGTGTAACACTCTCCCCAGGAAGGATTACCTATTGCCCACTTTACAATATTTCAATTGCCAGACAAAGACCTTTCTTTTCTCCCAGGCCTTTTAATGATTTCATGCATTTTAAACCATCTTAGCATATATATTTTTATCAGCCTATGTTTTAATGTTGTTTATTGGGGTTGTCAAAGCTGATGGGGATCTGTGTGCAAAGGAGATTTGGTTGTGAGTTGTGCTGCTTAGTTGTGATGTTTTGTACTTTGTTCTTGATATATTATGGTAATGGCCACTAGATTACCTGGTTATATGAGAGAGGACTGGACAATTCATGGAAGAGAAGTCTATCAATGATGATGGCTATATACCAGGCACCCCCAAACTGCGGCCCTCCAGATGTTTTGGCCTACAACTCCCATGATCCCTAGCTAACAGGACCAGTGGTCAGGGATGATGGGAATTGTAGTCCAAAACATCTGGAGGGCCAAAGTTTGGGGATGCCTGCGTATATACCACCTCCAGGTTTATAGGCAATATGTCACAACAGCTGCAGCCGACAGGCCCTGCTTGTGCATTTTCCTCAAGGCATCTGGTTGGCCACTGTAAAAAACAAAATGCTGGACTACATGAGCCTGTGGTCTGATCCAGCAGAACATTTCTTAAATTCAAAGAATTTCAAAACTGCAATGTGAACAAAGGGGTGCATAAGACAACTCATCTATTTTTTTTTCACCAAGAACTTTTTTGAATAGATAAGCAACTTGCAACTGGTAATAAGATTTATTTAACAAGAAGAAGTAGCAGCTTTGAAATCTTTGCTCTTCATTCTTTTAGGGCCATAGGACAATGGAAAGAAAGCTGATTATGCAACTGTCTCAAGCTGCCAAATACACCATTACTGCTAACTGGCTTTCCAAACTATTATGACAGTTAATAAGTGAATGAAAAATGTCTGCTCTAAAATGCACATTGAGGATTTAACTTATGCAGATAGTGACTCGTGGAACATGTTTTGGAGAGAAGGAGTTGGATATGAATTCTCTGAGAAAGACTTTCCCCAGACTGCAATAAACGACATGCTTTGATAATGCAAGGCAATGTGAGATTTCAGAATCTTGAACTATCACTGATATAAACCCGCCCATATGAATTCAACATTTTTGTGTTGCCAAATGTGAACTTAATGTACAACCATGGTCCAGACTCTGTCAAACACCAAGGAGTGTTTGCTATTTAACTGCAAAGGATATGACATATATAAGAGTGCATCCAAAAGCAATTTCTGCTTTAAAAAAATAATCTGTCAACACTGCAATGGCTCCTGATGTTTGAGAACTGCTAATGACCCAAGAAAGAAATTAAAAAAGCAATGTATCTGTATTCCAGGTTTTCTCCATGTAGTTCAGAAGAGCACTGAGGTCTCACTACAACCATGTGAGCGGGACTAGATTGGTAGAGTGGAACTTTGGTTTCCCTCATCTAAAGGAAATCAAGGAAGCGAAGGAAATCCACTGTTCGTAGCAAGGCAGCAGTCACACTGTAATTATACAATATAGATGGTGTGACAAGTAGGTAAAGGTTAGGGACCCCTGGATAGTTAAGTCCAGGCAAAGGCGACTATGGGGCGTGGCGCTCATCTCGCTTTTCAGGGCTAGGGGAGCTGGCATTTGTCCACAAACAGCTTTCTGAGTCAACAGGACACTGTGACAGAATCCAGAGCACACAAAAATGCCGCTTACCTTCCCGCCGCAGTGGTACCTATTTATCTACTTGCCAAACTGCTAGTAGATAGTTTGGCAAAGGCTGGGACAGAGCAATGGGAGCTCACCCCATCTATTATAGAGAGCATGGTTTGCGGTGGGGGCTGGCAAACCACGCCCGTGTCAAAGGTGGGGGCATGAGTGGCCACTGTTTGATTGGATATGGGCTGTTGTTGGGCATAATTGCATGTATCAATTTAGTAAGTCAAGCCCCTGGGGTATAAATACTTAAATGCTTGGTTTTTTCCTTCTCTAATAAAACTACACCAAATATATATTCCTTGTCAACACTGTTTCATACTCAAATGGTAGGTAGCCGTGTTGGTCTGGGTCGAAGTAAAATAAAAAAAATTCCTTCAGTAGCACCTTAAAGACCAACTAAGTTTTTATTTTGGTATGAGCTTTCGTGTATCTGAAGAAGTGTGCATGCACACGAAAGCTCATACCAAATAAAAACTTAGTTGGTCTTTAAGGTGCTACTGAAGGAATTTTTTTATACAGCATAAAAGGAGCATTAGAAACTGGGGCAGAAGTACAATCATTATAACCAGGAAAACCAGCACAATAATCCCACTGTCTAAATGTGCCCATGATTTAAATGGGATTTTAATGGGACTCTGACAAACATTGGATATCATCCAAAGTTTGTGAAAGTCATTAGTGAGGTGTATTGGAAGTCTTAATTCTAGGGAGCAAGGGAAGGCGTGCAGGAATTCTAATTAAAACCACTGTATCTTGCTTGGCTCCTTCCAATATATTTTGAAAGATCCCCAAATATATTACACCTCTCATCTTCAGTATTGAGGGCTTATGGCTGTCCACATTCAGTCTTTCCCATCCAATACCACTATAACTGTTCATCCCCATGTAAATGCCAGTGTCATGTATCCTGATTTATGCTCACTTTTTTTTTTTTTTGACATTCTGCAAACAATTCACATCAGTGCCATTCAACTGTTTTGAAGAAATCATGGTTCTGACCAACATTCAGTTCATCTGGCTATGAATCACACTGGTTTGGTTTGGATTTTTGCTTCCCCCCGAAAGTGCTTATTTGTTTGCTAGACTCCAAATCCCACAAGATCCTTTCATAAATACAAGATAGGGAGCATGAATTACGGAGCATCTTCTTTGCAGGTTCTCACACAGATGTGTCACAGAGATGGAAAAGTAGGACAGGCTGACATTTGAGTATGAAACAGTGTTGACAAGGAATATATATCTATAAAAAAAGCAATGACATATTGATATGGCAACATCTTTGGCCACACTATTTCCCCTGCTGTTTTCACAGGCACACACAAACACACATGCAGAGAAAACATTGGATCGAATTTTCTCAAGGGTTTTGTGACATGAGGCAGGACTCAGTTGGGTGATTAAGCTGGCTTCAAACCACATGGCAAGAATTCAGGAGAAATGAATCTATGTAGGCCTGGAGAAGAGAATAAAGTCCACTTAACGTCATACTCCTGCTGTAAATAATAATCCTGAAACTGTTCTCCAGCAAACGTTCGTCACCACACTATAAATCTCAAACGAACATTCCTGTGCAACAATAATTTAATATTGTCACCTAAAATTCCCAAGCCTGGGCATGCAATTGATCCCACAGATGACACATGCTGTATATCATTTCAAGCTCCTGGGCAGTTGTTTTTCTCAAAATGGAGGTTGAGGACAAATGATTTCATTTATATATCACCCCAGATCTGCAGCACAGGGAACACAACTTGGAAAGCAGTGTAAAAAGGAGACAGCTGTGTATCATCCAATGAACTCTTTCCAATAGGATTCTACAGGTATCCCCCTTTGCTTCCTTTCCATGTTCCAGATTTTTAAAAGGAGGGAGCCTAAGGAATACCTAATTCTTCTTTTGTTTCCATTACAACAGTCCTCTTGAAAAATGAGCCTGACACTCCACAGCAGTGGGAGCAATTCTGAGCTGTTTAAGTGGAAAGCTAGGCAGTATTGTTCCCACAGCTATACTTAAATGATTCATTGCACTGTGGCAAGTGAGAAGATTACTTCGTTCACCCTCTGGGTTGATGTTCGAGATGGAAAAGTGCTGCAGGGTCACCCAACTTTCTTTTTCCCCGTTAAGCATAGAACTGCTCTATCAGTTACCGTAATTATTTGACTGATGCCCGAGTGTAGTTGCATTGGCACACTCTGCAAACGGAATACTAGAGGGTAGTAAAAACGGTAGAGATCTGTCCAATATAGGCTATAGTGGGGTAGACATATGAGCTGTGCAAACAAGAAAAAGAGGATAGTGTGCTTTTATTAGCAGTCAGATACCTCCCAGATGCTCGATCCTGACCTGCACAAGCCATTTTGAACTTCTACTTGGAGAAGGACCTCCATTCCCTGTCTTAACCACAGGGCGTCTGAGATAGACTGAAGCCTCTTCTTTCCTCTTTTTCAAGACTTAGAAAGCCAAGTACATTTTGCACATATTGTAACCGGAGCCAGAGAAAGTAAGTTACAACACAATGCTAAATATTATGAATTAACCTGCCCTTCACTCTAAGGTCCCAGGGTAGGTTACAACAATTAAAATACAATATTAAGAATTGACCAGACCCTGCAATCATCATCTGAGGCCCTTCATCGTGTGCCTCCTCCACAAGAGGTTTGGAGGCTGGCGGCATGAGAACAGACCTTTTCTGCAGTGGCTCCCTACTTGTGGAATGCTCTCCCCAGGGAGGCTTGCCTGGGGCCTTCATTGCATATTTTTAGGTGCCATGTAAAAACATTTAGTAGCAGCAGCAGCAAAAGCAGCAACAGCAGCAGCAGCAGCAGCAGCAGCAGCAGCAGCAGCAGCAGCAGCAGTATTTATACCTCACCTATGCTGGGCAGCTTACAGCATATATACAAGTATAGTAAAACATTACTCTTCTCCCAGGCCTTTGGCTCATTAAATAATCTATAGCCTTTTAAACTATGAGAGGGTATTGTTTTGTTTGTTTTTATATTATGTATGTGTGTTTATTCTGTAAACCACCCTGTGATCCTCAGACAAAGGGCGGTATAGAAATTTTAACAACAACAACTGCTCAAAACAAAAGCACAGAAATAAAGTGGATCACAAGAATGTGCATTTCAAGTGTTAAATGCCAGAGTGAAGATGTGTGTGTGTGCTGCAAAATAAGCCTCACTGGGTTCAAATGAGCTTCATCCCTAGCATAGGATTGAAGCCTTTATAACACACAATTCCCATTAAAATCAATAGTGCACAAGTCATCCAGAACTGATGTCCCTTTGGCTTCAATAGGACAAACACAACAAAATATTGAAGCCAATCAGCACTGAGAGTGATTAACATTTCTAGGTTAAGGTGCAGGATAATGACATTTCTTTGGGGCAGCCCATAGAGATGTCTTCTTGGTTGTAACTCACCAGGCTTTGAAATTCTGCCACCCACATCCTGAACATTTCTGTGAAGCAAGGCCCATTTGATAGGGAAAGCATACTGTAGGCTGGAATAAGTAGAGCTGGGTAGCACAGTTTCTTTTAATGCTGACCTCAAAGACAAATATATTAGTGTCTCCAGTTCCGCAAGTGAAATGGTATTTTGTCTAAACTTTTCGGGTGAAATTGAAGAACCCACAACAGAATAGGGAGAAAAGAGACATCAGATGCTGATGTGGAAATTGGTAACTACAGGCTATAGGTGTGCACATAAAGCCATGATTTTAAATGGAGTTAAACACACTTAAATCTGTTGGATTGTAGCCACAGAGCACGTACATGTGGAAAATACATCAATTCATTAATTATGGTAACAGGCCCCCTTTCACGACATTCTCTCTCACTGCACACTCAAAAGACACCCTTGTGATCCAGCCATTTCCTGTCTTGGGGAGAAACAAGGACGTCATTAGCAATTAACCTATGAAGTATAAAATCAATCTACTTCAAATCCCCAATAACAACCAAAACTGAACAATCGCCTTTAAAGGTAGAAGTCCGGGGGGGGGGGGGTTATGTAATTTCTTCGCATCTCTCATGCACACATTTGGCTTTGGTTTCTGGATGCTCCTTTCCTCCTGCCGACAGAACATTCATTTTTTTGTGATTTTGTAGAGTCTTTTACCAGGAGTCTTATTGCTAAAAACTAGCAAAGTGTTTGTCGTCGTGAGACTACAATCACTTTTGATTTATATTTGCTTTTGTTGGCCTAGTACACAGGGCATGGTGGAAATTCAATGGTGGAAAAGCCATTTAGAGAAAACTCTAGAGATGCCTGTCTCAATACCTCTATGCTCCAGACTGAATCACTAAGGCAGCTTTTGCCAACCTGGTGCCCTCCAGATCTTTTGAAGGGCTGCTGCGTGGGGCTGAGAGGACTTGTGCTCCAAAATCTTGGTAGGCACCAGGGAAGAGACCCTGAGGCTCTGCACTGATTCCAGTAGTCCAAAGCCAGCCAACTTTGTGGAATCCCTTGTGGAGGGCAGAAACTGGAGGAATGCTTCTGTTCGTAAAGCAGCCCTTCTAAGCCAGATAGCTGAAGTTTACACACCCTTCTGCAATAACAGTATTTAACATAACCCACAATTAGACACAGTGAAATTCAATGACCCCCTGCGCTGGCAAAGTTTTAAGACTATGTCTTTTGGTGGTGCATGATTCTTTAACATCAGTCACACGAGGTAGGGCAAGCAGGACTAGGACTATGGCACATTGGGGGAGAGATTTAATTCTTTCCCTTTATGCCACGGGTGTCAAACACAAGGCCCGGGGGCCTAATCCGGCCCGCCAGACCTTGTCATGTGGCCCGCGTAGCCACCGCCGACAATATACGCTGACAGTAGTTCTGGAGCCTGCGATTGGCCAAGGGTCAATACCGGGGGCGGGGCTGCAGGCGGAGGCCGGGGCGCTGGAGCCGCGCTGACGGCCTTGGCCAGGGAATTTCAATTTCGAATGAGGCTGAGGGAGGCGGTGGCACAGCGGCCAGACGGGGAAGTGAGATGCAGGAGGAGGAGGAGGAAGCCCGCCGAGGAGGTAGGAAAGCCCTACAGGCGCCGCCGGCAAAGTTGGTGCCGGGACGGAGCAGCGCTGGATTTTTTTTTGGCAGGCTTTGCTGTTGTCTCCGAGAGTGAGTGAGGCGGCACTGGGGAGCCGCCGCCCGCCGCTTCCCTTCCTCTCCTTGGCTGCATCCGGGAGGTGGGCGAGCGAGCGGGCGAAAGGGACGCGGAGTGAGTCTGAGGGGGAAGTAGGCGAAGCACAACAGCCGCTCTCTTGATGGAGCCGGGTTTCTCTTCCCTCTTCCCCCGTTTTCTCCTCATAGACACTCGGGAGGGTGCCTGGCTTTTGCTCTGCCCCCCACCCCCGAGCCGCCCTTTGGCTTCTCAGTTCTGGCGGAGCTGCTCCCCGGGGGGCGGCCGGGAGGGAGGAGGCGGTGACGGCACGGGTTCCTGCTCTTCCCGCTCTGCCGCCTCCTCCTCTCAGCCCCTCGTGATGTAGGGCTCCAGATGGAGTCGCCTCGTGGTTTGAGTAGGTGGGAGGGGGATTTGGGGGGGGAGGTTTTCAAGCCTCCTCTGCCTGCAGTCCCGGTAGGGAGAGGCGGCGGCGAAGACGACAACAGCGCGGGTGGGGGGAAGAGCAGCTCTGAGGCGAAGATGCACGCCCGCTGGGGCTGGGGCTGCCGCCGCCTTCCTCCTCGGGAAATCCGCTGCCCTCCCTCAGCGCGAGGGGAAGGGACTCTGGTGCTGAGGAGGGAGGATGCAAAAGCAAAGCATGGGGTGGGTTGCAGCGTGTGGCATCCTGCCTAGCAGGGTTTGGGTGTGCGCAGGGCGGGAGAGGGAAGCCCTCTTTCCATCTGCAGGTTTTTAATCCCAGCAGTGGCTTTCTCCTTCCTGCCGAAGCTTTAGTTAAGCCCCCCCCCGAAGCCGTCGATCCCCACCTTTTGTTCAAATTTCCCTCGTTTACATCCCCTCCCACACACGCGCCACGACGCAGGAATGTGATCCGCGTGGGGGCGGGAATGAGCTTACATTATTACAAAAAACAGTAATAATTGAATGCAGTGACAATAATTTATGATAATAAAGAGTGGACACATAGTCCTACAGACACAACCGGCCCTTTGAGGGTGACCAAACTGCTGATGCGGCCCCCAATGAATTTGAGTTTGACACCCCTGCTTTATGCTATGAACTTGACAAAAATCCCTCCCCCGAGCTGCTAGTTAGCATAAGACAGAAGCTCATATTGGCATCAATGGAAGATTTTACCTCCAGGCAGAACAAGCAGCTCCAAAAGAGTGTTCATCAGGAATGCAGAACAAGGGGGGAAATCAAAGCCCCGCCCCACACACCAAGGTCCCTCCTTCCCTTGTGGCTCCCATTTAAAATTTTAAATGTTTCATGCACTTTCCACAACCCCCAATTAGGATTGGCACAGTCCTTCCTGATCACCAAGGGAGCTGGAGTGGGGCAGACAGAAATGCCGGCATTCTGCTCTAGCCTTAAGCAGATTATCAGTGTGGTGAGAACGCTGTACACTGATCATGCGCTCAGTGCAGGCAAAGAGCTTCCAATGGAGATTGCTGCCATGGAGAGTGAATCATTGACACAGTCACTTCCCTGCGTTAACCCACATAGGTCTTCTTAATCGATTGACATGAGCAGAAGTTGCAAGTTTGCCCACCTCCCTTCAATCAGCATTAACTGATTTGTGAACAGATAGCGAAAGGAACCTGTTTCTTTCCAGGACACCTTGTTGAAAATCCACTAATGTTTAAGCTGTCCTGATGGAGAGCAGAAAAGTTCCTGTCTGATTGCATACATTGAGCAGTTTACATTGTAGTTCTGGTTGAATAGTTACATGGCGAGGGCATGATGTTTCCCCCATTTCTCCCAGCATTGAATGCAGACCTTCTGGCTTCAGACATCATTGCATCATACCAATTAACTCAAGAGGAGACACTTGCACATCTGACTGCTGTCAGAATGTTTTCCACTCTCAAATGCTTTGCTCTTCTCACTTTTCCAGCTGATCAACCACATGTGGAGCCTTCGCTAATGGGATGCTGTGAGACAAATTGAGTTACCTTCGCTACCTTTGTGCATCTCGCCATTAGCATAATTTAGTTCTGGAAACAAGTGGTCATGCAGGCAAAACGCTGGAGCAGATGGATGATGTAAGTCAGAGAAATGGAAAAAAAGAGAGTTTCCTTTAATGTGATATTGAATGCTTCAGCCTTGACTCATGTGGTCATTACAGACAGATGGCCTTTCATCGCAGAATCCCTCATGATTTAATATTAGTTCAAAGGCTTGTTTTCCTTTAACTCTCACACCATTTCCTAAGGTGTACTTTGAGATGTCTGAATAGTTTTCTAAACCCACCTAAGCACATTTCAATGGGTTGACATTGATCTGTAAAGCACTGCACTCTCTAAAAGTAGACTGCTTCACAGTCTGTCATGTCCCAGTCTTACGTTGGGTTAGTGAGCAACTCAAAGGCCTGATAGAGCAGTCCACCTAAGGCAGGGGTTCCCAAACTACGGCCCCCGGGCCGGATGCGGCCCAATCGGCCTCCCAATCCGGCCCGCGACGACCCCCGCCGCCCGCTGCCGCCGCCCGCTCTTGCGGCGCGCGGCGCGGCGACGATCTAAAAAATCGCCGAAAATCCTTTGTGCGCATGCGTATGGGCCTCTCCCGACCCAGAAGAGGTCATTTCCGATGCACTTCCGGGTCGGGGGAGGCCAATACGCATGCGCACAAGCGATTTTCGGCGATTTTTCCCCCGCACGGGCGCGTGTGCGCATGCGCACGGGCGCGCACTCCCCCGCCCTCCGGCCCGCTGCGCGCGCACTCCCCTACCCTCCGGCCTGCCGCGCTGTCGGCGCGGCGGGCACCGGCCCACTGCGCGGTAAGTCTGGGGACCCCTGACCTAAGGGCTTGTCCACATTTGCCTTTCCTCTGCACTTTCCAGGCACGGTCCACACATTAAAGCTCTGTGTCAAAGTGCTTTCTCTGTCTCTCTCTCTTTGCTCTTCAAAGCTGAATTAGAGCAAACAGCAATCCATGGAAAACCCGAATTGCCATTTGTTGCACTTCAGCTTTAAAGAGCAGGTTTTCATGGGGAAAGCTCTGTGGCAAAAAACAAAACAAAAACAAATGCTTAGACACAGAGTTTTAAATCGCAGACTTGTGCCTGGAAAGAGTGGGGCAAAGGAAAGTGTGAATGAGCCCTAAGTACAGGGCACTAACTCACGGATGCTTTCACAAAGACCTAAAGCATCCTGGATACCAACCCATAGCAGCCCATGAAATTTTGCTGTCTGATGCTGAGCTCAAACAGCATGTGCACACACATACACCATCACTTGACTGACCTTGGGTCTTATTTATCCAAGGCAGCAAAATGTCCCGGACCAAACCTGGATGTTTCCTTGACTGAAATTGTCTCTTTCAGTTTTTTAGTGTCTCACATTCCACCTGCAGAAGAGGTTTTACAAATGATGGTGAAGATGTAGAATATAGTGGTACCTCTGGTTAAGAACTTAATTAGTTCCGGAGGTTTGTTCTTAACCTGAAACTGTTCTTAACCTGAAGGTACCACTGTATTCTACTTTAGCTAATGGGGCCTCCTGCTGCCACTGCGCCAACGGAGCACAATTTCTGTTCTCATCCTGATGCAAAGTTCTTAACCTGAGGTACTATTTCTGGGTTAGCGGAGTTTGTAACCTGAAGCGTTTGGAACCTGAGGTACCACTGTAGTGCAAACCTTGTCGTGTTCCTCAACAACCATTCCCCTCTTCCCCAGACATATTTAGCTCGGACACCACAGCGCATCTGTGACGTAAATACAAGACTTGGCCCCACACAGTGCCTAGAAGAGACTTGAATCACACTCTTCATTTTATTCCATTTGTCCAACATTCATATAATAAAATATGTGGTATTTCTCTGTAATTCTAGGCAGTAAATCATAGAAGGCGATGACAGAAGCTTGGCCCCATTAAGTGTTTTGCTAAACCACTGTTTGGAATCCTATCTAACATATAGTATCATATCAGGTCAATTATGCCCTTTTTTAAAGACATCCCATGGTTGTGAGTGGGGGCATCTTGCTTCTCACTGATTTCCTCACTGATCTTTTAATGTGCACATAAGCCCAATGACTTCTTCTTTTTTAACTTGTAAAAAAGTAAGAAAGTCAAGATAAGACTCAGTCATGTGTTGCATTGTTTAACCTTAAGGCGACATTTCAGTTGTGGAGGCCTATTGAGGTCATACAGGAATTTCCCCCAAACTTATCTCCAAAGGAAAATATGACATCATTGACTGCTACAGCTAGAAATAGGACAATGCATTGGGGGGGGGGAACCCTCTGCTCCTATAAAACTATTTGTTTTTCTAACGACTATATATAGATTGTAGATCTATACAGCATTGAAGTGACATAAGCGAACAAGATAGTTATGTCTCAAGCAGCTTACAAAATAAGTTAATCAGTTGGGAAGATAACAGACCGGAGGGAAAATATACAGGGGGTGGGTTTTAAGACTCACGGTGGTGACCGAGACACTGGGTGTAGACCTTTTGGATAGCTCAGCTGGTAGAACATGCAACTCGTAATCTCAGGGCTGAGGGTTTGAGCCCCACATTGGGCAAAAGATTCCTGCATTGCAGGGGGTTCAACTAGATGATCCTTGTGGTCACTTCCAACTCTACAATTCTATGATTCTATTACTAAGTGTTTCCTGAGGGAAAGACTGAAAGACTGAAAAGACTTGGGGGAGGAGGGGAGGAATGTGAGAGTAATCTAAGTATCCAAGTATCAAAAGCTTTGGGGAAGTTAGTTAAGCCAAGGTCTTCGAAGGAAAGGTGGAGTGTTTCTGCCAGACAAAGACCTTTCATATTCCGTAAGAATTTCAATAAGCAAGCTATGAAATTAAATGGAAATGAGCTAATATACTGATTTCGGCCATGAATCCTGGCTGAACTTAAGTAACCATAAACTCCTGAGAACTTCATTATATATATATATATATATATATATATATATATATATATATATATATATTCTAACATCAGAAACACAGCCTGAGAACCTCATTTGAACAAGGGTAGACATTCATCTGTGCACTGCTAGAAAAACAACAACTTACAACTAAAAGGTGTGTGAAGGCAGGAGAGCAATGATGCCCCACCTACACTGCCACTTGGGTCACTACTGGGTATCAGGTGTCTCTAAACAAACAAACAAATAATACATTGATAAGCTGGTCTCAGTCCAACATTATCTATTGTGCCGTGCTGAATTTTGGACTTTGCTCTGTCCTTGACTTCACCCATGTTGCACTGAGCTGAGGCTGATTGCACAGTGTGTGAATATATGAATGCAACGAAATGTTTTGACTGTACACGGTAAGACTATTTTTATTGTTGGAAACCATCTTTCGCTGTAAATTTTATTTTATTTTATTTATTAAATTTCTATACCACCTTTCATCCAAAGATTACAATATAGAAACACAAAAATGCACAGCATAGTAACAAACGAAAACAATAAGCACACGTGCGCACGCGTGTGCACACACACACACACACACACAGAGAGAGAGTGTGTGTTTAAAAGGCCATAGATTGTTGAATTAGCCAGAGACGAAGGTTTTACATTGTTCATGTATACATTTCCTCCCAGTGTGATGGATTTCCACTTACCAAAATCTACAGAAAGAGGGTGGGCTATAATGAGCACCATAGCTATTTACACAGTTTAAAGCATTGTTTACATGCGTAGCCATTCAAAGGAATGTTTAAGAAGAGTTAGTTTATCACGCAGTGTTAGTAAATTTATTCCTCTATTTTTGTTTAAATCCTTGGCAAAATCTGTGAATTGTGTTATATTATTTGTGGCTTGTATGAGTCCGCTGTTTTATTTGATTTGATTTGCTGTGTTGTGTTTTATGATGGGCGTAAAGCCAAATAAACATCTCTTTGCTTTGTAAAAGAAAGAAGCCAGCAACTAAGATCCTAGAATTGCCAAACTGAGCCATCAGGGATACCAATATCATCCAAAAGCAGGGGTCATGTTATCTGGCAAACCTATTCCTTTCCAGCCATTAATGTCACAGCTGCATATTCCTCTTTGCAAAATGGTAACAGAGACTACATTTCACAGATGTTCTTTCATCCTTCTGTCTTAAGGACCGGTACAGACTCCTACCAATCAATTTTTATATATATATATAAAAAACAGATTTTCCAACTACAGATGACAATATCTTCTATGAATTCCATCCTCTGATGTTACACTGTTTATTCAGGTAGACTCAAACATCTCTTTTTGCAATTATGGCTTCCTTCAAACATGGGCGTAGGCAGGGGGGCAGGAGGGGGCAGCTGCCCCCCCCCTAGAAGCAAAAAAATTAATGTATTTTACAGACCATAACCAGCACTTTTCCCCTCCAAAAACTGAAGTGGAAAGGGCTTTGCTTTAGCAAGAGCAGCTAAGTCTCTGGTTGCTGGGGGGGGGGGAACACAGCAGTAACAAAAACACATCAAATAAATAAAGCAAAGTGACCATTTCACCCTATTGTTCTTAAGTGGGAGCTGTTAATGAGCATTCAGGAGCATTAAGAGTTCTATTGGCGATTTAATGAGGGTGCAGACTCAGAGGATTCAATTTGACTAAGGTGGCTCTGCCAGGCTAAAAAGAAGTGAATAAGAAAGGGGGGAGGCTGTAGCTTTGACAGACACAGTGATGTTTATAAAAAGCATTGGTGTTCCAGTCTGCCCCTCCTCCTGCATCTGTATACTGTAAATCAGGGGTGGCCACCTCCCAAGAGACTCTGATCTACTCAAAGTTTAAAACTGGGGGTGATCTACCCCCTTTGGGGGGGTTCAGGTCAAAGCTGTTGAGGTTTTTTTAAAGGAAGGGAAGCCCTGTTTTTTGGGGTTTAGGTCAAACTTGTTGAGATTCTTTTAGGAGGGAGGGAGGCCCATTTTTGTTTAGGGCTTCAGGTCATAGTTCAACTTTTTTGAGGGAGGAGGAAAATTTTGGGTGAGCTTCTTTTAGGGGTGCCAGTGACCTACCAGTGATCTACCACAGACATCCAGTGATCTACTGGTAGATCACAATCTACCTGTTGGACGTGCCTGCTGTAAATCAAGCAGAGAGAAAGCTGCTTACAAGGCTCCTGTACATGCATCACAGCGTCACCCAGAGGCACCCACAAATATGAGTTATCCCTCTCTCTATTTCTTCCTTCCTTCCCTCCCTCTTCCATCCTTAATAAAATACGGGGGGGGCAGATAAGCCCCACATAGAAAGCCCATCAACATGGGGGGATGACTCTTTCGAATACGGTATTTACCAGTAATTGGGGGGGGGGAGAGGCACCTAGGCCTCTAGGAGTTGGCTGCTATGCCTAGGAGTAGGACAATTCAAGAAAGCAGAACGATGCATATGGTATGGTAATATATCAATAGAATCGTAGAATTGTAGTCGGAAGGGACCACAAGGGTCATCTAGTCCAACCCGCTGCAATGCAGGATTTTTCCCTAAGGTGGGGCTTGAACCATGGTTGAAATATTATGCTGATATGCAGCAACGCCCCGGAGCCGTCGTGGCTGCGGCCATGCCTTGCCTCGCCCTCACCCGCCCTGCCACCCCCTCTCGCCTGCCTGACCCTCCTGTCCTCTTGCTGCAGAGTTCCAGCATCACAGCGTCATCCAGAGACACCCACAAATATGAGTTATCTCTCTCTCTATTTCTTCCTTCCTTCCCTCCCTCTTCCATCCTTAATAAAATATGGGGGGGCAGATAAGCCCCACATAGAAAGCCCATCAACATGGGGGGATGACTCTTTCAAATACGGTATTTTACCAGTAATTGGGGGGGGGGCACCTAGGCCTCTAGGAGTTGGATGCTATGCCTAGGAGTAGGACAATTCAAGAAAGCAGAATGATGCATATGCTATGGTAATATATCAATAGAATCATAGAATTGTAGTCGGAAGGGACCACAAGGGTCATCTAGTCCAACCCCCTGCAATGCAGGATTTTTTTCCTAAGGTGGGGCTTGAACCATGGTTGAAATATTATGCTGATATGCAGCAACGCCTCGGAGCCGTCGTGGCTGCGGCCGTGCCTTGCCTCGCCCTCGCCCGCCCTGTCACCCCCTCTCGCCCGCCCGACCCTCCCGTCCTCTCCAGCCAAGCAGGGTAGCCGCCAACGCTACCAGCCCCAGAAGCACAAGGTGGCCGCTGCTGCCACCGCCACGATGTCATCAGGCCCGCTGGCCCTTTAGCCCCGCCCACTTCGTGGCCCCTCCCCTTCCGTGCCTTGGCCCCGCCCCTGAACGACCATGGCTTGCCCCCCCCCCTAGTTTTGATCCTGGCTACGCCCCTGCCTTCAAAGAACCTTAGGAACTGTAGTTTGTTAAGGGCACTGAGAGTTGTTAGAAGATCCCTCTATCCCCTTTCAGAGCTACGATTCCCGGAGTTCCCTTTAAAGATGCACTGATTGTTAAACCACACTGGGCATTGTAACTCTGTGAGGGGAGAAGGGGTTTCCCAACAACTCTCAGAATCTTTAAGAAACTGACAGTTTAAAGTGGTATCATAATGCTTTAAATATATATGATCTAAATACGCCCAAATGCAGCGTGATGTTTCCAAGAGCAAACACTCAAAAGCAAAACAAGAAACTAATACAGCCTTGTAAATAAGACCACAAAGGTTACTAGCCTGCCCCCCCACACACACACACACAACTAGCCTTCTGGGGCTAGCAGAGATGATTAGAAGACATCTATCCTTCTGCAGGAATCTGCTTTGATTTTTTGCTGGGCACAGAGGAAGGCAAACAGAGCTCTCCAAGACCCCTCCACCAGCCTGCTCGCTCATCTCATGGGGCTTCATGCATTGTTTGCATGCAATTCCTTGCACCTTGTCACCTTGTCAGGTGTGTGTGTAATATCAGATTGAGCCCTTGTATGTCCCTAGCATCCAGTTTCCAGGGAATTGTGGCCACTGGACCTATAATTTCCATCATAGGTAATAGGTCACAACAATTGTCAGCAACAAGCTCTTAAGATATATATCACAGAGCAAGTTGCTGACAATTGTTGGGTGAGTGAGATAAATATAGATATATAGCATTTACAGAAATCCCAAGGCTTGCCCCCCCCCACAAACGTTTGGAATTATCATGTTTATGTTCTACCAGGCAACCTAAAGCAAAGTGTATTTCCATGAAGAGGAATTCCTTTGCCCAAAAAATGTCACACCAAATTCTAGATGAGGGAAAATAACTAGGTGAGGGAGACGAGTTGCTGGTCAAACATAAGAATGAGATTCTTTGTCAAAGATGCAGATTATGCTGTGGAAATCACACAGGGCATTAAAATAAATGTGTGTGTGTGTGTGTTTGCGAGCCATTTAAGGAAAATCCGTCCCATATGTCTAGGCTATGTAGGCCAGCGAGCAATACACATGATAGCAGTGAAATTACAAAGTAGTACTGCAGACAAAAGGATGGCATGTTGTATAACATTTTATAGACCTATTGTTATTATTCTGGTCTCTGTGTTTGCCTTTGCCTAATTGATTCTCCAGAAAGTAGACAACAGTAAAATAAAATAAAAACTACATTAGAATCTACTTAAAGAAGTTGTGTGCCCATACACACATGCACATACAGAAAACCATATTTAACAGCTTATATCACTGAGCAATAACAAAAAATGGGATAACTGGAATAACTGGTAGTGGTGAAAGACCCAGGATAGAATGAACAATGGGCAATGTTCCTCAAATATATCTTGGGACCCGGGGGCAAGGGGGGAATTGAATACAGATCTTTGCTGGCTCCAAATTGCTGACAAAAGGAGTTTTAAAAACAGAGATCATAATCTAAAAGGAACAGAGATTGGGAAGTTGTGTTGTTGTTTTTAATGCAGAAGGCTATAAACATATGACATGTGTCACGTATAGGATAAATGAAAACAACTGTAATACCCTCCAACATTCCTCAGATGAAAATAGGGACATTTCTCGCTCCTGCTCCAAACTGACCCTCCTCAACCCACCCACCCCACACATAGCATTTTGTCCTCCGCCCATAGCATTTCCCAATAAATGGGACACAGCGCAGACACCCTCCACCATCCTGAGAAAACCCCTTAATCCTGATTCTATTCTATTTTATTCATTGGTAGATTTACAAAAAGAAAAACATACACCCATAAATAAATTTTAGAAAGCAGCAAGATTAGATGCCGGCGCACAAAGCACTTTTTTCAAAAAATCAAGACTCCTTGTGCTCCGTTCCCTGCCTAGGGCAGCCCTGTCCTCTGCTCATCCTCTTCACCAAGTTCAGAAGCAGCTGTGCTGGCAGGGGAAACAGGGACATTCAGGATCAAACCCGAAGCCAGGGTGGTTTTTGTAATTCCGGGACTGACACTGGAATATCAGGGCACTTGGAAGGTATGCCATAATAGAGAAGCTGCGTATGTGCTTTTGGTGGTACATGACACTCTTTGCCAGTCTACACTAATGCCTTCTTGCTGCCTTCCTGCCTGCTGAATGACTCCTGTAAGTTGCTTTCCATATTATTGTTGTTATTTTTTAAACAGTTCCTTTTACCACATAACCACAAATGTCTGTAAGTTCTGTACAAGAAATCGTTTCTCCACTATACTGGGGTAAAGGTAAAGGGACCCCTGACCATTTTATCTATTTATCTACTTGCACTTTGACGTGCTTTCGAACTGCTAGGTTGGCAGGAGCTGGGACTGAGCAATGGGAGCTCACCCCATCGCGGGGATTCGAACCGCCGACCTTCTGATCAGCAAGCCCTAGGCTCTGTGGTTTAACCCACAGCGCCACCTGCGTCCCATATACTAGGGTAAAGGTAAAGGGACCCCTGACCATTAGGTCCAGTCATGACCGACTCTGGGGTTGCACGCTCATCTCGCATTATTGGCCGAGGGAGCCGGCGTATAGCTTCCAGGTCATGTGGCCAGCATGACAAAGCCACTCCTGGCAAACCAGAGCAGCACATGGAAACGCCGTTTACCTTCCCGCTGTAGCGGTTCCTATTTATCTACTTGCATTTTGACGTGCTTTCGAACTGCTAGGTTGGCAGGAGCTGGGACCAAGCAACGGGAGCTCACCCCGTCACAGGGATTCGAACCGCCAACCTTCTGATCAGCAAGCCCTAGGCTCAGTGGTTTAACCACAGCGCCACCTGGGTCCCTATATACTAGGGTACTAGGCAACAAAAAGATACATAATGAGAACTTTCCTTCTCCTGTCGTGAGAAGTTTGCAGTTCAAAATGGATGGGATGTAAAATGGTTCAGATGGTAAGACGTGTGTTATTATTATGCACTATATCCGCTCACCCATTTTTTCCAAGAAAACTAGCCTCAGGCTGCAGTTGTATGCAGAGCTAGGCACACCTAAGCCCAGTCAGTGTTTACTGGGATGAGCGCTAGGACTTTAAAGGGATGTCCAAGCCCTAAAGCCGCTGTTGACTTGTTTGAGGATATCACAGCCAGATTTCCATCTTTATCTCTTTGTAATATCATCCTGCCTCCAGGAATTTTGAGGTTCTTTGTTTTGCAACAAGACATTATTTGCGGTTTTACTCCAGATTGGTTTTTCTTTGCTTGTCATTCCTTATGTGCAGGACAGATAAAGTGTTCTCTGTTCATTCATATGATTTTATATTGAAAACAAATTGTGAGCATTACATGCAATTTCTTTCGTTCCCTTTGATTTAAAAAAAATAAACAAGTTTCGTTATCAAACATTTTCCTTGAATCCTTTTTATCTTTATGTTACAGAACTAGATTTTAAAGAAGAAGAAAAAAACCCACCCCTTGAAAGCATATTTTCTTCATTCAAACATGAATTCTCCTGAAAACAAGTCCAGGTAGTTTGTAAGGCACCAAGCTGAAAGAAACTTACAAGCCATGAAGTTAAGCATGTAGATGTACTCAACTTTTGCCCCTGAAATCACAAAAAGTGCCTAATTTTGGTTGAATCACAACCACAATTTCATAATGTCTTCGGTTTGATCTAGAAATCATGTTGCTTGAGTTCAGAGCTGTGGCCCTGGAGAAAGGAGGAATAAACTTGTCCCCAGTGATGTTTCCAGGACAAATCAACACACAGCCCAAAGCTGCTATTAGTGACAGAGGGAACGGTATATAAACAGAGGGAGAGGTATATAAATATTGGTACTGTACTTTCCCTCACCCTTTCCCTCAGTGGCTAATAGTACTTCCAAAAGGATTTAACAGAGGGAAATGGAAGTGAAGACTTAATCCACATTGCATCTAGTTCGGTCCCTAGATAACTTGTATTTTTGCTCTTTCAAGTACAGACTTGCCTTCCAGTTTTATTGGTTATAATCAATACATATTAATGGCAATGTATAACTATAACCCGAGCTGCAGCCTTTATTGTTGTATCATGCCCACAATGAGGGGCAGGATTTGGTAGCTGATGTAGAATTCGGGTTTTGGCATCTGGTTTTGGCATTTGGCACAAGTCTGAGGACCCCTACTTTCATCTTTAAAAGGAAATTGCAGCTTTTGTGGCTGGAGAAATAAGCTTGACAAATAGTGCACATTCTCCAGTGGAAAAGTCACAACTTCCCTAGCCAAGGGGTCGGATTTACTGATTTCCATAGCTTCCACCCTCTAGGTTCAAAGAAGCAAAATAAATTGCAAAAAAGAAGCAAGAAATTATTTTATACAATTTATTTAAGCCACCAAATTCAGCTCTCCTTGGAACAGAATTTTGTTCCCCCGCCTTTTTTTTTTGGTGTAGACACATCCTTCTTGAATGTAATGTCAGAAATAAAGACTTCATGCTGATGCAGAATTATGTCCCATATTTTAAAACAGAGGATCATTGAGCTGGAATGTTTAAGCCCATGAAACATATTCCTCAGGGAGGGAACTTGAAACCTGCCTTCTCCTTTCACAGATACTTTGTCTAAGTAATGGAACACTTATCACGACCTGAGGGTTTCAGAGTTTACTTCCAAACTGGATAGAAAAATCTAAACCAGGTGTATAGCTGACTGTGGCAATCTTCTTCGCCACCAGAAATTGTCAAAGTGGCTTTAACACTGTATACAGTAAACTGAGTTGGTCAGGTCCCTTTGCTTCCTTCCAACAGCTCACGCCACTTTCCCTCTTCATTACATAAAGCAGAGATTGAGGTAACTACTAACAGTCTCTACTCATTGCTGGAATGATCATGAATTAAGACAGTGCTTCCATTTTGTATCTGTTTTTCCACTAGTGGGCCGCATACAGTCCCAGTCTTGGAAGAGGTGCATTTTTAGGTTCAGTTTCAACACAAAACTGGGCTCAAGCTCCACAGACAGGTTTATTGCATCTGGCTTACAGAAATATTTCAAAGAACCTTTTTTTCCCTGCTTTGTTTTTGTAACACAATGAACTAGAGCAGAACTCGATGTGATGCTCAGCATGGGGTTGTCTCCAAGAGCACCAGCCTTGGGGCAAGCGCTCTCTCCTTTCCCTACAACTTTTAGGCAGACCTACCATGTTGTACATTTCTCTGCCTCGACCCGCATTGCTGGCTCTTGCTAGCAGATGTGGAGGCATGATGTGGGCAGATGTGCCTGTTACCGTAAGAGGTTATTCCTGCTTTCAGTGGCAACCCCATACCCAGTGTCACATAAGAACAGCCCTGTAGAATCCGGTCAGAAGTGCATCTCGTCCGGCATCCGGTTCTCAGAGTGCCCAATGAGATGCTGACAAGAAAGATATGACAACAACAGCACTTTCTCTATTTGTGATGGTATTCAGTGGTATTCAGAGGCATACTGCCTCCCACAGTCTAGGTCTGTGATGGCCAAATTTGGCCCTCCAGATGTTTTGGGACTGCAACTCCCATCATCCCTAGCCAACAGGACCTGTGGTAAGGGATGATGGGATTTGTAGTCCCAAAACAACTGGAGGGCCAAGTTTGGCCATCACTGGTCTAGGTAGAACATTGCCATCATGACTGGTAGCCATTGATGGCCATTTCCTCCATGAATTTCTCTGATCCTCCTTTAAAGCCATCCAAGTTGGTGAGCATCACTGCAACTTGTGGCAGCAAATTCCATAGTTTAACTATGGACTACATGGTTAAACTAAGGGGATGTGGGTGGCGCTGTGGGTTAAACCACAGAGCCTAGGGCTTGCCAATCAGAAGGTCGGCGGTTCGAATCCCTGTGGCGGGGTGAGCTCCCGTTGCTCGGTTCCAGCTCCTGCCAATCTAGCAGTTCGAAAGCACGTCAAAGTGCAAGTAGATCAATAGGTACCGCTACAGAGGGAAGGTAAACAGTGTTTCCGTGTGCTGCTCTGGTTCGCCAGAAGTGGCTTTGTCATGCTGGCCACATGACCTGGAAGCTGTACACTGGCTCCTTCGGCCAATAATGTGAGATGAGCGTCGCAACCCCAGAGTCCGTCATGACTGGACCTAATGGTCAGGGGTTCCTTTACCTTTACCTTTACATAGTTAAACTATAATTTAACTAAGTACTTTCTTATTGGATGGCCCTGAGTTCTAATATTGTGAAAGAGGGAGAGAAACATAAGCCTATGCATTTTCTCTGCGCAATGCATAATTTTATACATGCCTATCATGTTTCCCCAACATCTAGTACACTATTAGCTTTGACAGTAATCAGTCCATTACTATTGCTATTACTGGTATTCAATGATCAAATATTTCTCCATGACTTAATTAAGGAGGAAAGATCCTCCCGCGGGGTTTGCAGGCATTAATTTGTTGAAAGTAAATCCATGTTGGTATAAAAAAAGCAAGAGAACTTGATAAAATGAAGTCACACAAGAAGTCACAAATTTAATTTTAACAATTCTTTTAATATCTGCCAATCTTGATAATCATTTGGAATCTCTGAACTAATTCAATTTTATTTTTATTTTTGGGTGTGGATGTAAATTTTAGGAGACTTATTTAGGAACTTTTAACATTCTGAAACAGCATCTTTGCCCTTTCTGCTTCATGGCACTGTTATCACCACTGCTGCATATTTGCAGGCAGAGGAGCCACCACTTCTGGGCATCTTCTTCATCCCTGAACTGCTCCTGCTGCTCTTCATGGTAAGTGACTCTTATCACACCGTAGCTCACAGCACCATCTGTTGGCAGACACGTGAACTACTGTGTGATGACAGACAATTAAATAGCTATAGATATCACATGTTGATTTCTAAGCCAGCTCAACTGGTCAGGCAGCAGCAGAACCAGCCCAGAACTGCATACGTAAGAGGTTCCCCAGCACTAGAGCAATTTCCCCCAATTATCTGTGCTCTAAAATGGCTTCTTCCCTTTTCATTTCCTTTGTTCATTACAAGTAGGCTTTATACATGTATATAGATAGGTACTCTGAGGAAGCATGGTAGCAGTAGGATTGCAGGGATTAGAATTGCCTGGGAAGGTGGGATCTAGACCAGAACATTGTTATAAAGATACTGAAAATGAAGGGGGGTTGCATCTGAACATTCACAGAATATTACCTAAGTGAAATCTTAAATTAGGGATGTGACTCAAGGAAGTAAAAACACATGGTCAGACATGTTTATAGACAGTATTGCAAAGTCTTTTCAGTATGTAATGTCACTCTAGGTTTGTTTTCAATAAAGAGTGCTTGCTCTTTAATGATCATTACACTGCTATGCAATTGGGAGCTATAAATCAGTCTTCAAAGCTTTTATGATTAACAGTGCCAACATTCTGAAATGCATGGACTTGAGAGGCACTTTTGGTACTGTCTATGCCAAATACTTTTCAGACATTTCATTAGTCTTCCACATGCTCAGTCAGTATCATCACTTCCAGGACCAGTGAATAAAAATTGCTTTTGCCAAAATCACTTCGAATTTTGCAATCTTGTCTAATGAGGTTGCAATCCCATGCATAAGCTTCATGAAAATCAGCAAGAGGGATGAGGGAGAATTCAATTTAGTTCGAATTTGAAAGCAAATTTATCCAATTCTCACTTTTCAAAACAATACACAAACCAAAGCACAGCCATCCTTTGAAATTTATACTAATTTTAGTGGAAGTTTCGCAATGCAAGTAATGTGTCCAAAATGCATATACCAGGGTAAAGTGTGCATAAAAATAATTATATTAGTGAAAATAAAACAAAAATGCATTATAATGGGGATCATTGCTTTGCAAAAAAATGTATATATCACACAATATTGCATATGAGCATGTACATATTAGGAAAAAGCTGCTGCACTTTTCATGAGGATTTTAAAAAAATGTAAACTGATGCTAAAATGTGGAGAACTGAATTTAGGATTGGAAAAATGAGAATGTAATGGCAAAGTGAAGTTATCCACAATGCTTGGAATGAACTAGTTCAGTTGAATGAAATTAAATGAACTAGTTCAAAAAGATCTGAACTACACCTGAAGGTAGTACCCATAACTGCCAGGTAAACTAAAGATGAATTACCGGTAAGTTATTTCCAAGTGGTGGACTGGAGCGAAGACTTCTCCACTCTAGTTTGCCACCCAGGCTCCACCCCTCAGCTTGCCCCTAATAGGGCAATTTCAAACTTCAGAATGGCGGCCAGCTGTGGAGGTGTTCCAACGACCAGCTGCCATGTTGAAGTCATTTCGCCCCCCCCCAACTGCCACCCATCTCTGGACCAAGTAAGCAGCCAATTTGGGATAGAACTTTGAATTATCTCTACTTTATCTTACCATTCATCCCCTGCCCCACCCCCCGGGCTATTAAAAAGCAAATCAATAGGACATCAATAAAGAAAGTTAGAAAGCAAATTGTAAAAACAATGATCTAAGGCTTATTATGCAGATTCAGAAGCACTGGTGTTCATAAGGGTGCCTAGTCACTTAATCAGTCTTGCAAAGCAATCAGAAGGAAGGAATTTGAGTCATTTCCTATGTCTTCCCCCACTGAAGAGCTTTGCTGTCTTCCAACAGGAGCAGCTTTCAGCCGGAAATAACGAGTGCAGGAATGATGCTTTGTGCCTTTAACAAAGTAAGCTGAGTAGGTCCCTTGTAGTATGGAAATGCAATTATGGGGAACGCTTTTTCTGTTAGCGTTTTGTCTGTCAGACATCCTATTACTTGTGTGTGGCCCCTTATTTACAATTGGAACCTGTACAATAGCTTGTAATATTGTTGTGAGGGACAAGAGATACCGGCAGGTCCCTCCCATTCTGCACACCAGCTCATCACCCAGTGCCAGTAGCAGCGGGGAAGGGGATAGCTCAAGCGGTGATTCAGGAAGTGGGGTCCGAGGCTCAGGCAAGGTAGCGGAGCCCATGCCTAGCGGGAGACGGGAAGTGGGAGGCAAGGGGGGAAGGCCCATCCCACCTACCCCAGAATTGCGCCGGAAACGGCGGGGGCGGAGATTCAGTATCCCGAGATTATTTTGCTGGAAGAAAACGCGCGAACATCCATTTGGAGGTTCTGACTCCTAACTGACAACATGTACATAGCACTGCTCTGCACTGTAAATACTCAGCACCAATAAAATCATGAAAAGGCAACGAGTGGAAGAGTCGTTACTCTAGAGTAGCCGCTAACGCCCCTGTGACAATTGTGAATACTGAAAAATAATTGCTGGGGATGTTTTCTATATGAACTAAAAGTTCACTTGGATGAATGTAAACAGAGAGTTCATTTTGTGGAAAGACAAACTTAAGAACATAAGAAGAGTATGCTGGCTGAGACCAATGAACCATCTGGTCCAGCATCCTATTGTCATAGTGACCAACCAAAAATTACCTTATTTGGTCATTGGTCCATCTATCTTTGTACTGTCTACATTGACTGAAGATGCTAGGGATTGAATCAGGGACCTTCTGAATGTGCAACTGATGCTCTACTATGGAGCTATAACCCTTCCCATGCATTTTCAGGACACATGAGCATACATACTGAAAAAGCTTTGTGTGTGTGTTTTAAGGATCCAATTACAGTAATACAGTGTCATGAAATTTGAGCTCCAAAGCTGAAAGAATATGTTTATACAGCAGAGGGTTTTTTTATAAAAAAAATGACTACTTTAACTAACATAGAGAGGAATTTAAATTAAACACATGAAGCAGTAGAACTAAGCATACAGTAGCAAGGCACTCAATGTTATAAAAAGAAGGTTATATATATAAAGACACTCAGGCTTGAATGAGGTTTAGTTCTCACAGACATCAGACGAGGTGGTAAACCCAAATATGGACTATACCACTTCAAATGTAGGAAAGTAAATGCCACCAGCAAGCATTCTTTCCTAGACTTCTCTATGCTTACATATTTTTCTACAGGGATTTGGCAAACATCTGAAATGAGAAAGGGATTTGAAATGTAAAAACCACCCCCAAATAAACCCCAACAACTTGGCATCCATTTCACATTGATCACCTTGCTCAAAGGTGAAATAGGTTGGAATTTATGGGGGGCGTGTTATGGGGCTTTATGGGACTTTATGGGGGATACCCTCCTTCCCCCAACTAATCTCTTTTGCAAGCAACCATGTCAGCTTAAACTTTACCATGGCAAAGGGGGAAGTATAATTAGCAGGAAGGGGAAACCTGGCTCACTAACAGGCTGGGTGGCCAGCAGTGTAAACTCCAAAAGCTGAAATGACACCTTTTTTGAGCATGTGCAGAAGAGTTGTTACATGTGGTCAAATGATTTGTAGTTTTCTCTTTCCAAAGAAAGCAACAAATCTATTGATTCCTTTATGCTGCCAGTTGTACCCCTTGCAGCAGTAAAGTTTTTCCTCCCCAACACACTTCAAGGTTCAAGTATTTACCAGGACTGATTGCAGAACCCACAATGGTTTTTTGTGAAGAGGAAGTTGTTTAGTATTTGGCAGGAAGTCAATAGGCAACTCCTAGGCTAACAGATACACATATCTTAACAACTAACACACCCACACTGTGCTATCCATTGCCAGTGTGGGATTATGCAGAACCCTCTCAACCAATAACTGGCTTTGAAAAGAGAATATTGTATGAAATGAACAGAATTAGCTACTTAAAGGCCCACAGGATTTCTGGGCATGCAAGGAGCATTGTTGCAATCCACCCAACAGCTCATTGAAATAACAATGGTCTTCTGAAATATGGCAATACAGTCCTGAAATTTGGTGCACATGTATTCCAAGAAACTCCAATTATTATGAAAATCTGAAAAGAGGGCATTTGCACCCTTTCCCATCAAAACACCTCTGGAAATTCTGACCTGCTGGCATCTGGGACTCCACCATATCCCAATATGAATTTGGGCAGCTGTTAAAACTGTTTAAGGTGACTTTTAGATAGGCGGTGTTGTTAATCTGCTGATTCTATGAAGTATGTTCTATAGATTTCGTTATTTATATTGTTCTTTGGGAGTTTCAGGGGGGTACATAGCTGTGGCTGCAATGCTAGCGGTCAGCATCTATTGAGATTATAAAAATCTGCTGGAAATAACTTTACAATAAAATACCGTCTATTTTGTAAGGACGTGGGTGACGCTGTGGGTTAAACCACAGAGCCTAGGGCTTGCTGATCAGAAGGATGGCAGTTCAAATCCCCGCGATGGGGTGAGCTCCTGTTGCTCGGTCCCAACTCCTGCTAAGCTAGCAGTTTGAAAGCACCTCAAAGTGCAAGTAGATAAATAGGTACAGCTACAGCGGGAAGGTAAACGGCGTGTCCATGTGCTGCTCTGGTTTGCCAGAAGTGGCTTAGTCATGCTGGCCACATGACACAGAAGCCAGTAAAGCGAGATGAGCGCCGCAACCCCAGAGTCGTCCGCGACTGGACCTAACGGTCAGGTGTCCCTTTACCTTTACTGTCTATTTTAATCAGCACCGATGCTGTAACAATAAAGTAAAATTAAAACTGAGATCATAGTTCTGTTAACATGGTTAGGGAAACATTTTAGTAAGCTGTAATTCATAAAACATTCACATGTGCTCATTTTACAAAACGGGTTTTTGTTGTTTTCAAATAATGGAGAAATTCAAGGCTCATTATTTTAACCACTAATATGTATCCTGTGAAAGAAGAGATGTTGCTATTATTCCAAAACAGAAACATGACCTGATTCGCATTAGCCAGCTTATTATATATAAAAAAAGGGTTTCTTTCTCAAGTTTTTGAAATCTTAGCAAATGCTATTGTAGACTTAATTTGGAAAGAATGACCGCTTCCCCAACATAAAGGGGAGGCGCATTTTGTGCAGTCGCGTGCAGCCCCCCTGGGAACCCTAGGGCAGACCTGGAAGTTTGGAGGCTGGCACTGCCTACCTGAGGCTGGAGGCTGGAGTCACCGCCCACTCCATCAGCCGACCAATCCGGCCAAAGGGGGCGTGCCAGGGGGATTGGCCAGGTAGGATCAGGTAGGCTTACCTGCACACAAAGAAGAGGAGCCATTCTTGGGAAGCAGCCGACGGATTCAGAGCTTTCCCACCCTCCACTCCCTAACCTTTTGCTTGCTTTACAGGTCCATAGAAGAATAAAATAAATAAAAAATAAAAAAATAAAAATAAAGTAAAAATAAAGTAAAAAAATAAAAATAAAATAAAAATAAAAAATATGTTACTTCCACAGGCTTCTTGCTTTTCAGGTTTTCTTCCACAGGCTTCTTGCTTTTCAGGTTTTTCTTCCACAGGCGTACACGCACGCAGGCGCTGCTACGACCGGTCGCTGTTAAAGGGCTGGAAAGGACTTTCCCTGCATTGGCAGGTTTCGCCTTTCCCGTAGCAATTCGTCACAACTTTGGCGGATGCAGGCCTTGGGCGGAATCCTTTAGTCATTTACACAAAGGGGAGGGGCGTGGGGGCGGTGACCCCCCGCCCTATTGCGGCGGCGATAACAGGGTTCCCGTAATCGGGCATCAGGGGGGGGCATTTGGCGATGCCACTTGGCTGGTTATTGACCTCCCCCTCCAGCGGCGGCGATCCGGGGGGCGGGCTATCTGCTTGAACATATATTCTCCAGAGTTAGCCCAACCCCCACTCATGCTGGACAACCCTGAAGATCACCCCACCCCCTGCGGGGGGCTGGGAGGGATATACGCCCAATGCCTGCGCCAAGGTCTTCCTACATCTGAATTTTAATAAAGTTGTGGCCAATTTTTAATCCCATAAATACGTGGTCCTGTGTCATTATTCCACTCAGGGCTGCCCTGGGGGGCTGGGGGGACTCCGCCTGGCTGCGCAAATATCTGGGTATCATTAATATTGCCAGACTGCTTCATCTAAGACACATGGCCTCATCATCAAAGATAATAAGAATTAGATTGCTTTGAAAGATTACAAATGCAGGAGTAAAAACATTATTGGTTATTATATATTTAATTAGCATGGTGTAATTGACATGGCTGCTGTGCTTCCAGTTGGCTCCACCTGCCTCGATCATCACCAGGATCCAACTATGCTTCTTTTAAACAGATTTAACATCAAGTTGGCCCTCAACTGGCAAATTGCTCCAAGCTAACTCCAGTTGGCTGCTATGTAGACAGGATTCATATTCAGTTCAACAAAGACTGTAACTTTATGTGTGGCCATGCATTTGGTGGCTTATCTAATTATTAATTGCCTCTCTGTTCATTAAGTATTACTGCCACAAATACCGAAAAACTTTTTTTTAAAGTTGGACAATCAGAAACAAAAGTTACCAAATTCATATTGGTCTTGGGGCAGAGGAATTTGCATGGAATTTATATGGCACTGATTCTTAAACAAATTTTGACTTGCTTTTCTTTCTTTTTGAATGAGAAAATAGTTAATCAATGTATTATCCTTTTCTTTGTAATTTTCTACCACCCATTTAATTCTGGAAACCTCTACCACGTAAGAGGTTTGGTAACTATATTCAGTAACTATTTTTAAAACATAGTAGGAAAACTTATTCAAAATGAAATAAGGTGTGGGGGTGAGAAAGGGTACCCTATTAAATAAACCAAGAGAGAATAATAATAATACTGCTCCAGACATTAAAATGACACTTTTTGAGCATGTGCAGAAGAGTTGTTGTACAATGGCGGTCTCGCTGAAACCAATCGAGGGGAGGGGGGTATCCCAAAGGTCAGCAAAATCCCACCCCGGGCCCCTGAAACCCAATTCCAAGTAGGTAGTTGCGAGAGGGGACTCTCCGCTATTTTAAATGGGGCGCCTGCTGCAAACCCCAACGCTGCAACCGCAGCTATGGGAAGCAAGCCACTGCGCGCAGCCGTCTGGCGAGCGGGGCAGCAGCGAGCTCAGAGGGCTCAAGGGCCCAAGCCCTGTGGGGCAAAGCCTTTGAAAGCGGTGGGAAAGGCGGGGGGCGGTAAAGGGATCGATGGGACGAGGAATTAAACTAATAAAAGAAATAGAGAAGGTCGTAAATAACGAAAACAGATCACCGTAATTGGTAGAAAGGTCTCTTTTTTGGCTCACAGCGGACACGATGCTGGTGTTCCAATGCACTGACCAAGAGAGAAAGCTCAGGGTCACGTGCATTGGCATATATAGGTCCCTTGATCCATTTGGCTAGCGTCCCCATTGGTCAGATTCAACCCGGCATCAAGGGACCTACCAATTGGGTGTTGTGCCTATCCAATCGTACCCACCCACAACACAAGGGTTAGGTTGCCAGGCCTCACCACAACACATGCCCCCTTTGAGGGAAGACACGGTTAATAATAAAAAAGCCACTCTGGAGGATTATTTGCTACACAGAAAAGAAATGTAGCTCAAAGAATCTTTTTTTCCCATACTGAACCCAAATTATTGTTTCACATCTCTGTGCCATCTTCTTATTAAACAATAAAGCACATTTTGCCCTTAAGGGTTCTGGAAACAATTACATCTGCACACAGCGGATGTGTGGACATGTAAGAAACAGCAATGAAGATTTGGATTGTGCATTGAAAATATGTGGCTGCCCAGGAGATTTTAGTATTTGCACTGGCCAAATCAAGCAAAATTCAGTAGCTAGAACTCAGGGAAAGTATGAAATAGATTATGACTACCTAAGTAATTATTGCAACCATGAAGTTTACCATAAAATCCTAACATTGCTTTCAAATTACATAATATATAGCACCGTACATAATAATTTTCTTTGAAATAAGCAAAGTGCACTGCTTTTCCATCTCACTTGATATTTGCAGTCTACGTTTTTTGAACTCCACATATTTAGGGCTGGCTCACATGAATATGGTGGTCATTTTTAGTAAGAGCTGTTTGTTGCTGTTTTTTTTTTTGGTAAAGGCTGAATAGAAGTATGTATACATAGTAAAGCTATATGATCACAATTTAAGAAATCACTGCACAGGTTTCCACAAATCCCTCATTTTGGGAAACCAAATTGTGCTTTGGGCACGTGCAAGAGAGGACAAGCAACAGTTCCACCAGGTTGGCATATCACTAAGGATTGAAAATAAACCCCAGAACATGGGAATCAACCCAAATACAGTATTCGTTTTCTTGTTTGCTTCTGGTGTCTACAAGACTCCCCAGCAGCTTTACAGCAGGTACCAGTACTTTTTCATAAGTTCATTTCACGGTGGTGCTGCAAAGCTTAAAAGTATGGCATCATATAGATCAAGTAAGCTGCGCTGGTTCCTTTCAGCCAGTCAGGATCAAAGGTTAGGTTCAAATTGTGAGGGTTTGCCTGATAGCATTATTGTCCTTGGCCTTTAACATCACAGCTGCCATGGGATGAACCCACAGCTTTATGCTGCTGCTGCTGCAACTTCTAAAGAGCCCTCTGTTACTCAGAAGTGCAACACAGTAATTTTTATGGCCTCTTGGTATTTTACTGCCAAAGGGACAATTCACTTTTAAAATGTACCACTGGCTCTCTCTTCAGGAGTGGCAATTGCTGTACCACAAACAAGTAATGCAGTTCGGTCTGCATATTTGGTTCTCCACAACTTGGGCTTATCACTCCTTTGGATCCATCCCACAGGAAGAAATGACTGTCTGGTCAAGTAAATGTGTTTCAACTTGCCACTTCATAAATTTTTATGTAACAATCACAACAACCAATGTGTTAAAAGTTCCAAATGCAAATTATAATCCGTGTGGTTTTCCTCCAATGTCCTATCACAGAATGCTTATAAAGGCGCTACAATATGGTGAAAGCATATAACTATATTATTTTGATGCTGCTAACGAGAGGGATTTCTTAAGAAGAATCGCATGACAGAAATATAATACAACTAGAATGAACTTGGAAAGGAGCATTACTGTTGTCTAACAAGAGAAAGGGATTTTCCATTGGTGGTGCCATAGCTATCGAATGTACTGCTCATTGAAGTTTGTCTGATGTCTGTGTATGTTGTCCTTCATGCACCAGGTAAAAACATTTCTAGTCTTTCAGGCATTTTAAATGAAATTTCTTTTTAGATCAAATGGACAATGTAATTGAGCCATCCATTCTGCTCACCAAATTGGTTTAGTGGTGAAGTTGTGGTGAATTTGGAAAGTACTTGTGTGTTGTTTGCAGGGGTGGGGTAATATTTTTAAGGAAGCGTCGATTTCACTATTAGCCTTCTGCTCACACAATGAGACCCTCCCCTACAGGTCCCATGCCCCTTAGATCTGCTCCAGAGCATTCCCCGATCCTCTGAAGCAAATTTTTGGGTTACACTGTGGGTTGCAGGGAAAGGAGGTAGCCATTCTTCCCAGCATTGTCTGTTTCCAAATAAATTGTCTGCTTTGAAACCTTCTGGTAATGAGGTATGAATTTTCATGTGTGCGCGATTGTATTAAACAAAACAATGAAAACATTTTGATTGCTATTTAACTTATGAGTTCAATACTATGCTGATCAGACGGGTTCAAATAAGCATATTGTTGAATAAGGACAAAGAGAGCTTTTGAAGTGGACAAAAATCTTCCCAATAATAGCTATGTACAAAAAAATACCCCAAGCAAACTCAAAATGAGCCCAAACAATGGAAGGCAGCCATCTAGTTGTTCTAGAGGAGTGTGAAATTATTCTCTTGATTCTGAAATTGTGTGTGTGTGTGTGTGTGTGTGTGCGCGCGCGCGCGCGCAGTATATAGTCACCTTGGGCTGAGTGCCCACATGCTATTGAAGCTGCATTCAAAACTTTTCCCCATTCATTCGCAGACCAAATAATCAGCTGGTGTGAATGGCCATCACTCCACTGACTACTACTCCAAAAGCCTGCACACACTTTCGCATGAAATTTTTAAAATATCTGTTGTAAGAATCTGCTACTTGACCTTTTTGAGCAAAGTTAATGGTTTAAAATGATAAAACTAACATGAGAACTTTAGACAGGAAATAGTTGTGCAAAACATCAACTGCTCACTGAATATTTGTATACCTGGCAAACATATGGAAATAATGTGCTATTGAAATGCACATTGAAGAATTGGAGAACATTTTCTGAGAAATTACATCTCAGCTCTATATAACACTTTTCTCTGAGAAGCAGGAACTGCTTGTGAACTGCCTAGACCAGGCATAGCCAAACTCAGCCCTCCAGATGTTTTGGGACTACAACTCCCACCATCCCTAGCTAACAGGACTAGTGGTCAGGGATGATGGGAATTGTAATCGCAAAACATCTGGAGGGCTGAGTTTGCCTATGCCTGGCCTAGACAGATGTTGTTCTTTTACTTTTGTGTAAAGTGTGTAATGAAGGTGCTAAGTTTGAGAAAAATGACGGGATGCAGGGAGAAATAGATTTTTATTTTTAAATAATAGTTTTAAATAGTATTTTAAAAGCCAGCTATATGAAGCATTGGGTTTTTTAAAATATTTTTTTTAATTGTCATGATCCATTCCCTGAAACCTAGGGTGGGAGGACATGCAGAATGGGAAGATCCTGCATAATACATGGAGAAGAAGCAGATGGTTTGTAAAGAGTGGAGGAAAGGGCGTCTCCTGCTGAGTTGAACACTTTGCCATTGATTACAGCACGTGTACTTGCATTCTGTTGACATTTCCTAAAATGTTCTGAACATATTTCAAAAAAACAATAAAGGTAAGTGTGGAGTTAAATGTCTATTTGGGTCACTTGGAGGAACCAATAAAGATGTTTATTTGTGTTGGGTGTTCTCTTGAAAATGTGAAAAATGAGCATTCAATTTAAGAGCTCCTAACTGATTAATGGGCTCCAGCTGTGCCACTCTGAGTGCTCTACCAAAGGGAGAAATAGTTTTCTACATTTTCTGCTCATCAGACTTGGGCAATTCCAAATGTCAGTGAGCCAAAGTCGCCAACAGAACGCATAACCTTAGGAAATTTCCTAAGAGTATGTGGTGATAGGAGCTAAGACGTACTGATTTAGCACATACCGTCCACAAAGCCTCTCTTGTGGTCTCTGGCCCACATGGCAAGGAGGACAGGAGAGCTAGGATGGGTGGCACAGCTAATATGAGGCACAAACACCACAAAATTGTGCATTCTATTTTGTATATTCTTCTATGTCCCAGAAAGTGAAACAGTAAAACCAGTATTCTTTGGGACCAAAGTACTCTAGTCTGTATTTGTTAGCCATTCAAAGTCTACCACTCTGGTGGTAAACTCAGACAGAAGGTCCCCCAAACCCCTCTTAAGATAATTTATTGAGGTTTAGGTTATTGTTTCCTTCTTTTGATTCTAGCATCCTATGGTCCTGGAAGTTCTCCAAGACTTCTCCAAGTCTTCGATTTTACAGTTCAACATAACGTTCAACATAAGTTCAGCAAAGACACCCATGGTTAGCTCATTCTAGTGTCATCCTGCATTGATGACATCACCACCACTATTACCCCTGTACTCTTAACGATTCTTAAAGGCTGGAATATTGGTGAATTATCTCTCAGGATCAAATAAGTATGATATTATAGCAAACATAGTTACAACAAAACAAAACAAAAAATAGCTACCACATATTTTGTTTCCTCCCTCCTTCTTCAGAGCATCAGGTAGATCATATATCATCTTGTGACATCATCATGTTCCCATATATCTCTGCCTACTGCCCACCCACTGTAACATCAGCAGCCAATGACATGGAGTGGGATAGGAAACAGGATGTTGTGACATCACAACATAAGGCACGTTTAAGTAGATATTATAGAGAAGCAGCGGGAAATTAGATGCAGCTGTTTTCAACAACAGCAGCTGCATAATTACTGTAACTTCCAATTTGGGCCTAAGGCTTCTTACATTATTTAGATAAAGTAAGTTTCCTCAGAATTGCAAAACCAATCCTTACTCAAAACATACTTTCTGATTAAGTGGTCCTCTTCCTGGAAAATAAATACATTATACTGTACTGAAAGTATCTGACACTTGACTGCCAGTTTGTATAAACAAGCTAGATGGTTTTGCTTTTTACTTGGAATTCATGTGTTAAAAATGAACTTATTTTCCACTTGCATAAACTAAATGGATTTTGCATTCCTGTGGGCATAATAAACTGTTCGGGAATCAACTATGGCTGGAGTTTCCTTTTACATTTAACCATGTCAGTCTAGCAACTGCTCTCAATATTCAGTAAAATTCTGGGTTTGCTTTTGGGGGGGGGTGAGCTAAGGTGCATTGGCGGAACTGGCAAGTGCATGAATAAATATTAACTACTTGCTGTAGCTGGATCTTGAACAGCTGGCTTGACATATAGAGAGATATACAGGAAATGCTTATTAGCAGGTGAAAATGGCCACTTACCAGGTCCCAGGGTGGGCTGTGGTTTGGTCCTTCATGGCTACCCCTCTCACCCCCTGAGGAGCGAAAAGGCTGCTTGTGGTAGTCAACCATTGGGGCATCCCCTGGCCAGTTGTTATGAGTGGTGGGACAACCTGCCATTCACAAATTTGAATTGCCCTATCAGGAACAAGATGGGTGTGGACTGGAGTGGGGAAGTAATCACTCTGGTCTGCCACCTGGGAATGTTTATTAGCAGGTGAAAATATGCTGATTTTTCAACATCAAACTACTGTTACGGACACAAGAACAGGCCATGCCATGTTTCCTTACCATTCGGCTGGCAATGCTACATATAAAAGAGTAATGTGTAAGCCAGTGTAAGACCAGAATGATATAATATATCCTATAGTCACATTACCAGACGGACCCTCATTTTCTTTCTTTTGTTAAGAAAGTGATGAATATTCTACTAGAAAGAACATGCTGTACAGCATCATTTATTTCTGAACCTTTTAGATAAAGGAGGCACTTTGTGAGAATATCTGCTTTTTATTTTCTATTTTAACGAGCAAGGAGGTGTCATCAGTTGCACAGAATGTTCCAGTTACAAGTATAAAAAATAAATCTATTACCATGTACAAAATCAAGACATCATTATTAATGATATTCTGGGGAAAATGAATTAGTACATGCTTTTAGTAGACATTCTGCATGGTTAATTTAGTGCAACCGTTTGAGTGCATTCCTGAATATTTTACAATCTAATATTCACAGCCTTCGTATAAAATCAATTTCTCTTCAGATATCCACTTCACCAGCCAAAGTACCACTGGTGATTCATTCCATAGATCAGCCCTTAAATGTACAATTCAACAAAGTTTACATTCATTTCAGTGATGATTTTGTAGCAGGATATTTGCTTCAATAGATTCCATGTATAGTCAATACAGATGGAATTGCGTGAATGTTGTTTTTCACACTGCAACATTCATTCAGGCCCTGAACATATTGGATGCATTTTTTAATGTGGATGGGGTGAACATTTGATCCATGCGCAATGGTTTGTTTTTTTAATGTACAATTATCTTTTCCCAACTGGAGATGGATTTTTGTATCAAAAATCTACCATACACTTTGGGAAATTTTCTGTTTGCTATGTATCTGGACACCTCTTAAGATATCATAACCAAATTTTGCATGAGGTTCCTAACATCAAACAACAGATTTTCATCTAAGTTTGGATGCAGTTGGCTGCCATTTTGAATCAGAGTTCAAAACTTCACTGATTCTTACAATTCCCGAGTAACTCCAAGAACTGGGATGCTAGTGTAGCATATTTGCAATGTATAAACTCACCGCATCTGACAAATTAGTTTACGGGTTGCAACTACAAATTGGGAAAGTCATTTCTACTACACATGAGGAGGAGAGGTGGGGGAGAATTGCAGGAGTGTAAGCCCAGCATCTCAGATGTGTTCCTTGCCTGGATGCCCTCTTCCATTACTGGCTAGGCCCATCTGTGTCAGCATAGCCTGAGGCATGAGCAAGGCAGATTGGAAGGAAGGCTGCATCTCTTTGAGACTGCCTATGAGCTATAAATTGAGTTGGCACAGTTGTTGTTGTTGTTGTCGTTTAGTCGTTTAATCATGTCCGACTCTTCGTGACCCCATGGACCATAGCACGCCAGGCACTCCTGTCTTCCACTGCCTCCCACAGTTTGGTCAAACTCATGTTCGTAGCTTTGAGAACACTGTCCAACCATCTCGTCCTCTGTCGTCCCCTTTTCCTAGTGCCCTCAATCTTTCCCAACATCAGGGTCTTTTCCAAGGATTCTTCTCTTCTCATGAGGTGGCCAAAGTATTGGAGCCTCAGCTTCACGATCTGTCCTTCCAGTGAGCACTCAGGGCTGATTTCCTTAAGAATGGATAGATTTGATCTTCTTGCAGTCCATGGGACTCTCAAGAGTCTCCTCCAGCACCATAATTCAAAATTGGCACAGTTAAGGGCCCTCGAACTTTCTCTTCCGTCCCTTACATTTTGTTATTCTCATTAAATATATTGACATTATCTAGAGTCCATTTCCATCTTTTGCTTGAGTCCCACAAGACCCCAGGGCTGGGGTAGTCAGCATGGTGTTCTCCAGATGTTGTTGGACTTTCTCCCTCCGCCTCCATCATCCCTGACCTGTTGCTCCATCCTAGACCAGACCTGATGCAAGTTGTAGCCCAACATCTGGTAGGCACTACATTAGCTACCTTGCCCTAGGCCAAATCCCAGTTCTCTTTAGCTACACAAACAACAACTAGACAATGTCATTGTAATGACATTAAAATATTTTTTAATGAATCTAATAAATTAATTTTGATTTGAGTAAGAGATCGTCGTTATTGCTTTTGGAGTCTGGAGGCCTTTCAAATTCTTCTGAAGAAGAAGTGGATTGAAGGGAGTACTGTGTGTGTGTTCATCTGTCCACTTGATTGAGTTACCACCAACCACCATGGAAAATGTTACATCCTCAAATTCCAGAGTCTAGCTTTAATCTGATGGAACTATGAAAGACACACTGAACTAAAGCAAGCATGATTTACAGCTAGTTTGTTTTTTTTGCCTGGAAAATAGACATGCAGACTATTTAAAACAGTAGCTGTTTTCCTCGTTCATCTGTTTTGGATCAAGTTAATCCTATATTTGGATGAAAGGTAACACAAAATTAATGTTTATGATGTTCCTAAAGTGTTTACTAGTTATTTCACAATGGCACTGGTCTATGGCTTTTGGCTCTTCCTTTTTTCCCCCTGTGTTGTCACAGTAGCATTAAAAAAAACCTCGCTCACTTAGATGAGCGATTATTAGCACATTCATTCTACAGCAGTAAATCACTAACATATATCCCTAGTCCCTTGATGCATCAAGTACTTGTCTCGTGAAATTCAGAAAAATCAGAGAAATTAGAAAGACTTTTCAAAACACTGGACACCACCATGATACAAAAAGTATTTGCATAGTTCATTTGGTTAGATTGTGATGCTGGTAATGCCAAGCTTGCAGGTTCAATCCCCTTTCGGGACAAATGTATATCCCTTCATTGCAGGGGCTTGGAGTAGATGATCCTCAGGGTCCCTTCCAACTCTACAATTCTAAGAATCTATGATGTCTGTATATCTGCATCTTAGAATCTACCAGGAATGGGAAGCAGATAGTGAACTTTTGGAAAGTTGCACTTTCCACAGAATCAGGGGCACAAAAAATATCTGCAAGGGAGTGTGGAAAACTACTATTGGGAGGACCAAACTCTGCATTGCACAGGAAAGAAGATGCTAGCACTATACTGGCCTTCTACCTGCTCATCTTGATAGTCCACAGTACAGAGGATACATACAACCAGTTTTATTGTTTCAAACCGGGCCGGAGGGGGGGGGTACCTTCTTGCATCAGTTGTCCTTTCCTATGCTTTTTGTGTAGTTTCCTATTGCTAAACAGATAGGCCTGGAAAGCTACAATTGCAGGAGGAAAAAATGAGACTGCACAATACATATTGGTTTGACTAAGATTATTGGACTTGGCCTGCCACTAATGTTTTATTTCATATTTGCTTCGTATTTAATATATACAAACTCTCATATTTAATTGTTACCATCATCATATAATTGCATGTTCTCCTTTAAACCTGCATTACCATGGAAGTGCGCTTTTGTTGTACTTTGTTTTTGTTTGCTTTTTTCAGTATCTAACAATCTTGAATTCACTAGAAACGAATGACCTGATTTTCATTATTTTCCTATTTTGTTTTACTGAACCATACTGGTTTTATTCTGTTGCTGGTTTTATATTTTCTTTTTATGCTGCATCTTTGTTTATTCTTCTTTTTCCACCTGTAAGCTGCCCAGACAACTTTTGTTATTGGATTGGTATATAAATACTGAAAGCAATAACTACCTAATGTATGTAATATATGACTAATATGTAAAATATTCCAGTTTGGTTCGTTTACTTATTTCTTTTTATAGATGTAAAAATAATCATTACTACTCACTATTAGTCAAAAACAAAAAGCTTAAAATGGGAATTCTCATAAATGAAATGTGAAATCATTTGCCTTACCACACCCAAATAACAATACCACTCCACTGCAACCAGGAAATTCATTTGTCTGAATGCGCTCATTCTAGAACAGGCATAGGCAACCTTTGGTCCTCCAGATGTTTTGGCCTACAACTCCCGTGATCCCTAGCTAACAGGACCAGTGATCAGGGATGATGGAAATTGTAGTCCAAAACATCTGGAGGGCCGAAGGTTGCCTATGCCTGTTCTAGATCTTGTGAAAGGTGTTGCTTACGTGAACAACTACTCTGATCAAGAACAAAAGTGGTAGAATAACCAAACTCTAATAAAATTTTGATTAAAATCATCTAAAGAGCTCTCCAAGAGTCAAGGCCAAGCTAGCAATGTGGCAGCACTAGAAGCAGCCATCCTCTTCGGATGAGGAAGAAATGGCTTTGGAGGACCTCGGGAGATTGTCCCCCTTTCCATCTGCCTTTATGCAGTGCTTTTTTTCTGGGGGGATGCAGGGGTACACATACCCCTAAACATTTTGTGAATCTAAGTTTGGCCTCATTGAGAGGCAGTATTTCAATATGAGAGGAAATACTGAGGAAAATGAGAGTACCCCTAAACTTTTTTTTAAGCACTACCTTTATGGGATGCTTGCCCTTTTCTTGATGCCAGACAGAGACTCTCTTCTTCCCCTTTATTTTTATTTGCTATTTCTTTTTTAAAATTTACATTTTGCAGTATGATGGACACCCCCTCAACTCAGGCCAGACTTGGCAGACCCAGTCCTTTGCTGCCATGCTGCTTCATTATCTCCATACCCTCCCCTTATGTAGGACTGGGCCCCACCTTGGAAGGGAAAGCACATGTGCATGAGGGGTGGTTTTTGTGGCAGCTGCTAGAGCTGCACTGCTGGTAACGGTGTACAATTGGGAGCTATGCACTGCAGCTAAGCTCCAACAATGGTGTAATTGCTTTATAGCACAAACAGGGCTGCTTAGAATTGCAAGCCTTGAGCATACTACCTCAAACGCATTTGCATCTGTGAGACCAGTGGGCCTCAGCCTCATTCCTAAGCTGCCTTCATCTCCCTGTGTGAGTTACCATCTATTTGATATGGCAGAGGACTGGCTACAGGATGCATGGACATAAATAGTCAGGGCCGTGCAAAACTGGTAATAGAACCATGCAAAGCTGTCAATAGGTCCAGGCAAATTGGGGAATGTAGGCAGCAATTCAATAACCTTTACCCAAAGGTCCCACTTTGCCTCTACCGGGGAGACGTGGTACAGACCCCCTCAAAATTGTGGGCCCATGCCAATTGGCTGACCTGATCCCCCTTCTGTTTTGGCTTGTAAATAACCCATCTAAGATCCACTATCCCCAGCCAGCATCAGATGTAGCATGCTTCTGTCCATTGATGTCCCACATCCAACTTATGCTGGATGCAACCTTGAACCCAGGGAGCAGATTTCCCACACCGCTGGGTTAAGTCATTCCCAGAGTAAACCAATTGAAATTAATAGACTTGAGTTAGTTGTGTTCATTAATTTCAGTTCATCTGCTCTGAGTATGACTCAGTTGAATAAATCCACTGTGTGTTTGTATGAGAGTAGAAGTTCTAATCATAATCACTGAAAATGTATTAACATGCAATGATCTAAAACTGTACTTTGAAAATCGTCTTCCTTATGTACAATTACCATATCTAATGTATCTTGATCTCCATTTTCTGGAATTAACTATACTCTTGGGGTCTCCATATCCCTGAATGACATCAGCTATAATCTGCCCCAAATTCATTGATGCCTGTCTCAAAAAAGATATTTTTTGCCTCAATTCAGCTACTCCAGTTTTGTTCATGCTCATGAAATGCATCACTTATAACCTAAGGTGGAATGACAAGAGGGATATTAACTGCTAAGCTGGACATCCACAAGTAGTAAATCTAGTCCATAAAAGCCAGAGATGGAAATAATGAGGTTATTTAGTTGGTTACCCTGCCAATATGAGAGGACTCCATTTTGTACATGTGATTGCATTTGATCCTTGTAAGCTTATATGTGCCAAAATGACAAGGTTTCCTCTCCTTTCTGTGAGAGATTAATCTTACAGGCTAAGAATAAATCTTATACTATGTAAGGTTATACTAAGTAATTCATTTAAAATTTCACTTTTGTTGTTCCCGGTCATTCGCATTTGATTCCACTGTATGAATTTTACCTCTTCTTGATTCTTGGCATACTTATCCTATTTATGTATCTATGTCTGCACAATAATTTTTTGCATTTGCAGTGAGATATGTACTGCTTATTAGCAGCAGAACCCATGTTTTACCTGTGTGGAAACAGAAGTTAAGAAAAAGGGGGGAGAGGAGGAGAGAAAGGGGATGAAGGTGAAAACAGTGGTTCAAAGATGGTTGCAAAAAAGGAGGAGTAGGAGGCATGGGAATGGATGAAATGGGGGTACAAAATGGGCTGCAGAATAGGAGAGAATGGTGGCTTCATATTTGGGTGAAACGTAAAAAGAGTGCTTGGGGGGGGAGAAGATACAGGAGGTTAACATGGGGCTGGTTTGTGTGCAAGGGGGGAGGGTTACATAAAAGGAAAATGCAGGGGGGGGGGCATGGACATGTGGTGAAAGTAAAAATGGATGCCAACTGGTGCTGCAGAATAGGAAAAAATAGGGTTGGGAAGGTGAAATCAGGGCTTAGTGTTTGCATGATATGGGAAGGTTAATTGTGGGGGGAGGAGTTGCAGAATAGGGGGCACCTGGGCAAACTTAAATTGAATTAGTTCATTTTGTACAAGTTTGAACAGGAAGTAGCTGAATTTGAACTAGTTCCTTTTAAAAATGCACTGTTTCCGTGCAGCCTAATTCCAGTTCCAATGAAAGCATGCTACTTTCTGCTGCCCTTGTCAATTGGCACATGCACAGTCTTTAGTCCCTGTAGTTTGGGAGATATATGGTTTAAGAAAAATAAAACTTCTGAAGTCTCGTGCATATTTTGGGATGGGGGTCTCATCCATCTGTCATCCCTTTCCTATCACTTCTGTCTAATCATCATTGAGTATGTGTGCATACAAGACACCCACTTTTAAATTAAATAAGTGGTCGTATTAGTAGCGATAAATCATACTAGCAGTATTTATTAGAACATTCTTATGACCATTTAGTCACAGCTAACCTTTGCAACCCCTTACATTCTTGTACCTTTATTTGCAACCCCTTGCATTCTTGTACCTTGATTTATCCCACAATTGCTTGCTTATATTGGCTTGGAAAGCACAAATATGTCACAAGCTCCAAACAAGTATGCTGAACACAGAAAATGTCTACTGGCAGCAACAAAAATGAAGGAACAACTTCAAGGTCATTATTTTCCTCTGCTAAGCATTCCTTCCAACCTCTGATGCGATAGTCCAAAAAGTGATAACAGGTAAATTATTGGTATTCTTTATTTCCCTTCCTTCCTTCCAAAGAATCCAGACAAGTAACAAGCAACAAAACAACAAATACTTATTTAAAATATCTTACATCTCATATGCACTACAAATCTTCCAATGGGGGAGCGTCTGTCCAATAACAGCCTTACAGTTTTATGGATATAGGAAGAAAAATAAAATTGGATTCAAGCACCAATGCGTTTTCCCATCCAGGCACTGACCAGACCGAGAGTTGGTTCTCTCTGTTCATTTTTCCAATCTTAAATGCAATTATCCCCATAAACACACACACACACACACACACTTGCTACCCTTCCATGTAATTTTATGGAGATATGCTCCACTTGCTTTAAATACCTAAGGAGTGCAATGAAGATTTGAACTCATAACCAAAGACAAGCCCAACGTTTTGTACTGTACCCAGTACAAGATAGGATTCCCCCCTCCCCGAATAGTGCCCATCCCAGTTACATAGCCGCACACACTTGAAACGTCACTCAAAAATAGCTTGGGAGACTCTTCTAGGAGTCCAGAGCTTTTTTGGGTGTACAGTACATTGAATCCTGTTCTTCGATCCCAAATCTAATTTCCCTTCAAGTCAATTGGACTTAGTACCCTCTGCCTGCTTAGCCATCTGGTTAAAAGGTAAAGGTAAAGGGACCCCTGACCATTAGGTCCAGTTGTGTCCGACTCTGGGGTTGCAGCGCTCATCTCGCTCTATTGGCCGAGGGAGACGGTATACAGCTTCCGGGTCATGTGGCCAGGATGACTAAGCCGCTTCTGGCGAACCAGAGCAGCGCACGGAAACGCCATTTACCTTCCCGCCTTGTAGCCTAACATAGCATTGGGGTGATTTGCGATTTTCGCTGTTTGGGCTGCTCTGTCCAGCCGATTGCATTGTTTTTTATGTATTGAGAGTTCCCTCTCCATTAAGACAATGATTTACCTTTGCCTGTTTTATGTAAAGGCCGGTTGGGAATTTCCTAAGGGTGCCATTTTGTGTTCCCTTCTGAGTTGGAGAAAGTTCAGTTGCGCCATCTTGTTTTGGCGGGAGGACCATTTTAACTGGCGGTGTGCCATTGGTATTGTGGGAACATTGGTTCAGTACCCCCCACCCAGTAAGGAAGGGATCAAGATGCTTTTAAATAGGAATCCCAGTCCTGCTCTCCCTTCTAAGAGGGTGATTAGAGACCTGTCTCAGTCACTGCATTCAGCACCGGCCCCCGCATACGGTCCTCAGCATACGCTGGATCTCTTAGGTGCAATTATGGCTGATATTGGTTCAGACCCTGCGGCCATGGTAAGGTTTAATACAGAGCTTGAGACGCTGGCTCAGCAATTTGGGAGGCAGCCTGACTCTCAGCCTGGGGGAGGTCTCTGGGTCTGAACACGCAATGGGTGATCGCTTGAGGATCTGTGATGGAAGAAAGGCAGGATAAGCAATCCTATACACTCTAATCATGGAGTGAGTCTCACTGGACTCAAAATGATTTACTTCATTTTGTTATGGGTAGATTAGGTATATGATTGTGCTGAAAGCCTCACTTCACCTTATCTAAATATTGTACTACGCTGAATGTCAAAGGAGTACTCATTCATTTTTTCTTTGTTTTTAAGCAGGGAAAGCTGATCATAACAGCATCCCTTCTGTTAGCGTTATACTGGTTGCTTTCTTCGCCTAGTTATTTTCTATATCATTTTTGTTCTGTATTCCCTTTTTTTTAATGATCCATGAATGAAAAATAAAGCAGTGAGTGAGGAGGAGGAACTTTTTAAACTCATAAAATGTAAGTTTAAAAAAGCACTGCAGTTCTGGAGTTATTTTTAAATCAGAATAGCATACTGAGTTAAACAAAATTATTGTATGCAGATGCCCCCCAAATTATGCTTATATTTTAAAGACTTTAACAAGAACATAAGAAAGAACATTTATTGCAAGGGACATTGCAATTCTTTTTAATAGTTTATTTGTCTGACATCTGCTTAATAAGTGGGTGTGTAGCTTCCAAAACTGAACTAATGTTGCTGCCAAACCAAGATCTGAAATTCCTCCCCATTTTCAACAGCTAATTTAAAACATTTTTGATGCATTTTTCTCCACTCTTTCAGCAGCAGCCCAAGAAGATCTTAAGACTTTAAAAGTGATACACTGGCAGAATGAGACAAGTTAGAAAATCAGATCCTTGTGCTGTAGTCTGCCAAGTTCTCTGCTTGAAGTAATAAGGGCAGCCCTAATTTATACCATCAGGATATCTTGGTTTCTAGTGTATAAATTCTTGGGCAAATGTGAATTGAGTGCTACTGGAGCACTTGTGCCAAGTGGTCGCATGCCATTTGGTACATCCCTATAACCCAAATCCCTTTTACCATCAACAAATGCTATTGAACTTAATTCAAGATACATTGGAAGGAGCAGCAGCAAGGGGCCTCTAATCAGCAGTGTTCAATGCATAAAACTATTTTTTGTTATCTTGGGTCTCCTAGGTAAATAAGTGCGGCTAATTTTTAGAAAGCCTAGTGTAAATCTAAACAGACCAGGGGAATCATAAAACAACAAAATAAATATCAGAAATATTCCACAAAACAACGTCAGAGTAAGATGCAGTGAACTAGCACTCTTCACCCAACAACCAACAGTGGACTCTGGAAATTCTTTGCCAAAGGATGCTGTGAAAGTGATAGACCAGTATAGTTGGCTTCCTCTTCATCCAGGCAAGCAAGAGACATTAGCGTCTCTCGAGGGCACATTCTAGTCAGAGAAAAGCAGTCAAGGAGTGTGTGGAATAGGGCTGGTGATGGCTCTGGCCTGGAAAGATAGTGTGTGACCTGGGGAGGAGAGTCTTGGTGGCTGGACAGAAAGTCTTGGAGGGCTGCATTGGGCCCCTTTGCCTGAAGCTCCCCATCCCCAGTTTAAACCATAATGTGCATGAGATGTAAGCTGGTGCATGCAGCTCAAGTGTTCCTATTTCACTCCCGACTCTGTCCATCCAGGAGCAACAAACCACAATGCCTAAACCAGTGCTCCTGTTTCTCTCCTGCTCCCAAACAAACTGTGGTGAGGAAGCCAAGAACAATTGGGTTCCCAATTGTGGTTTGCTTGGAGAGAAACAAGCTACAAGCACTGGATCACACTATAAGCATCTTGCTCAATCAGGTTGGTCAATCCTAGCTAGATGAAGTGAGGAATTAAATGGGAGTGCTCGATTTCCATACGCTAGCAAAGAGCTTGTGCATATTATGGTTTAAGCAAGTCGCACGCCTTGGCTTAAGTGTTATGTGTGAATATGGCTCTGAACAAACAACAGCTTCTCATTTCCATCATACCCCAATTTTCACTTGCTGGAGGCATCAGGCAGGCAGCATCTAGGTTAGATGGACTTTTCTTGTGACCAATCACAACACCACCTATGTTCTTATATTTTTATGAAGTAAGGCATATACGACCCATTCCTCAATATTAGCAATGCAGGACAAGATTCCTAATACATGTAAAAAGCATCAGACAGCATTTGACATGGCTGGCATACACCAGCTAATACAAACACACACACACCCCTACTGAATCAATTAATTTCTCCTAAATTCCAAAAATGTGAATCATTCTCCTTTACTGTTAAACCTATAATCAAACAACTATTTTCCGCCATTGATTGGAGAAGACGAAAAGTGTAACTAGAACTGGATCTTTGCACAGCACACATGCAAACCAAGTGTATCTGAGATACACTTTGTCCTTTTTCTGAGGCTTTACACAACCTCTCCTTTAAAATCTATATGACCTGAAAATGCAGCCAACTCTGTACAGCAGCCAGAAGAAAGGAAATGTACCAATATAGTTTCATCTGGGGAACGCTATGTCTCTCTCCAGCAAGAAAAGAATGTTGGTTCAGCTACATTAATGTTGGGAATGCAGTCCAGTAGTTAATAGGTGCGAAAGCCCTTATGCATCTTATTAGCAAGAGAAATCAGCATAAAAAGAAATGTGATATTTGTGGCTCATTTTCAGCTCTTACGAAAGTGTACATTTCAGGCAAAATATTTGATCGTGAGATGAAACCCTCTGGTGCTGAAAATATCAGTATGGCTAGAGCGTGTGAAAAAATAATCTGCAAAAATGTAAATGTTTCAAACTTTTCCACAGCTCCCCTACCCAATTCAAAATTGGGGGGGAAACTGTGTTGTATTTTTCTGGGGGTACTCATGGGTACGCAGTACCAGCACCTTTTTCCTAGACAAAATAGTGTGATACAGAGATAGATACATTCTCCTTTTATCACCGCTTTTTATACTATTTAATGCAAATCACTTTGGAGATATTTCTTTAAGTAGTATATAAATCTTGCTAAATAAAAACATATCAATAACTTATGAATATGTAAACACTATGCAGAAGTGACTGTGAAAACATCACTCTCATTGATACAATAGATTCTGCCCCCCGCCATAAAAAATTAGGTCTCTGTACCCTAGTTTTTCATCCTTGTTCTGTTCATAGTATCCTCTTTTTGTTCCCAGTTTTCCCCTTAATTTTAACTACTCTTAAATATCTAACAGCTGGCAATCCCCCCCCCACATTTCATAAGATCTGTTGCTTAATTTCTATTAGGTATAGGGTGAAGCTGATCTTTTCTTTCCTCATTTCACTGTTTCTGTGAATACGGAAAGGCAAACTTTGGCAAAAATTACATCTTGTGCTGGCTCTTCTGCAGATCTATTTTGAACCAGGGGAAGTAGGGTTCCATTTTCGTTGAGCCTTTCATGGCCAAAGTACACAGAGGGTAGCAAATATGGTGCTCTCCAGATGTTGTAGGCCACACTTCCTATCATTCCTGGCCATTGACTATACTGACTGCATCTGATAGGAGCGGTAGTCTAAAACATCTGGAGGGAACCACCTAGGCTACCTCTGATGTAGCATCTCAGGTACCTCTCCTTTTTTTCTTTTTATTAATTAAAGGTTGGGGTGTATTCCTTAGAAGAAATGCAGTGCATGGGAAGGGCAAGCTACCCCTTCCTTCCACTGCGCAATCAGACCTAAAGTTGCCTCCTCCCAACTTGGGTAGAATACTTAGGGAAAATATTCCCATTGATGACAACAGTTCCCTACCAGAAGTGTCCTAGCCATGCCCAGTGATAAGGGGTTGAATCTTAGTTTTGATCATGCTGCAGAGAAAAGAGATAAGCCTCCCTTTCCGGCATGTTGCATCCCCAGTAAGAACTTTCCCCTCCATGAACCTGTAATTTATGAAAATAAAAAAGGGATAGGTTGCTGAGTGGTATGCATTAAGCATAAAATGTGGTTTGGTCCTTATCTGCCTCCTAGCAGTTTGCCAGTGTCAGCTACAAAAAAAGGAGGCAAAACACATTCTTGCAGGACCTGGGATGGGATGTTCCATAGGAGCCCATTTTAATAATAATAAAAAGAGGGTGATGCACAAATCAGTTTGAAATGTAAGGGGCATCATTATTTGCATCTAAGGGTCATTTTCAAGTGATTCCCCCACCATGAGATTAATCATCCTATATCTACTATTTCAAACAATGTGAAGTCTAAAATCTATGTGCAGGAGAGAATAAATACGATACCTCTTTGATATTGGCGAGGAATCCTATTCCTTTTTAAAGAATCCTAGCAACATCTGTATCCACTAAAGTCAGGTTTAGAAAATAATAAACTCAACGGCTACAATATCAGAAACACAATCCTCCCAGATCATAAAACTACACTGTTACTGCTTTCTTACTCTGATTTCCAAAGGAGGCCTAAATCCAACGTAGCTGTGGTGCTTTGATTTTCCCCTTTTTAGTAAAGACGAAATCTGAAGCGTGGCAATGTACTTCCTGTGTATAAACACACTCTGAAAGAAACCCAAATCCAGTTGAATTTGGATTTGCTCTGCCCATGCGGTGTGTCTATTAAGCTACTAATGTATGCTCCTGAAATAGTCCCACATGCAATGGATTTTGATCTCCGCCAGACTCATCACTTAAAGTAGTTCAATCAATCAAATGATGCTGGCAGGCCAATATAGTTAGCCACTAGAAAACCAAACATTTCGGGGATTAAAATGTATTCTCCGCTTTAAAACAATATAACAGCTGCCAATAATGCTTAGAAAAAATGGAGTCCTGCTGACAGAATTATGAGGAGACTCATACAGAAAAATATTGAATCTTAGAACAGTATTGTAAATTTTACACTTCTAAGACTAGGCTGATTCTTCCCTACCTCACCCTGCCATCATTTGCTGTTTGAGTAGTAAACTAGTTTTATACGAATGATCAATTGATCTTAAACCAGGATCCAAATTGTCGTTTGATCATGGTTTAGGATCCTTAAAAGAAAACAATGGTTTGTTCAAACCATAGTTTGTCACAACCACATTTAGTCAAAATGGCAAATTATCACATTGAGAGCAAAAGCTAGTCATCTCCTCCCACATGCAAGGGTAAAAGAGAGAGGGATGAACTTGAGCCCAAGGATTGCCAATGCTCATTTCAGATCCTTCATTCCATAATATGAAGGATCTTTTGAATGTGACCATTATTTGAAAGATGGTTAGAACAGAAATTGTGAGCCTTTTGCCTTCCAGAAGTTGCAAGCTACAGCTCTCACCATCCTAAACCATTGGCTATGTTGGCAGGGGCTGATTGGTGATGGCAGCCCAAGAGCAGCTGGAGGGCATCCCCATCCCTGGTGGAGTATTTCATATGGCAATTATTACCTTGTGATGAACCATTCATGGGTGGCAAATCAGGCAGTTTTCTCCATGACACCACAAACCAAAGTGCATATAACCATTTAAAGCAATCACTACATTGTAAGCATGCTGTTTATCTTTTTATTATTATTACTGTATTATTATTATTATCATCATCATCATCATCATCATCATCATTATTATTATTAAAGGTTTTCTTGGTTTACAAAGATATGTGCAATATCTCTCATAACATTTTTACAAATCAGTTTCATTTGTTGAGACATTGGGAAGAAAAGGGGAAGAGAGGTATATGGGGGGAGGGTGGGGGATGGGGGAGGGTGACGATGTTTCTATTTTGCTTAATATGTGGGGGGGGGGGTGTCAGCGTTCCCCTTTATCACATACACAGCCCAACAAGACAATGAAAAATCTACCAACAGCATACAAATCAATATGGCTGACCTGATCCAAAACACTCACCCACCCCACTCACCCACAAAACAAAGACCACCACAGCCAAACACAAAGGAACAACCATATCCTAGGCCAACCCCAATATCTCTAAGCATGCTGTTTATAATGTTGGTCTACATTTTAGTCATTGGTTTTATTTTATTTTACAACATCTGCTGGTTTTGGTAACATTTTATTCATTTAAATAGCGCTTTAATTTTGGACCATAACCCACCCCGAGTGCTGAGTAACAGAGAAGGGGTACCAAACATTTTAAATTAAGTAAGTAATATCCATAATGTGCAAGCCACTCCTGAGATTCCTTAACATTCCCTTTCATGCTCTGCAAAACGTTCTCAATCTTAGCCTGCTGGTATTAAATAAATATTCTTCCCTCTCTCTTTCCCTCAAATATTCTGTGAAAACAGGGCATATTTTTTATTTTTTTTAAAAAGTTACTCATTTCCCCTTTTTTTGAAACATTCTAGTTTCTAGTCTTCTACACAGGATTGGTTCTCTCACACATTCTGTGGTTTCCAAAAGGTCACATAATATTTATATATTATTTGAAAATCATGCTTCAAGGCTTTAAATTAAAAACATTGATCTCTGGCTTCTATAAACTAATACAGTCAGAAGTGTTAACTCTACAGCCACTCTTTAAGGATGCAAATAAAATTGACTCCTGACATTGTAGTGCTCTAAGATACTTGGTCAAAACATTTAATGAACATGAATTGTATTTACAAGCTGTTCTCATTTCCATAGTCCTCTCTGAGTTTTCATTCCTGACCACTTCCTTCTCTTTGGTTTATTCAGTTAGGTTTTCTGCTGATTTTGCATCCCGGTGGATTTGTTCTTTTCCATTCTTACTTTATCCAGAGCTTGCAAAATACATATATCTAAAGGCAGCATCTACATTTCTCTCTCTGAATGCTCTTTTGTTAGGCAAAGGCTACATCCGTTTGGCTTAACCAATTATCTCAAATGAGGAAAAAGCCAAGAATGTCTGCATTTCATATGATAGATTTTAATCGTCCAAGCAGATGTTAGCAAGTTTTTTTTGTTTTGTTTTATGGTTTGCAAGCAGAATCTTGTGGTTACAATTCTTCCTTTCACCCTTCAATAATGTGCACTTTTAACCAGTTTGGTAATTCTGTTCAGGTAAACGAGGTAAATAAAGTTGATGAAATAGCACTGTTTGTATCAGTTGCCTCTGCCAAATATCAATTTTAGGGAAGATGTTTGGTCTTTAGTGTAGAATAAAGTTGTAGGAAATGGCCATAGCCCACCCTGATTCCTGATTAGATATGAGTAGGCATGTCTAAAATTGCACTGTTAAGATTCTTGCTTCAATTGATTTGTAAGTTTCACATATGAAAAAAAATTAAGCAGCCTCTATCTAGGGACACCAGGAGAATATCACAAATGGAAAATATTTCTTCAGGATGGGAAATCTATATAGATTCAAAAGAAATATCCATGAGCAGGAACCACAAATGCTCTGCAAACTCCCTGTGGATCTCCCACTCTTTTCATGCATATGTCACTTATGGGAAACATTGCAAAGCACTTCCGTGACACAAACATGAGTCATAGTATCATAGAGTTGGAAGGACCATTAGTCCAGCCCCTTGCAATGCAGGAATCTTCTGCCCAACATGAGGCTCAAACTCACAGCCCTGAGATAAAGAGCCTCGTGCTCTACCAACTGAGCTACTACTTGGAGGATCAGGCGACACATCTTTCTGCAGGCTTCTGAGAAGCTAGTAAACCTTCTCTACGCATTATAATCAAATCAAATCAATACATCCCTACTCCTGCAGTGCAGAGGTCATAGGGCTTCCTTGCCCCACCTCCTGACACCCATGCATTTAATACAGATGTCTGCAGCAGAAAGACTATGGTGTAAACTTCTACATGCTTATACTTTAATAGAAGCTGGAACCTTATATGATCAGCTTTTCCTCTGCAGATGTATAAAAGTGGGGTGCATTTATATTCACAATAATTCACATAAATGTAGATATATATATATATATATTTATTAAAAAGGGATATGTCCTTAGTTCCTTTATCCAACCTATGTTGGGTTTTTGCCTAGGGAAACCATTTAAAGGAATAGTCATTTTCTTATTTATTCCTATTCAGCATGATCAATAGGAGTGCAGCACTCATATTTTGTGTGTAATGGGTGCAGCACTTATGTGCAAAGACATCTCCCTAAAGGACAACAGGACACTGCTTTCTATCCTCCCCCTTTAGTGCTCATGCACAGACACTCAGTATGCCAGGTCATCATACTCTTCACAACCACATGATGTGATGCCCACCAATTTAGATAGCTTGAGATGAGGATTAGATTGATTCAATTAATGGAAGAGAAGGCCATCAATGGCTACTAGTCAAGATGACTATATGCTACCTCAAGCCTAGGATCAGATGAAGCATGCCTCTGAATACCACTCACTGGAAAACAACAGTGGAAGAGGTCTATAGTGCTCTGGTTGGTAACTGTGCAAAACGGGGTGGTTAGCTAGATTGGCTTTGGTCTGATCCTGCAAGGCCCTTCTTGGATATGTGTTTCTGTTCTCTCTCTACATAATAATAATAATAATAATAATAATAATAATAATAATAATAATAATAATAATTTATTTATACCCCGCCCATCTGGCTGGGTTTCCGCAGCCACTCTGGGTGGCTTCCAACAGAAAAATAAAACACAGTAATCTATTAAACATTAAAAGCCTCGCTGAACAGGGCTGCCTTCAGATGTCTTCTAAAAGTCTGGTAGTTGTTTTCCTCTTTGACATCTGATGGGAGGGCGTTCCACAGGGCAGGCGCCACCACTGAGAAGACCCTCTGCCTAGTTCCCTGCAACTTGGCTTCTCACAACAAGGGAACCGCCAGAAGGCTGTCGGTGCTGGACCTCAGTGTGCGGGCAGAATGATGGAGGTGGAGACGCTCCTTCAGGTATACTGGACCGAGGCCATTTAGGGCTTTAAAGGTCAGCACTAACACTTTGAATTGTGCTCAGAAACGTACTGGGAGCCAATGTAGATCTTTCCCAGTCACCAGTCTAGCTGCCGCATTCTGGATTAGTTGTAGTTTCCGAGTCACCAGGGTCACCAAGCGGCCATCCTACTTATGGGACTATATCAGTAACTGCATTTGAAATGTTGCATTGTAAATAGAAGCTATGTACCTTGAAACCGTTATGCTCTTGTACCTAATTGAAACCATTATGAATGTAACTAATGCCTTTTCTCGGTGGGGAGGGGTGTTATGTATTAGTGTATATAGTTTTCCCTCAGGTCCTTGACAGTTGTTTTAGGAGGGAACTTTAGGAGGGAACTTTGAATCATGTTTGATACATTGTTTGAGCCAGCTTCTATAAAAGCAGGCCAGCTCGGCAATGCAGTTCAGTTCTGTTCCAGCTTCCAAATAAAGAGCTGCTTTGGAGAGATTGCTGTGTCGTCTGCTATGCTCACACACAACTTAACAGGGAGCATGTTTTAAATTCTGTACAGTAAATAGACTAGAATAAGTAACTCTGTTGTAGAAGAAAGATGGAAGCCCAAGTTCTTCTCTAGTGCTCTTCATATAATTATGTTATGTCCCCCCTATTGTCGCAATCATATGCCTGTGCACAAAGTGAATGACTGTAGAATCATTCTCTGCATAAGTTGGCCAAATGCACTTATAATAAATTGCATTCTTCCACACTGGTCTGTTCACTCTTCCAAAGAATCTGTAAGACTTCAGCTTAACCAAAAAATGTGCCTTAAAATAAATGGATAGACCAGGGTAATTCTGCAAAAGCAATTCAGACCGAGTTGAAAATATGTACCACAAGCATGTGACAAAATGTTTCTACCCCAAGTCTTTGGGCCACAAATTTTCCTTCCTGACACAGCACAGTCTTGTTTCCTCTGTCTCATTCTTTACTCTTCTTTGGCTCCATTAAAGTGTGTGTGTGTGTTTCTGGAGGATGAGAGGACATTGGAGTTCCATAAACTTGTGTTCAAACCACAAATGTAATTCTGTCAGGGACTGGTTCCTCGGGGTCTCAGGGCAGAATTGGTTTTTATTCTGTCTTTTCTGTTCTGGCTATATATATTTTTTTCCATGAAGAGTATCTGGGCTCCTAAAGTGGGAAGCGCTTTAGTCCTGGCGCTGTAACCTTATAGCTGTAGTAACAGTAGCACTAGTAGTAGGAGTATCATCTATAGAATTTGGCCTCTAACTATTTTAAAGGCTTAACATATTTTATATTACACCTTCATGTGAACATTTCTGAGAATCAGAAGGATTGCTACCTCTGGGTGCAGAGCTATAGTCATTTATTCATCAAAAGCACATACATTGAAGAGTTAAGTTGAAAATAATCCTCTGCTATTTTTTGTTCTTTATCCAAAAATGGATAATTAGCATCCTCAAATTGTTGAGCCGTGTCAACATTAGACAGAGTGAGGTGACTGCCTCAGGAAGATGAAGCTGAGGAGCATAGGGCAGAAGGGTACTGCTGGAAGACAAAACAAGCTGGCTACCTTCAGCTTTGGTCAAAGATGCTGACTTGTTTCAAATTTCCAAGTAAAATGCAGCAGCCAGTCCAGATTGTGGGGCAGCAACATCTTGTCCATCACTTCAGGCAGCAAAATGTCTTCAGTGGGTCCTGCTCCATCATGATAAGCCAGATACCCTTCTTCTATGGAAAAGGCCATAGTTCCACTGAATAAGAATACCCAAAGGGACAGCTCTCTCCAGTATAAGGGAATGCAAAAAAAAAGAGATCAATGGAGGAAACCGGAATACATGACTAAGACTATTTCATACATAAGAAGCAGGGCCAGCTCTAGGTAGACCCCCAGTGGTGCAGGGCACCATGGCGCCGGCCCGCCAGGAGGGCGCCGCGAGCTGCGCTTGCCCAGTCCGCCGGTTCGACAACTGCGCTGTGCCTGCCCGCTCGCCGCGGCGCCCCCCCGCACCGCGCTGGGAAATGGGGCGGGGGGGCGCCGGAGGGATCCGTTGCTCCACGGCGCCAGGGGCGCTTAAGACGGCCCTGATAAGAAGTGAAATGCTATAGATCAGAACCAATACCATATTGTATATTGTGCCTGGAGAGAACACTATTGTTGTCATTTTAAATAACCTGGTTATTTTTATAGCCATCTGAATATTCTTATATTATTATCTTAAAACTTGGACTTATAAGAAAACAGTTGTAGCAATAACTACAAAGGCATCAGGTAAGGCAAAAAAATCGCATGATTGCCTCTGAAAGGTTGTTAACTAGATGGAGTGGCCAAGTCCTATGAATGAATGAATTTCTAAATTTTCTGTTTCACCCTTCTATGATGAAATCAATCTCAAGGCCTCTTACAAAAGAAAATAAATCACAGCAGATACTATAAAAGTACACATTTCCTTAAATATCTTTGAACTTCTAATGTTGTTGATTTCTTGGGTTGGGGGCAGGCTTACAAATAGAAAATGTCCCCCTTTCAACAAAAATAATGGCAAGAATAACATTTTTAACATCCAGTTATCCTGACGACCACCATGAAAAGGGCTTCTGGAAATAATTGCATATTTTAAAAACTTTTAGAAGAATTTCTCCCTCTCACTAACTTCTTTTTTTAATCAACCAAACAAATCTCTTCCATCCCTATTCAGTGCTATACAGTTGTCCCTTTTGCTTGAGACTTTTCTAAAGGGAAGACCTGTAAGCTATGAGGTTCCTCTGAGAATTCAGTATCTCCATGCATTTTCTCAGACTTTTTAGCTCCCTGTTAATCTCTTCTGTGATGCCTATAGCCTGTTAACCCATAGCTCTACCACTAGAAGTTTGGCAAATATGCCTTACCTTTGATAATGCTGCCCCATGCTGGTCTAAGAAAAGAACTGCTTTGGTACCCTCTTAGATATCATATATACTATAGTTAGCCTACCAAATTTTATCCTTTTGACAAGGTCTGACTTTCTCTCCAGACCTGCAGAAATGATAGAGCTCAGACAGCAGTTCTAGCTACTTCAGAATCAACAAAAACAACAAAATGCTACACATCAAAGAACTAGACACATTCTAGAGGAGTAGCCCTGTTAGTCTCTTGCAGCAGAAACATCAGTTTTTCTGCACCTTAAATTATGGCAGGAGCTTTTGTGGATTACAGTCCATTTCATCAGACTATTGAAGTGTTAACCTGAACTGCAAGTACATATATGATTCTGGAATGGGATTCAAAACAGTGAGGCCAGAAGAAAGTGAAATGCAGAGAAGACTCCTCTTTTTTTTCAGACGTTCAGTGAACATGCAGACTGGGGAGGGTTTGGGAATCAGGATTGAGAATTCTAGTGTCCTAGTGTCTGTAAAGAACCTCTGCCTACACAATTTGTAAGCCTGCAGCTTCTGTAGAGACAATGGAATCAACGGTTACAGCTTTGGGTGTAAGGACAGAGGCCCTTTACCCTTCACTGAACATCCGAAAAGTTCTCTACTGTTGGAGTATTTGAGTATCTAAAAGCTCTATGGAGATTAGCAAGAGTTTTATGTTTCAGGAAATACCGAATAATATAGATCTAGTAACCACAAAACATTTTTATGTAAGGTTTGTCAGGCAGTTTTATGGATTTGTGTGACAAAACTCTCCCTGCTTCACAAAACCCATTGGAAGGGGCTGGGAAGGCTCCAGCGGAGGGACTGCAGCAGACCACGTATTGGCAGCACATCTGCATTCTCAAGGATTTCCATTTGCTGCTCTTGTTTTTATAGTTTTACAAACATAGGCAACACATACTATTTGGGCAGTATAAGTACACAGCCAAGTACAAATGACGTAGGTCACAATCCATATCAATCGTGTAGTTTCTTGAGAAATACTTCTGTATAGTATGTTTTCCCTCAAACCAACTGCCATTAAAACTGAAAACTGAAGCCACATTCCACTTGCAGTTAAGCTGAGGTGTGTACATTTGAGACAGCCATTGCACGCGCACAGATGATTGTGCATGTGCAGATGAATAGGAGCAGAGGTTGCAGGCACAGAGGAAGTAAGCAGGCCATGCACACAGGGTGAAGACTTCCCCTCGCTATCTCTGATGTGTACAGCAATGTGCTCTTGAAATGCAGCGGAGCAGAAATGAACTTGCTGAGTTCTAAGCCACTAATGTGAACCTAGCCTTAGTATATGTACATGAAAGTACATGCCGTTTTGCATTTGTGTAACATACATTGGGTTGGGTTTTAAAAGCCTAGGAGCAGAGATTCCAGGGCCGTCTCGAGCAGGTCGGGCGCCCTGGTGCTGAGGCGCGGAGATCGCTCTGGCGCCCCCGCCCTTGCAGCACGCAGCACACCCCCTCCCCGCTGGCCCCCACCGGGACTGCACCTAGAGCCGGGCCTGAGAGATTCACTTGTGGAATGAGTACCCCTGGTACTGGTGGAGGAACGGGGGTGCAGAGGGAACAGACCACCCCCGGCACCACTATTCCAGTAGGGTGCCATCGCAGCACACACACACACACCCCGGACACGTGCCACGCACCCCCTGTGCGCGCCAAACGCCACGCCCCCATAACGCACATCACCCCCCCGCCTGCTCTCCGCCCGCAGTAGTGGAGCATGAAGCTTCGCCACTGACCCCTGGCACCCAACTGACAGAAGAAGGGAGGTGATTCAAGGTGCTGGTTTTAATGTTTAAAACGTAAATTGGCCTGGTTCCAGGTTTCCTTATGAATCCCTCCCCAGTTCGTATGCCCATTCCAAAAGTAGACCTTTCTGCCAGTGCCGCCCAAGCCTTGTCACTTCCCCCTTCCTTTTTCTTCCCTTCCTGGTTTGTGACCACAACATCTCTCCAGGCAGGCTATGGCTGAGGTTCTGCTCCACCCGCTAGCCACTTCTGGTTTACAGCTGTATTGTGGAATTCTCTCCCAAGAGAGATCTGCCATTTGGCCTGTGAAGAACTTTTAAGCACCTAATGAAAACCTTCCCTTTCCACCCATTTCTCCACACTCTTGTAATCTGATGGGGTTTTTTTAAGAATGCTGCCGCTATCTTTTATGAACCGCACTTTGTAGATTTTCATCTGAATTTTATTATTCTGTTTTACTTTTGTTGTTGTAAGCTGCTTTGGGGGCTTTTTTGGCAGAAAATCATACATTGAAATATAGAGAGACTATACGGTATAGAGAAAGAGAAAATATAGAGAGAGAAAGAGAGTGACACAAGTATGCTCCTATTTACTTTTCTTTGCATTCAGATTCACTACTTGGTTTCAACGTATTGGGCACGGCTGGAAGTGAATAAAAAAGGCAAGAGTCTTGGGAGTTGGGAACCAGACAAAACACACAATATAGTTCTTTTGTAGGCCTTGTAGACAAAAGAAATCTTGGCTCGTGGTCAGACGACAACTTATCCCAGAGCTAATTGGAAGCAAAGGGTCCGTCTGATGTTCTAAACATATCTCTATTAAAGGTCTGCTTCCCTAATGGGGCCCAGCTGTCAAACCTTCCAAACCAGGACTCACAGCTCCTATAAGACAACCCTGAGGAACAGGCCAGGTGTTTCTTTCCCACCATGGGCTGCCTTACCACAATTCCCCAAGGTATGCAAAATAAAATGAAAAAACCTACACCTCTACTTCCTTCATTTCAATTCTGATAATATAATATGACATACTCGTTGTTCTGGCATGCAGTCAAAAATTAGTAGCAGAGAAGAGAAAACTCCAAAATAGTTCTTCCATGTGTGCTTTATCCCCCATAAAAAAACCCCCAACTTTATAGCGTTATCTGATTTCATGACGTCTCCCTCACTTCACCTGCTGATGTTTTTTATGATAAAGGCTGGTCAATAAATACTTTCGAAGGCAGAAGCTAAGGGATGAAAGAAGCTGAAACAGTTGACGTTTTCCTGGCTGTAGGCATCCTTTTTCCACATCTCAAATAAATGCTGAAATGAGCTTTCTCCAACTATGTTAGTAATCGACTATACTTGCAATGCAGTCTAAAAATCCTATTAAAATTATAATTTTAATCACTTCTGGTTAAAGCTGTGTGCATACTATGCAGAGTAAGCCACACTGAACCACAGCAAGGCTTACTCCTGGATAAACTTTCATAATGTTGAACTGACAGTTCATTATAAAGTCCGACATCTGGATTGTTTATAATGGATAGAGTAGAAATTCATATACCACAGTCTTTTCGTGGTCATAATTCGTCGTCATCATAATTTGTACCACACCTATTACTAAACTAGACGCCATACAAAAAATTAAAAAGACATGGCTCTGCCCATAGGCTTACAATCTGGAAGGGAAGTGGAAGGGAAATTGGAGGAAATGCAAGAGCAGTTGTGAAGGAAAGATAAGAGGGGTGGATAAGAGAGGTCTTTTGGAGAGAGAAAATAAGACAGTTGTACTGGTGGTGGAAGGTCATTGCAAGCATGCATACCAGAAGGGGGACCACCTGGAACATTCAGTGAACAAAGAGGTTGTAAAAAGCAAGGAAGAGAGATGGCAATGGGTGAGCAAAATGGTAACACTATGTGGAAAGTGTAAGCACATGAGAACATTCGGTCTAAATCAAAACAATCATGAAAAGCTCTCTTAGAGGTAAGGAGCTGGTGCAGCTCTGTATTTTTTTCTCCTATAATAATAATAATAATAATAATAATAATAATAATTTATTATTTTACCCCGCCCATCTGGCTGGGTTTCCCCAGCCACTCTGGGCGGCTTCCAACAGAAAAATGAAATAAAATAATCTATTAAACATTAAAAGCCTCCCTAAACAGGGCTGCCTTCAGATGTCTTCTAAAAATCTGGTAGCTGTTTTTCTCTTTGACATCTGATGGGAGGGCGTTCCACAGGGCGGGCGCCACTACCGAGAAGGCCCTCTGCCTGGTTCCCTGCAACTTGGCTTCTTATTAATGGTAATATCTATCTAGTATAGCACAATGTGTCCTGTGACATCATTATTTGGTGCATTCGCCTACCCTCACTGAAAACTGATTAGTTGGAAACACAAACCGTGAGTAAGCGACTGGAACCCCTGGAATCTCACACTGCTCAGAGATTGGTGTGGCGCACAACATTACTAAGAGGTTTGTTTCCCTTCTTTAAGGCTTGCTAACACTCCTATAAAAGAGATGCCATCTCCAACTTCCCAAAACTCACTTGGGAACTTTTGTAATGAATGGTAGCATTCCTAAATGTGATGCTTGTTTACCATGCGCTTGTTAATGATTTGTAATAACTGCAGACTTGAATCTTAGGCTTACATTAGTTGTTTTATCTACTATTTTGACAAGTTGTTTGTGTTTCCAGTATGCATTTTTTACAATACTGTGGCCAAATTTTGTATTCTACAGTTGTACCTCAGAAATTGAACAACTTGAGTGTCGAACATTTTGGCTCCTGAACACTGCAAACCCGGAAGTGAGTGTTCCGGTTTGTGGACGTTCTTTGGAACCCAAACGTCCGACGTGGGTTCTGTGACTTCCAATTGGCTGCAGGAGCTTCCTGCGGCCAATCGGAAGCCATGTCTTGGTTTCCAAAGGTTTTGGAAGTTGAACAGACTTCCGGAACGGATTCCGTTCAACTTCCAAGGTACGACTGTAGTTCCTGAGATCAAGGAACACCTTTTTTTACTATGGTTTTGTTTATGTAAAATTAAATGCCATTTTGAATCAAGATGGTAGACTGAACCTTTCAAAATTGCACTGATTTTAGCCACTTGTTTCAAAACTACACGGGTGTTTGTTTGTCTGTCTGTCTGTCTGTCTGTCTGTCTGTCTGTCTGTCTGTCTGTTTGTTAGAATTCCTGAGCAATGCCAAGTTCAAGGTTGCTATAAAAACATTTCAGTACAATTGAAGAAATAATAATCTACTAGATCCATAGCATGAAATATTTAAAATGCATGTGGAAATGCAGATATCTAGAACTCCATGAGTAAGTGAGCGAAGTTATCTAATTATAATAGGGAAGAGGGTGCTCTATTTTCTCTAATCAACAGTGAATGATCCAGCTATCTTCATTCTAGAAAAAACAACCCTTAGGGAAAGCTTCTTATTAAAGTGTTACACTGCAGTTCTTGCCACCAACCACATCAAGTGTATGGATGTCAATGAGTTCATGTCTAGTTTGAGGATTGTAAGCCACAGAAATGTAGCAGCAGTAGATAGTTATCAATGATGAATAACCACAGTAGGGTAGATGCACAAAAACCTCTGTGTACATTGGTGTCAATGAGTTAAGAGTCTGGTTTGTGGAACTGTAGTCACAGAAATGTAGCAGCAGTAGGGTTTTTTAAATCACTGATGAATATAGTTGGACAAAATCACAAAATCCTCTGCATACTTGATGTCCATGCACAGAGAAAATAACATATGTGCAGGGGGTTGTTGATGCATGTAGACCCTACACCTTTAGATTCAAATCACATTATTGGTGCATTCAGTTTCATATAGATGTTGGTCACATGGTTCTCATCTACATATGTAGGTCCTGGTGGACACTTGCTATACATGGATATTAGGCACACTGATGTGGTAGGGTCAACAGGCATGATCATGACCCACCCATGCATGCATGCATGCATCAGATGTCTCTATACTGCAGGAATCCAGATGTTGCTGGACTCCATCAGCTTCCATCAGCTCCAGATAGCATGGTCAACAGACAGGGATAGTGCCTCTATTAAAGGTCTGCTTCCCTAATGAGACCCAGCTGTCTGAAAGGCCACAGGGGGAAAGTAGGAGTCCATTGAGACTTGGAAGTGCATAATTCCACTTGCAGTCTGTTAGGACCAAGCCTGGAGGCAGATATAACAATCTCAGAAGAACATCAACACATAATTAAACTGCATGAGCTTCTTCAAGATTTTTACATGTTTTTCTTAACTTATTTCTTACATTTAGTCATCTTGATAGATGTCTATTTTGTTTGTAGCTTTGCCCTTAAGTTCATATATTTCTCTGTGTGTGTGTTTTTCTAAAAAAAATTATATAGGCACTTACCACATTGCGTCTCTTTCTCTTTAATTGAACAATTAGCCAATTGAATGGAACATAGTTATTTTAGAATGTTTCCTGTAATTATACTGATATATATATGAAATTCAAAGAAGGGAATAAGATTTAACAGAAAAGTGTTTAGCTAGTCATTAATTTTTTTTAAAAAAAAAACATTGAGCCTGCCAACACTCAAATTGTCGGATTGAATTAAATCAAACACGGCTGCTCTGCCTCACTGGAGCAAATCTGTCAGCTCTGCTTGTTTTTATACTAAACCACTGATTATTAATGCTCATCTACCACTTTCTCTCTTTTCTCTTTTTTTCTAGTCTTCTCTTCCTTCGTTTATTTTGCTGTAGGGTTGCTCTAAAATGCTGCAACACCCATTAAAACAGCAATTTGTATCTCATTAATGGCAAGACTTAAAAATACAAGAATGAGAGATAAGCAAATAATATCCCACACAAAATCAATATCCTCTTTTATTAAGGGTCCCTTCAGTTTACAGCCCATGAAATGAAATGCTTTCCTTTTGCAAGAGATAAGCAGATTTTATTTGTTTGTGTTTCGACTTTTTAAAAAATCAGCTTCTCTGCACAACTGACATTAGCTGTATGTGTCAAGAGACACGAATTTTACTCTCGTCAAAAAATATAAACCAACTTCACATTTAGATGAGCTTTGCAGTTGGTTCACAAAATCCCTTGTTTTCTCCACACAAGCACCCTCAACTATCCTTGGGTACACATTCTTGTGGACGAAAAAGACATGTGACCTTGGCAGTGGCCCTCTCCCTGTGGAACGCCCTCCCATCAGATGTCAAGGAGATAAAGAACTACACAACCTTTAGAAGACATCTGAAGGCTTCTAAATACACATTCTGTATTAGGAATGTGTGATGTTTGATTATGTTTATATGTGTGTTGGAAGATGCGCAGAGTGGCTGGGGCAACCCAACGAGGTGGGCGGGCCATAACTGAAATTATTATTTATTATTATTATTATTCTCTTCATCAATGTGGCTGACAGCAACTCCTATGATCACAGCAGCTGGAAGAATTGCCATTCAGATCAAGAGAACTGATGCCAGCCATACTCATGATATTTGCTTCATGTAAATCTTTGTCTACACCAGTATGTACCTGAAGAAGGTCCCAACAGCTTGTGAGTGTTGCAACTGAGTAAAATTCAATGAAAATTTGCAGTTTCATTTTGGGGGATTTGTGGGGGAGCATCAAAAGGGTTTTGATAAGACAAGCTAAATTTATCAACCCAGGCAGGTTCCTCACATTTATAATATATATTTCACAGAAAGATCAATCAGCACAAATGGGGCATCCATGTTCACAAGAACTTCCTGCAAGTGTACCCCACCCTCAAAAATGAACCTATGCCACCTCCTATGGCCCCATAGCTGGCCAGGAATGGTTTTCTGCCTTAGTAGACTTTTCAGAACCCTGTGGCTTTGTGTTTTATGAGCCAACTCTAAGAAACATACAGTACAAAACAGAGCATGTGACCTAATGGTGCCTTTATGCTTCAGTGTAGTCAAAGATGTTACTGACATGAATTATTGGCCAGAGCAATGTCTATCTTCACCATTTCTGCAATATAAAACCACAATTTAAGCTCCAATGTTGCTGCTTTTGACTGAACAGCAAAAATGACTTCCTTTCTTAGAAGATTATGATCCACAATGCCATGGGCATCCAAATCCATCTATAGAATCAAAACAAAGATAGCTTATAAATATAAGCCAACATATTTTCCTCACTGCATAACTTAATCCTCATTGTAATTCAGACACATTTCTGCTTTAGTGGAAAATGCTTTGAACTAAGAAGAGTGAATAATTCTGTCCAGAGACTTTAAGATAATTTATCATCCATGAAACATAAATAATAGAAATATGTTAGATAATTGATTGGGGATGAATATAGCATAATGCTGATGCAAATGTGGTTTCCAACAGTTATAATAAATGAAAAACATTGCCTCACTATGGCGCAAATTGATTTTATCTTATTAAAGCATTTATGTACCATTTCTTGGCTCTAAGAAGAATCCTAGAGGTGATTTACAGTACAATGTCAATACCACTGACAGCGCTTACCTGACCTCCTATCACTAGTGGTGTATGAGGAGGGGCAAGACATCTGGTTTGGACACACTGGGGGAACCAATCTGACACAAACCATACTGCCAACCTGCCCATCTCCTTTCTGGTAGGATGCACCAATATTAGTGACATGAGGTCCGGTAAATGCCAGAGCCCCATCTGGCACCCTTATAAGGAAGAGCTCCTGCCTGAGAGACATTGCTGCAGGGAGAAAGTGTGCTAGACCGTCTAAGGGCAATGGTTGCTGTTTTTTACTTGTCCTGCACCGCCTGCCCTGCCTTGCCCTGCCCCCAGGACCTTATTACCCATTACTCTTTATGTTGAGCACCAGAGAGCAAGCAGAGCACTGAGCACCATAGGTTTATGCAAGGACTTGCATAATATCCCGTATTGTTTTGTATTGTTATTGTTTTGTGCAATCTGAACAAAATATAGAATGCTTCATATAGGTGCCCCTGGGTAAGTAATCAGCCAAATCTCATTAGGTGCAAGCAGGGGTGTACTAGGCACTTTTAAGGCTTATGGGGGGGGGACAACTAAAAGGGATTTGCTTCCCTCACTGTGTTCTTAGGGAAATAATTTTGTATGAAAGTAATGTACATAGCAGAGGCAAAAGTTCAGAGAGATGAGTGCAGAGGCTAAGAAACTATTATGAAAGAGGGGCAGGGCAGCTTCAGGCCTGCCTTCTGCCCAGTTGGCACCAAATGTTGCAGAAACTAAGTGGAAAGGTCATTTGACAGTGAGGATTGTGTGGGCATCTGGCAGAGGGAGGATGACTTGAATATCCAGCATTTCCCAAGCAAGCACCACTAGTAGAACTAGGAAAAGGAATAAAACAAACAAGAGCAAGGTTATATGATGTTTCTGCATCCCTCCTCCAAGGCCTTTCAGAGGTCCCTGCTTCAATTCACAGTGCATTGGAAAGATGTCACTTCATTTCAGATGAACTCTGAATCTTTCCCATGTGCCCTGCATCGGCTCAGGATTCAGGATTTGTCCAAATCAAATATCCCTAATTTCTGCTCAGAAGTAACTACCATTTACCATTTACATGTGGTCCTAAATGTTTTCATTTTCCACGATGTTCTAAAACTATGTGCAGACCTTGGATGTAATGAGCCATGCAGAGGACACAATAGCAGTCCAATGCAACAAACTCCTCCCTGGAAAACCCAAAAAACCTTATAAGGTAGTAAACTGTTCCGTTTCTGACATCTGGCTGATACCATTGCAAACAAATGATGGATTTGGATAGGCCTCTGCAAGCTGGCATAGTCAAGCCTCTATTTTTCTCAAGCAGGAAGAAATGTTTTGCATCAGATATACAACGTGTGTTGACATCACCAGCCTACATGCATTTAAACAATACTTAATTTATATACAGGAGTTTCAGGTCCAGGAATTTACAAGCTGCATTTTTGCCACCCGAGTCACTGTTGGTTTTGGCACAACTCTCAAGTTCTGCGGAACCCGTGGCTTCTTGTAACTTGTCCACACAAGTACTAGGTTACCTTTCTTGGAATGGCAATGTTTAGACTTTTCCCAAGTTTCCATACTCTCAAGGTTTTTCTCTTAGCTGTAAGTGCACTGGTGGTATGAAGGCAAACATAAAATTCTGCACACAAAGAAAACTCTTCATTCCTGTTTAATGCAGTAAAGATGAGAGGTTTGGAGGGAGTAAAAAGCAAAAGCACAGAAGGGGTTAAAGGTTAGGGGGGGAGCTTTGGGGGTGAAACACAAAGTGGGCAAAAATTTTCAGAATTTCCTATAGAGAGTTTGGTGCTTTGAGCCTATTTAAATATGCATTGATATTTAGCTTTTACCTAGGAGAGTGAGCTAAGCAGATGTTTTGGCCTTGGAGCTAAGAGGCCTTGCATTATTCTCAGCTGAATGCTACCTTTCAGAAAAATGCTGGACAATGTTCCTAGGGGGTCATAATTTCTTTATTTGTCTAAGACAGGATGGGGAATCTGAAGCCTTCCAGATGTTGTTGTACTCCGGCTCCCATCAGCCCCAGCCAGAATGGGCAATGGTTAAGGATGATGGGTGTTGTAGTCCAATTGGATCTGGAGAGCCACCAGTTTCCAACTTCTGCTCTAACATAAGAAGCTGAGCTGGAAAGGACATGAGCTACCTGGCTATCTAGGGCTAAAGCAAACATTGTATTTTGGCTCCTGGCAGTTCTGAACTTGCTTTTTGTCTCAAGAGAAACATTTCCCCCATTTTATTGTGCACAATGCCAACTTGGACATTTGCAGGTTGCATCATATGAAACTCTATAACCTGACACAATTCACCACAACCCAACAACATACAGTACATGGGCTGACATTTAAAGCAGTACAATATTTTCTATTTTAATTCTTTCTTCAAGTTATAGGAGGAGATGGCCACAGTCCAGGAAAATAGTGTATAATACTTCAGTCTGAAACTCATAATTTTATAGATGCTTGTGCCAATTGATTCCGTGTAATTCTAATGAACTCATTTAGAGGATGTAAATTCATTACAGCAACTGTTAAGAGGGGAGAAGGGGCTTTCAGTGTGCTTAACGCAATCTCCCTGTAGTATTAAATGTTCCTCTTTTAGCCTTTTAAACTCCATTATGTTCTTTCAATACTCCATGACCAGGGTTTTTCAGGCACCATAAATTCAGTTGCTGCGCCTTCAAAAGGATCAGGCTTGCCGTTTTTCCAGCACTTCTGGACCAAACTCCAAGGGACAGCTCTGGCCCAGAGTGCTTTTTTTGCCAGCTAAAGCTGCCACAGAGACTACAGATCTGTGTTCTGTGTTCTGCTCACTATTGCATTGACTACTGTGATATGGTGTAAGCAGGGCTACCCTTGGAAGTAGTCCAGAAACTGCAACTACTCCAGAAGAGAGCAGTCAAGCTTTTATCTGAAGCTAGTCATAGGAACTATATAGAACAGGCATAGGCAAATTCGGCCCTCCAGATGTTTTTTGAATACAACTCCCATCTTCCCTGACCACTGGTCCTGTTAGCTAGGGATGATACAGAGCCTATTAATATTTTTTTGTGAACTTCACTGCCCACCATTTTGTTCCAACTCAAGATGCTGGTTTTGATCTTTAATCATCTAAACATCTTAGTTCCAGGAAATTGTATGGAGAGTTTTCTCCCATAGTCCTGTCTCTATGAGTTAAGATCAGCTGCTGAGATGTTGTTTGAGGTGGCACCACCACCCGAGCTGACTTTCATTGGAAACAGGAGAAATCCACGAGGTTTATGCCACTGCAATTTTCAGGTGGTTAGTTAAGAGTATAGCTGTTCTTAGTTGTGTCCATTGACTTCAGTGGATTCACTCTGCATATGGCTTAGTAGGGTCCATTGTTGGTATCCGTCTTTCTTGGGAGACAATGGAGGAATGCATTTTTTAGGGTGGGGTCAAGCTGTTGGATGGTTGCAGCTCCTGCTGTGACTGTAGAGACCAAGCAGGAGAGCCCCTATCATTGTTTTTCCTATTAACAGCCAATTAGAAGAGTATATACTGTATTAGAAAGTGGTCTACATATTTAAATGTAAATAAATAAACTGCACAAGACTTGCCCTATTGGATCAAACCTTCTCAACTGGAGAAGAGTTTCCTTCTCAAAGGTCTGAGCCTGAACTAGCTTTCGGTGGTTGTGGAAAACTAGTACTGGAAGTCAGGAGTGATTACAGAACTCTATTCTTATTTAATCTTTTTCAAGACTGTCTTTGTTTTTCTTTTATTTTCTTTTAACTGTCGCCTACCCAAAGTTTCAGGAAAGGGGTGAGATTAAAATGTAATAAATCGTCTAATTCCAACACTCTGGCAATATGTCTGAATGATCTTATCTTTACCTTTTCCTCTTGCCAAATGCAAATGCATTTTGGTAAGTGGCTGGAGACTTCTTGTGAAAGTAATTATGTCACACATGCAGTAATTATAGCGATCACCAGCAGCTCAACAGTTTGCCTTTGCTGTCTTCCCAGAGTTAACTTTTTTTGAAAAGAGGCTCATAGGCAAGAACATATAAACTGAGGGACTGGAAACTCTGCAAGGGAGCCAAGATGTAAATCCTAAGGCAAATAAGTCATGCATGGAACTTCTTGGTTTTTAAATCGTTTTACTGTTTCTCTGCTGAACTTTCAATCTAATTAATAACATGCTGCAAGTATTTCCTAATGAAGCTTGGCCATTGTCTCTTTCCGGCATAGGGAACAGAGACACCGTCGGAAGGAACAATGGCCACAAGCCATCACAAGCCACACTGAACTGGACAGGGCTTGTCCTTCAGGACTTCCTGATTGGGTGTATTCAAAGTTATTTCATAATTGTTTTATCATACTGCCCAGCTTCAGCAACTTAGCATTAGTTTTAGCCAAAAGACTTGGTTTCTGTGTCTCACATGTGCTATTGGGGGGGAGGGGAGATTAGCATCACTATGGGGGCAGGGAGAGATCCTTGTATTCTGTAATATTTTAGCGGCAGTGGAATTTTTATTTCAAATAGAGTTTAGTCCAGAAGAGCTGAAGGAGAAAGGCCAGTTTCCTGCATTCATGTACTATACCTGAGCAGTCTGCATGTCCATAGCTACTGGTGTGGTTGGCCACAACCATCCTCCTGGGATGCAATGCTTGAGCACAGTAACCTATGTTCTTCTTCCTCCTTGGTCACCCTCCCTTCCCCATTTCCGTTAATTCACACTTTACTGTCATAAACAGAAGCCTCTTCTCAGAATGAGAACTAGAGTTGATCGGAAGATTCTCAGAAAAGAATATCCTGAGCAATTTTCTCTCTTGGGCTCCCACTGATCAGCTGGGATATTTCAGGAGCAGCGTGGAGAACACTTGGCAAAATGGTACCACCAATTTCACCACCCACAAGTAGAGTAAAGAACCTCAAACACAGCAGTGGATCAGTTCCAAAATTATTTTAATATTGTAGATGGGAGCAATGGCTGTTGCCTCTGCTCCTTCCAATCCTCCTCTCAAAGCTCATTGTTTCCCTCATTCACCAGTATAGACTAACAACGTTGTTTCATTTAGTGTCAACTGAGCAGAATTTTTTTTCCAGAAAAGAAGAGAAATGTATTATTAGCTTCTCTTCCAGCCTCCTCAACTGCTGACGAATTCTGCCTTCATCCCACAAACACATTTGGTGAAATCCATCCTTTTTCAATTTTACAGCCTGCAAATACGGCAAAGGCTTTTTCAATGATCCTTTTTAAAAGTGACAACCTCCATTTATCAGGTGGGCCATTGATGTGATCCTAACCACCACCACATCCCAATTTCAGTTATTCTAAAGCAGAACATTATTACCCTTCAATCCATATTTATGAATGAACAATGAAGTCCCCCCATCTCCATGTGTAAAAATCCCAGGACTTTTTGTTCCAAGAAACACATCCTTTTTAAATACATTCAGTGCCTGCAAATCATAGTGGCAAATTGAATCCTAGTGGCATGTCTGTGCTCAAGCAAGCTGCACAATATTTAGAACTGTTCATTGTTTATATATCACCTGTGTGTATTGATACTGGAACACAGAGGCTTCCGTTGCAAGCCTTTTCTAGCAGGCATTCATGGGATACATTCCAAGGAATGTGTGTTTAATAAGGAAATATTTGTCTGGGGGGCAAAAAAGGAGGTTCTTAAAAAGAAATTGCAGAAGTCTGGGATCTGAATTAGTATCATCATAGGCAGTATGTTTTAATAGGTAGCATTGAGAGTGTGTTGTTAGTTCCATAACCCAATAGGCAGGGCATTTCCCCCCAAAAGGTGTTAACTTAACAACTTCAGAAAAATTTCCTGTCAAGATTACATTTACATTGACTTCCAGTTTCCACATTTCTCAGATGTTCATAAGACTTGGGCATCTGAAAATAATAAATTCTGTATTATTTTTGGACTCAGTGGTGTGAGCAGGTCAAGCTACCCAATGGTTTTCATATGACTAAACTTGGGAAATGCCTTTTAGTAACTATGTGCCCTTTTTAAAAGTTGCACACTAAGTAAAATGACCCAGTGCTTCCCTTGGATTTGAATCAGCTATTGCTTGACTCAGAGTTGCCCATTGATAGCCATGCCAGAGGAAACCAAAATGTCACATCTGACACAGACTGTAGCTTGGTTGGCCCCCCGAGAAGAACATGTAAGACAAAATGTGAATATGTTGTCTGTGCTACTTACAGAACTACAGCCATTGCTGCTTTATCGTTTATTTTGCATTGGGGGGGTCTGTTGGGGAAAGTGCCAGGTTACAAATGTGTAACCATGATGGGGCAGTATACAACCTATTGTGTCACATATATATTTGCATCAGCGTGAATAAAATCTGTATTATTTTTCCATCACCAAAAATATGGGGTGGGGAGAATAAGAAGGATCACTTTGACTAATTTAGGTCCTTTACTTTAAATGGGACTATTCTCAGTATTAGTTGGCTGAATACAACCCCACCTATGCACAAATTCAGTGCTATTGCCTCCACTTTAATTCTGTTATGACTGTAAACTTACATTTCCACAACATTTTTACGTGCATTCCATATACCCTGGTCAATTGTGTAGCACCAGCTTTCTTCAGCTGTATGATACTATTTAATTTTCTCTTGGCACCAGAAAGCCATTATTTAAAAAAAGATTACAAGCACACATACACACAAAACCACCCCAATGCTTTTCATTCACACAAGCTTCTTCCACAGTCAACCACTTCTCACTTTTCTCCAAACCATTTCCTTTTCATACTGTACTTGCCTTTCTCAGCTTCTCTGAGTAGCCACTTTGACATGTATGTTACAATTCTCGCACACACACACGTCCCACATATCTTGGCACCCTACCCATGGATGGGGTGATATTTAATTATTCCTACCAAACATGAACAAAACATTAAAAGCAACTTCAGACACAACTGTGTGAGAGCCTTCAAAATGTCTCTCATAAACCTAGACCGTGAGCAGTTCAATTTCACCTTAACTAGTGCTGGATCTGGGGGTGGGAAGCAGTGAAGGAACATACATCAGGAATTATAACAAAACTAGGGTTGCCATACTTCGAAGAACAAAAAAAAGAGGACACTTAACCCCTCTTCCCCTCCCTTCTCTTACCTTTGCTGTTTTCGGCTTCCTGCACATAAGAGACTGTGAGGCTTAGCAGCCCCGGAAACAGCATAAGACCTAGCGCAACTAGCGCAGCCATATGACATTCCCCTGCCCAACGCAGCTGCTTCGTTCTACCTCTGAAGCGGAGCTATCCAAAATTTCAGAGGAGGGCCATTCAGTTGTTGGAATGCAAGAGCAGAGACCATTGTGTGTGCAACTAAAAGTTTAATTCCATTAATGTGAAAGCCAACTGGCGAAGGGGGAGACGGGTGTTGCTCAGAAACTAGACAGAACGGCATGTTGTTTGCTGAGGCAGCATGCGCCCTGATTGGTAGCACAGTTCCGAGGGAGTTTTCCTCTGTTGTTTGGTTAAATATCTCCTTGCTATATACAAGGCCTGGATTAGAAAATGCAAAATCTCTCTGTTTATTATACACTGTTTTGGCTCAGCTTCCTCAGTAAGTGTTATCAGGCTTTATTTTCTCTCCAAGCAATTTAAATGATTTTGCTAACGTTGTTTCCAGTGCCCAACATGGGAGATTTGAGAGGAGAAAGGGAAGGAGGAGACTGTGTCACTGCCTCTTCTTCAGGATGTGGGAGTCATGTTTATTTTGGAAACAGACTTAGGTCTGAAAAAGAAGGCCAGGCCCATCTTACCATATGCAGGAGACAAATAGGTAAGTTGCACAGGAGAAAAGACTGCAACTCTCATCCCTCCTTCTATCCCATCTCCTGACTTCCTGTACCTGGACCTTCAAATTATTACTGATATCTGGAAATAACTGGCTGAACTATAAAAATATAATGCATTCCATAAATGGCAAATTATTGTGTGTGTCTGGTTGCTTGCTTGCTTTCCACCCCGCCTTTCTATTAAAATAACTAAGTCCTTGCAAACAAAAGAAACAACAGTTAAACAATAATAAAACAGCTGCTAAATGATGTAAATAAAACAATGTAAAGTTGAAAGGCAGCAGAAGTCTGCTGTAAAAAGTTAAAGGCAGCTGCAGCCTTTGATGAAGCTCGAAATGTCTGACTCATTCCCCATTTATTAAGCCTGTTTTATTTTCTCTGTCATCCAAAGCGCTAAGATTTGCATTGCTGAAATTTTAGCTTTGGACCTTTGTGAGTTTTTTGTTTTGTTTTTTACTGTGGCCTTATACTGAATCTTAAATTATCTGATGTTTTGACATAAGCCATTATCGGGTTGAATCAATCTCGCTCCAAAGCATGCATACATGAAACTAGGATCTGAACAACTATCAGGATCCTCGTGTTATGGGCCAGTGTTGTATGAAATTGGCCAGCCTGGCCCATGGAAATATGCCGTTTTTATCATAGTTAAGTCAATAGATAGGACAGCAACGGGGAAAATAATTTTGCATGTTTCACCTCACAGTTTATGACACTGATGTTGCAATCATGTACACCAAGGGTGGCCAACCTGTGGCCCTTCAAATATTGCTGAACCACATCAGTTCTCATCATCCCTGGTCATTGACTATTCTGACTGAGGCGGATAGGAAAGGCCAAGGGTTCCCTACCCATGCTGTTTGCACTTACGTGGGAGGAAGCCTCACCAAACTCAAATTCATTGCACTTCTGAAAACTCATTTTTTTTCTTGGCTTTCAGCAAGGCACTGTACCAAATAAGATCATACTAGCTAAGTAAACACTAATTGTAAATGCCCACATTAATATTTATTTATTTATTTAAAAAATTGCAGCTTTAAGATTGGCTCTTTCTGCCCCTCTACAATCAAGTCCAAAAGAGGAAAACAGGACAGCATTTGGGGCGACAGTGCATAATACCCAGATGACTGTGTCTAGAATACAAATTATTTCATTCAGTCTACATAAAGGCTAGAAAGAAAGAAAGAAAGAAAGAAAGAAAGAAAGAAAGAAAGAAAGAAAGAAAGAAAGAAAGAAATTAGTGCTGGGATATTGAATTAGAGTGTGATAATAAAAGTAACAGATTGAAATACAACCTTATAATTTAAATATTTGCATGCCTGTCATTTCCCAAGTAACTGTTTATATTCTTCACCCACTGTATATATTTATTTCCCTTTTCCCTTTGCACCATTACACATTTGGCAAGTCAGATTGTGCGCATGGCAAAGAAATCATAGCAAGTCGCATCCTACCTTACAGGATCAGAGTTCAATGAGTCTCTGTACTTCGTGGTATTCTGGGCCCCCCACTCCTGTCTGGCATATCTGCACAATAGATGTAAAATACAGTCAGTCAATAAGATTGTGGGTTGCCCACTTCGCACACTGATTGGCATTGGTACGTCTAACATCAGTAAATAAATCTGACTCTGATGTGAGCTAACGTGATTCTGATTTCTGATGTTCAAAGTACAAGTACACAGCACTCAGATGATCTCGTTTGTGGTGCAGTAGCTAGTAGCAGCCGGCAGAGCAGTGCAGCGGGGTGCATTGCCCACTGGCTTCCCAACACTGCCAGTTACTGATAAAGGGAGGGCCAAGACAGTGGGGCAATTGCTGCAGTGTGCCTACAGTGTCTGGAGCATACTATTGGCTCTGTTGCTGTTTCTATGTCATGCTGAGGTCCCTGCTGCCTTGCCCTTCCCCCTCTCAGTGACCAGCAGTGACACACTGTGTTGGGAAGACAGGTGAGCAACACTACCTCACCTGTATCACCCTTCGGCCACTACTGAGAGTCTACACAGTAAATCAGATACTGCACAGCAAATAGATTAACCGTGCAACAATTAAAAGCAATGGGGGGAATTCATCGTAGAGCTATGGCAATCGTTCCATCAGCACAAGGTTTTCAGCTTGCCTAAGGGAATGATTCCCCCTCTCCTCCCAACTTGTCTCTGTTCTAGGGGGTTCTGCAGAGCCACCACTACCCCAAATCAAGTTTGGAGCACATGGGAACACACAGGGGAGGTGGAGAGGGGGAAATGTCCTCTTTCACAACTCGAAGTCCTTGTGTGGGCTTCTGCTAGCAAGACTAGATAGTTGGATCCTGCCCCACGTGCTGGGCAGGAAATGTGAAGAGTTCTGAAAACCAACAGGGGAAAAAAGAAGATTCTTTCTCATGGAAATAAAAAACAAAATTGACAAGATATATGTAATTTCAGTTCAGTCCGTTTCTCCTCAGAAAAACGTTAGTAAGGAATGGTATGAATCACCATGTCACAGAGCAGAACTTTCCAGTTATTGGCTTAGGACAGGGGTAGGGAACCTAAGGCCCGTGGGCCAGGTGTGGCCCAATAGCCTTCTCAATCCAGTCGACAGATGGTCTGGGAATCAGCGTGTTTTCACATGAGAAGAATGTGTTCTTTTATTTAAAATGCATCTCTGGGTTATTTGTGGGGCATAGGAATTCGTTCATTCCCCCCCCCCAAAAAAAATAGTCCGGCCCACCACATGGTCTGAGGAACGGTGGACCGGCCCACAGCTGAAAAAGGTTGCTGACCCCTGGCTTAGGAAGTGTAGATAAAAATAACGGTAACCCTAGGGCACACATGGGACTCAATATGACAGCCATCTCCCTTACTTAATTTTATGGCGTACTTTTTTAACTTTATAAATAAGCCACACACTGCTCACAGCGGCACAAAATTTCCTCCTCAGCACCCCACTGGCTACACTTCCTGGAATGCCTTGTGTAACGAACCCATGGACGTTGTCACCAATTAATATGACAGTCCCGGCGTTGTCACCAAAAACTTTTGAGGATCCCACCTAATATGTGAGGATCCCACCAAAGCAATGTGCCTCCCTTTGAATAACACTAGCAGAGTGTTGAAGGAAATTGGTTATTCCCCGAACAACCCACTTAACCTTCTTACGCCCCAAATAAACTGCCTGTTTAAGTTTGGGGTCTGCTAGTAATCGAATTGCAGTAACGCGGCTCAGTATCCTTTCCAACTCCCGACAAGTGTATCAGGAACCACCTTGTGCTCACTGTAAGGATTCCCTTTTTAACCTAGGGTTCACCTCCACAGCCTGTTGCTACTTTGTGGCACCTCCTCCTGGCACTTGTCTTCCCTGGGCTTGACCTGGAGGTTTTAAACTATTTTCCTGCTCCTCAGGTTTAGTCTAACCACCTCCCTGCAGTCACAACCCCTTTGAGTTAGGATACGTAGCTGTAATAACTAGGCACATCCACTTTTAATAAAACATTTAAGAAAGCTTTATTTAAACTAGATGACTTTTAAATGCGTAATGGTTTCATGTGTACAGGCTCTTAGATCATATTCTTAGTTTCATTTAACAATGGCTAGATAATATAATTCTAGAAAACTCCTCAGAACACTTTAAGATCTCCTACTCCTACCCACACGCTCCCTCGCTCCCTCTCAACTCCCACAACCCTCTCCTAATCAACCGAACTAACTGCCTCCCATCCCTTTTAAACTCATGGCAGTCCCGCCCCCTCAGGAATGGAATGCGTCATTTATCTAGGAGGTTGGGGTTTAACTCTTTACACCCTGGAGTTCTATTGTCAACCAGACCAATCCGTCACACCTTGGTAGTGATGCCACATCTCAAGGTCTTCTGGGAAGTGGGGGGGGGCAGGAGGGGGCAGCATGAGGCTCTCTTCACTCCAGCCACACTTCCTGTCAAGACCCAGTAAAGTAAGTGACAGCTCCCTTCTGGAAATGTTAGAGTAATCTCTCTCTCTCTCTCTCTCTCTCTCTCTCTCTCTCTCTCTCTCTCTCTCTCGTAGCAATCAAGGATGGAGAAGAAATTCAGTTCAGTTTGCAATCAAAAGATGAGTCTACCTAATTCCCACTTCCTGTGAACCAAAACACAGACATCCTTCAAAATTTGCACTTGCCCAAATTTTTGCAATGCAGTTCTCCAACCAAGGTGGAATCTACACACATTAAAAACATTGTGAAAATGCTTTTTTTAAAAAAATGTGTTGAAAAATGCATTGAATTTGCTATAGCTCACAGTCATCATTTAGCGTCACAATTGTATATTGTACATTACACATTCAAAACGTTTTATTTGCAGCTGTATAGCTGAGTCCCAAGTAATGCGTTCTAAAATACATCTACTAAGTAATGTATGCATAAAGATGCATACATTAGTGCAAATAGCATTCGAAAGTGCATTATATGAGGGGATATTGCTTGCAAAAATGTATATATTAGGGAAAATCCACACTAAGATGAGAACTAAATTAGAAATGAGAACTAAAATTAAGCATGGAAAAATGAGGAACTGAGAGGATCCAAAATTGCCCACCTTTTATTTCCAGTGCAGAACAACAAATGGACAAAATTAACGTATGAGACCCATCAAGTAAGATAACAGCATTCTTGATAAAACTTTATATTGTTGAATTTAACTGATATCATTTTTCTTTTAAGGAGTGTGCCTAATGTGTCTGGCACAAATGCTTGCTGTAAAATCATTCCTGAAATTACCACTTAATGAAAGCTTCGGAAGAAGAGGTTGTTGCTTATGCGCCAATACAAACATTAGCAGTTATTTACCTATTAGCAAGCATTTTAATACCTTTGCATGTGGAGGCACAATGAAACAGATGGTATGCATCATGATGGGTTATATTAGGTTATATGTCCTCAGTTGAGTAAGAGAACTTGTATGTGATTGCAAAAAGAGAGAGAGAGAGAGAAAGCTCTGCTAATCCCATTTGCATCAAATGTCTGGTATTTGTCATCTGTGACATATAAGAGAATTGGGTCCAGATGGAAGTTGAAACACTTGCTCCTCTTGTTCAGAAAATGCCACAGAAGAAAGAGAGATTGGTGCATGAAGGATGCCTCACACAACCTGAAGTTGAGAAACAGCTACCTAAGTAGTCTTCATTCTTTGTCTGAAGGGGAGAAAAACACCCCTTATTGCAAAACATCTCATTCTCCACATTCCCCTCTGGCTGAATTTTCCTGAATTGACTTGCCTCTCAGCACAGAAGCTGTCTGGAAATGTAACATCTAATACAGTATTGAAGTCTGAACAGCCTATGGTTTACGTGGGGATAGTCAAAGTTACTTTTATGATACATAAAACCAAACAGTAGTAAAACTGTCACATATTTGGTCACAAGTAGAGGTGTGTGACACAATGTCAAGCGGGTATCAGTAATTCTCTTCATTCTGAAGAGGAATGTGTTAAACCAACTGTACCTGTGCATTTTCATGTTCAGGTGGGGAAACTATAAATATCCCGAATGCTTAAATATTTCATTTGAAATGCTCAAAAAGAGTGCAAAGTCCATACCAAGAACTGGAACACAACTTGGACTAGAACGAATATTCTCGCAATAAAATCTGTCTCCTTTCCCCTTTGGCAGGTGTTCAAGAATACTAATTCTAACTCAGCAAAGATGGAATGTTACCCCAATGACAGGAAATAAAAGAGATTTACCAATCTGGGCGAGTCCACTGTTTCTGAATCTCAATATGTCTCCTATCTCTGAAATCCTCCATCAAAGACCACTGTAGCTAGCTCCTCTGGTGGTCCTCTTAATTTAGCCCTCCTTCCAGGGAAACATTTGCTTCCCATGAACTATACAAATGCCTCGTGTTGTTAGTTCTGAGTTAAGAATGGCCTGGTTTCTAGAGAGTAAATGTAAGGGATGTAAATGTAAGGGCTCATCCCCTCCCATACCACATTTTATCATCATAACAGTCCAGTATCATGCTCATCATCATAATCATTTTATTTGTATGCCACCTTTCCATAGTTGCAACTATGCTCAAGGCGGCTTACAACATGACAAGATTTACATAATTACAAAATTACATAATTACAAACATTAACAGAAGTCATAAACAATAAATAAAACACATCAAAACGTACACAACCAAATGGAAACCATTTCCACGCAAATCATAAGATCTAAACCTAAGGATACAACAATAATATCAATAAGAGCAACAAGCTCTCTCAACCCCCCATAAACAACACTCCAGCCCAATAATGTGGAAAGCAGCCTCAGTTTTTGTAGCTGGAGTCAGTCAGCACTCCATTCTCCCAGGCCAGATGGGAAAAGGCCAGCAAGGCAGGGTGCAGGTCTTCCAGGGCTCATAGCCAAGATGGTCTCATTTAAAACAACACAGATAAAAATTAAAAACAATTTAAAAGAGGAACCCTCTCTGCTGAGCAGCAGCTGCAATCCTTGTGAAGCCTGTCAAGCCCTGCCCCAAGCCAGGTGGAAAGAGGCAAGGGCAGGGCCCTTCAGGCCCTCAGCAGACAGCCTTCCTCTTTTTCTGCAATTTTTTTCAAAAAAGTTTGATACTATACTGTACTACACCGAAATCTTTTTTAAAAAATTGTTTCTCCTTGATTCTTCCCACCACACTTGCCATCCTCTCCTGCCACACTAGTGTGGCATACCACACCCTTTGAGAACCACTGGTTTAAACCAACCACAGTTCCGAGTTTGAATGTAACAAGGAGCTGGGATTAGTTCAAAACAAATTACAAACAAATGTGAAAACAAATCCTTCTGATTACTTCAGAGCCACGCCAGTCCAGAACCTAAGAGGGGAGGCATGGAGCATGAGAGCCTAAGATTTGTGCAGGTTCATTCACATAACACTAAACCATTATGCCTAAAGAAGCCGTGTCTCTGTAATGATTGATTCCAGTGAATGTACATGCATTCAGTTGTATTCTATCAACAGCTAACCCCAGCCCCATTCAGGCATTTACCTGTTGAGGGATGAGGGGAGTCCTGTACTTCTAGTCCTGCCCCTAATGTCCACATCCTTGCTCATTTCAGCTTCAGCCCCTCATTTCTAGCTGGAAGATCTGACCCAGGGATCTTTGTTGCGTTCAGCTGACCATGCTTGGAATACTCCCTGTGATCAGAAACATCAGTTGTGCAAGGTTACTAGTTGTGGGGGATCTTCCAATCACTGTTGGCCACATGTGTTTAGAAATCCCCCTTCAGGGATTCTGCTCAGTGAGGTAAGGCTGGGAATGGAGCCAGCAGGGCCAGTACTTGCAAGGAGACTGTGGGTAGAGGGTGGTACCCATAGTCCCATGCCTCCTACATGCTTCATATCCCCTATGTGTTCTTTGAAGGTCTGAATAGGGCTACAATTACATTTTTAATTGCAGTCCGTAAGATTTTTGGGAGGCAAATTACACACACACACACACACACACACACACACACACACAAGAACTATGCAGACAATACAATTGCATGTTGATCCAGTTACGGGATGTACCATATACAATGGAAAATCACATATTGTCAATGGACTCCAACCATCTTTCCCCAATCCTCACTACTGTGGCAGCTGTTGAGGCTCATTTGCAACATATTTATTATTTTTTATGATCAAGTTCTCTCAGATCTTTTGCTTTTAAAATCTTTTCAGATCGTTTCCCCCCATTTATTCTGTAGGTGGTTATTGGCCTTAAGACATACTTGAAACAAAATAAATTGCCAGCAATTTTTGGTTTTCATTATAAGTGAGTTTTATCCAACAGCTAAATGTTGACTGTCCTAGACTATACAAAAGAAAGAATTGTTTCCCGGATCAAGGAAAACTTGATTGCTTTCCAGCACTTATATGAAATTGTTGTGTGTTTTTAATAATAGAGATAAATTTATTTCAAGATGAAACCAAGAGGGACAAATAACTAAGGCATAAATACAACAAGTAATGGACTACTTTATGTTAGGTACTTTCTAAATGAGATGTGTGTGTGTGTGTGAGAGAGAGAGAGAGAGACAGAGAGAGAGAGAGAGAGAGAGAGAGGAATATTAAATTGCTCAGCATGTATTATAATGGTGCCCAGTCTGAAATAATCCTATTTAATGTGGCAAAGTTAAAATACTGCCAGCTGCATTTATTTTCTCAGCATAACATTTATATAGGACATATACGGATGGGTGAGAAAAAGATTAGAAACATCTTATTTGTGTAGGTCATTCCTTCACAGCACCCCATGTTATAGGCAGAGAAACGAGATTGAGATTACTTGCCTGGGATCACTATTTACCTCAGAGGTAGTCAATACGGTGCTCTCCTGATGTTGCTGATTGACAGTTCTCATCAGCTTCATCCAGCATGGCCAATAGTTAGGCATGATAGGAGTTGTAGTCCAAAATACTGGGAGGGCACCATGTTGGCTAACCCTGCATCAGCTGGATCTGAACCCTGGCCTCTCAGGACCATATCCAAGGAAACATTTAACCAGATTTGAATGCAATGGATTTTTGCTTTCCATCCATTTTTCAGAAGTATACTTGAATAATAATCAATTTGTTTGTTCATAACCAATGACAGGCTGTCCAGGTATTGCTGGACTAAAGCTTCCATCAGCCCCAGTCAGCATGGCCAATGGACAAGGATGCTGGCATAAACATCTAGAGGGCATCATATTACCTACTGTGACTTATGAGAAACTAGTTTCGTTTCATGGGCTTCTCTCACACCAACTGAAACCTTGACATCACCACAATGTGTGTTTCACATTATATGCCAGGTTTAGCTCATTGCAGACTGATGGAAATATGAGTGCATTCTCAGCTACTTGGATTAAGCTGTATGGTATAAGCAGTTGCACAGCCGTACTAAGAGCAGAGATTGTCATTATTACTGGCTTGGGTGCAAAGGTTTTCTTGCACAAGCTGAAATTCACTTCCACTCACACAAGGCTACTTCCCCTAATCCATCTGACTTTTCCATCCCACTTCAACACCCTTCCCAATGCCCCATTCCATACTGCTTCAGAGGGTCCCTTGAAACTCACGAATGGATTTTGATGAGTGCAGGAGCTACAACATGGAGGAGAAGCCTGAAAAGTCTAGAATGCCGAAGATGTTGCCTAATCCCTGGGCATTCTCTGATAAAATAGTGGACACCAGCCAGGGGCTTCATTTTTGGTGGTGGCTGTCATTACCTTCCCACCCTCCCAAAATGGTACAGCATCCAGGTGCACAATATATAACTGATACAGGAGCAGACAAAAGATGTGCCTCAGATGCCAGCTGGTTTATTGTGGTATGAACCTGCATACATAGTAGCTGACAAGTTCTACTAGATCAAAACATATTTTCCTTACCATATTTGACAACTTGCTAAATTTGGAAATTGGATTACAGCAACGGCATACCCATAAAGGACCTGCTATATGCAATAGTGATTAAGAGCCTTGTCGGAAGTCAGTGAAATGTGAGAACAGCTCGGGTGTAGGCAACATGCATTACGTGACTGACCGACATGATGTGATAACATTTGAGAGGAATCACCTTTGCAACACCGAAACAGGAAATTGAATGACATGCAAGATATGTACCGAGTCATCAGATAAGGCAGTGTAGTCTAAAGAGAAGTCAACAGCTGTGGTACCCTGTCTACATTAATTTACCTCCATTGCAAAAAAAAAAAAACCACAAAAAAAACAGATGTGGCAAAATTCTGAAACCAGTTTATGCCGTTTCCTTATGTTGCAGCTCACTGTATAAAGAGGGCTAATTAATGTAGCAGTTTTCATTTTGTTACAATGTCAGGAAAAGTCAATTAAAATTAATAATAAATGACAACTTTAAACAACTTCTACTGTGGTATCAATCTGGGAGTAAGTCCCATTGGACTCAGTGAGACTTAATTCTGAGTAGAAATACTTGAACACACGTTTGCTTTTTTAAAAAATTGTGGGTCTGACTTTCGAGTAGACACGCAGGAGATTGCGTCCGCATCAGCAACCCGATAGCAAACACCTACGTGCGGCATCTCTCCATCCTATGTGAGCTAATTTTGGGGAACCCCCCCCCCGATTTCCACAGGCCGCCTCTCCCACCGGCCCTTTCTGCCTGAGGCTGCGCTGAGCCGTCCCCGCACACGAGGTGGCACTTCGAGGCCCCGTCTGGCAGCCGTCAGGGGCTGGGAGGCAACGGAGCCGAAACACCACGCTTGTGCTCAGGAGCAGCAGCGGCGTGGGCGGAGAGGCGGCTTCAGAGGCTAAAGGTCCTTAGAGCGAGTAGCAGCAGCAGCAACAGGAGGAGCAGAAGCGCCCGCGGGAGCCTTCGCTTTGTCGCCAAGATGCCGGCTGTGTCGAAGGGGGACGGGATGTACGGGCTGGCTGTCTTCATCTCCGACATCAGGAATTGTAAGCACGGCAGCCCTGGATGAGGCTGGCTAGCGCCCCCTCCATTCTGGCGCCCTAGGCAACTCCCTGGTTCGCCTTAATGGACGCACCGGCCCTGGGAGGAGGCTCACATCCCTCCACCTAGTTCTGCTGGCTCTGCCAGCTTCCAGCAGCAGCAGAGCCCCGACCTTGGTGGGGAAGCTTCAATGCTGAGGAATGCCCCAATACGACCACCTAAAAGGCAAGTGAATAGAAGCTAGAGATGCCGGAACCCTCAGGATGTTTCTGGGGTGGGGTGACACATGATTCACAGGATCCGGTGCAGACTCTGCTGCCTTCATATTATGGTTCTGGGCTCTTTACTGCACCAGCCTGGGAGCTTGCACACCAAAGGGACATTTTTCTCTGTCCGTCTTCTGCTCTGCCTAGCACAAGCCCAGTGGCTGTAAAGCAAGCAAGCAGCTGACCATGCAACTCCATCAAGCCCCATCACTACTGGCTAGGGGTGGGGATTGCACTCTAAATCCCCATGTGGAAGCACGCTTTATCTCCTCCTTTTACTATCCTCATAGGATGGCCCCTTATGCAACACACATATCAGCTTCTTCCCACCCATTCCTTTCCCAGCCTTTTTATTCCTCTTCCACCTGTACACCATGACAGATGGGCAGGGTGTGTGTTAGAAATGGAGAGAGAATGGAGAGAAGAAGGCATGGCACTCAAATCAGCAGTTTTAAAGGTATGAAACCTCTGGGCTTCAACCTAAGGCACTCAAAGCAAACAGCACGAACAGTCTGTCTTTACTTACAAGGCTGGCAACAATGGCCTGTGTGGCCAGCATTGCATTAACATTCTGTTGTTGTTGTTGTTGTTGTTCTCATTTGCAGAAAAATTTACAACATCAGTCCCCACTCAACAAATTAATGTGCTGCTGATCAGATCCGTTGTATACAAATTTATCATCTTATTTGACAGGGATAAACAAGACACACATGGATAAACAGTGCAAGTCATAAAATAGGCTACAAACATGATAAATAATGGATTGGGTGGATCCAAGTTTATTCCTCTGTTTATAGAAGGCCCCCCCCCCATGAGAGGAATGGTAGGTCAACATTTATCACAGCACATTAAAAAGTTTAAGAATTTGTGCCTCACCTGCAGCATCATTCCACTTAGGGTCTGCCATATTTACAGTAAAACAATTTCAAATGTTTTGTTGATCAGCTATGCTCTGCTAAGCTAGATTTCAACCACAGGGCAGAAAGTTTGACTTTTATGGAGAGAGAAGCCTATGATTCTCTTGTGAAGAGTGACTGTTTACTTCATTTGTAGAAAAGACTTAGTTGAGAGGAATACACATGTTTGCAGTTTTGAACTGAGTACTTTGAAATTTTCTTACCTCTGTATTAACAAAAGCAAATCAAAGAAAAAGGCGGGTTCAGAGGATTAAGTGTGGAGTCCATTTCTGCTTTTGATAATTATTTGAACTGTTGCGGGAGGGAGCTGGATGTAGTTCATTCTTAATAACCATCTGTTTCCACTTGTATACAAGATTACCTGTATTTACTTCCAAACTGAGAGTCAAGATTTTGGTCTTTCTCCAGTTATTCAAGCCAATGAAACAACTGCCTAGAGAGTGTTAATTTTAGGCCTCCAGGATAGACTCACACATACACACCGATATATATGAATGCCTAAAAGAGGGCCAACTAAACTGTGACCATCCAGATGTTGTTGGGATGGCCCCAGTTCATAGGGCCAATGGTCAGTGATGATAGCAGTTGCTGTCCAACAACATCTGGACTCTGGCCTATAATAATCAGTCAGCATCAAAAGACATTTCTTTTCAACCAACATCCATTATTTGCTCTGACTCAGAGTTCCAACAGAGTTCCATGTCTACAACCAACATAAGTATGCTACCAGAATATCGGAAGAATATAAACATAGGGCAGAAAGCATCTATAAATACCAGTGACTTAGGTGGGTAAGTTAAGCACATGTTTAGCAGCACGACACTGTGCATGTCTATTTAGAAATAAATCCCACTGAGTTCAGTGTGGCTTACTCCCAAGTAAATTCCTATAGAATTACAGCCTAAATCTCACATTTCAATCAATAAGGCATAAAAGTGCTTAACGTTGACTGGACAGTGGTTAAGGTTAATTTAGAATTTCACTAAGTACCGGTACTGTCATCTTTTTGCTATGAACACATGGTATGGTTCCAATTGTTCAACGGAGGCACCTGAATATCTCTGAATAAATTTGTGACACATCTGCCACAATTCATTAGTATGGAAAATATTCTGAATATTGCAGACTAGAGTTTAAGTCCTTTGTCAATCATACACTTTTCAAGAAAAAATGCAGCAACCATTGCGCAATGCCAGAATTTCAATATTTTTCTAATAAAGAAACGAAGAAGAATTGCTAGAAATAGATTTTTCCATTTATTGTCTCCTTATCCTTACGATGACTACCCAGTGCAAGAATTGTACATAATGAATGGAACATCAACAAAAAATACTGAGCAGTCATGCGGTTTATTGCAATATTTAAAGTCTAGATCCAAGAGCTATGAAGGCAAAAGGAAGACATTGTCCAGACTCCCAATGTATCAAAAACACATTTGGAATATTAACTTGATTACCGCACCCTAATATTTTGTGCGACAACTATATTTATGGTCTATTGTTGTAGCCATATAAGTCGAAGGATACAAGAGGGACCCCAAACCAAACAGTGCATCAGGTAATCTTTTTTATTGCATCCTTTATTGGTGATGAAAGTAAATACAATGTTTTGCCAGTTTTGATTGCAAAATCCACAGTCGCCTGAATCATGCATATTTTAATAACGTAATTCCCTAGAGACAAGACCATTTATCTTAAATGCCTTACAGATCACATCTTTGCTTGTCTGGATTTTTAAAATGTGGGAACTTCAAGAGGTGACTATCCCTGCTCACTGGGAAACAGACCCTGCTGAACCCAGTGGTGGTTACTCCTGAGTAGACATGAATAGAATTGCAGCCAAGTTGCTGTCAAGTTGGCAAAAATCTATGAAGGAACAAACAACCAATGTGGAGATGCCACAAGGAAACTGGCACATACATTCATATGTGGTGGCAGTGTAAGGACATCAAAGGTTTTTGGGAAACGATTTATAAAGAATTAAAGAAGATACTAAAAATTCCTTTTAAAAAAAATCCGGATTTTTTTTTATTAGGAATGATGGGAGATGGTATCCAAGCCAAAGATAGGTGCATAATAAGCTATGCAGCAGCAGCCAGACTTCTTGTGGCAAAAGATTGGAAGTCCCAAAGAACACCAAATAAACAAGATTGGCAACTTAAATTGTTAATGTGTTATAATATGGCGACAAAATATGAAGAGGTTAAAGGAATAAAGGAAAATGAAAGGGGGGGAAATTGGAAATTGTTCATGGATTACATCAAATACCATGTAGAGAAAACTGATCTCTTTCCAGATATCTAAAGGCTCAAAAAACAAGACTGAGAAGAAAGAAAAACAAAAAGATTAGAGGTTTGCAGATAAACGAAGAAGTATATAGTCTAGCATAGGGAAGGTTGAGAAGCAGAGGGGAAAGGGGGAGGGGGAGGAGTGTTAAAGGCATGTAATAAAGATTGTATTGTATTTATGTTTAATTATTTGTGACTGGTTTATATGATTATTTCTGTAATTTTCTGGAAATTTAATAGTTATTTTTATTTTAAAAAATTAAAAAAAGAATTGCAGCCAAATAATTCACAACACCTCTGAGAGCACTGGGGGAGTGAACAATGGCTTGCATCACTTTAACTGAGGCTGAGACTAATTATTCCAGAAGTGTGACAAGTTTCTTGCCTGAGGTTACAGGATTGGCTGGAAGGTGAAAGTAAAGAAGCTTATAGTATGGGAGCACCTGGAGTACTGCCCATTATCCGATTCTGAACTTCACTGATTTCAAGTTTCTCCACAGTTTTTGTCAGTAATTTCAGTCCTCCCACATTTTATGAAGTAATTGCCAAGAGTTCCTTTGCGGGCGGAGTGTTTTTCATGTACCTGTCAGACCATGGCAAGAATACAGACAACCACCTCTCTTTTAATAGTATGGAGGAATCTTCTGTAACTGATACTGTGAAGTTTCGTTAGCCCTGACTTATAAGGAAGACATTGTTCACTTATCGTAATCCGTCCTTGCCAATCCCAGCCTTCCTGGCAATGCCAAGGAAGGAAGGAGCACGGCAGGGTAAGAAAATGACATGGAATGTAGGCAATGTTTCTTTGGTGGGCCCAAGAGGACAGTCACCAATTTCACAGGTACCAATCATGAATAAACATGTGAGGTTACGTCAGGCCCACCTCTCCCCATGGCTGCTGATAGACAAGAGTTTCAAATGCTGTAAAAGAGTAGGAGTTAAATCCTATAGCTTCTTAAGGAGATTTTCTGACTTTCCAGAAATCACAACAAGCAATTGTTGCTCTTTGGTTTTAGAGCGGTTGGATTTGCTTTTGGAATCTCAGTTGAGGCATTGGTTACCTCAGCCCAGTAACCTCCCCAGGTTTTTAGCAAGTGTGCCGGAAGTCAAATCCAAGTTATAAGACACAGCTGCTCCAGTGAATACTACTGTGGATGTGTAGCTCTCCGCTCATTCTTGGAATGATTTTGCCTCTCGTTTACTAAACGACATGGCAAGGAGCAGTAACATTTTCACACGTTTGGGTTCCATGCACTTTGAATGAATGTATGCATTGAGAGGCCATTTTCTACCACCTGCTATGTGTTCATTAATGTCATGTACAGAGAACCCAAACATACAAAGTGGGCTAATGTTGCATTTCTTCCCCAGAGGATTCAGCTAGTAGATGGCAAACTGAAGTGTTCCTGCTTTTGTTGTATTCAGGTAATAAATTAACTGGGTGCTGTTTTCTTAAGCACACCTCACCTTCCCACCTCCCTCTCTGCCCTTGGCCATTGGGAAACACTGCTGCGGTTTTGGTTGAAGAGCCCTCACACAGGGAGCTGTATAAAGCCCTGTTTAATAAGCCAGTTAAATTATCAACACGTGTGTGGATCCTGAATTCTATGTACCCCACATGTTTGTATTGTTTGTTTGCTTATGAAAGGTATTTCTCTAATGCCATTTCATAAAGTATCTGGGTGGTATACAACAATGTGTATACAATAAAGCACACTTTTAAAAAAAAAAGTACAAAAGAATTATTAAAATGACTGGCCACTCAAGAAAATGTTAAACAACTACATAATCCTTTTGGCATATAACAAAGCAAAACAAAAAGAGTCTTCAAGAGATGCCTGGAAGTCAGAAGCAACGATTCCTGCCAAATCTCTGCTGGAAGAGGGCTCCACAGCATGGGATCAGTGAAACTATATGCTCGACTTCCAGCCAAGGCTGATTGGGCCACCCTAAGATGGGGTACAATGAACAGCGCTCATCCAGTTGATCTCAGTGATCTGGCTGGGATATAGGAGTTCAGGCAGGCCTTAAGGTATCCAGGACCAATTTTTTTTCAGGGCTTTTTAAATGCAAGAAATGTTCATAGTTAGGCCAACTATGGTTTAAGAAGTACTGTAGCCATTTGCTACTTGAAAATAAAGCATTTACTCAGCAGCAAAGTCTATACTTTAACATAAACAAATGTCCAGCAAAAGGACATTCTTTGCTAAGCAACTAACCACACTCTGTTTGTCCATTTCTTACTACCGCCATCACCACCAAAAGAGTTTAATCAACCTAGGACAGGCTTTGAAACTGATAGAAGTGACAACAACAGAAGGAGACAATGGTATTGTAACCTGGGTGGCTGCCCTGGAAAGCTTGTTGAAGATAAGGACCCAGTCTTACCCCATCTAAGACCCCAACAAATCCAGAGCACAGCTTGAATGCAAGGGACAACGTTAAACATTAACCAGTATTTTAAATGTTAAATTCTACCACCAGCAGGATTGTTCCATAACAAAAAGATTTATTCTATCCCAAGAAATCGACCGCATTTGGAATAGCATCTTCTTGAAGCTCCTTCAGTGCTAGGGTTCCTTCCATAGCAATTAAATAAATATTACATGGCACACTGCTCGGTTAATGAGTTGTTTCTCTAATGTGACAAAGTGTTTGATAAACTCAACATGCCTCCATTAATCAAGATCACATATGTGGCCACCTCCTTTTAAATGGAAACTATTAACATCTAAATTAAACATGTTGGTGATATCAGTGAACAGAGAAGTGTAAGTTTAGTATACACAGATTGTTTCTCTGTCTTGAGAAATATTAACAATAACTTGGTCCCAGTTCTAAATTGTCATTGGACCAAATGGCAGTAGGCCGAACCACTAAGCATTTTGCAAAAAACCATTTGCTTCAAATTACCACATCCACGTCCCAAAGAATGAAAGGAATGTTATTGGATCTCACTGCAAAGTAATGTCATTCAAATTCATGAATCAAAACATTATGCATCCTTAGAAGATTTGTCTGCTTTCTTGTGGTGTTGTAGGTTGTTGGTTTTTTTAAAATGAATTTCTTGAGAGCCACTTTGAAGATGCATAAATAATCCGCATAGTGAAACTTGGGCTTTTCCAATTATGTTGTTGTTGTTGTTTAGTGGTTTAGTCGTGTCCGACTCTTCGTGACGCCATGCATGGACCATAGCACGCCAGGCACTCCTGTCTTCCACTGCCTCCCGCAGTTTGGTCAAACTCATGTTCGTAGCTTCGAGGACACTGTCCAACCATCTCGTCCTCTGTCGTCCCCTTCTCCTAGTGCCCTCAATCTTTCCCAACATCAGGGTCTTTTCCAGGTAGTCTTCTCTTCTCATGAGGTGGCCAAAGTATTGGAGCCTCAGCTTCACGATCTGTCCTTCCAGTGAGCACTCAGAGCTGATTTCCTTCAGAATGGATAGGTTTGATCTTCTTGCAGTCCATGGGACTCTCAAGAGTCTCCTCCAGCACCATAATTCAAAAGCATCAATTCTTCGGCGATCAGCCTTCTTCCAATTATATGGAGATCTAAAATTCAGTGGTTTCTGCCTATTGATGCAACTAATGATATGACCTGAAATGGCTACAAGTAAAAATTAGGGGGGGGGGAGTCTATTTACCTCAATCTAACTATGTCTCTGGAAGAACTCTTTCTCACCCTGAGACCCTTTAAGCAGGAAATTTCAGGGAATGATCCCAGGATTGACTGCAGTGCATCATCAACCACTGACCTATGGCTTTTCCCATTTGAGATTTGATTTTCATCAAATGCCAAATGATTTCTAGCACATGGGGAAAGCAGAAGTAAGCCCTGGCCCTTTTAGGAATTATCCCACAGGATTTTATTTCTAATGGTTTACAAAAGCCCTGTAACTACTTTACACTGATCCCATAGCCTTATATGCTGGAGCCAGTGTTAAGTACTAGGATTACAGAGATGAATTAATTAGTTAAAAGTAGGGTAATTAAAATTTTCATTTATGTATGTAACAGGAGCATTTCTGGACAAGCTCCATCACAGGCTGCAGCTGCCCAGGTATTTTCAGTCTAATCATACCCACTAGGGATGGAGGAAACATTTGAGTCAGTGTGCATTTAAAGCAGAATATTTTTTTAAAAAAAGCAGAATCGATCAAAGTCACACTTTCTGAAATGATATGGAAACTGCAATACGGCTATCCTTTGAAATTCAGCCCTATCCAAAATTTGAGATTAAGTTCTCCAGGCAACCATGCTTATACAACATAGGTAAGTGTTAAGTTACAGTGCAAATTCAAATCAAATCAAATCAAATCCGTTTATTGTGAGGACCATGCCTGTACACAAATATCAACACAACAATAATTAAAAATATTAAAATCCATTTCATAATATCCCAACAAAACCTTCATCCCACAAAACATGAAGAGAAGGAAAACAAGCAACGAGTTAAACAGACGATGAAGGGGTCTTTACATTGTCATCTATAAATCTTTCCCTGGCTTTCATGGCCTTCATCACAAAAACCGCTACCGCGTGGGTAATACGTGGGTTTGCATCAACCAACAAAAATTTTACTCTGTCTTCAGGATTGATTATGGAGTTGGGTATAATTTGCAGCATTGCGTCTCTAAAGCCCGAATAAATGGGGCAATAGAGGAGGTAATGTATAAGATCCTCTTTAATTTTCATAAGGCAAGGGCATAGACGATGTTCTACTGGGGTTTTTGTGAATCTACCGGTCAAATATGCAGTTGGCAATGTTTGAAACCGCACCATAGTAAAAGCTCTCCGAAGGGTGGGATCAGTGATCTCCACCAAGTAGTTGGCACAGATTTTGACTGCTTTTACTCGGGGAAACCAGTAGGAAAACCCAGAGTTTTTTATCTTCGTGGTGTCCAAAAAGGCGTCTTTTTCAAATATCCATTCCCGAACTTTATCAGGGCTCCACAGTTTGAGAGTATTAAACTCAGGTAGATTGTATCTGGATAGAATATCTAATAGGTTTTGACGCCAAGTAGTATTATGTTGTAAAGATACAAAGGCTTGTTTAGCCAATAAGGTGTTTGAGGCATCTGCGAGGTTGGTGAAAAAACGCAGAAATCTTAAGTGGGCCCTGGCAGACACAGAAGGTAATCCTACTTCCACTCTTAGGAAAGCTGCCGGAGTACTCTGAGGGAGGCCTAGAATTCTTCTGAGATAAAAATTTTGGAAGATTTCCAGCCGTTCTAGCAGCTTCTGGTTCCATCCCCAGAGTTCTACCCCATATAACATCTGGGGAATCACTTTACCAACAAAAGCTTTTAGTGCCGGGATCACCAGTTGCCCTCCCCTTGAATAAAAAAAGCTGAGCAGAGCACCGATTGTCCTACGTGTTAGAAGGGTCGCGGCCTTGAAGTGGGCAAGCCAGCTAGATGTAGCTTGGAAGGTGATACCAAGATATTTAAAAAGAGGACACTGTTCAATTATGTGTTCATTCAAATTAATGAAAAGGATAGAAATGTTATTTTCAACATTTGTTTTATGCATACTTTCTTCTAATAACATCTCTGAATTTTTCATTAATTTGAATTTGCACTGTAACCATCACTCTTCCAAGTGCAGAACCCTAAATTGTTATTCCCCCATTGTTACAGATATCCCACTGGCACCACCATCACCCCTCCAAAAAAGAAAAGAAAAGATAGGGAACCACCGTGTACACACACACACACACATATATATATAGATATAGATATAGATGATATAGATATAGATATAGATATAGATATAGATAGAGTGAGATGAAACATAGTTCTGAAATAGTAAAACAAAACGAAACATTGAAGTAGAAGCATTTTTACAGTTCAGATCATTCATGGAAAGAAGGAGTTCCGGTTCCGGTCGCAGGAATGGCTGACCCTTTTTCCACCTTTCCGACCTTCATAAGGAATTTGGCGGTTGCTAGGGGAGTAAATGGCAACCTCCCCACCTCTCCGGGGGTTACGGAGAGGGGCCGCAGGCCCGCAGATGCCCCTAAACCCACCCCGACTGTTCAAGGGGCGGGGGGGCCAGGGCTGAAAGCACTTATGGAGGAGCGGAGCTCCCCGGACGCCGACCTGCGTAGCGGGATCTCCATGATCAAAGAAGATAATTGGGCTTAAATTCATGGACGTGCTTCAAAAAGGAAGGGCAGAAGCTCTGTTTATTGCCAAGGAATTTTCGCTGCTGAGCGTGAGGAGTGAGGGAGTATATCATCGGCAAGAAAGATTGATTGGGATGCCACGAGAAGGGAAGTGAGTCTTCTTTATTCTTTCATACACTCTACGAGTTATTTTATACCTTCCCGGACGTGATGTTCTGTTTGTTTGGAACAAATGAGAAATGGAACTTAACTGTGTGAGTTAGACTCTATAAAACTATTGATATGATATGGTTAGAAGCTGTAAAACTGTTGAAGAGAGGGCCCCCCCTCCAACTGGACAATCGGAGTGCGGCTGGAAGCGTTTGGATTTATGAGGTGTGACGCACTTGGAATTTGAACAGCGATCTGAAGTTAAGTTCAGCTATAGGGCAAGGAGAGCTATAAATCTGTTAAGAGTTTCTACATAATGTGACAGCTGTGCCTATGCCCGGAAAGCTGTAAATTTTACTATGATCGTCTGCAAAAAAAACGTCGAGAAGAAAACGAAAGTGATCTGAGCTTTTCAAGATGGCGCTGTTTTGTGTTGAAAGACCTACGCAAGAAGAAAGCACTCCAGACAAAGAGGATTTATGGGGATTTAGGGGGAGGCCGGACTGATTAAAACTCACACAGGAGAATGAATATATGGGAAATCTCATTTGATGCTTATTTCAGCAGCGGTGGAAAAATCGGATGAATGGATGAAAGAAGAAAATATTTTAGTGACTGCAGGGGAAGATCGAGATTATCATGGATTATGAGTGACTATTTGGACTTTAGAATAAAGACGGCAGTAAGCAGTTGCGAGAAAACCCCAATTTTTTGAAGCATGGGAACTCCAAAATTGTATATGATTTGGTATAATATTCGGTTTAATTGATATGGATTTGTATAATTTGGAATAATGGATGTGATATAGTTGTATTTTAATTGGAAAATTAATAAAAATAGATTGTAAAAAGAAAAAAGAAAGAAAGAAGGAGTACTGCTGCTGCCCATTCCTTAAGCTCCACAGATGCTTTTGGCAAAGGAGGAGACCTACCATTAACCTCTTGCAGAAGGACTCAGCTAGACTGCAAAAGAAAAATTGATTTATATGTGTTGTGTATGCGATACAACATTGTGCCACCAGATGGCGATGTGGAGTCCCTGTTTTTCCTCTACCTGTTTTCCCTGTTTAAATTTACAACGTTTGGATTTGAAATGCTTCTTTGATGTGTCTTGATCCAGCCCAGAAGCCCATAAATAGTCTTTAAACGGGATTTTAGAGAGACTCTGGGCTCATCCGCACACATACACCTTTTGCCCGTGCCTTCTAGACTCAGGTCTGCACTTTCCCAATCTGTGCCCAAGCCTCCCCTGCCCCACTTTCCCCAGGAAAACCCGCTTTGTAACCCTGAATCAGAACAAACAGCAATTCAGGGTTTTCTACAGAATTTGCTTTCAGCAGTACAGAGCAGGGTTTTATGGGTAAAGTGCCAGGGCGAAAAAGAAGAAGTGTTCAGACAACATAGCATTAATGCATGGGCCTGTGCCCAGAAACACAGTTCTAAAGGAAGTCTGTATGGGATCATAGTGTTGCAACCTTTCATTTTCTTCAGAATCACCCAAAATTGGCCTGGGGACAGTGGGGACAGGATGCTAGGCTAGAAGGGTCATGTTTTTGACCCAATAAATGTGTCTTTTTTGTGGATATGAACAAGAAATGCACTTTTCAAAATGCTTAAACCTTTTCCAAAAGTTGATTATCCACCCCCCACCCCACACCCCACCCCAAAAAACGCATCCAGAGTCCAGGATATATTAAACTCCCCCAAAAGGATTTGGTCACTATATTTATTACCAAAGTGATATTGCAAAAGCCTCCTTTTAAGAATACTTTAGATTAAAGCTCTAAGTACAAAGAAGAAACAGACTGGGCTCATCAGTGGACAGTCTTAGCAATAAGTGTTTAAGTCAATTTACAGTCACGATCTCAGGAAGAAATCAAGTTCTTGGGAAGAATGTGCACGTTTTCTGAGATGTATCATTTGGATTTAGAGTGCAAAGCCTCAAAAAATGTTTTAGCAACATTCACCCAAGGCCAATTTCTGTTACCATTTTCAAACACTGGGAGAGATCCATGGGACTAGATATATGTTCCAACGAGCCTGGTTTATATCTCTGTTATCATAAACTCACTGTGGAACTGACTGAGTGTGCAACTCATGAGTCAGGCTACAACCTCATTCTGCCTAATGGTTGGGATGGGCCTGACAGCAGGAGTTCCACTAGCTAGGAAAATGAAAGAAATAAGATGCAGATCAGAATACCTGGCTGAGGAGGAAGGAAGAGGGAAGGAGAGAGCTCTTCTTTTGTAATTTTTCATCTTCATTTTATGAGAACACTCTTTGAACAACAAAAGTATTCATTCTTTTCAAAAGATTATTCCTATCTAGTTAACAACCTGCTGACCTCTTCAAATTTATGCCATTGTTCTTTGAAGGGTCACTAGAGGTTTCAACTTTCACCCCACCATCGTCCTGAACAGGACCAGCTCATGCAGTAGGTTCACTTTCCAGACTGTCATGCAACAACATAATGGACACATAAGCACCACCATATTTCAGAAACCTAGTAACTGCTGCACATACTAATATGTTTCCCACGCAACATAACATCTATTGTCTACAGCCAAGCCCTGAGATCCAACCGCATCTGCTCTGAGTCATCAGACAGTGATTCACAACTTAGGGATTTACCACAGACATTTCTTAGACCACAGTACGCCCCCAATGACATTGAAAAGCAAAGCAACAAGGCCAGACTGCTTCTCAAAATTCATCTAATCTGCTACAGGATGGGTCTGGAAGAGTTCGTGACATAACACAACTTCTTGTCATTGGTGGCTCCCAACTAAAACCACTCAGTTATCTACAATCCATCCTGGACGGTAGCACTTCCTTCTGACTGACCTTGGGTGGTAGGCCTCTGCAAGCTTACAGGCAGTCCACCAGACCGAAACAGATGCTCACCAACAGGTCACCGACACAGAAATACAGACACAAGGCCCTGAAACAGCTCTGCCAGCTCAAACTCTACTTGGTTGACACTATTACAGAGGCTTAATGCTGTCGGCTGCATCAAGGCTGCATCCACCTCTTCATTTTTCCAATGAGGTATAAAAGAGGCCTCCAGTTAGCATGTTGCTGTGCTTACCAGGAGGGGAAGGGATGAGGTGGTGGAAGGGTCAGTGCAGTGCAGGCACAGCCCAAGGAGCACTGAATTGGCACTGCAACTGCATTCAGGATGTACAAGACTCTTTGCTGCTTGGGTTGCAACAACGCAGCACAGCTACCCTTCATACCCTTCATAGGCCTCAATATTCAGAGGGTGTTTGGCTCCATCCCCTGGCTCCTTGTGACATCACGCATGTGAGGTCAGAATGCCATGTGACATCAGAACATTGCGTCGGGTCACCGCAATCTTCTTTGGAAGGTGGCGCCTCTAGTACCCTTTCATGTTGTTGACTTCAAACATATATTTTTGTGAAGAGATTGCTCAAAGGACAGGGCTGAATAAGTCACAAATTCGCTAGGTGAAAAATTATAAGAATCAGTTGGGGTGGACAAATAATAATAATCTGCATTTAACTTATATTTTCCCTACTAACCACGACAACTGCTATGCAGTAAAACATTACAATGTGTAGATGCAGACAAGCACACGTATATTAGCTGAGGTAGGTCTTGTCTCCATGGAGCAAAGAAAAATAAACAAGACATGAAGTAAATAACTAATACTTAGCAAATTTGCCATAACTGTCTTATAAACTGTGGAACTGATCCTCTTTAGGATATTGGGAGGGGGTGTTTAGGTTCCTGGGATTGTTTATCATAAATTGCACTTTCAAGGACATTTGGATGGCCTCAAAAAGTTTCCTTGTGCAATAAAATCACAGCACAATTGATCTTATCAGCTTGTGTTTTAAAACAGAGAAACAAACAAAATGTTTGTTCTCAGTGACACTAGTGCAAAGCAAGAGTAGGTGAGCTAACCAATGACCTCAGCATGCTGTCACTCTTTCCTAGTAACAACTCTCTTCAGAGGAAGGCAGATGTATAACCTCTAGCAGATAGGTCTGACATAATTATGTCAGCAACTCAAATACAACACACACACACACTTTTATATCTGGAAATAGCCTGTGGACATCACTTCAGAGCTCCAAAACCAAGTCAAAAAGCACAGTCAAACCAATGTCCAATTTAGGCTGCATACACACTATATCTTTAAAACACATTTGAAGCACATTTCACTCTTTCAAGCAATTCTGGGTACTTTAGTTTATTAATGATTCCTGGGAATTATAACTCTGTGAGTGGTAAACTGCAGGACCCAGAATTCTTGGAGGGAAAGAATGTGCTTCAGATATGCTTTAAAGGTATAGCATGCCTGCAGCAAAATCAGGAGGTGCAAAGGTTCTCCACACCTGACATATACTGTTGCCAGCCACTTTGAAAATATTATTCTTAAGTTTATTATTACTCGTGATTTCAAAATAATAGAGAAAGAGAAAGAAGAGTGGGAGAGGCAAGGTTAAGAAGAGATGAACTTGAATAAAATCATTTGCAGGTATTTAGACTTCAATTTGGTAGGATTAAATTGGTATATGGCTAAAATCTGAGAGCATCAACACTTGGTGACATTTTAAATGACCACATCCTGGAGGTCCATCAAAAGCTCAAGTTTTCTTGAGTGGAGAAAATCTTATGTCTCAACACATCTGGATGGAAAGGCTAGCTTGAATTCACATTGTCTTGCTCAGATTGATTTGTAGAAAGATGGTTCCCGTTTCAACTATGTGCAGAAAATAATTTTCTGTCAGACAAGCTGCTAGCCCACCCATGCTGTTTTGGTCAAAGGCACTTGCCTGCAAAATGCCTGCAATTTCGTTTCAAGAAGGAATTGGTTGTGACTCTCTTGTTCACTCACCTTTCCAAATGCTGTGGAAATAGTCATTTGAAACCATCTAGGTTCTTTTTATTTTTTTATTCTGTATGGAAATTTTAAAAATTAGCAATAGGGAAAATAAAGTATGGAGATGAAGCCTAAGGTTGGGCTGAAACTAGACTGCTTCATTTAAAGGGAAAGGAAGAGAAATGGTCATAAATATGACAAGTGATATTTCTGCCTTCTATGGGCTTCCCCAAAGCCATCCCTAATATGAATAATGATTCCCATATGGGATTTAAACTATTTCCTCACAAATAAAGGACTTCTGGAGAGTTTAACTTATTGAACTATAATGGGGGTGGGTGATCTTTTCCTCATCGAGGACCACATTCCCTCAGAGGTCACCAGGGAATGAGTGTCAGCATTGAAGAGTGAGTTAGAGCCAGCACTGGATTGGGCTGGAGCGCGAGCGAACGAGCGCACACACACACATTATCTCTTAAAATAACTCCTATTCCCCTCACAGAGCTACAAATCCCAGAGTGGTTTAACAGCCAATCTTCTTCCTAGGGAACTATAGCTCTGTGGAGGGAATAGAGGCTTCCTAACAGATCTAAGCACTGTTAACAAACTTCAGCCCCCATCATTATTTGGGGGAATGTTGAAGTGGTGATTAGGGTTGCCAGACTCAATAGAGGACAGGACTTCTGTGCCTTTAATTGCCCTGCTCTCTTTTGAGTCTGGAAACCTTAAAGAGAAACCAGCAGACCCTTTGCTTGGAAATTAAACAAAAGGTCTGCTGGTTTCTTTTTAAGGTTTCCAGACTCAAAAGAGAGCAGGGCAATTAAAGGCACAGAAGTCCTGTCCTCTATTGAGTCTGGCAACCCTAGTGGTAATTGTGCTTTAAATGTATTGTATGGCATGGATGTGGCCAGAGAGAACACTGAGGGGTAGTGATGGTGGCCTCCTTGCTTCCCCCAGCCACTCTTGCCACCTGCATGAAATTGGGGCAAGGACTACATGCAGCCCAGAGGCCACACAGGCTCTCCCCCCCCCTAAACTTGTCTGGCGTTCAATATACTTCCCTATTTAGTTCTCAGAGAGCTCCGTTGAGCTACTTTTATGAATGGGTTTACTGACCACAAACATCCCAAACAACTAGCCCAGCTGCTTAATGTCAATGGTGACCTCTTGGTCATGTTGTATACATTCTGGAACCCAAAATGCTGTAGGCCATGGAATGTCCTTTTCTCAAAAGTTTAGGAAACTTCAGCTGTGTGCATGACATTCCAATCTATTTGAGCTACATGACTAAGCACATGGACAGCAGCCCATCAAGTGACTCTTAAAGTCTTCCACTATCCACTTAAAAAAACATTTTGGTTTTATGAGGGGAACCAAAAAGAGAATAATTGCCAAGCATGCTCCAAGATCTCTCCCAGCTGTAAGGCTCCAACATACTGCCAGATAACAAATCATTTAAGATTATGAACTAAAGCTCACTCCTCGTGATTGAATGTCATTGGACAGACATTCTGAATATTGCTCTTCATTAAGGGAAATTTGAGTCAAAAGAGCTACTGTTGAAAAGCATGGCTTCACAATTCCTGCGAAGCTGACATAAGGAACCTCCAGGCCAAATTAAACTCCCCAGAGGTCCTAATTTGGCCTGTGAAGCCATCTTTTCCCTAGCCACTCCCAACAGCCCTATATCTGCCATCATAGGACATCAGGTATAGGGCAGATAAAGGCATGGTTGCATTTGGCAGCAGCTCTTAAATTTGGTACTACCGTAAATGCAAGCGCTGCTGCTCCCAATTGGCACTCCTCAGTAGAGCAAATCCCTGCCAAAAGTATTGTAATATACAGTTACTGACTTATGAGTGCATGCATTAATGGATTAACCTGAGATCAAGTTACCAGTGTGGGTGTGGCTTAGCGGGCTCTCAGCAGCCTCTGCCCCCACTTCTTTTTTCTCTTTATGCTTCCTGAAACAAGCAAGGACCCATGTGGCCAATGGGTACTAGCTGCAAGTAAAAACCAAGTTAACATCTTTCCAAAAGGGATATTTTATAGCCTACATCTTTGCTAACCCAAAGAGTGTGTGATCCTTTAGTAAGGAAACAAAGTACTTTTCTTTTTAAGTAATTTAGAATGTTTTTCATCTTCATTTTACTTCCAACAGATGGAGACTTATTCACTGTAACTTCTGAAAACTCTGAGTGAAATATCCACTTATTTGGAAAGCTATCTTTCTGTGATTTATTCTAGCCTAAGTATTTTTGTAGGGAATGCTTGTTTAAAGGTGGGTGAGGGCAGATGTAAATCTAACCAAGTTTTTTAGTGCTTGGAGCAATCACCATTGTGCTTACCTCTCTCTTCCAAACCTCTCTCTCCAACAGAAAGTCCCACTGGGATCAGAGCTCCCATGTGGAATTGATCCCTGCCAAAAATTTGGCCTGCCTTTGGCACTTAAATGTAAGTTCTGCTTTCAGTAGGAATCTTTGCAGCTGAAGCCTTCATTTAAGCCAATGCTGAAAAGAAAAAGAAAAATAATTCACGGTACACTTGTGATGACACCACACTTGTGATGACTGATAGGCAAGTGGCCCCAGACACCTATCAAAAGTGGTCCATGGAGGATAGGCCAGTTCCGACATTCCACCACTGCCATAAAGGGGTGGGGAGAGTGAAGCTAACCTACTAAATTGTTGCAGCAGTGTAAAGGAAAGCCTGTACTTCTACTGATGTTTATGGGTTGTACCCAATACTAGTCTTACTAGAGTAGACCCAATGAAGTTAATGGACCTAACTTAGATTCATTCATTTCAATTCGTCCACTCTGAATAGGACTAGCATTGGATGCAACCCTAAATCCCATTTTGATCTACATATATAACCAAGGATGCATCTCTCCAATCCTCTTTGATCCTGATCTAATTCCATCAGCCCAACTTGCCACACACAACTGGCCCCAAATGGAGACAAACACATCTTTATTTAATCAACATATGCATCCATCTAGTTGAGTGAGTTCATGTCTTGTTTTTTCTTTTGTATAAAGTAAAAAAAACCAAAAACCTATACAATACAATAAAAAAGCACAGACAAAAGGGGTGTTCAGTGATATACAAGGCATATCACAACCTTCTAAACCAGGTGAGGGTAGCCAATGGATCTCAAAATCTCGATGAGTTAGGGACATGTTTATCCCCTGCATGTGAATACAGGCTCTAGCAGATTGAGACAAATCGTGGATCCAATGGTCAATAAGGTGGTTTCTGCATGTGCTGTTGAGGAAATGAGGGGCAGATGGGGCTCATTAACCTGGGAAGGTTTAGCATACATCTTCGAGAGAAGAAAAGACCAAAGATTGTTGGGTTTACAGAGTCCTTTAAAGGTCATGGAAAGGATATGACAACTTTATGTAATGCTATTCAAGCATTGCTATATTACATTAATAAACAACAGCTGTTTAATTAGCTCTGCATTATGTGTGTTTGCTCCCCATACAGGTTACACACTAGCTTTTCAGAGATGTGAGTTTAGCTGCAAATTCCTCGTTTTCCCTTCTTAACATCACCATCTGTTTGTTTCTATCTTCCCTAAAGTGTGTATACATGGCCCTGTGTGCAGTACCTGTACACAGTGGACTCGTCACTCACTTCTCTGTTCAGTTCCACTGAAGTCTCGCCAGGTAAACTAGGTTGCAAGGATAGCTTAATTGAGGGTGATTTGGTTGATGACGCCCTTGGAGATTTACATTGGAACTTGGCCTTTCCATAGTAATCAGAATATTAAAATCAGTTTTGGCCTTCAAATCATCCCCATTGCTATCTTGTTCTGATTTTACCCATTCGTAAGCCTGTTTTCAATTGCAGTAAAATATTTTGCTCCTTTGAAGCTTTCAAAAAACAAAAGCTGATGTTTCCTTTCAAAAACAAAATCCGTGTGCAGCATCTGAGTTCCCAACTGTTTATCAAATGCAGACCCAGCGGAAAGGCAGAAATATTAGGGCTTCCTTGTGCAATATATTGATAACTTCTATGGCACAAGAGGACTTCAACAACAAATTCTATTGACTACACAGTAATTATAATATAGCAATATTATAAACTGTGGCAAACCTTAATTCCTGCATCATCATATGATTATCTTAATATTTGCTTATTGCCCTGCATTCCCCCATGCTGTTTAACATCTACATGAAACTGCTGAGTGGGGTCATCAGGAGTTTTGGAATGCATTGTCAGCAATATGCTGATGATGTATAGCTCTGTTTCTCCTTTGCATTTGCAATAGTGGCACTGGATTCTCCTTTGCATTTGCAATAGTGGCACTGGATATATTTGACTAATGTCTGGCCTCAGTGGTGGACTGGATGAGAGCCAATGAACTGAAGCTGCATTCAGAAAAGACTGAGGTACCAATAGTGGGTAGTTTCCTAGATTGCATAAGTGGGACATGGGACTTGGCTACATTAGTTTTTTTAAAAAAAAGTGTTTTCTGTGCGTTATAATACTGTGATACCAGACAGCGCTGTGGAGTCCCGTCTTTCACCAACGTGATTTCCCACTGTGAGGTTTACAGCACATTTTCCTGAAACACTTTTTTGATGTGTCTAGATGGTCTGTTTTGGATGGGCTTACACTCATTCTGAAAGAGCAGGTGTGTAGCTTGAGGTTCCTTCTGAAGGTATTACTGTCACTTACGGTGCAAGTAAAATAATGTCAAAAAGTTAATACACAATCACAATATCAAGCTATAAAGCAACCATCTAAAACAGTATACATAAACTGATCTAATCCAGCATCTTTTAACTATATACGTTCCTCAGTTTTTAGGAGATTCAACAACACTCTTCAATATTTTCATGTTATAACACATTCATACTTCATGAATACTATTTCTCCAAAATTCCTAGTTCTTGTTACAGCATGTCAACTGAAAACCTTCTACCACTTGAACATCCCACATCTTAAGACATAGGAAGGCCAAATAGACCCCTATTCCATCTTAACCCTATTTAGATATTCTCTTCCACATGATTATAGTTACGGGGGACCCCACGCCTGCATTTCCTCCCCCACTGCCCATTTGTTGGAAGGAGCATCTATAAAGGAAGCCTGCTATACGTACAGAGAAAGGATTGATGTACAATATGATTGCTGGACCTTTCCTCCAAGTAGCTAAAGGTGATAAACATGGTTCTCTCCCTCCCCATTTATCCTCACAACAAAGTAAGTTAGGCTGAGAGACAGTGACTGGCCCAAGATCATTCAGTGAGCCTCAACACCTAAGTGGGGTTTTGAACCCTTGTCTCTCAGGGCCTAGTCCAGGGGTTGCCAGCCTGGTATCTGCAGGTGCTGTGGTGCCCATGAAGGCCTTCTTTGACACCCCAAAATGAACCATAATTCACAGACTGAGGGCCATATTTGGCTCCTGGCATCTTCATCCCTGTTTCAGTTTCCTTGATTGTCCAAGATGTCCCAACAGTCTCTTGTGCAGAGACAACCCACCTACCAACCTTTGTGCTGTTCCTACGCAAATGACAACATTCTGTTTGTTTGCCCAAACAACTCTGGCTGTAAGGGTTGGAACCCAGACTGTATCATATATGAACAACTGCTGAGAAAAGAGGGTACTGTCTGTGTTCCTCCTGGCACTGGATATAAGTTTGCTCCCTTTCGTTTTTGAGAGCTGACCAGGACAGTTGACATAATGCCAATTACTTAGAGGAGCAACTAGACATTCCAAAACTGCTCTGTGCTAAGACAGGGGAAATTGTTTACAAAAGGCCAGAAGAGCTACTATATTACACAGTTCAGCCTGCATCCAGTCAAAGAAAACATTGGTAAGCATCATGGGGACAAATTTTGTGCTGTAATGAGCCTTCATCTCGCAGTAAAGAATTGTGTTTGGCAATGCTCCAGAAACCGAACCCACTCATTGCAGTCCAAGCACACCTGCCATCCCAAAGTACGGAATGTGTGCATGTTTCTTAAGAGACAAGTTCTAATTATCAGCATCACACATTGCAGATGTTGCTGGACTGTACCACTCCAGATTGGGGGTGGAGGATCGTGTGTGTGTGTGTGTTTGTGTGTGTGTGTGTTCCCTGCAGTATAACATAAAATGCTAAAATAGTTCTTCCAAAGGGGGGGGGGGGAATCGCCTAAAACAGCACAAAATATCCACTCCCTCCTCACTGGATGAATACCAACATTCACCAAAGGTCTAGCTATCAATGCTGTCCAAATGCCCAAGGGAATAAAAAACGGCTTTGCATGGTGCCAGAAAAATGACAACCTCAGCACTTGCTAAGTCTCTCTGGGAGACTGTCAAAGAGCTGCCAGATCTCAAACTCAGAAACCTTCTGTCTGTGCAGCTACGATACATAGTGAGCCATTGAACTTACATCATCTACCTAGGCAGCTTAGTATCCTCAGATTCTGGACTGACCTGGCCAAACTAGGATCCTCCTTGCCAGAAAAGGAACAGCCGAATGAGCTGTACATTTATGGTAAATAAATAAAAAGAGGACTCGCCTGTCCCAGTTAAGTATTGCACAAGCAATAAAGGTTTTCTGAACTGTTCGGTTGTTTCTGTACCCTTTGGTCCTGACTCCACTATAAGAACCTGAGAAAAGCCCAACTTGGGTCAGGCCAACGGCCCATCTAGTCCAGTATCCTGTTCCAGTGGCCAAACAGATGCCTATGGGAAGATTGCAAGCAGGACCTCAGTGCAAAAAAAAAAATACTCTTCCCATTTGTGGTTCCCAGCAACTGACATTCAGAGGCAGAACACAGATGTTGTGTTTGGTAGCCATTGATAGCCTTATCCTCCGTGAATTTGTCCAATCCTCTTTTGAAGTCATCCCTGTTGGTGGTCATTGCTACATCTTGCTCTTTAGTCTTGACTTCTGCCTCCAGCTTTGTCCTTCCATTCCCATTTGCTCTTTGGTCCTCACTATTGGCTTCGATCAACTCTCAGGTTAACTCAAACTGCTGCACACAGCCCAGCCCCAACATAAACACACCATAGGTCTGCAAAACAGTCAGTGCTCTTTTGCATCACAGCCTTCTCTCTCAGGAGGGGGTTCAGAAATATATCTTTTCTTATGTTATTTTTTCCTTGACACTCCAGTGTCGACACTGCAATAACTATAATGCCTGTTGCACATAATGTCATATCTTGATAATCTTAAAACTTTGCCTAGCTTAGAAAAGCTACCCATACCACTTTGGAAAATCATTTAACTTGCTCCAGTCAAACCACATTTTATGACATCATCTATAAACCTATTTCTAGACAGTAAGCAATTCCAAGACAAGGTAGTACAACTAATCTGTTAAGCACACGAGGCCCGCACACTTGCTTGAATCCACAGCTCCAGATAGCTTTCATGTGTCTGAAGATACGTGTGGAAATTTCTACAGTACTTGCCAGAGAGAGAGAGAGAAAAGAGGAATACACATCAGGACAATTTTTTTACAACCTGAATATATTTGTTGGTTTCACATCCAGCTTTTTTTTTTAGCCAGAAAGCAGTTTATTATTTTTCTCTAGCTCACCTTCAGAATAACTGTATTCTACATCACCAGTATTTCCAAACCTGGAAATAAGGAGACTACATTTTGCCTTGTCCAAAGCCACTCCATGATTCATGAATTCAAAGACACAACCACATCAGTAAAATTAAAAAAAAAATTCTTTCAGTAGCACCTTAAAGACCAACTAAGTTTTTATTTTGGTATGAGCTTTCGTGTGCATGCACACTTCTTCAGATACCTGTAACCACAACCACATCAGGTCCACACAAATACACTGTCATCAATCGAGTCATTTTTTTCTTCTTCTGTCACATTCCCCAAGGATCTCAAGTTCCATAGACATATCAATGTTCTAATGAAAACCTAATGGCAGTAGTAGGGTGACAATAGTACCATGCCGCAATGGCCTTCATATTTAGAAACTACCAACTCCATTTGTGTGTTAATGCTTCCATGTTCATCCAGATCACAGTGGGAATGGGCCATGAAGCCACATCCTTTGTCTTTGTCCAAAGAGCCCAACCGCCTAGAGCCTTCCCACCTTTAACTGTATGCACATAGACATACATGCAGCCCAGAATTCATGTTCTTAGTTGTGAGAAAGCCTGAGCATATAAACTGTATGCACCGTGGCTCTTTCACTTCGTGTGCAGACTAGGAGGCAAGGCTGCATGGCATGTCCCTGCTCCTTGCTCCTGAGTTAGTGGACATGGGAGCATTGGTGCCCAAATGGTGCTATTGAGTTCCTCATACATAGGTTTCCTGTAAGAGTCATTTTAAGGTAAAGGTAGAGATGCGGGTGCCCCTGTGGTCTAAATCACTGAGTCTCTTGGGCTTGCTAAATGAAAGGTTGGCGGTTTGAATCCCCATGACAGGATGAGCTCCCGTTGCTCTGTCCCAGCTCCTGCCAACCTAGCAGTTTGAAAGCATACCAGTGGAAATAGATAAATAGGTACAGCTGTGGCGGGAAGGTAAATGGCATTTCCATGTGCTCTGGCTTCCATCATAGTGTTCTGTCGCACCAGAAGCATTTTAGTCATGCTGGGCACATGACCCAGAAAGCTGTCTGCGGACAAACACTGAGTCCCTTGGCCTGAAAAGCAAGATGAGCGCTGCACCCCATAGTCACCTTTGACTGGACTTAACCATCCAGGGGTCCTTTACCTTTATCTTAAGAGTCATTTTCAAGATCTTGAAATTGAGTAGTGCTTTAAAAAATAAAAGTCATGAAACAAAAGAGGATTCTGGAATTGTAAAACAAAGCATATCTGTGAATGGCAGAGAATGAAGAGATAGCGATGCCACAACTCTGCTGAAGAATACTCTATTGACTGTGCACATCATTTGGTTAAAGTTCCCTGGTACCAAGCTACAACTAGAGGCACTATTGCCTATTCTCTTCAGTTACAGGCATGGGCGTAGACAGGGGGGGCAGGAGGGGGCAATTGCCACCCCTAGAAGCAAAGGCTGAGGGGCGCAGCAGTGTGGCAGCCCCAGGCTCCCGCTCCCGGCGCGAAGCTCCAGAGTCGCGCCGGGAACGCGAGCCTGTGGCTGCGTCCTCCGCGCCTCCCAGGTCTTCGGAGGAGGCGGCCCCAGGCTCCCGCTCCCAACGCGAGCCTGGGGCCGCCTCCTCCGAAGACCTGGGAGGCGCGGAGGAGGCAGCCACAGGCTCACGTTCCCGGCGCGACTCTGGAGCTTCGCGCCAGGAGCGGGAACCTGGGGCCGCCTCCTCGGAAGACCTGGGAGGCGCAGGCCACGTGGCCCCGCCCACATTTCTGCTGTGGCCCCTCCCCTCCCACCCCTTGGCCCCGCCCCTTGCCCCCCCTAATTTTGATCCTGGCTACGCCCCTGGTTACAGGCACTGTCCATTTCCTCTATGTTGTAGGAGGAGCACACCTTGAACTGTGCCACCTAGGTAGCTGCCTGCTCCATCAAGTTGGTCAAGTCAACGTTGCCTCAGCTAATGGGACAGTTAGCAAACCATAACATTATTAAAGAATGAAACCTGAGACTGTTAATATAAAACGTGTTGGGGAAACCTGTGGAGCTCCAGTTGCTGAACTAAGAGTCCCATCTTCCATGTCTGTTGGCCATGTTTCCTAAGGCTAATAGGAATTGTAGTTCAGCAACATATGGAAGGCCAAAGGTTCCTCAGGCCTGATATATATAAAACATCTAGCTCCATGAACAGTTCAGTCTGTAAGAAACCTTAAACACATTAATCCCGCTTTGCATCTCCTTTTACACAAAACTATTCTTCAAGCATATTCTTTCCTGTCAGGCTGAAATAGCTCAACAAAGAATTCAATTAAAAGGCAATTCAAAAACATTTCTGTCACGGGCTACGTTAATTCTAGACAACAGATACCATAGGAGACAGCTGTATTTCTTTTAATGTAAGAACAAATGAAAAAAAGAAACACCACATGCAGTTTTAAAAGCCCTCCACATCTGTCGGACTCTTCAGTCCAGATGTCTCACACTATATATATCAGACTCTTTGTGGTGTATTTTGCCCAGTGAGTGAGGGGAAAGTCACTGAATCAGCAGTTTTACTCCTTTTTCCATAGCAGGAATGAGAACATATATAGAGACAGGGTATTGTACTCATTTGGCTTTTTATGGACCACAGACCTCTTATGTTTCACCACATCCCCCTTTTCCTCTGTGTGTTACATAATTTGTCACAGTCCTTACATAAGGGAAGAGCATGACTTGAAATGAATATATAGCTAATTTCAGCTAAACGGCAAGGAACTTGAACTGCTGACGGTTCAGAAGTGTAGCACAATGAGTTTAGCTGTTGCTCAGTTACCCATGGAGAAACCTATGGCCACAATTTGGGGCTCGTCTAAATGTTACAGCTACCCTATATGGCCCATTAAGAAAACAACTCTTGTATGACTAGTGCTAATCATGATCGCTAAACATTTTAGAGCAGGGGCGGTCCATGACGTGCCCTCCAAATGTGGTGGACTCAGATCTCATCATCTTCAGCCAATGTGGCCAATGGTCCTGAGAGCTGAAGTCCAACAACATATGGTATAGGATATATTCCTAATTTAGAGCAACTTTCCTCATGAATTTCTATTTAATTTCATTTATATTCAGATTGGCGTATATGGTTCTCCCTCTCCTCTATTTCAGTCTCACAATAATCTTGTGAGGTATGATTAGGTTGAGGGCCCAAACTCACTTAGTATGTGTCAAGGCTAGGTGGGGATTTCAACCCGGGGGGGGGGGTTGGTAGGCAGCACTTCAGCCACTGCATCATGCTTGCTCTTTGTGTTCGTTCCCAGGAACGGCAGTCATTCCTGGAAGTAGCTCCGAGAGATATGAAAGCTTTCTATATCATGGGGCAGTTTGTAGACATAGGTTGTTTCAGGAGATTCAAATTTCAGTTGGGGCATATGTAGGCCACACTAACAATGGTCCAATTCAGACATAATGACAAACCATTATTTATTTAACTTCTATAGCACTTTATACCATATTCAAACAGTGGCTTGTAATAATAATAATAATAATTTATTATTTATATCCGCCCATCTGGCTGGGTTTCCCCAGCCACTCTGGGCGGCTTCCAACAGAAAAATGAAATAAAATAATCTATTAAACATTAAAAAACCTCCCTAAACAGGGCTGCCTTCAGATGTCTTCTAAAAATCTGGTAGCTGTTTTCCTCTTTGACATCTGATGGGAGGGCGTTCCACAGGGCGGGCGCCACCACCAAGAAGGCCCTCTGCCTGGTTCCCTGCAACTTGGCTTCTCGCAATGAGGGAACCGCCAGAAGGCCCACTGGACCTCAGTGTCCAGGCAGAACGATGGGGGTGGAGACGCTCCTTCAGGTATACTTGTAGTTGTGGGAATGAGCAGGAGAGAGTACTCAGATTCTGTTTTGGTATCATGGTTTGTGAACAAAATATGGTTTCTGAAAACCACTGTATTCCAATTAAAGGGAATGGCAGCAGCCAGCATCCTTTCTCCTTCCCTCCTACATGAAGGAGCAAGGGAGGGGATGAGCATGAAAACCTAATACTTTCACCTTCTCTTTCTTCTAATAACATACTACGGTTTGGTTTTTATGCTTGAAAGCATTGTTGTGAAACACTGTTCTCTGTGTTGCTAGAATTTAGCTGTCTCTCTCCGTTTCTTCCCAACAAAGAGCTTGCTGTCAATATAGATCAAAAGTTTGCGGTGCCCTCCCACCAAGAGCCAACTTACCTATTTGGCATCTTGCATGGCAAGTGGCACTGTATTGATAGATTCATACTGATTCACACAGATTATGTTAATATTCCTGTAATGGTTACTGGCTATTTACTTAGTCATTTTTGAATGAGTGGGGACAAGGTTACATGTAAGAGACAGCATGCTAATGGATGGCACTTGCTGAGCAGCATCTGTACAAAAGATGCTCATATACCAAAGGCCTTCCTGGAGGCATCTGGCTAGCAACTGTTGCAAACAGGAAACTGGAATGAATGGACCTTTGGTCTGATCCGGCAAGATTTTTTTTCTGATAAGCAAGCTTCCCAGTCAGTCTTCCTCCCCCCCCCATATGTCCCCAGTGCCCTAGATCCATATACATTAACTCCTGGATGTCCAAGGACCCTTTCCTCCACAACTTCATTCATCTAGTCTACGCATTCCCACTCTGCAAAGATGGTGACAACAATTTCTTACCATAAAGTCCCAGGGTGGGTTGCAGCAGGTGGCAAGTGCAATGCTACAGCATAGTCTTACTTACCCATCCCTCATCATGGAATGAAGACACGTGGGCAAGAGAGTATGTGCTTAGTAGAAAAGGAGAGCCTACAGAGTTCTAGTGTTTGTGTCAGCACAGTCACACTGTGACCCAATGCCCACCTTCTCCTTTACATTTGGAACAAGTGTTGGTTTTTAATCACCAGGACAGCAACCAAGTAAAAAAAGGAGGAAAATCAGGGAGGGGATGTTGCTTGTGACTTTGAATGCTGTATTTCCAATTCTGCATGTCCTTGGTATGAAGTGCAATAAAGCCAACTTTGTTGGGGGCAACAACCTCAGGAGGATTCCCTTAAGAATCCATACCTGCAGCCTCTTGGACCATCCCCAGTTGTGGCTGGCCACCTGATATGCCACATAAATGGTCAGGGTCTTGCCTGGAAGTTTACTATATTTGACAGCAATTCTTAGGTAGCTTACAAGGTGGGTAACAAAAGATGGAATGTTTATCACTGCAGCATTCAATTTGGGACTAAACCCAGGAATACCATATTTACAACAGCCTCTCTCCCCCCCCCAGCCTCCCCCCCCGTGTGTGTGTGTGTGTGTGTGTGTGTGTGTGTGTGTTGGTTAGTTAACATCAGAAGACACTTCTCCATATGTTTTGGCACAGTAGAACTTGGAGTGCTATAGTTTTGCTATTGTTTAACTTAGTGCTCTTGGGAAAGAGCAGACTCCGTTCATTTGACTAAAACTGGAGTAATTTTGTAAACCCAGCATTCTGCCAAACTTCATATGGAAAGACTGACAGTATGTACATATGTCTAAGTCAGACAAAAATGAACCTTGAAGGGAAAATATATGCTCTGCTGCCAGAGAACATCTGCTTTGGCTGTTGAAAATTGAGTCAACAGTGGCACCTACTGGCCACGTAATGAAGAGTTTTGTAGAGGAGATCTGGACCATTTTTTCATTAAAAGATGTATTTTCTCTCTCCACAGTCCATGCCTTTGCTGTGATTTGCCACAAGGAACCATTTCTTTTTCAAAGGGGACCTTCCACAGTTGTTGTACCACACACACCCAAGAAACCAGAAGCGTTTCCTAGTCCATGGGAGAACTTTGCTCTTGATATTATGATCTGTTTTGCAAACGTCAACAAAAAATGTGGCTTTTTAGCCTGTAAACTGTGAAACTAAAGAAAAAAGAAAGCTCCATACACTGATCCAGTGATTCCTTGCGGGAGTTCCAATGTGCACACATGCAACCCTATCCAGGGAGAAAATGGTTATATTTGTATCACATGGTGATAGGAACTTAAAATTCTCAGATCAGGGGTCCCCAAACTAAGGCCCGGGGGCCGGATGCGGCCCAATCACCTTCTAAATCTGGCCCGTGGACGGTCTGGGAATCAGCATGTTTTTACATGAGTAAATGTGTCCTTTTATTTAAAATGCATCTCTGGGTTATTTGTGGGGCATATGAATTCATTCATATATATTTTTCAAAATATAGTCTGCCCCCCCCACAAGGTCTGAGGGACAGTGGACCGGCCCCCTGCTGAAAAAGTTTGCTGACCCCTGGCCCAGACAATGCTTGGGGAAGGGTATTCACAGCTGGGATGCCTCTTCTCAGAGAAAAGCAGCACAGAAAAAACGTTCTAGTACTTTTTTACTTCTGATGTTAGGAACACTTTTCATTTTATTTTGGTTCTTTGCAATATAGCAAGCAGTGCACATACATTATTTCACAGATTGCCTTAATTCTTATAAATTACACTTGTTGAACAGTGCCATAAAAATTAATGTTATGTACAGCTAAAGAAACATTACACATCATAGCTAGTGTTGCAGTGCTTTCCAACAGCCTGGAGAGGCCTGGGTTCATTATTATGAGTAACAGAATGGCTAAAATTCCCTGTAAATGTGGGAAAGCCAAAGCCAACAATATAACATGATTGATTCCTCATGTAGTGTTCACACATTTAATTCCCAGCACCACAGGACACACATGACTGCATGGAGAAAGTATGTGTTGCTTGTTTGTGTGAATCAGACCTAAGCCAAAGCACCCTTGGCACAAAACAGCTTAATTGTGCAAATGATGTCCAGCAAAAAGGTAGCCCATTGACAATGCATCTACATTTTCCACTTCTCTGCATTCCTTTTTGCCTGCCCTAGAATTGGAATTACCTACGGACTTCTCGAGTTGTAATCCACCAAGCTAAACAAAAGCCACCAGCCAGGTGCTTGGGTCTTATAAGTCTGAGTTAAGTTACGGGTTTTGGTGCCTTCTTCCATCTGCAAAACCAGGAAGCTGCCAGTGTACCTTACATGGCTAATGGGATTTATTTGGCTTACCTTCAACATGTATTTTCTTTAAGGTTTCCAGACTCAAAAGAGAGCAGGGCAATTAAAGGCACAGAAGTCCTGTCCTCTATTGAGTCTGGCAACCCTAGACACAGGGGAGAAGGGGAATAACAGCAGGTGGCTGCTTAACTCTTTCCCTTCCTTCTATTGTTCTGCTCAAAAATCACACCCTCAGCTGCTGTTCCTTCATATACAGACACCTGAATCTCTCCATGCCTTGTATACAGAAGCAGTATGAGGGAGATTCTGTGGGGGAAATGGTTGAGCAATCTCTTCCTCCAGATGACCTGTTTGATGAGATTAGAGCAGGCATCCCCAAACTTCGGCCCTCCAGATGTTTTGGACTACAATTCCCATCTTCCCCGACCACTGGTCCTGTTAGCTAGGGATCATGGGAGTTGTAGGCCAAAACATCTGGAGGGCCACAGTTTGGGGATGCCTGGATTAGAGGATGTCAGCTATTTAGTGAGCATTCGTCCTGATTTGTTTGTGAGATTAGATTAGATGATTATCACTATTCCACAATTTCCAGTGGATTTTCCCCAACCTCTTGTTATTGCAAGATGGCTGATCTTTTGGGAAAGCAGGTTTGTTTCACAGCAGCAATAAATCAGCTTTTGCTGCTCAGCCTGAATTCGCTGATATGTGCTTGAATCCCAGCTGAACATAGTGAGAGTTTGGAAGCACCCAGCACATCTTTAAAGAAAAGGGGGTGTGGAGAAAGAGATAGAGTTCGATATATTGTTATATGCGTCTGCTGTGGAAAGTCCTGTTTCTCCCTTACAATTTTATTAACATTTCCTTTTTTGTGTGATAGGGAAAATATAGGATTTCTTTTCCCAAGTAAAGCTGTGACTTCCAGCTGGAATTACAAGCTAATTGCCCACACAGCACACACATGGAGGGCCCAGAGAAATTCCCAGCTAGTGGCAAGTCCACATAAGGAGTAACAATCTACTTTTGACATGATTGGTCACACTGAAATGCAGTATGCGAATGGGACCTCAAGTAACATGAGCCTTGAAAGTCCTCCTCAGTCTGCAAGCTTCAATAGTGGGAGAGTAAAAGCTTAATGGGGTTACTCTTTTAAATCATGCCTGCTAAGCAATTCTACACAGGAAATACATTCTTGCCGCACACCATTTTGACAAACACATTCAAGCACAATTGTAAAAGCTTTTTTAGACTAGGCTGTGACTCTCCCCCACCACCCCACTCTCCGCTGAAGAGCCAAGCCCGTTAAAAATGATTTAGATGGTAGCAATGTATTTTTGGCTGGAGGAGACAGCCCCTGCACTTATGTCAAGGAAGTAGTATCCCAGCGGACTGCGCTTTCAAGGCCTAACCTGGCTGGCTAAAAGGAAACTTGCCTTCCAGATGTCATAGAAACTTCTCGGGCCAAATTTCCTAGGCCAAAAAAAGTCTTCACTTTATTGAAGACCGATCCCCTAGGTAAAAACTGCAAAAACGTACTATTTCTCCTTTAGGCAAGTGATCAGACAACAGCCAATAGGTCCAAATATACCTTTGGGTTGCGTTCCCTGTGCTCAGAAGAACACACTGCAAGCTTCCTGATCATTCCACTGGGGGTGCAGCAGACAGATGAACATTCCTGGGACTATTAACTAACAACACTGAATCCCTGCATATGGCTTTCTTACAATCCATGACTGGGGGGATGACTGGAGATGGATATTTCTGTTTTGTGTGTTTTGGTTTAAACATTGTTTTATTAGAATAAATCTAAAGAAAGCTAATCTACAGTCATGGCTCTTTCTCTCTGCTTTTCCAGCCTGCAGCTTTAAGTAAAATCACAGCACACTCTTTCCTCAAACTCAGGCTTTGTCCTTCTAACTATCTAAGAATTGGAAGAGGAACCCCCACCTGTTCATCATCTGGCACAGAACCCCCTTTCCTTTGTGATCTTAATGGCCCTTCACTCAGGTGATTACCTCCTCAGGAAGCTAGCCTGGCTTGATTAGCTTTTAACACTTGCTAGGATTATAGGGATCTAGTGCCCACAAACTCAAAGCAATATCTTTCACCAGCTTCTCAAGTGTTTGGCCTCGATGAGCAAATGTCTCTAGTTGCTTTTGTTCTCTGCTGTCTGGTATGCCACATACCTATGAGGCAGAAACACAAAAAAGCAAAGACGAAACGGGTCTGGAATTGGCATTCATGCCTACAAGACATATGCTTGGCTCAGCTTTTTCCACCAAGCCATTTCTGCAGTTTCTTTTGCAATTCCTTTTCAAAAAACATCCTGAGTTTTCATTGTGAAAAAAAAAGCTTCTTGGCAATCACTTGCAGCTTTACACAGGAAAGTTCCTCTTTTAGGGACTGGCTTGGTGGCAGGGAATTGTAGGGCCTGCCTCTTTATCACCCTTTCTCCTGTGCCAATGGAGCAGCATAAAGACTGCACCAAGAACTCAAAGCCATTTGTTGGTCCCTGTGGCCTTTCGATAATTCTAACCCACCTATACTCCTGCGTGACTGGACGGAAACTGTTCCCTGTAGCCTGCACACTCCTTTTCCCAGAATCATTGCTACAGTGAATAACGTCTCAGTGCTTGGTGATTGAAGGACCAGACACTCGCTCCCCTTCCAGACCTGGATAGATGTTTTAAACATTAGGCCATGCCTTGGGGATTTCACAAGCCTTTGTGTTGGTTAAAACCATTCAGCCCAGTTCTCCAGTGCTGCAATGATTCCAGATAGCACTCTATTCCTTCAGATGCAACAGGGTTGCATTTATTTATTTGAAATATTTATATAACACCCTTATTTTTTTAATGGGGGGGAATTAACATGCAGCCACAGAAGTTCTTTTAAAAAACTAGTTTCAAATGAGCAGTACCAGTTCAAATTCTGGCACTGGTATTCTGCGCTAACTGAAGATTTCAAACCACTCACAAGGCAACCACACATATGACACACTTCAGTAGCCCAGGAAGTTATTAGGATGTGGATAACTTTGGCCTAAGTATAATCCCTGTCTAGGAGGGGGTCACAGGTGGCAGTGCTAGAGAACAGCAGGTTCCTTCCCTCGCCATGACTCCCTCATGATTCCTCTTTAAGCACATCTTCTCACATACAGAAGGCCCCACATAACCAGTGCTATTTTTCTAGAAAAAAGAGGTGCCAGAACTCACCACAAATGCCTCCCTTGTTCTCTGAGAATGGCAATGGCACCCCCCACCTGAGAGGTTCCGGAAAGTTCCGGCTGAAAATAAAAAAGCCCTGCACACAGCCAGTACGGTTAAAAAGCAGGGAAAATATGTCTTTCCCTGCCTATTCAAAAAAGGCCAAACCATAGCTGCCAAGTTTTCCCTTTTCTCGCGAGGAAGCCTATTCAGCATAAGGGAAAATCCCTGTAAAAAAGGGATAACTTGGCAGCTATGGGCCAAACGTAGGGCCATATGAGGCTTGACACACCATTGTGTCTTCTCTCTTAATGTTTCGTCCCATAGAATTTGCAGTCCTTCAACCCTTTTCAGTACATCAGGGGACTTTTAACTGATTTGCGAAAGAAAGAACGAAAGAAAGAAAGAAAGAAAGAAAGAAAGAAAGAAAGAAAGAAAGAAAGACCCCAGTAGATCACTTAGCCATTGTTCAATTTTTCGTGAGATTGAAGGTCAGTCTAAGGTTATGTGTAGTAGTGGAAAAATATCTGGCTGGCACATTCCATGGAATGTATTTGCAATGTCTTTGAAAATTTCTTGAAACCTAAAGCCTAAGGATTTTATAGAAATTAAGGAGCTACTGCCAGCATCTGGAACTGAAGACAGCTCAGTGGAAATATCTCCATTCTCAAAAACTTGTGTTTTGTTGTTGATTTGGATTCTGTGGCAATATACTGACATCTAGTGGAAAATGAAAGAAGAAAGCAATTAAGTGATGGTGTTTTGTGCTCTCACTTCCAAGAAGCGTGAAATGTATCCAGAACTTGTACGCATTTATTTTCCTTTTGGAAGAGACTGAGCACTGGAAACTGTGGGTGCCTTGATGCTAACATGTATATTCACATTTATACAGAAAAGGCAGACATTCTAATGATGCAGAGTCAGCAAAAGGCCATGTCAAATTCACAAAATCAGCACTCCGCAAAACCTCCCAGCTTCTCTCCAGAAATCTCTTAGCAATTCATTCTAGCTACCTGCCAAAGTGCTTCCTGCAAATGTATGCTTTGTACAAAGTGAGAGAGAGAGAGAGCAAGAGCAAATCAGCATTCTAGCTTCTCACTTCAGGTAGATATGAAGAAACCAAGCAAATGGATGCAATGATCTGCCAAAATGACCAAGGGGGGTGGGACAACTCCCCCTGTTTAGGTACGGTTGCAACATTTGGGACCTTTTAGTTTAGAAAAACAGTAAGCGGAGACACAACAGAGGCATATAAAATTGGGCATGGCGTAGAGAAAGTGGATAAACTGAGGTTTTCCTCCCCCTATCAGAGTGCTAGAACCTGAGATCACCCAATGAAGAAGATGGTTAGAAGCAGTGCTATTTTTCTAGAAAAAGAGGTGCTGAAACTCACCATGAATACCTCCCTTGTTCTCTTAGAATGGCAATGACGCCCACCTGAGAGGTGCAAGAACTGAGTTCTGGTGAGTTTCGGCTGGGGGGGGGGGATAAGATTTAGAGCAATCAAAAGGAAGTTCTTTTATACATCATTAAAATATGAAATTTGTTACCTTGGATGACCACTAACTTGAATGGGGGATTATACAAATTCATAGAGGATAAGCCTTTCAATGGCCTCTAGTCATGGTGGCTAGGTGCTGTCCCTGAATTCCCTAGGTTGGGAGAGTGCTGTTGTATTCAGGTCCTGCTTGCCAGCTTCCCACAGGCATCTGGCTGGCGAGAACAGGATGCTGAACTAGATAGGCCTTTGATCTCATCCAGCAGAGCTGTTCTTATGACTTTATATCAACAAATCTCATCTTCTTTGTTCCGTGCCAGAAGGAACTGTTAAAGTGAAAAATGGACACCTGAATGACAAAGGACTGAGGTCTGAGGTCACACTGCCCAGAATCCAGTTGCAAAACTGGGAGGTTTCTTGATTCAACATGCCTTCTTTTTACATTCATTGTATTGGTATTCCATCCCGGGGTACGAATGCTACAAGTGGCGCTTACGGCAGTCTGGAACAGGAACGGTGTTTCTATCATCCTGTTACAACTGTACGCTTCGTTGGCCAGCAACGGAAGGGTTCCAGGATGCTGTTTCAGCATTCTTATCTGGCACATCCTCTCCAAAGAGGTCTTCACGCAACCACTTGAGTCACGTTTTTTATAGGGGCGTGTGTTTTTTTCAGGAAAGTGTTAGCCCGTCCAAGATAAAGAACCACTCTAATGGCCCTGGAGAGCAGAAGGGAGGATTTTAGCAGCTGTGCCTTATCATGCAAGTTACACCCATGGATATCTCTTCTTCTGCACAACAATTAGAGGTGTGGGAGCCCAGTCCTCTTTTACATTAGAAGGGCATCCCTGTCTGGGACATGTCAGCTGGTGTGATGCCCCACAGAGCTACAAAGGGACAGGGAAAGGTGAGTTGAGCAGGAAGAAAGCTGAACCAAAGGCTCATCTAGATCTAGAAAATGTCAGCCCATCACAAGCTACAGGACACTAACATCCTATTATGTGACCCTTGAGCTCCAGATGCATATTTTTAGGACGTACCTAACTTTTTTAATTGTAAGTTGTTTTCAGCAGTTTTTAATATTTTGTGATACTGTGTTTTAGTACTGGTGTTGTGCTTTAATTGTTGTAACACACCATGGTACCTTAGGATGAAGGGAAGATAATAAATTGTTGTAACAACAACAACAAGGTTTGTTCCTGGTGCAATAGCTTCCATTTACAGTATAGGCATTCCACATGAACATTAAAAAGTCTAGCAGGGTTCCAAACTGCAATGTTTATTTCATTTTGTTAGTGCTAGCTTGGATTTGACTTGTTTAATGCTTCGTGCAGATCTCCTCCAAAACATTTCCCCCTGTGACGGCTGCTGCTACAAATTATGCCAATAAAGGGTCCTTGCCCATCCCTACCCATAAGTGGAAAGATATTTGCAAGGATGAGCATTTCATGCATTTAGTAGAGTCTGAAAATAGACCGATCTTCTCAACATTGCTTGAAACAGCTCATATAGTGGCCTACTCCTTAGGCCCAACCAACTATTGCTCCCTTCATTGAATCTGCTCATTCTTTCTTGCTGCTTCATTTAGCCTGTGCTCCCTGTCAGGATACCAATGTAGTGCAGACAACTCTTCCTTCCTTCTTCCTTCCTTCCCCAAAATGCAGCCCTTCTGTGTTGTCCTTGGCTCATCCCTTAAGAGCCACACTAAATGTAATGGGACGTGGGTGGCACTGTGGTTAAACCACAGAGCCTAGGGCTTGCTGATCAGAAGGTCGGCAGTTTGAATCCCTGCGATGGGGTGAGCTCCCGTTGCTCGGTCCCAACTCCTGCCAACCTCAAAGTGCAAGTAGACAAATAGGTACCGCTCCGGCGTTTCTGTGTGCTGCTCTGGTTCACCAGAAGCGGCTTAGTCATGCTGGCCACAAACCTGGAAGCTGTACGCTGGCTCCCTCGGCCAATAACGCAAGATGAGCGCCGCAACCCCAGAGTTGGTCACAACTGGACCTAATGGTCAGGGCTCCCTTTACCCTTTACCTTTAAATGTAATGGGGAAGATTCATCATCAGATCTCCTCACATCTTTTTTCAAGCAACCATGGAAGGAAGCAAATTGGATCAAGCAGATTGGATGTGGTGTAGTGGTTAGAGGGTTGGACTGTGACCCAGGAGACCCAGGAGATCAAGGTTCAAATCTCCACTCAGCCATGAAGCTCACTGGGTGCTAATGGAGAGAACCACTGTGATGAGAGTGGTCTTTGTGAGATCCGTTCCAAAGCACGTGGATAAATGGAAACATGTCTGGGATGGGGATCAGAAACATACAGCAGGTGATGCGAGATGCTGTATGAGCTATCTGTGGACGGACAATTTGGTTGTGGCTTGTTCTCCAGGCAAAGCAAAAAAAGGTTGACACAGAAATTTTTGGTCTTCCCAGTTAAGGTTCAACGCAGACACAAGCAATCTAAAGTACTCAGTACTATGGGGCCACAGCAGATTATCCTATGTGGCCTATAGTTTCATTATGGCTACTAGAGAACTCTGTAGCAAAAATGAGGGACATATGGCCTTCCAGATGTTGCTGGACTACAACTCCCATCCCTTAGCTGGGGCTAAGGGAGCTGGAATCCCACAATATCTGGATAGCTACAGGTTCCCCATCCCTGCTCAGCAGAAACTGCCTTTAGGACTTTTCCATTATTACCATCAGCCTGGGTTAACTGCACTCTTGAACTTGCACTCGAGTCACTACACCTCAGTGCTGGAGGAGAAAGCAAAAACACATTGGAAAACATCCGTTTAACAGGGAAACTGACTAATAGTTTGATCTTTTGTACCAGAAATTCAGTTCTAGGTCAGAAAAACATTGCAATGTCTAGATGCACCCATTAGTAATTCTTTGGCTGCCTTTGGCGCTAGGCTTTTAAAATTGCAGTTGTTTACTTCTCCCGTTATCTTCCGCACTTGCATTCTTCCATATCTTTATTGGTCAGTCAAAGGTTGTCACAATGCCTTTAGACAAATAAAATTTCGGTTTCCAAGGTCAAATTTCTACAAAGCTGACATTACAGTCAATATGGAAACTTGTTGGTTGCAGCAAATGGCACCCTGTAACATTCCTCAGTGACTATCCATCTCAGTTTTGGGGCTCTTGTGGAATTATTTGTATTTATTCGCTTGGTGGTTCAAAAGAAAAATATCTCAGTTTCATCAGGTCATTCATTACTCAGCAGTTCAGGGAAATATTTCCCCTTGGCAGTTCAAAGATGGGATTATAAACACAAATCTTTTCAGTTTTTATTATTCCATATAATTCATGGTGCTATTTGAAATTCAGATTGCCAGTATTTCAACTAGCTCTGCTGCTAGGAACACAGGAACCGGCCTTATAATGAATGAGACCTTGCTTGGTCTGCCTTGCTTAATAGTGTCTATACTGAACAGCAGCTGCTCTCCAGCATTGCAGGCAAGCGATGTTCCCAGTCCTACCTGGACTTGCCAGGGAATGAACCTGGGAGTGCCTACATGCAGATTAGATGCTCTGCTACTGAGCTATGGCTCTTCTCTCCAGGCCAGCACTAAGAAGTGCCAGGCATAGTGGCACTGACCGACGCGGGCTCCCTTCACCACATACCCTGTCTGGGCTGCCATCACTATAACCAAGCTTTCCCACCAGAACCAGCAGCATTTCTGAGATTGCAGACATGAAATACCCCTTCACCTAGATACGGCCATTGCCAGTAGATGGGAGTCAAGTGTCACTAGGCAGCAGGCATGTCCCAGAATGGAGTGCCCAGATGTATAGATGTCAGGCACCAGACACTGTGCCATAGGAAATAGAATATGGCAGGCAACTAGTGTCAGCTGCAGTTAAGCAGTCACTGGGCTGCCACTAGGCAAGCCTGTCAAGGAGTAGGGGAATGACAGTGATGGCTGAAGAAGCACCAGCATCAGTGCCAGGATCAGGCAGGGTACAAGTCATGATGGCAACAATGCCCAAAGAACACAAGCTGGGTAGGCATCAACCCCAGAGTCCCAGCAGTTGCCCGGGAAGGATGGATGCTGACCCTGGGCTTGTCTGTACTGTGAATTTGGGCCAAACTACAGGTTACATATTTCAAATGTTATTTTAAAGTGGCTGCTTCTTGTTTGTTTGTTTGTTTGCTTGCTTGCTTGTTTTAAAGGCAGCTGTGGGACCCCAATCGAGACCAGAGGCCCACACCAGTTCCCTGCTGAAAAAGCCCTTCTCCCCAAGTTGCTACTTGCAGAAAATAACATATTTGAGAACAAATAGTACCCAGAAGGATATTTTCAGCAGGAAACTGGCGTGGGGCCCTGATCCAGTTTTAAGCATGCTTTCTTTACAAATGTGACTAACATAACATGTAGTTTGCTCCTTTAAGAATAACTTGAGAGAAGCAAGTAGCAAGGGATAGCACCTCCCTATGGTGAAAAGCTTCACCTCCTAATTTTTCCATGTGCAATTACTGTTGAAGGAATAACTGCAAAGACTGATGGAAAAACTCACAATTCAGCTTCACTGGGGATTAAATGTCGGCTCTTCTTCACTTTTCTCCAATGATCAGAAGGCCTGGCTCTCCCATATTCCCTTCCCACTCAAGATGCTGCTTTTGAAAAGGACACTCCAAACTATTCCTTTCTACTCATTGCAACATCCAATTTAAAAAGTGTTCAAGATGTCCAGTCTGGCAGCCATAAGACCTCTCATATCCATTTACTGCCCCCATGCCACTTCAGTCATTCTTTTAATCCCTCTTTAAAAAAATAGTGAACCAAACATTCCCATCTCCTCTTCCTTCTTCCTACGCAGCTGCACACAGTTCCTTCCCAAGCATTTTCTTTCCCCTTTGAGCAATGATTTAATATATCCATTCATAATTAAAGGCATCTTTTTCTCTTTGCTCTGCCCTACGAAGGCTACAGATTCCCAGCACTGGGTGTGATTTAATACACCTGCTCAACAAAGCACTGGCCCCAGCTGCAAGTTCCCTATTCAGGCAATTGGAAACAAAATCCAGCGATTCACTCCACCGCTTTAATGCCAGACCACAACCAAACTCCCAAGAATGATGTCAGCAAGGTCTTGCTAATCCAGCTGACAGCTAATGGTCGCATATAGGTGACTCCATATATTTGAAATTCAAGTGTCTCAGGTTCCCTAGCACAAGGGTAGGTATGGTTTCGTTCTAATGATCCCAGAGCTGAGCAAAGAGGTTTAAACCTCTCCCTGGAGCCCAGTGTCACTATAGGGAGCAATCTTGCACCCTATCCACTCTTCAGATCTATCATCTGAAGACTGGAGAGGACATAATTTGCCTCCTCATCACAGCATTGGGGTGACTGAAGAAGTTTAAACGTATTTGCCCAACCTGGCATCAGCTTGGGGAGGAAAATGCCCTCCTTCTCTGTTGATCTGTAAGAGTGGCATTACCACAGAGGCCAAAAAAGGGCTTCTCATTAGCCCAGATGATCATGAGAACGACATTACAAAGGAGACACAAAATACTCTCTGTCAGGCTATTGCTGTGAAACGAGGCCCATAGGTTATTAGTGTATCTTGCAGCCTGATCTTCTGTATAGTGGAAGTCAGTCCCAAGTCAGTTCACATGGGATTGGCGTGTTATTTTAACTGATTACCGTAATTAACTAAAAGTTTGCAATTGGATGGTGTTTGTGTGGCATGTGTTTATGCACAAGAGATTTTCTTCTTTTTTTAGTATTTTGGGGGGTGATCTGAGTTCCCTAACATTGCTCTTCAAAAAGTCCCCAAAATACCAGTTGTTGCTTGTTCAGACCTTTAAACCTCCCCCTTAAATAAATTCACACAAGACTCAAATTTTGGTTTGGTTTTTGGCAGAATTTAGGCCACACCTTTATTGATTACAGCAAGTGAGTGGTTGCATAGGCTCTGGTTCGACTAGCTCCCTGCACCATTGCAGGTAGCGCTGACCCAGGACACCAGCATGGGTCAGCCTAGGGTGAACACCTGGATAGGCGGAAAGCCAGGAACAGGCTATGTCCACCACCCAGATGTCCCCCTGGACTCTGGCATGGGCACAACCCCCTCACAGGGTTGACCAAACCATTGAGTCCCTGGATTCCTTTAACGGGATACCCTTCACATAGGAATGGCGAGAGCGGTCCCCCATCCCTATCCCCGGAACCAGAGCCAATCTGCAACCTTACAAGTTGTGACAATTTGCTACACGGCAGGCGAAATGGCAACAACCAATCAGCCAAGTGGGGAAAATTCCTGCTGTGCCCTTGTCCCAATGACAGACAACACACGACGGCATAGCAAGGTCAAGCGCACAAGCCCTAAAAGTAGGAAGAGGTGGGCAGGTGTTCCGATGCACGCACTGAAAGAGGAAGCTCTGGGTCACGTGCATGGGTATATATAGGTCCCTTGATCCATTTAGCCTGCATCCCATTGGTGTGATTTAACCCTGCATCGAGGGACCTACCAATTGGGTGTTGTGGCTATTCAATCACACCCACCCACAGCACAGGGTTTGGTTGCCAGGTCTCACCTCTTTGAGGGAGGACATGATTTATTGCTGCTTAAAGCTGCCTGCATTCGCCAACTGACAAATCCAGTGTTGTGAGGGGGGTGGGAGAAGATGTCCTTCCCTTGCTATACCTCCCACCTTTTCTCTTGCATAAACATCTTGTGTGCCTGAAACTGATCATTCCAAACTGGAAAAGTCCTCTGGGCCTCCAGGCCACCCGCGGCCTTAGGCATTGGATTAGCACTTGAATTGTCAGCTAAGGAATGTCACTGAGGCCTACAGAGCGGGGAGACTTGCATTGAAAGACATTTTGTCTGCAATGCTTGGCTGCAGCACCTACAAGAGCAGAACTTCCTAATTATTCCTGCAGATACTTTTTCTGCAGCCAACAGCCTGATTAGAAACCGACGGAGAAGATGGGCGGTTGCGCAGGTTGGGTTAAGATGCTCTCTTGGCTCCATTTTATTTTCTGTTGCAGTGGAAGCTTGGCATTCTTTTTGTTTTGTCTTGTTTTAGGTCTGCTGTCCAAAGGCATTTTTGCTCCAAGAGCGAACTGCGTTATAGTGTTGTCTTAAAAGATTTACAGATCAGGAGTCTAAGATGGTTGTCGCAACAGATCATGTAAAACAGATTAGCTACTCGTCAAAACAGCTTTCAATTAGCCTTTTAACACACATGATTAAAGTGGTCTGAGGCAAAATAAAAACAGGAAGAACAGGTGCTTCCTGTTACTCCTCTAAAGATGTTGCAATCCTAAACATGCTTGCTAGACAATATATCCCACTGAACTCAACCAGAATGTCAATGAGCAGTAAGGATCAGTAGTAAGGAAGCATACTTAAAATAATGCAACTTTGTTTTTTGCGACGTCTTAATTTTTTGGAATTGGTTGGCGATAATCTATTAGCTGCTTCAAATGCATGCTTAGCTGCTACAGACAGTACCATTGTCACAACAGACAACAAAGATCTCTGGCGTAGAGCTAGTCTGGATTTATAGTTGCACCAGGCAAGTATCCTGGTGTCAGAATGTCAAACTTGGGTGCACACATAGATATCATGTACTTGGCATACATTGTAGATGGGCAGGATTTAAGAGCTAGTGGTTAGAATGTTAGACTAAGCTAAGGCTATGCGTCTCTAAATCCCTGCTCAACTATGAAGCTCACCAGGAGACCTTGGACCAGCAATATCACTCCCCTTAAATCTTTCCACACAGGAAACCTTTAGTTACTTGAAAGAAGAGTGGGATGAAAATGTCAGGAAACAAAACATATAAATGATGAGTAGGTATAAGATTTCTATAACAAGTTATATTAGTGCAAGCCTATGCATCCTTATTTAGAAATAAGGCTCCGACTGTACCTCTTGGCTATAACTGCTAATATTCCATTTCAAAGGTAATATACTGGAGGTTAGCAGCAGTGGGTGGCTAGATTTTTCTCCAGTTGTGACCTTCACAAGGTAGGGGGCATCTTGGAGGCAGAGCATTGGATTAAAACAATCCCTTGATCCAGCATAGGCTGTTTTGTGACTAAAAAATACTGTGCTGTACTTTAAAAGGACTTGGAAGCAGCAACCAGTGCAGAATGTAGCAGCTTGACAGCTGACCCATATGACAGGAAGAACTCATATTACACCAGTTCTGAGAGAATTGAACTTTTTGATTCTGCGCTCAGTTCAAGGTCTTGTCTTGGACATATACAGGTGAAACTCGGAAAATTAGAATATCGTCGAAAAGTGCATTTATTTCAGTAATGCAACTTAAAAGGTGAAACCAATATATGAGATAGATGCATGACATGCAAAGCAAGATATGTCGAGCCTTTATTTGTTGAATTGTAATTATTTGTTGTTAGGCGGGTCAATTATAAATGGAATGTAATTAATGAAATGTAATAGCAATGTTTATTTTTGTTTATTTTTGTATTATTGTAACTATTTGTTTTATTACTGTGGAATTTCCAAAAGAAAGCATCTGTAAAAATTAAAAGAAAAATAAAAAATAATAAGTTGCATTACTGAAATAAATGCACTTTTCGACGATATTCTAATTTTCCGAGTTTCACCTGTAAAGCCATTAGTGGCTTGAGTCCCGTATACCTGAAAAATTGCACCACCACCCCACATGTTTGTAAACCAGCCTGGGAATTCGATTTGATTTTGTTGGTTATTCTGCTACCCTCAGAGGTCTCTGATACAGCAGCATGTGATGAGAGTGCCTTCTCAGTGGTGGCTCTGAGACTATGGAATTCCCTGCCACTTTTCAGGGGCAGGGGGGAAACGAATCCCGACTGCAATAAAGCAGTAATTGTCCGCCTTCTGTTTCTAGATTCTTACCAAGTCAGGGCAGCACAACCACTCAGAGAGGTCACAGAGCCATTCTCTAACTTAACGCTCTGTGATCCAGAGCTGGGGGAACGTCAACTATTGAATTTTCTCCTGGGATGCCGTTGTTAGGTATCCAGCCCATGACACGCAACAAGTACACAACAATGCTCCTTTGGGCAAGGCTGTAGCTTAGTAGTAGAAGCTTCTACCTTGCATGCAGAAAATCCCAGGTTCAATCCCAGCAGCTCCAAACAGGGCTGGAGATGTGCGTGAAACCTTGGAGAGACACCACCAATCAGTGATACTATACTGTCCTAGATGAACCAATGGCCCGACTTGATATAAAGCAGCTGCCTATATTCCTCACATAAATGAAAGCATAAAAAAAAATATCTATCATATCCCAATGAGGGAGTGTAAACAAAAATGTTGGTGCTTGTGAACTGAAGCCCAGGAACTAACATTCCTGGAAGAAGCAAGGCCTCAGCTTCTAAACTCAAGTCTAGGAACATCATTCACAACCATTCAGGCCCTCCAACTGCCCCAAAGACACCGGGATCATCACAAAAGCCCCTAAGCTATCGCTTCTCATGTTTTCACGCAGAGTCCTGAATTCCCAAGGGAGCCTTCACTTCAGTACAGCATTTCAACATGTTAGTGGAAGTTCAGATCCATGCGTGCCCCTAACACATGTCTTAGATCTATGCCTCCAGCTCTCTTTCCGCCACTCAATAGGACGTCACTTCCTGTTTTTATGAAAACAAGGTCCAAGTCACTTGAATGCCCCTAAGAAAGTGGTTGGTCTCTCATAAAGAAAGAGGTGAGAACCTGTCTGCAAGGCCGCTGCCATGGCTGAACCTTTCCCTATTTTCATCTGAGGAATGTTGGAGGCTATGCCCATTATTATTGGCCAGAAACAGTAAATTAATATGGTGAGGTCCATTTGCAAATATTGCAGCTGGATCAATGTGCAACTCAAGGTACTGGATGAGTGTCAACCAAAGGAAAGGGGGAAATAAGCAGAAATTGTGCCCTGAAAATCCAAAACAAAGAAGAAATGCTTTTTTTATTATTTTCCACAGAATTAAACGCAGCTGCATAGCCAAAACAGCACAAACAGGATCATATTTGTGGATGAATTCTGAGACCCAAAAACATCTTTAAAAAAACTATTTGTTCTTTATTTTGCTCAGGGCAAATCATCACAGTGTGGTTTTTCTGTTTTATACAACTGTTGGGCATCTTTCTGTATATTATGAAATCTTGTACCGCAATATAAATTATTTTTATGATGTATTTTTTATATAATGCTATTAGTGTTCAGGGCACTTTAGAGAGCATAAGAGGACAGGTTCCTATGGAGAGGGCTTTGGAAAAACCTGCTCCTGGAGAAATTCTTCCAAATTTTCATAACGGACGTTTTTGAACTGCTCTTCGACTTACACAGTCTCCCGTGTATTTAGAACCTGCCTGGTCAATGAAGTTCTGCAAATGAAAACTTTCTCCATCACTGCACCTACATTAAGTCAGAGCCAAAAAGTTCTCCTAACATACTGGAAGGAGCCGTGGCAGAAAGAAATACATGGCAACACTATCCACAAGCGACACCTTGAGCCTAAGTATGTTTGAAGAAAGGAGACCAGGTGCAAAAGAGATTCAGGTAGTCATTATTGTGTGGTACAATTTGCCATACGGGACGCAGGTGGCGCTGTGGGTTAAACCACAGAGCCTAGGGCTTGCCGATCAGAAGGTCGGCGGTTCGAATCCTCGCGACGGGGTGAGCTCCCATTGCTCGGTCCCAGCTCCTGCAGTTTGAAAGCACGTCAAAGTGCAAGCAGATAAATAGGTACCGCTACAGCGGGAAGGTAAACGGTGTTTCCGTGTGCTGCTCTGGTTCGCCAGAAGCGGTTTTGTCATGCTGGCCACAGGACCTGGAAGCTGTACGCCGGCTCCCTCAGCCAATAACGCGAGATGAGCGCCGCAACCCCAGGGTCGGTCACGACTGGACCTAATGGTCAGGGGTCCCTTTACCTTTACCTTACAATTTGTCATGCATAGATCAGGAAATGGTACCTAAAAGAACCCCATTTTCTACAGAATCATAGAATCATACAGTTGGAAGAGACCACAAGGGCCATCCAGTACAACCCCCTGCCAAGCAGGAAACACCATCAAAGCATTCTTGACATATGCCTGTCAAGCCTGAGCACTCTGCCATGCATTATTTGTGTGGCGTGTGCTCACATGTAGAAGGGTGTGCACTGCTGGCCCTTCTCCTGACATCATGCAACCAAGCTAACCACACCACCATATTTCCATAGGAGCCAACTCCTAGGGGCCATGGGGTCTTTGTCCCCCTCTCAGTAAAATATCTGAGCCGGCCAGGGGCCCAAAACGTTGATGGGCATGGCCACTCAAATGGTGTGAGTGCACAGCATCATGTGATTGATTACGCAGGGTGGGGCTTACATGGGCCCCCTGATCTTTTATTCCAGCATGACCCCCCTGCTGATGTCCTCATGTTGAGTGCAAACATCTGAAGAGGAACTTGTGCAAGGGAGCTCACGGAGCAGTTGCTAATCTGTAGCTGCTCCAAAGGAACAGGAGGACACTCATGCAGTTGTGATCCAGAGCCCTGCTGGTGTATATTTGGGGAGTCTAGCTCCTCCACATGATGTTGGAGGTGAGGCCAGTGGTGTGGTCTTGCTAGCGGTTCTCACATGGGCACACTTCACACAAGCAGCACATGCAGAGGGTTCTGTTCTCCGTTACATCTTGTCATCCTAGAAGTGAGTTTGCTGAAAATTATTGATTGCAACCTGAGCCCATTCCAGAGAACTTAAATATAAAAAACAGTGAGTTGGGTGGGCTGTAGCCATTCTCAAGAAAGGACTTATGGTCTCAATTTGTGGCTTATATTTCTTAATAATCATGTTTATGTAAAACATATTTAAAAAATACAAAGCACTATTTCAACTGGGAAAAGAGTTCACTTGGTGTATTTTTAGCCTCACATTGCAAAAGGGCTCTTGCGTTGACTGAGAAATCCCAATCCACAAAGAACAATGACAAATAAAGCAATTCATCTGCAGGCTTGCTGTGAATTCCCATTGTTTGCAAATATTCTTGTTTTGGAAAAGAGAAAGTGCATTTTTAGAGACCCCCTGAGCCCAAGATACTCTAATGCATCAAGTTGTTTACATTACTCATGTTTCAAAAGGAAGCCTTGATATGTTCCCTGCATGTAGGTCAATTCAGGCAGTGGTCCTTCAAAGCTTTACTATGCAGCACTTGTAACGATTCTGCATAATGTTGCACGCACATAGAATCACAGAACTGTACAGTTGAAAGGGACCACAAGGGTCATCAAGCCAACCCCCTGCAATGCAGGAATCTTTTGCCCATTGTGGAACTTGAACCCACGACCCCGAGATTAAGACTGAGCTATAGGGACGCGGGTGATGCTGTGGTCTAAACCACTGAGCCTCTTGGGCTTGCCAATCAGAAGGTTGGTGGTTCGGAACTCCGCGACAGGGTGAGCTCCCGTTGCTCGGTCCCAGCTCCTCCCAACCCAGCAGTTCGAAAGCATGCCAAAAGTGCAAGTAGATAAATAGGTACCGCTGAGACGGGAAGGTAAAAGGCATTTCCGTGCGCTGCTCTGGTTTCGCCAGAAGCAGCTTAGTCATGCTGGCCACATGACCTGGAAAAACTGTCTGTGGACAAACGCCGGCTCCTTCGGCCTGTAAAGTGAGATGAACACCGCAACCCCAGAATCGTCTGCGACTGGACTTAACTGTCAGGGGTCCTTTACCTTTACCTTTTTATGCTCTCTATATTATCACAGCTGGTACAATATGACTGTACCAGCTTTTTGTACTGACCAGTGCAGTGTAGTGGTTGGTGTCAGACTAGTTCAAATCCCTGCGAACAGACCACGATACCAATTATATCATTCCAAGAATCTACAAGATTATTGCTCAACCATAACTGTGCTCTCTAAGTCTGATGTGGAGTGCTGATTCACCATTCAGCATAACAACCATGAATGTGCAGTTCCTCGTATTCAAGCTATGAGTATGCCTGCAAAAAAAAATTCAAGAAGTGCATTCACCCACGTGCTACAAAAGAAAGATTGACTGATAAAGAGCTCTTCTGGAAAGTAGGGGGACCAAAAATACCTTTGCCTTCAAACTGAAAACATGATTGGTTGAAAGAGTCCAGGAAATTCATTTACAAAAGCATTCCCAAGTATGCAAGTGTGGAACATCTGAATCAAATTCCATTATGGTTTCCAAGTGTCTGCCTCATAAGCGAGAAATATCAAGGTTTCAATAACCCCCTCTATCGTGGAAATGACTATTTCCCCTAATTTAACAACATTTAGCAATATTTTTGGGATGAAATCATTCTCATTAAAAACATTCTATGGTGACCCAACAAAGCAATGTCACATGTTCACAATGAATCATTCCAGTTCTATGTATGGAATAAACTCTGGAATACTTAATAAAATTATCCATCGTATGACTGTCAAAGCAGGTGATGCAGGAAATCAGTGACCAGATCTGCAATCAGTAAAGCCCTAGTAGAGGGGTCTTGAGTTCAGTAGATCTCAAGTTGCTAGGCTTAGGCTCAGTGGTGTCACTTCTACAATCCAGCACTTCTACAAGTCATGCTGTTGTGTTTTCCCTGTTGCCCTGCTTCAAAAATACCCTGTTTCTCATATTTTAAGACATACCCATAAAATAAGCCATAGCAGGATTTTTAAGCATTCAAGGAATATAAGCCATACCCCGAAAATAAGACATAGTGATAGGCGCAGCAGCAATGCCGGCCGCGGCAGGAGGAGGAAAAAAAGTAAGACATCCCTTGAAAATAAGCCATAGTGTGTTTTTTTGAGGAAAAAATAAATATAAGACGTGTCTTATAATATGAGAAACACGGTACCAACAATAAAACAAGCAGGTCCACAGTCTACTGGTCAAAAAGTGCAAAATTAAAACAGTTACAAACAAGCTCATTAGTACGAAATAATCAACACCAATGTTAAACCACTGAAAAAACAATGAATTACATTAATAAATGGGAAAATGCAGTTAAAAAGTTGGTTTTTAATAAGGCAAATGATACTTGGTAGCACAATAGTAGCTGTGACCACCAATTTTCAGAACCTTTTGCTCTACATATGTTCTCGCAGAATCAAAGAGAGTGACTTTATCCCTGCCATATCTTCACGCAACCCTCCGCTGAACATGGCCATTCAATGTTCACAAGCCTGTTTTCTCCAAAAATGTGTAGCAATAAAATATTATGAATTCATCTAATGATCTGAACCCCTAGAACAGGCACATCCAACAGGTAGATCGTGATCTACCAGTAGATCACTGGACGCCTGTGGAAAATCACTGGCAGATCACTGGCTCCCCCCAAAGAAGCTCAACAACTTTGGCTCCCATAAAAAAGCTCAATTTTTTTGCCCTGCACCCCCCAAAATGGCACTTTCCTTCTTCCTAAAAAAAAGCTCAACAACTTTGATCGGAATGCCTAAAAATGGGCCTTCCTCCGCCCACAAAAAGCTCAACAACTTTGACCTGGACCCCCCCAAAAGGGGGTAGATCACTGCAAGTTTTTAACTCTTTAAGTAGATCACAGTCTCTTGGGAGTTGGCCACCCCTGCCCTAGAACATACTTTTAAATTTTATGTGCACATTCTCTACTGAGAGCTTGGGAAGAAGTGTAGATAACAACCTCTGATGCTTTCTCTCACATGGAAAAATGTATTTAGTGGCTAAAAATTACATCAGAACTGGGCCTTTTTGGAGGTATAACACAGCTGGCCGGAGAGCATTACTGTTGCTACACAGGTGCTAAGGAGCAGCAGCGGCAAAACCCTGAGAACTGAGATTGGCTTTATCACCATCCATCTGCAAGCTGCAAAGCATACTATCGGTCCCCGGTGGGCTTCTATAATTCCTGTATTCCCAGGTTTGACAGTGGAAAAATAGACGCTCTAATTAAGTCCAGCTTTGCTTCAAATGCTGCAGTGTAATTAAGCCAGGAATCCTCTCTCTTCTTTGCCCTGAATAGCTGTCTTCTGGCTCCTGTCCATTTCTGAATGGCAGGCCAGGGCCAAATCTAAAAGTGAGCCCATTCTATTTCTGAACAGCACACACAGCATTTGTTGAAAAATGAAAAGCAAGCCAGCAATTGCGTTAGGTTGTTTTTAGTTTAGTTTAATTTGTGTCTCTTCCACTTGCTGCTCTCCCAGCAGAAGGTGGGGTAGCCATCAGACAAGGAGTGGAGTGGAAAGAAATGGCTTTGTATTTTTTTCATTTAAAAAAAATTGTAATATTTAAAAGCACTGCAGATGCAGAGGCAGCTCGTTACCAGCTGATTTGATTAAAGCTCATTTCTTTTCGTAATAAAAACCGAATAGGACAATGAAACAACCTCTGTGCCACATTCCTTTGCAAACTTATTTCCATAATCACAGTTCAGTTACATTGACAAGCAATAAAACGGAGGAAAACTATAATTTTGAAATATTTAAGCTGCAAGACAACAGCAAACACTTGCCATCCCACAAACAGCTTAAAAACAGCTTCTAATAAAAAACAGATTAATAACTGATTAAAACAAAATGTTTAAAGCAGATTCTAGCATCCTTAAAGAGTCTCAACTTGCAATGTTCTTTTATAGGCAGAGCAGATGGAGCCTGGGTTCACACATGCCTATGCTCGGTGTCCCCAATGGCTGCCCCATCACATTAAGACTTGTGTTTTCTGAAGCTCCTTTCTGGGTTTCTGTGGAGTCAGATTCCACATTTGGCCACAAACCAACAAGAACTGAGTAACTGTGATAATGAGGCATCATGAGTGAATCAGAAGCTGTTGTCCCTTTCAGCTTCTTTTCCCTTGATGCTCCCTCTGTGGCGTACTGTGAGTTTTCTGAACCTATACATTTCTTCCTCTTTCACAGCTAACCTTCTTTGGCACAGGCAATTTATGTAAGTTAAGGAAATGGCAAGGATAGGGCTAACCTCCTCTCCTTCAGTTGTTGTTGTTGTTTAGTCGTTTAGTCGTGTCCGACTCTTCGTGACCCCATGGACCAGAGCACGCCAGGCACTCCTGTCTTGCACTGCCTCCCGCAGTTTGGTCAAACTCATGTTCGTAGCTTCGAGAACACTGTCCAACCATCTTGTCCTCTGTCGTCCCCTTCTCCTAGTGCCCTCAATCTTTCCCAACATCAGGGTCTTTTCCAAGGATTCTTCTCTTCTCATGAGGTGGCCAAAGTATTGGACCTCTCCTTCAGTACTGTGGCCCAAATCCAGGCAACCCAATCATGCTCTCCCCCATGTCACCTCTAATTTGGCCCCAACTCTAGCACGGCATTGAAATAGGTCCTGCCTCAAAATAAGCCATGGTTGTAGGTGAAAATTGAGCCTCTATGGATATGTGTGTAGCAAGCTCATGGGAAAGCTACTGCAAGACATGGATGAGATATTTGCTTTTGCTACGTTGTCCACAAAACATTCCAGCATTCCAGCTTCATTTACTCAGCTGTAAGCCATAACAGAGAAACAGAGCCCATGAGCTGACTTGCCTCATTTCTCGTCAGTGCTAATGTTTCCATATGTCCCAGCTTATGTAAGAATTTAACCCCAATATCCATGCTAGATAGAACCAGGAATACAGCTTTTACAGCTCAAAGCTAGAGCTGCTTCATCTGCTGGGCTGGGCCCAAGCGAGTGTTGATAAAGACTTTGGAACTCAGAAGAATGCCAGGTTCTTAAAAAGGTCAACTGACATTAGACAATTTAGGTTATGTCATAGGATACTAAAATTGTGATAGGCTTTCAAGGGTCATCACAACCCCCTGAGTAATGAAAGATGTAATAAAGCTCAAGATTAAATAACTGCTCAATGGCAGATGTTTATCCAACCTATTCTTTAAAACCCCAGAGGTGTTGCACTCCACATCAATGTGTTTTTATGATTTGCTCCATCTCTTAGGACTAGTTCTCCCAGATAGCTGGTGCAACAGCCTCTCTTCTACAAGCAGTTCATGCATAAGGAAGACTAATCTCTTCTGCATGCAGGAGTCAACTTTACATTGTTAATTGCGCACATACTTTATGGAATGGTATGCACGTCAAAATATAGGCATTCACAAGCAGGATTTTTTTTATCTGCCACTTGCAACTGTCCTATGCTAGTGTTGTTTCACCCCAATATGGTTCCCCTTCATCACCTACACAGCCCAACAAGACAATGACAAAAACCCACCATCAGCATACAAATCAATATGGTTAAACTAACCAAGAGCACCCACCCACCCCACTCACACAAGAAACCAAAGACCACCACAGCCATCCACAAATGAATAATCACACCCTATGCCAACCCCCGACCTCTCTCACCAACAAAGGAACACAAACGAACAACAGAGAACCCGCATAAACAACGCTGCCACTGAACCCCTACATATACCAAGGAAAACAGAAACATAGACACCCCACCGCACCCACTCCCCCATCCCACCCCCTCTTCCCCCCCTCTTCTTCCTAATGTCTCAACAAGCAAGATTGATGTGTAACAACGGAATAACTATGAGACACTGCATTACCTCTGTAAACCAAGAAAATCCTCAATAAAAAATTTAATAAAATAATAATAATAATAATAATAATAATAATGGGTCATGGTATAATTTTAACATCAGTACCTTTAGAGCAGAAGCTGAGCAGTGGAAGGTCCAGGGACACTGCAATTTTTTCCTCCTGGTTTCTCAGTGTGGCCATTTCTGTGGTCAGATTTGTATCCATTCATTATTTCCCATAGAATTCACCTGCTTGTCCTATGAAGGAAGCAGAAGGGAATCACTTGCAGGTGGTATAGTTCCCATTTGTAGATGAGCAGGTGAATGAGTCTCTGAAGTTAAAGGTGTTTTTCTTTTCAGGACCAGCTTTTTAAAAATAGGAGGGCCTATCCAGACATCTGGAAGTTTCATGCGTTTTATTTCTTTTTAGCTGCTGTTGATTTTGATTATTTTGGGGATGTTTTTAAATACCTACTTTTATGTGTGTGTGTTTTTAATTGAGAACTTTAATGTTTTGTTGTATGTTTTTGCAATCCACTTGGGAAGTTTTCTTACGATCAAGAGATAAATACATTTTGTTAAATATGAATAAACAAATCCTGCAACAGCTTTGCCTGGGTAGATGTAGCTACAGACATCTGGATTTGTTGCAGAGCCTGGTCCCCGTGTTGTGTTATGTTGTGTTGTGTTGTGTTGTGTCGTGTCTCTGTTGTATGGCCAGTCATTGCTGCTAGTGCACTGCTGTTTTACATTAGGAGTGGTCTGTAAGCAGGGACAGAACTACCACTCAAGGCCAGAAAGGAAATATAATGGTTCAGGGTCAGCTATGGACCGTTGATAATACATTGGAATTGTATTCACTGAAAGCTATAGGTGACACAAGGGATATATTCTGTCACATCCATAAGAGACTTTTCCTACATACCAGTCAGACCTTGATTGTTGCCTTTTTACTTCACTGAGTGATATTGACATTTAAGGAATGCCTGATGAAAATCTTGCATGTGAGCCCCTGTCCAAGAAACAGTTGTATCTTAGGGTTTGGCTACAGGCAATGGCTCTTGTTATACTTTCTAGAATGCTAGAGGCATCTCAATATGTATATAGTGCTGATTCTATATACATTGTGCATAAGGTGCTGCTTATCAGTCCAATGTGCAGATGCACATTGATGTCCAAAAAGTGAATTATTGCATGGACTGGTCCAGGATGAAGTTGGTGGTGAAGTGGTAGTTGTTGACGTCCTTCTGGAATTTCTCAAATATTTCCTAATCCTATGTTACTAAGATATCATCTATAAATCTCAGGTAGAGGAAAGGGTTTGAGCAGCAGCGGAGGAAGCATTAGTCTAGATGACTTGGAACTACAACTCCCATGATCCCTGAACATTGGCCCTGTTACCTAGGGATCATGGGAGTTGTAGTTCCAAAACATCTGGAGAGCCAAGGTTGCCTATGTCTGGTCTAGCCTAACCTAACAAGAAGGTGCACAGAACTGAAACGTCTAGCAGCATAAATATGTGGAGTCTAGTGAATCACAGACTGATCATGAGTCAGTAAAGCTTCCCCCTACCCTATCCTCTTTTTAATGCAACACATTTGTGACTGCTGGGTTTTATTCATGGTTCTTAGACACAGTCCTCATAACTCAATAAGAGCATTCTGCCTTCCAAGCCTGTCCTCACAGCTGTTTCCATGTCCTTCCTGTTTGGTTACACATGTGTCAAAACACCCATTTCGCATTGGGGAATAATATGATTCAAACCGATACAAGTAAACTAGAGCAATGCTCCCATACTTCAACAAGAAACACACATTTATTTTCTGTTGACTGAATATAAATTGACCAAAGAGTGACAACAATGTTGTTTTGCAAGGACATGAGTTTTCTATAATAATGTTCCAAGTACCTGGAAGTTTGCTCTGGACAGGGCAGGAGAGATGCCACTGGAAAGCTAAGAGGGAATGAAGGCAATTGGCTTTGTTTGGAGAATTTGCAACTTTTCACTTGCAAAAAAAAGGGCCCCAAATGCCTCTTCTCTGTAGGAACTACTTAGGGCAGAGACTGGGAACCTGTGGCCCTCTAAATGTTATTGGAGTCCAGTTCCCATCAGTTCCAGTCAGCGCAGCCAATGATCAGAGATGATGGGAGGTGATGTTTGAGTACATCTGGGGCAGCGCCGTCTTAAGCGCTCCCGGCGCCGTGGTGTGCCGGATCCTCCGGCGCCCACCGGATCCCTTCAGCGCCCTCCCGCCCCATTCCGGCGCCCTCCCACCCCGTTTCCCAGCGCGGTGGGCGGGTGGGCGCCGCGCGCAGCGCGGGTGCAACGGGCGCTGCTGCGCGGCAGGCGGGCGGGCAGGCGCAGCTGCGCGGCGGACCGGTCGGCCAGCGGGTGGGTGCAGCTCGCGGCGCCCTCCTGGCGGGCCGGCGCCATGGTGCCCTGCGCCACCCAGCCTGCACGCAGGGCCGGGCCTGATCTGGGGTGGGGGTCATGCATTCCCCATCCCTCATACAGAAGACCAGGGGTCCCCAGACTACGGCCCCGGGGCCGGATGCGGCCCAATTGGCCTCCCAATCCGGCCCGCGGTGACCCCCGCCGCCCGCTGCCGCCGCCTGCTCTTACGGCGCGCGGCGCGGCGGCGAAAATCAAAATCAAAAAAATTCGCCGAAAATCCTTTGTGCGCATGCGTATGGGCCTCTCCCGACCCAGAAGAGGTCATTTCCGATGCACTTCCGGGTCGGGGGAGGCCCATACACATGCGCACAAGCGATTTTCGGCGATTTTTTCCCGACCGTGTGCGTGTGCGCATGCGCACGGGCGCGCACTCCCCCGCCCTCCGGCCCGCCACGCAGTCGGCGCGGCGGGCACCGGCCCGAAGCCCGGTAAGTCTGGGGACCCCTGCAGAAGACTATCACTGCTTTAAAGGTAAAGGGACCCCTGACCATTAGGTTCAGTCGTGACCGACTCTGGGGTTGTGGCGCTCATCTCGCTTTATTGGCCAAGGGAGCCGGGTACAGCTTCCAGGTCATGTGGTCAGCATGACAAAGCCGCTTCTGGCGAACCAGAGCAGCGCACAGAAACGCCGTTTACCTTCCCGCTGTACCACTACGTATTTATCTACTTGCACTTTGACGTGCTTTCAAACTGCTAGGTTGGCAGGAGCTGGGACCGAGCAGCGGGAGCTCACCCCATCGCGGGGATTTGAACTGCCAACCTTCTGATCAGCAAGCCCTAGGCTCTGTGGTTTAACCCACAGCGCCACCCGCGTCCCCTTATCACTGCTTTAGGGCAGCCAATTTAAACACTTTTAGGCCCCATTCATTTCAAAAGGTGAAAGCTGAGCATATGCTTACCTCTCCCATTGAACTCAACATGTTTTAAAAAATAGATTTAGCCGAATCTTCTTGGTTGAAAAATCCAACAAGGGCAAATCTCAGTCCCATGTTTGAGACAGAGGAAGACATTGAGGCATGTCTGCATCCCCTGCTTGTTCTCGCACACAACTGAAACCCCCTTGCCTAATCACAATTTGAAATAGCGTAGCCAAAAACTGGCATCACTGATGCACTGGTGACTTGGTCAAGCAACAAGATGTTTTAATGATGTGAGAGACATACCTGTGTTGAAGAACTCCATTATAAATGAAAGTAATGTGGTATTGCATATTCCAAAACTGTAGCTAAGAACACATTGTACCATCAAACCTATGAATTTAATTGACATCCTACAAAGCTGGCCACTTTTGCTGTATGTGAAAACTGCAGAACATTAATTCCACATGTGTACATAATACTATTTTCTTCCCACTTGGATCAGAATTTTTAAAAGCATTCTTCTAAGAGATAAATGCCCATTTTCTTGCATGGTGACTGATGGTCCTCTCACATCTGGCAAGCCACAAGGGCCTCCTTTGAACACTAAAGTATGAAAGCAGCTGTGTACGAGCCAGATTTTGGGGGTTGTTCCCCTTGCATCTTATTTCTAAGCTACCTGCTCTACACTCCTCCACACCACTTAATGGCCTGTCTTGGATACCACTCCCATGTCCCAATATGACTGCCATTGTATCAGTTTCTATGTGCATATCATCTTCACAAATGTCCTGCAATGGTGTGTTTGAAGAAGACAAACCATGAGCTGACATCTGGCGTAACACTAAACCAGGCATCCCCAAACTGTGGCCCTCCAGATGTTTTGGCCTACAACTCCCATGATCCCTAGCTAGCAGGACCCAATGGTCAAGGAAGATGGGAATTGTAGTCCAAAACATCTGGAGGGCTGAGGTTTGGGGATGCCTGCACTAAACCATACCATACTCCTACTAATTTTATTATTTCAACCCTGCCCATCTGATAGGCTTGCCCCATAGCTTGTATGGCAGTAGCACAGCCTCTGTCTACAGGAGTAAGGTAGGAATGCAGCACCTGTGATTTCAGCTCCTTCACATTTAACCATAATTTATTTTAACTATGGTTTAAAGAGATACGCAACCCAGACCTATCATAACAGGCTAAAATAGTATTATGAGTTGTGGAGGTTAAGCTGAAAGCCTAGTGGCCCTTCTACTTCTTGGAATAGCCCGGCTAGCTTCCTGGTGAGATAATGGGTCATTAAGGGAACAAAGGAAGGCGCTCTGTGCAAGATACCAAATGGCTGGGGACCGGTCTCTCAACTTGAGTAGTTAGGACAAAGGCAGAGTTGAGGGCAAAGAGTTAGCACCCTGTTTATATTTTGTTCTGTGTCCTGAATTGCATGAATTGCTCCTTCAATCAGTGTAGTGCCACTTAAACACATGCAACTCCTTATTTATAGCAATGTTTTATTTTATAAGTACATATTTTACTCACCAGTGATTTCTTTAGTTTCCCCACAATTTGGAACTTTGTGCATCATTTGCACAGCTTACAATGTTTACTGGAAGCTTTCCTTTTTGCCCAGGTCTTCCTTGACAAAGATTTGGCTGTATTTTGTCCACACACTGTGTTTACTCAGTTATGTATTTGTGCTCTTACTTTGTAATTGAGTTGCTATATGTTATTGTTTTCTATAACCTGCTTAGATACTTTGAAGTGATATACAAAGAGAGAATATTTTTTTATTTCCGAAAGATCTATTTCATTTTAAGTTCCATCCTCATGGAACAGTTGCTTGTACTTCTAATCAGCTGTAAATCACCACATCATACCATTGGTGACAGAAGCATAGCTAGGCTGTTTGTTTACTTTATTATTTATACTTGTTAAACGAAATAAATAACTGCCCAGATACACGCCTGGAACTTTGGAATAAAGGTCTGAAACTTTATATGCACTTTCTCCTGCCATGAAGTTATGTAGCATCTCTACAATGGCTGTCTTAGAAACATCTGGGATAAATTTATTTAGTGCATTTAATTAGAATTATTTCTAACTTCTGGATCATCTTACACAAGCTTTAGTAACTCAGTTTGACAGGGCTTATCCCACTATGTTGCATGAACTTAAGAGGAAATGAGAAACAATCTTAAAACTATTAGATTCTGGATTTCTACAATTGCAGAATATTTATTCCTCGTACAGCTGCATAACACTTCTTAGGCCCAAAGAAGGAACAAACTTCACACCTGCACTTAATTGAAAAATTGGGGATTATTTACTTAAGCATTTATGCATAGCTCATTCTACTACTAAAAGTATGTGCTGGGCTCAAGCAGCCGACCACTTGAATCGTCCCTTTCTGGTATCTTCTGGACCATACTTAGGACCAACATGCAAGTGGATGGAAGAAAGCCTTAGTGGCTTGCTCATTCTCTGCAAAGCATTATAAGCAGAAGGCAATTTGAAGTGGAGGGTAGGGTTGCCAGACTCAATAGAGGACAGGACTTCTGTGCCTTTAATTGCCCTGCTCTCTTTTGAGTCTGGAAACCTTAAAGAGAAACCAGCAGACCCTTTGCTTGGATATTAAACAAAGGGGCTGCTGGTTTTTCTTTAAGGTTTCCAGACTAAAAAGAGAGCAGGGCAATTAAAGGCACAGAAGTCATGTCCTCTATTGAGTCTGGCAACCCTAAGTGGGGGAAAGTGGTGGGTCAAGGGGATGTTTAACCTTTCTCTGTTTGCTGCTTTCCCCCCTAACACTAACCCTCTTCCCCAGCTGATCTTCCCCTACCTTCTGACCCCTTTCAACTCTTGGCTTCCAGAATGTAATACTGATATAGCATTTATTTGCTCATGGAGAGACAACCACAGGAAGAGCTAATTTCATGGTATATAAACCATTTACCTCCATGAATTCTGTTGTATGTTCTATCACACTCTATTACACATTTGGTGCCAGGAAAAACATATCTGGTACTAGGAAAAATATTTGTGGTCAATAATTCTGCAGCCCACACAGATAGAAGATTACCCTTCTTGAAATCCACACATGCCGAGCCCTTAACCAATATATCCCACATCTGGCTGGGCTGGGGCTGGTGATCAGCTTGCTTGTAAGCTAGGTCTCCACATTATTTGATGTTAATACAGGATCACAGAATCCCCCGAGGGCTTATTGAGTTGCAATAGAGGCGATAGAAGAGAACTTTGCCAAGCTATGTCTGTGCAAGCAGAATTAAGGGGATGATGTGCCCTCCAGCTGTGTTGGACCATAACTCCCATCAGCCCCAGCTGACATGTGCTGGAGAACCTCAGGTTGGATAAGCTTTTCCATACTAATCTTGTGGGGGTTTCAGCAATACCATTGACATGACATGCGGCATACAAGCAACAGGTGAAGATTGCAGCTAGCAAACTAAGGTGTTTTTGTTTTTAAGAGACATATTGCACTAGTTTGTGACTTTAACCAAGGTTCTGTGACTGCCAGTCCAAAGATAGCATTGCACAGGTTTCTCCTGCTCTATGCCTTCCCCAAGAGTGACTGTTGGGAACTTCTAAGATCGACCACCCCAAAAAACATCTGTTGATACAGTGCTGTGGATTCCCATTTGTGGAAAACGTCACATTTTCAGTAAGTTGTGCAGTGCCCTGGGCTTCTGCAGGAGGAAAGATAATATATTACTATATCATTAACGGTGGCAGTAGTATTTCAGGATGGTGTGACCTTTTCATCACAGTACAAATACATTAATAAAAAAATAGATACAACCCTTAAAACAACTTAGAATCTCAAATTGAACTTTCTAAGTAAAGAAGAGTACAGTACTGAAAACGTATGTGCCAGGCAAGTGTCTTTAGAGAGGGAATTCCAAAACCCAGACTGCCACTTTTCTTTTATTATCGAGTAGTCTAGCTAAGATAAAGAGAACCTGAAAGGGCCTCGGCAGCGTTTCTTGAAGACAGACTGATTTGCGTTCTGGTGAACTATGTTCTTCTACTGTTCCAATTAATTTCAGTGGGGATTTCACTAAACTTTCCAGGGTACTGTTCCCAAACACTCATTTAATCAAATGAGGAGACTGGGTTAGCGTGATTTGTTCCTTGTTCTCACATTGAAACATTTGAGTTAGGCAAGGTGTACAAAATAAAATGGTTCATGACTTGGTTTAAGTACTTCTTTGATAGAGGAGTTAAAACTGAATCGTAAATCAGGGCAGCTCTTTTTTTATAAAACAATAAAGGTATTAGCTCATAACTGGCCTTCCGTGAAGCACACCACTTTTTCACGAGTTCTTGGCTATAATTTCTTTGAAATATACTCAACAGACTTCATTCAGGATCCCTTGCTAAATGTCATCCCGCCCATTATTCCATTAGCCCCATTATTTACTTTACTGCTGACTGAAACAGGAGTTTTAAAAAAAATATCACAGGAGCACGCGTGTCTTGGCAATGAACTAAACACACATCCAACCAACCGGTCTTACATGGCATTTCTAACTGCCTCTTAAAGCACACATCTTAGATGTGCATCTGTCAAATCCAGAGTTTCCAAAAAGAGAATAAACAAAATAACTGGCACTCCAAAATGCCTGCCTCCAACACCATTATTGCATTGCATTTTGCTTTTAGTAGAGTGGAGCTGTTGTGAGTAAATCCCAGCCTATTCACACATTTGCCCGTAAAAGACTTGTTTGCATTTTCAAAATGTTCAGTGTGCACAATAGCTGACATGAATCAATGTTCTGGTGTTTTTTCAGAGAAGCACTTCCTCTCATAGAAGACAGAAACTTGTTGCATCCATTCAACTTTGGCTAATATTCCAAAAAAGCCGAGTCCTACTGATATAGTGCAGTATAACCATTGCTCTCAATAGAAATACTCACTCTTCTTCAATATAAAGTGTGTGTGTGTGTGTGTGTGTGTGTGTGTGTGTGTGTGTGTGTACACGCACAGTTTTTTTTTTTAATTTAAAAAACCGTGAGCATACAACTTAGCAAAAATTTAATGGGCTATTTTAATTTGATGTACACTGTCCACAATTTTCACTTGAAACAAATCAATGATAACCAAAATATTTTGTGTTTACAGCAATGGTGTGCATTTCTCCCCCATCAATAATATGCATCCATATTATTTTAAACGTATCATTTTATACATCCACACGATACAGCTTTTCTGCAGTAGCCCAGACAGATCCTCATTATATTCTGTGCTTAGATGCAAATTGGGCCTGTAGTCTCTTGTTCAGTTCAAAGAGTTCACTTGCATATATCTCACATTACCTACTCTGTTTTGAGCAACTATTATGAGTAGCAGGTGAAGCAGCAGATAGGATTTCATACCCTAATCCACCTAGGATCGGGATATCTAAAGGATTGTCTTCTTCCATGTGAACCTGCTCACTCATTAAGATCTACTGGAGAGACTCTGCTTTCTTTCCATCTGAAGAGTGCTTACCTGGGATGCAGAAGTGAGTTGTCTCTGTAGCCACACTGAGGGCTGTGGAACTCTGTTCTGAAGGAGACCTGCACAATGGCCTTGCGCCACCTCACAAAAATGTTTGCTATTTTGCAAGAACTGGCCTGCCAAACTGTTGCCATTTTAAACTTCTTGGTTTCCATCTACGGTCTTCTGATCTCTTGCCAGTATTTTATCTTGCAATTTTATTCTGAGTATTTCTTATTTTAATCTGTGTTATAAACTGTCTTGAAAATTGCATTGGAAAGGTGATGCTGGACTGTTGCTCAAGAGCATAACTTTTTTCTTAAGTGGTTTGCTTGAAACAATAGTTGGTTTTCCATGAATGTTTGCATCAGTCTTTTAAGACAAAGTGGGCTTATAACTTTAAGAGTGACCTAAAGCTCTGGGCAGTTTGCTAAAGCTTCTGCGACCAAGGAGAGCAATTCTCAGTTCTTCAGGTATTTAAAATCTAGCTTCCATGTACACTGTGCTATTCCGTGCATTTTACTACAGACAAAGATTTTCCTGTGATCAACAAATACAGTAGCTTTGTATCTGAAAACTTTATATAATTTTTCTTTTCAACACAGTGATAGTACTGCCTGGCTATTTGGCAGAACCAAATTCTGAATCCAAAATCCGCACACACAATTCTGAATGCTAGGTTCACAGTAGCAAAATATGAAACACAGAAGCTTGTTCCCATGCACACATTGTCTTTGCCAGATTGACAAATTGTCCCCAAATCTGTGACCTTGCTTCAATACAAACATTGCCTTTGCTGGATTATTGAAACCTCATCCACTACTGTCCATTAGTAAATCGAGAACCATCAAATCCAAAACTGAAAAATGTTGCCATTTAATGAAGTAATTGCAATGACTTCTAGATTCAGTGGAAAGGACAGGTAGGGTATATAAGATGGCCCAGCCAGAAATTTAACACCATATGGATGTTCTGCATTTTCACTTGTAAAGTCAGTAAAATGTTTTAGAAATCCCAGTAAAGAAAACTGCAGCGATACCACAAACTAAGAATCTTAAAATGTATACATCATTGCATAGTAGAAAAATATATAATCAAGACATTGCGAAGTTTGGACAAAGCATACATGCGAAGGGAATAAGAATTAGTTACCTAAATGAAGAAGAAATGGCAGCATTAACAATCATCAATCAGCCAAAGTTAAGCATATGTTTAAAGCTCTCCCTTTCAAATAAGCTAAGACTTAAACACTTCATAAAACATTTGCTTACCTGTCTCGCTCAAATCAAAAGGTTTTTAAGGCTGCAATGCTATGCAGTTATCTGGAAACATGCCCCAACGAACTCAATGACTCTTGCTTCCATGTAAATATGCATAAGATTATTTGACACAAAATATATTTTGAATGCAAGTTATTTTGTTGGCAAATGCTATCTAACAATTTTTGATAGTTGGTGTACAATATATTTGACATTTTACAAATGACATGCAATGCTATTGAGTATTATATAGTTTACAACTTATCAGATTTCATAGTGGATGGCTGCCAAAGTCAAAACAACCAGTATATGCCAACAAGACTAGAGCACTTAAGTGTTGAGGTAAGATTTAACATTCAAAATGTAAATTCAAATTTCAAACTCAATTTCACTCTGGAAACTGGGCAAAAATTTGAATTTTTGCAAAATTATGAATATTGGTGATATTCATCTAGGACTGTGTACTAGTTGTAGTTTGTCCTATACCTTTTTGCAAATTGCAATGATTGCAATTTAGAGAAGAGCCAGATTATGAAGAACACTGCTACTTTTAACCTCTCATCTGGCTTTTCTTGTCCACCCTGACCTTGAGTGAAAAGAGGTCCGCTCTAGGCTCCATCTTAGCTTGTACAATGTTTCCTTCCTTTCTGAGGATATTCTCTTGCTTTGCAAGACGTTTTTCTCTGACCAGCCACAGCAGGGGGGCTGTGTTACTGTTGCTTTAAAAACTATGGTAGCATGACTACCACTGAGGTATTCAAATTCCTATGGGCCAGAAGAGCCTGCCATGCAATTCAGTTCCTAATGCCTCTTCCCCATGGCACTGTGTGGGTAAGCTGATGCTTCATGCTGTCTTAAGTTGGGGGGCAGCCAATTCAGCTCCTGTTTTACTGCCCAGCAAGAAATAAGGCAAGTAATTCATTTTCTACTGTAAACTCAACATCACATTTCAGACTGAGGTGCATGAGAAAAACAGACGCCTTCAACTTTAAGATGCCTGCTTTTCACACACTTGCATTTAATAATTATAATAGCAATAACCAGATATTTTTCTGGTACAAGTTGTCTTGACTAAAATTTAGCATTTTTTATTTTGTGACTGCGTGAGTGTACACGACGGCCAGCTGTTTGGAAACCACCTCAGTTTGCTTTGTTTGTGCCATTATTCAGTATTGTGTAGAAGAGGAGATTTTGGCAAGCCTAGCTTGTTGTGCCCCATATCTGCTGGCAATTCTCCCTTCTACGCAACTGTTTAAAAGGTGCTAAAGAGAATAGGGCTCTTGCATCTGTAGCAAGGACTTGATCCTGTGCCATTAAAGTTAGCAATACTTGCAAATTAAATGTTAGGATAAAATGTGTCATAATCTAAACTAGTTTTTGTCAATCCAGTGCTTTCCAGATGTTTTGGACAACAACTCCAGCTAGTCCTAGCCAGCATGCCTGTGCCATCTGGATCTGATGGGAATTGTAATCCACAACATCTGGAGGGCACCAGGTTGGCAAAAGCTGAACTAAAAGGAATCCAAGGCTTTAGATAATTATATATTTTCTAAAACTTTATTTTTAAAAAACACATCTTATTTTTAATGTACAAATAAAGAACTATATACTCCTAATTTTTCTGCTCCAAATAAATCTGATCTCACTTAAATATTTATTGAGAAAATGAACATTAATTAATGTTTACATTTTTTTAAATTCTTAATGTTACTGAACCACAGCCAGAAATTTAGCACTTCTATTTGATCCTTCTGTCTCTGGATACAGAAGTCTGGACTGCAATACGATACAGACTTACCTAGACGTAACCCCCATTGAACTCAATGGGAATTATTTCTAAGTTTACATTGATATGAATGTGCAGTTAATCCCTGAACTTTAATGGGTGCAGGAGAACATTTGGCTCTGACCTGGAATTATCATTTCAGACAGACTCTCTGGGGAGAAGTCTGGCTCTTCCTGATAACCATTTGGAGATGCAAGTTCCTGCAAGAGTTCTAGACCTATCAGTGTTTTTAAAAAATAAAAAATAAAATAAACTGATAGCTGTTACAGGGCCCAGTCTCAGTTCTCCAGATTAGAACTCATCCCCTTTTCCTGTCAGGTCTCTGCTTCCAATGAGTGGAAGTGAGGAACTTCCCCATCCTGATTTCCCTTGTGTAGGATGGCGAGATCAATAATACTATTAGAAGTGCAACATGGGTAAGGTGCCCACATTAGAGCAGCCAACAATACAACAGGCTTACATGTACTATTAACAGTTCACAAGAGAGGGAAATTAATGAAGAGCCATCCGCGGAACAAAGATCACATTCATCCTTTTCACAGAAGGTGCATGGCGACAAACTCTGCATCACTTCGGAGTTGTAGCTTCTCACTGCTCTTCTCCCTATTGTGAGAGATTGGAAGAGCACCATTCACTACAAATCACACTTAAGGCATTTTAGTGAGATACATTTGCATAACGCTGAAGAGAATGTCCAAAAAGCTACACAGCTTCCATGGAAATCAGACCACTGAAATCCACAATGTGAAGTGAATCCTCAAATGGCAGGTCTGAAATCCATTTGACTTTGTCTTAAGTAATAAGAATAAGAGTAAGAATAATTTGTTATTTATACCCCTCCCATCTGGCTGGGCTTCCCCAGCCACTCTGGGCGGCTTCCAACAAAAGATTAAAAATACATTAAAATATCAGTCATTAAAAACTTCCCTAAACAGAAAAGCCAAGAGGCCCCAAAGGATGTGTGTTCTGCAATGAAGTTCAAAATATTTTGCTATGGCACTAATTGAGGCTACATAACTAAGCAGAAGCAAAACACTGGGATGTATCCTAAGATAAGTTAATTTAAAGAGGTTCACAGAAGGAAGGTTTCCTATCCCATCCCAACCATGTGTGTCCCTCCAAATGTCTAAATCAGGCATCCCCAAACTGCGGTCCTCCAGATGTTTTGGCCTACAACTCCCATGATCCCTAGCTAACAGGACCAGTGGTCAGGGAAGATGGGAATTGTAGTCCAAAACATCTGGAGGGCCAAAGTTTGGGAATGCGTGGTCTAAATGTTTCTCTGTGTAGGACTTTCCTGAACAACAGGGGTCCTGGGGGATTTGCCCAAAATTAGGCCTTGATCCAAATGTAAGTTAACTTAAGGAGGTTCATGGAAATGAAGTTTATCATCCTTATCTCAGCAACTCCCCATACCCCACTGTTTTGGAGGTCCCTTCCAATAAGATTTTCAGCAGGTGCTGAGGGAGGAGGGGACAGGGAACGTTCTTCCCTTAAATTCCTAAAAGTTAATTTAGCTAAGGATCCAAGAGCAATTGTCCCTGCCCACCTCACCTCACAGTGTTTATCCTGTAAGAAATTCACTGAACTACATTCTGGAAGAATTTGTTTGTTCATTTTTTTCCCCTGTGGTATTTGATATAGGGTATTTTCCATTTAGGACCCAGGTGGCGCTGTGGTTCAACCACTGAGCCTAGGGCTTGCCGATCAGAAGGTTGGCGGTTCGAATCCCTGTGACGGGGTGAGCTCCCGTTGCTTGGTCCCAGCTTCTGCCAACCTAGCAGTTCGAAAGCACGTCAAAATGCAAGTAGATAAATAGGAACCGCTACAGCGGGAAGGTAAACGGTGTTTCCATGTGCTGCTCTGGTTTGCCAGAAGCGGCTTTGTCATGCTGGCCACATGACCTGGAAGCTATACGCCGGCTCCCTCGGCCAATAATGCGAGATGAGCGCGCAACCCCAGAGTCGGTCACGACTGGACCTAATGGTCAGGGGTCCCTTTACCTTTACCTTTATTTTCCATTTAATATGGTTCTTTCCTAGCTTAAAGGAGTCAGTTCTTCACTTAACTAACTACAACTGCTTATTTCAGCACTGAATATGAGATAATGTCAAAAACAATTGGCACTTACTAGGTTCATAATAATCCACCACAGTCACAGAGGCATCCTGGGTATTTGCCACTTTGAAGTCTCTCACAGCTGGAATGTCTACACAAACCTGTGTTTCGTTTAACTAAAAAGTAAAAAAGAAAGAAAACTTTCAAAGAATTTTCATATACTCCTATGGTAAAGGCATGTAGGTAACTAGATGAATTAACGTCCTAACTTCTTGTTAATAAAATATAGCAACATTAACTGGTTCTGCTGGATCAGAATGAAGACTCCAGCATCCTGTTCTCTCTGTGGCTAGAGATGTGGTTTGCATAGAAGCACTTCCTGCTTGCCTGTCCTAAACCTTCCAACATTCAGCTTCATTGGAAGAACCCAGGTTCTAGTGTTATGAGAAGTAGGGGAGGGATTTCTCTCTATTCACTTTATCCAAAATACACATAACTGTATATACAACTATCACGCCCCATCTTACATATCTGAACTCAAAAGCCTTTCCTCGTAAAATATATAGTTTTATTTTCAGCCCCTTTCCCAACGATCCCTCTAGCATGAAATTCACTTTTTTTTTTCAAAGCAGCCATCCACTAGGTCAACGTTTTTATCAAACTATCCAGCATGACGCCTAGATCTCTTTCCTGACCAGTCACCTCCAGATAAAACCACATAAACATAAATGTGAAACTAGGGGTTCTTTTGCCCCAATATACAATGCATTCCTCTTTGTACACAGAACACTTGCACTAACCAACACATACAGCTGAACACATCCTGGCAGTGTGGATCTTTCATCCACCAGTGGGAGTGGGCAGATTAGACTGCTGGAGCAGACTCATATATGAACTTATATACAAACATTAGTGCTGGTCCAGGGGAAAAAATGTTCCATAATTGGGGGCAGCGACACACAACCCCATTACTTGCTGCTCCTTCCACACCTTGTGTAAAGACTGCACACTAGAAACACCGTATGAATCCCTATTTCGTGTGCTTAATACTGGTGTTTCACTGAACACTAAAAGGTCATATACAACAAACATGTCTTTAAAACAAAATAGTATTCCTAGTATACAGCTTTAACCAAAACCCTACTGTGGGGAAAGTAGTGCATGCCCTATGAGAATATTGCCCTGTTTTATCAGTTCCAGAAAGATTAAAAAAAATTGTTTAAACTTCGTAAAAATGTGATATCTGAATTTAAAGGGCATGGGGTAGTTAAAAAAAAGAAATTAATTAAACCCTCATCCAGTATTTTGACTTACGGAGTCCAAATATAAATGGACTTTGCCTTCCGCCTTCTCCACTTTCTTAACTGGATCATCTAATGACATGAAACTGGGTGACAGAGAGAAGCCACTCAGTAATCCAACCTCTATGAGGGCCATGCCACTCCTTGAAGATGAGCCAACACCCAAATACCTAACAAACAAAAAAGGGAACAGAATAGTTTACATAGAAATAAACTTACTTAAGCATTCTATTGTAAATACTCCATGTAAAAGTATGGGTCACGTCATATACTTAACTGAATAGGCAGCTCCATTTGCATGGATGGTGTTATGAACCCGTGGAGGAATGTGACTTTTCATGCACCCCAACAATGTCTACAAGTATAATCTACAATGGGTCAGAACCTCCATGTGATTTGAATGTCTTTCCACCCTTTTAAGGGGAAGGATTATGTTGATGACATGTACACATTATTCTGAATGGGGTTATACTCTGGAGAAGCAACGTGGGGATATTTCTGGAACCATTGCTGTGGCTTGGGGCACAAGTGGCCTTGGGGCACCGGGATAGCCTAACCTCTGTTGATGAAACCTCTGGATCAAATTATTACAATGTGTTATATATGAGGATGCCTTTAAACTGCAGCTAATGCAAAATTCAGCAGCAAGGTTGCTGATCTGAGCCTATGAAACCAATTCTGGCACAATTGCATTAGCTATCAATTAGTTTTCAGGCTTGAGTCAAAGTGCTTGTTTTGACTTCAGGACACCAATACTTCAAGCACCACCTCTCCCCAACCTACTCAGACGCTGCTTGTCAGAAGAGGTCCTTCTGTGTGCTTCCTCCAAGGAAGATGCAGAAGGTGGCAACGAGCCTTCTCAGTGGTGGCTCCCTACTTATGGAATGCTTTCCCCAGGAAAGTCTGTCTGGTAGCATCATTGTTGGCTTTTAGGCACCAAGCTAAAACACTCCTGTTTATCCATGCCTGTGACTTAATTGGGAGGGCAGTGAGTTCTACTTTTAGCCTGCCTTCTTCTTTTAAGGAGGTGGGTAGGATTTGTTCTTTATAAATGTTCTTAAATGGATATGTATAGGTATTGTGTTTTATTGTTATTTTATATGGGGTTTTAATTCCTTTTATGCTATAAGTGGCTTTGGGACATTATTTTGTGTTTGAATAGCGACCATTACATAGAATGAATGGATGAATACACACTCACAAAATAAACGTAGCAACAGTGTAGCAAATATTTGCACTTCTCCACCATCTAAATAGAGGAATTCACACAAGTGTGTGAACTAGCCCCCAATTATCTGGTAAGTGAACCAACAAAATTATGACCAAGAATTGGGCATTAAACCCCCAATATAATCTAACTGGAAAGTTTTAAAAATGCTTCACTCTTGGTTGTTCTAATTATCCTAACTCTTAATTAAAATCCAGGGGTGCATATTGGAAAACACAGCATGGCAATAATTTACAAAGAAAATTGCTAAACACTTGTATGTAAAATTCATATTTCTCAATTTGGAAAATATTATTAAGGACATGCATTCGTAATTAATTAATTTGATCCAGACAGCCTCCCTGCCACAACTTGGAAATAACTATTTCCTTTGCTGTCTGCTTCTTCTTGGAATCACCCTAATAAGTGGGGATGTAACTGAGGAGAGGTGGAAATGGCAAGTAGATGGTTTTAAGAAGCGCATAGACCAGTAAAACATATGATGTGGAGGCAAGAACACCCTGGGAGTGAACAAGAAGGGAATCAGTTTTTTCCAGCAAAAATTGACAGTGCAGCAAAATACCACTCCCACTAAAGCTCCCACTAAAATAAAACGTGGCAAAGTTAGTAAGTCCCATTCCTTTGCATTCAGTGGGCCTAGTCACAACCTTTTGCTGGACTGTGTCCACTTGGCAGTTAGAATCAAGCAGAACAAGGTTATCGGAAAACTGACTGCTGCAAAACTGAACTAATCTGGCTCGTCTAAGCAAGCAGTAGCTGCAGAGTCTACTGACCGACAGACCCCTTCAGTCACCGATTTCCACTTCATTCACCACAAATGTGATGGGAAAATAAATAGCTTGCTGATTGTCTGGATGCTTTCCAACATTTTGTAGTATTAAGTTTCTAGTTTATTAACCTGCTACTCAAGCATAGGTAAATCTGCTGAACACTTAACTAGTTGATGGTCTGCAGCACCTAAAATAATGCATGGAATTTAAATAGCAACACAATTCACTACATGTCATAAGTAATTTGACTGAGTTCAATGGAGCTTATTCCCAGGTATGTAGATATAGGATTGCAGTCTACATAACTAATTTATGTAATGGAGCCTCTGGGATAATTCCCCCCTTTCTCTTTTTGCCTCCCAGAAGTGCTCATGAAAGCACCTTCGTCCAGATAATCACACAATATAGTAGATGCCTGCAAGTCACATAATAATGCTAACTCTCAGTCAGGCTATGAAAACGTGTTTGTGGCTTTTTATTTTATATGAGGTAACACTTAAGTTACCTTTTCATGAGGGGAGTTCTTCAAATAGGTGGCAGAAGGATTTTGCTTGGCAGAGACAGTAAACCACCACTGTTCTCTTGGAAAAAGAGTGTGTCTCCAATCTGTATTTTGAATGCCTGACAGTAGTTAAAAGTAATTTAATAAAACTGTATTTCTTCTTATATGGGGACAATTTGCAAGAGAGGAAGACTCACTTTTCAAAGTAATGCTCTCAGGCCTGGCAGCAGGGATGATTAAATACAGATATGGCTTTGAAAGAAATTCAGTACAACTGCTGGCTGAGGCTGGCTCGTGAGATTAAAAGGAAACAAAACCATCTGTGGGATGAGTCGCCAGGCCAAAGTAGCTGCTATTGAAAACAAATAACTGAATTGGAACTGGATGTAATTATGTCTGTGTTGTAACTGCAAATAGGAAGAGAGCTCTGGTCATTGCCATCAAGGTATAATTGTTTTCTACAGAACTATTGTAGAAAAATAAAGTCCAAGAGGAATGCATCAGAATGCTAGGAGGAACCCCAAGCTTTAAATAAGTACAATAAATATGTTTTTTTAATTAAAAAAACCTAAAGGGGGTGTGTGCAAATAATAAAACCACAAAGAGTTCAATGAAATCTGAATAGGATCAGTAACCACAGGATGTTGAAAAAGAAAAGCAGAAAACCTGGGGGAGTGGAGGGTGGAATGGGGTATCCTGAAAAATGACTTGGCTAGCTAGCTGGCACCCTAAATAGAGAGACTCCATGAAGATTGCTGGGGATGGCCCTTGTGGAACCAAAGCAAAACGGGTGAGCAACCATTTAAAATCAGCTAGTTTAAATTCACATACTTCAAGGGACAGAAAGCAAGCTAATGAATTGCTATGTAAAAAAGGAAACAAATCTGACTGGCATTGTGAAGACTTGAGACCTAATCCAAAGCATGTTTACTCAGAACTGTTCTGTAAAAAATGATCATCTGTTCAAATTTGCTATTCCTGATATTTTTGCTTTATATATATGCAATCTTTCCTCCCTTGAGCAATTCATGTATGTGTAAAAAAATAAAATAAAAAATTGCCCTGTCCAAATATTATTAGAATTCTGTAAATGAAAGGGGAGGAGTGGTAGTTTCACATATTTACTTACCTGGTGCAAACGTTCAGCGTTAAGTGATTTATATCTTTTTTGTCATCCTTTACAACAACATCCAAGTCAAAGGCTTCCTGACTTTGTGCAGATCTACGCCGCCTGCTGGTATGTGAATTTTTCACGTTGTACATAATATTGAGCTACAAGAGTGCAAACATCAAACATTCGTGAAATTACTGGTGTGTGTATAAGTGATATAATGCAAACAACTGAGATCAACCTGCAGGACTATGAAAGAGCTCTTGAAGAGAGGTAAGAATAGGGCAGTCTAGATTCTAGATCCTGAAAACTTTATAGTTGTGATACAGTTTCAGCATCAACATTCACCATAGAATAATTTGAGTAAATCCAGAACGTAAGAGAAGCAAAACTGCCAGGCTACTGCAAGCAAATTATGAAATCCCATGAGTATGCTGTCATTAACATTATGCTGCCATAAAGAACTAATAGGGGTGTAACTTGTATGAATTCCTAGGCATTGCAAGCTGCCGTGTCAACCACTGAAAGTGGCATAAACAAAGAAACGGTACTTCTGTACTTGGAAATATGCTAGTGATGCAAATATCATTTTATTTAATAATTAGGACAGAATACTTTAGCAGAAAAACACTTCTGCATGCAAAACATAGGCTTTAAAATAAAATATTTTATAATATAGCATAGGTCATATGACTACCCCCCCAAAAAAAACCTCCTTATCTCTCTTTTACACTGCAAAACAGAGTAAACATGAAACAATGCAGAAATAAAGGTTGCTTCCAAAACAGTAAAATCTTAAGTGTTATTTACTAATGTAAATACTAGTAACCTTAGGAACCAAGTGTTATTGAAGGCTTAATATACCGTATGTCACTAAACATATACACAGTACATATGCTGCAAATAAAAGTATTCCATTCCATTAACCCTCTTCAAGGGAAAATATCAATCACATGCATAGCAAACTACAACAGATATTTGCTCTCCATTAGTTTCTTTTTCCAGATCATTTTCTTCACTCCCTGCTTTATATAAAAGCAACTCGGTCTTCCTTTGTTTTATCCAATGCAGAGAGATCATGTGGGTAGGAGGCAAGCAAGAGAAGCAACCAGAGAAGGTGGGTTGCTTGACCAAGGGCTTAGCCATACATCCTCTTGTCCCACTGCTTTCTCCCAGGCAAAATCACTCTTTAGCAAACAGCAATTTGGGTTTTCCTCGGATTGACATTTGTTCAGATCTATTGCTAAACAGCTAGATTTCCCTTGGAAAGGAGATGGGCAAGGAAAAAACCCATGCTTTCTAAGCATGGCACAAGTGTGGAACAGCCCCTAATTAATCTACTGTATGTCTATCAGTTTCCTCTTCTCATGAGGTTCAAAATGCAGGTTTGTAAAAGCATTTAGAACCCTACTGAGATAAAATTGGATGGGAGAATGCTATGGAAAAAGGCATAGTTCCCTCTTCCAAAAACAAAATTGTTACTTGTGGCACTGCTGCACACATTAGCTTATAATATGTAGTAGTCCCTTAGTTTATGTCCTCTCAGAGTTTAGGAAACTAAATACAGAAGTGCTGTAATATAAAAGACCCCCCCAAAAAAGCAAGGAAGGTAAAACACATCACTGTTTCTGAATGAAAACATCCACTCTTAGGCCTCAAAAGAAGCCCTGGATCCCAAATTAATAAAGTAAGTTGAACATGCTTTCTCCTTATTGGAGGCATGTTGTGAATTTGGTCAAATCAAGCTGGAAGCAAATCAGCAATTTGTCAACACCCAAAAGCTGTTGTTTTAGTATTTGCCAAGAGAAGCAAACGGGTAAGAATTTACCAGCAGCACAGGAACATCTGAAACAATATACTGAATGACCCCTTAAGAACACATTTAATTGAAAGAAGCTTCATGTTTAATTTTCCATTCCTTCTTGGTACTAGACAAAGAAAAGCCCACAGAAAAAGAAAGCCTCACAGAAGAGTGACTGAATACGCTTTACCTGACTACAGTATCCACTCAGGAATGGAAAACTCTTTCCTTCTCTGCTCCATACGGTGCAAAGCAAGATTTCATACCACACACAAAGAGCATTTACTGACACATTTTGTAGGGCACATCTGTATAGTGGTTTAGAAGACAGAAAGAGATATCATCCAGTGTACAGCCAGCCCTTCACAATTCACACACACAAGTGGCTTACACCTAGGCTGGTACCCACAGCTGCCAACACTGGGTTTTGTGAGGACGGCAAAACTAATTCAGGTCTTGCAGACCTTTTGTACAATATGCGAACATTTGCTACACATTTTCTGGGAACAAACCATCTTCCCTTAAGATTGCACTTCTGTTCTAGGGAAAATGTATTTTACAAGCACTTAAATATACAATGTTTTGTATCTGGGAAAATGTGATTGTTTCTCCAGATCGTGCAGGCATTGTTTTTTGTAATTGGATGTAAGTGTGAGTGTCTGGGCATTTACTGGATAATGCTCACGTCTCAATAACTGAATTCATGTCTATACTATTTTGTGATCTTCCTAGTTAAGGTTTTTATTAGTTTGAAATTATTGGACTGTTGAGTGTTTCCAGCTGCCTAACCTGAACACTGGCATGCTCATCCTGACACTTTTCTTTAAGTGGCAAAACCCAAATTGGCCCTCCTCTCCCATTATGTAAACTTTAGGTTTTGGGTTTTTAAAAAATCTTTAAGGTTGGGTGCTCTCTATCCCCTGTGCTGGAGCACACAACCCACTAGGTTTAAGAAGGCGGAGAAAGAGCAGCGTGGTCTGAAGCAAAGTTCCTCACATCTTTATATACAGATGGGGGACACTGCAAACTGTAGCTGGATCAGGATGGCTGGGGACACTCTTTTGTTTAATTGTGTGGAAAGGCCAGCAGTCTTGCTTGGCAAAAGTCATGTTCTGGCTGTGGGGCAAAATACATTCTAGACTCCTGGATCGTCTCTAGTCCCACACTACTGGTTTAGCTAAAATAAAATAAAAATTGCCAAAATGAATAGGAAGATGCTGTGGCAAAACAGCACTCTGAAAGGATAGCTTTGTGTTCCAGGAACACTGGCGGATAGCTAGAATTCAGTGTTTGTAACACTTAGTGTAACTAAGCTTACCAACTTCTGACCCCAAAGAGGCTCCTGTTCCTTCCAGGAAGCACAGCAGCTCCTAGCACACTAATGAAATAACAGGACAAACTGCACTCCAGCAACTACTGACAGCAACAGAGCAATCTTCAACGCCAGTCACTGGCAGCCTTATAATAAAAAAAATCAAAAAAAAATCTGGAGGCAGTCCCTGCAATATTCCATCTGAAATAAGTCAAGTATTTGGAAAAATCTCCTACCAGTCCAGGAATCCTTTGCTTTCCTATGTTTATTCTTAAGCCTCTGATCATAGCAAACAGATGTCTGGATGGAGGTATATGCTAAAGGGTTATCTTCAGCAGGAGTTTCTTCTCCAAAGTATTTTATTTGGCTGTTAAATTGAGTGTTGAGGAAGGAAATGGAATGTTAACCAACAGCACAATCCAGTATATGTCTACTCAAAAGTAAGACTAATGGGGCTAAGCCTCAGGTAACTGTGCATGCAGCCTAACTTGCATATAAAAACAAATGTACGGTAAGCACCTGTAGAAATGGGTCATACACAACCTCATAAAACCAGGTGGGTATTATCTCAAGGGAGCCCTGCCAATGTCCAGTGTGTTAAGAATTCCAAAAAATATTTAATTTGGTTAAGCAGAATTAAAACCCTAATTTCATGGAGTTGCATCCAACAAGGCTGTTCTGTTAATGCAAGGACTTCTGCTTGTGAAAAGAACACCCCCATCCCCCAGGGCATCCTTCATAAGTCAGCTGTAGAAGGTTGGGGGAATCCCCAGAACCGATTTGGTGGGCGCATGGAGGAAAGGAGAGGAGGCAAAGGAGAAGTTTTGCTGCACAAGCAGATGTTCTTGCGTGAACTGGACAGCTTTGTTGGATACAACCCCAAATAAGCATGTCCATCTTGACTAAAAGAACAAGGCACATTCATTAAAACCAATTTGGATTCATCACTTTGCTGCAGGTATAAGCATGGGACAGATGTTAGTATCCAAAACAAAAGAAAGGGCTTCTGGAAGTCAGGCATGACATTGCCAGAGGTTTCAGCTAGATCAGCCCATTTCACAGTGAAGAGTTTAATTAAGGATGCTTCCCTTTCCAGCCAACAGGAAAGCTTGCTGTGTAAGTTTATCAACAGTAGACACAAAGAGCATAACAACTACGCCTTTGATTTTGATTTTTTTTTTTTAAATCCAAGATAAATAAAGTTTCAAACAGGCTGACCAGAAGGCAATAAAGATGTTGGGACACCTAGTAAGGGGGAAAATACACAGATGGATAGAAGATACTTAGGAGTCTGGGGGTGGGGAATAGACAGAACTCCTAAAAATCAGCCCTGTGTTTTTAGAATTGCAAAGAGATATGCAATAATCAATCACCAGAACGTCTCCACATAACTGAATGGAGGGGGGGGGACTTGTAATGGGGCCTCCCAGGTACTTGTGTGGCAATAGCCCTCCTTCCCATGTAATAAAGACTCATGACACAGTGATTAAGATTTAATTGGGTGGTTAAGGCCACAACTTTATTAATTATGCATGTTGAGCGGAATTGGCTTAGGCGTTGGAACCTAACAGACTATATCCGACTCCAACCCGTGTGTTGAAGTCTGTGAGAAGTTAACCACCAGAAAGGAGCCCCGCGACGTAGATCTACTAGAGCTCCTCCTGTGGCCACCGAAGGGGCGTGCCTTACGGCCCAGGCAACTCCAGGCTCAGGACCAAGCCTCGCCCCTGGAATCCTTTAACGGAATTACTTCTCCAAATTTGGGCAGCTGATGACGTAGCCTGCCCCTCCTCCATCTAATTGTTATGCAAATTTCCAACGCCTAACCGCCTAACCTAAGTTGTGACGACATGCTACGAGGTAGGCGAAAAACCCATCATGGCTAGCCCAGTATGGGAAAAATCCTACCCAGCCCCCTGGCCAACCAGGGCGACCAACTGACGTCCACAGCAGCGTCCCCTTACCTCTTTTTAAGGGGTGGGCGGGCGGGTGAATTGTTCGCTCCGGCGAAGAGGGACGAAAGAGGGAGCTTTTCCCGCCTGCAGAGTGCTTAAAGTTGGTGGCCCCGCCCCGACCGACCTCATTGGCTGGTCGGGGGGTGACGCAGGCGGGAACCTACCATTGCGTAGGGGCTGAGCTTGCAGCCCCTACGCGATGGTACAGTCGGGCAGCCCACAACCCCACCTCCGTCGCAGGCGCGGAAGTGGCTCTCCCAACCCAGTCCCACTGTTTCTGCAGTTCCAAACAGGCACAACATCAGAAAAAAATTATTGATCCCTTTAACAAGTCACATGGTTGGCAATCTGCATTTTGTTGGTGAGCAGTGTCTTGTGAAGACTTGCCAACAGAGGACCTGCACCAGTTACCAAATGTGGCTGGCCACTATCGTGCTTCCTCATCAAACTCTTATTTGCTATCAGACAACTCCTTTGGTTAGCTGCTGTACAGCTGCGCAGTCTTAAGTACAAAAAAGAGTTTTTACAACCCAAAGCCTTTTAACAGGATAGAAATGTTTCCTGCATGTGGTGAGTAGGACAAAGATGTCCTCCTATTATTCATTTTGTTGTTATTTAAAGAAGAAAACTAGGCTGTGTCACGTTTTAGGGCTCTGGAAGTGAAGAGTAATCTGCAGGATGCCTCTGGAGGCGGATTGTCAAGCCCTCTGCTAAGCCCCACCCAACCTTCCACAAGTTCCTTGTGCAGAATAGCTGTGCCATGCAAGGGCACCGGCACAGAGGTGCCATTGGGAACAGCTGTGGTAGCGCTTGGCCTGAGATTCAACAGGAGGGGACAAATTGTTCTGCCACGCCAGGGTTGGGATGCGTGTGCCAGAACATATGAGCTGCTGCTTTGCAGCAATAGCTCACAGGATAAGGGAATTAATATAGCAAAAAGAAAGAAAGATGGTAATAATCACATGCTATTTCATATCGCAGATGAAAAGCAGATCTAGCTTGTGGGCTGAAGTGGCGGGGGAAAATAACCCTTTGAAGGGTATCACAGTTCTTTTTCATTCGGCAGGATTCCTGCCAAGTAAAAGGAAAGAAAGGAGGTGGTTCCAGCAAACCCAATTGGATTGGATTGGATGAAATTATTCCAGAAGTCTTTATTTCTTTTGCTTTGCCAAACTACAGACGAGAAAGTGCAGGGTCTTGGAACTGTATCACGGAAGACCCGTGCTTTAAATCTGGTTTTGCTATAGTCATGGAAATAATGGCTTTCCAGCCATCTGCCTTGCTCTGCCCCCCAGCTACAGGAATCTCCTACTTCGTCAAGGAAAAGTTAGTGCCAAGCTGTACCAGATTTCCTGAGTCCCTAATGACCATGTAGGCCTGGAAGGGTCAAGCCCCACTAATAGCATAAGGCTACCACTTGTGATGCTAGCCAACGCCACTTAAAAAGTAACAAGACTACTATGCACACTTATTTAAGTGTACACTCCATTCGTTCAAGTGGAATAATCTTAAAGGGAAATATGCATAGGATCAATGTTACTGTTAGGAAACAAGTAAATATGTAGTTAGTGCTTGAAGTCAATTTATTGTTACAATAAATTTAAAATCAAAACAGAATGCTTATGTTTGATTAATTCTAGATTTAAAATTAGTTTGATAGGTTCATTATTTAAAAAGAAGCTTGTGATATTTTGCATTTGTTAACTTTTAGCACTCTGACTGTTGTTGGAAACAATTCCTGCTAACTCCACTACCTTCAAATATGATGGATGAGCAACCAATTGCCTTCTGTGATACTGACACAATTCTTGGCCTCCACTGCTGGAACTGAAATTATTCTCAAACACATTTGAACTTCATGGTAATCAGAAACAGCATTTATGAAAATGCACACACCAGAATAATGCCAATTTACAATGCTCTGGTCTCTTACTGAGATTTTACAAGAATAACATATAGTTTACTCTTCAACTTCCGCCAGTGTTGAATTACAGTTGATGAGTGACTGATTACTGTTAATCTGCTGCAGATTAGTTTGTTTGTTGCACAGAATTCAAGTTATCATGGATAGTGGTTCATGTAATTTATGCACTCAGTTTAATACCTTCTATGGGAATTAAAGACAAAAGTATGCAATAAAGGTATTGGATTTCTACGCTAACCTATATTCTGCACTCTTGCCACCTTCAAACTACAAACAAGTTTATCTCTTCTGGCAGCATCTACAAATGGTGGCAGATACCAAACATAAATGTAGCCAAACACAAATACTCTCATAAGAGGGAAGGGATGGAAAAATTCCATTGGGTGAAGGTCATCTGCCCACAGGAATTAAAAAACAAGGCATAGATTCTTTATGTTATGGATGGCATTACTAGTTATCATATGATTGTGATAATTGATAGAGCACTTTAAAAGAGTCCAGTACAAGGAGCAGACAAAACACACCGAGAAAATCCAAGTTAATTAAGTCACAGGGACTCTAGTAAGTGGCCTAGTTTACATAATGTTGAGTCCACTTTTGAAAATGAAAATGTAACCCACCTAAAAAGTAGCAGTTGTGGATTTAGGGCTTTCAAATTTCAGTGGCATCCTGTGCAATGCCAAAATCTGGCACCCCCCACCTGCCTTCTGTTCCAAATCACTGTTGTGGCGCCCTGTTAGCTTAGCGACCAGTGCGGGTGAGCCACTCGCACATCCCTAAATCCACCTCTGAACGTAGTTTCTAGTTCAAATAGCCTTCTGAAAAGAAAGTTCCACAAAAGCAATATCACATACCTGGAAGAGTCCCAAGCCACGGCCGCTTGCAAAAACTGTAACTCCCACTGGCTGTGTAGCTGCAACCTAAAAACAATGGTGAGTATTAGCATGTTCAAAAAAGCACAATGAACTGGATGTACTGCACTGAAAACAGAAGGGCTTCTTTACTACAGTACCTCTTTGGTCTTGAGAAGTAAGCGGTTTTCATTATTGATTCTGAACACAAGTGGATCGTTTTCACTAGATGGACTGACTGTTACATCCATTTCTGTTTCAATGCCAGTAGTAAGCATTGCACAGGCACTCAAAGCCTGCAGGGCCACTATAGTGTCCTGTATAGAGAAGCAAGAACAAATTATTGATTAATACGGATGCCTCTAAAGTAAGTAAGTTCCAGCCTGGCTTAACAGTTGGATTGTTTTGCTCTTTGAGCTGAGACACACAATAAGTTTCTGAACCGCTGCTCCAAACATGTAGCTTGGACCAATGCTACAGCCAGCCAGAGTTCTGTTCCATCCTATTCATAGCTGAATGTAAGTACATAGGACCCTTGACACAAGGAATGGGAGATGAGGCTGGCAGATGCAATCTCCCTTCTCCATTCTTCACATATGCGGTGGCACCCAGATTGAATACCTGAACAGGGCAATGGACTTCCTTGTTCCTTTTGCTTGCTGCCCAAAGAAGCTAGGCAGAGAACCAGGCAGTATTTGCCCTGATCTTTAAAAACTATAATAGTTGCATGACAAATGCCTGACAAGTCACCTTTACAGAAAAGTTTAAAGTTCTAAGAAGGAAAAGGGATAGGGAGGGCAACACCCAGCATGAGAAACAAAACTGCTGCATAAAAATAAATGCAGGAATTGGAATGCTAACATTGAACAATCATGGAGCATGGAATGGGCTGTGCCAGTTTGTTGCTAATACTGATGGTTCATTGGTAGAGCATGAAACTCTTAATCTCAGGGTTGTAGGTTCAAGCCCCAGTTGAGTGAAAGATTCCTGTATTACAGAGGACTGGACTAGCTGACCCTTGTGGTCTCTTCCAACTCTACAATTCTATGATCCTAGATAAAGTAATTGGTCTAACATCATTATGGAGTACACTCAGACCTAACCTCAGTTTTGAATTCAATCAAATTCATTTTTCTATCTACTATGCCACACTTGCTCACACTCATTTTTATGGAACACTCCCAAGAGATCTGGAAGAGACCAACTGGAAAGCCTTCTGTTTATAAAAGAGCAATCTGTTAAGTGTTTTCTTAGGTTTTAATGATTTGATGAATGGTTTTTCCAAGTAGCAAATACCCATCAGTAATGAATTCATTTCACTTCACTTCTATCCCACCTTTCTTTCGTCACAGAACTCAAGGTGGGATTCTCCATTCATGTGTTGGTCACATCAAACCCTACTTTGCTGCAACATTTGTCCACAGACCATGCTCTGGGCCTGTTAGCAATCACGCTGTGACTTTGGCATGCATTTTGTAGAAGGTACTGACTGGCTCCCTTGAAGAATCAAGCATTTCTTCCTTTCATCCTCAAAAACAAATACTCCTTGCAATTTAGAAACCAATTACCAAGCAGTTAATTTATCACAAGTTCAGAACAATGCTTTTCGAAGTTTCCCGTCTAAGGTTTAAAGAAGATACTCCATGGCTGGAGCCACAAAAAAGACTAATATTAATTATGAAAAGACAACAACAGTGAATTATGTAAAGATGACTCTCTAACCTGTGTAGAAGAATAGCCTCCCAGGTGGTTTCTTTGCTGGCTTAACCATTTCATAATAGGGATCCCCTCTAATAATCTCTGTTGTTTAGCATGAGACAAAACAGCATAGCCTGCAACCTCAATATCTACAGACTGAGGCTGCCAGGAATCAGACAGTTGAGAAGCTTGTGATATCCAGAATCTGAGTTCTTCTGGAAAAAAGAAGAATAAACTTTTCACATAGCAACAAATAATAAATATTAATATTAATAATAATAATAATAATAATAAGCCTTTCACAACTAAGAAGAACTGTAATAGTCTGAAGTCCACATATAGCCAACCATTTCAAATATCAATTATTTTGAAAAGAGCATGGCTGCCTAGCTAAAATCCTGAACAGGAACACTCCACACTGCAACCTTTTGTTGCAGGTTCCACTTGAAAATGAGTATGATGCATGCGTGCATGGGCAGACAAATTAATGAAAACTTATTGACTTATAAAATAAAAGAAAGGAGGTAATCCACTTTTTGTATATTCAAGGAGAAGCCTACAAAGCTCAAATTAAGTTCCAGAAGCATTCCTAATATCCTCAAAATTAGTAACAGTGACCATCTTTATAACTAGGGATTTGTTGGGGAGGGTTATAAATAATGCTGTATCTCAGGTTCTATAGGTTTGATTTACACTTTCTTTATATTAACACAGTGTTTCTCAAACAGTGGGCTGGGATCCACCCGTGGACCACAAGTCCCTTTCAGGTGGGCCTCTGCCTGGCCAGTGCCTCCTCACTTGCCTGCCTCACCCCACAATAAGTGCCATGGCTGGAAGATAGACACGTCTGGGGTGAGGGAGATCTCCATCCTCTGACGGGAAAGAGGAAGACAATGTGTTGAAGGAAATTAAAAAGTGAGGAAAAAATACCCATGCCAAATTCTGCTTCCATCTGCCACCATTTTGCACCACCATTTTATGACTGGTGGACCTCAGTTATGTCACATGGACCCTGGGGCTAGAAAGTGTGAGAACCCTGTGCTACCATAGTGGTTGTACCATCTGCAATTGTAAATTCAGCTGTCTTACACTACCTTGATGTTCTGATCTCTCATTCAGTAGGTCCAGAGCTCGCTTTGCTTCCACACTCTTTGCCAGCGATAAAGCATAAGTCACAAGGGCAAGCGTATGATTATCTGATATGCCTTCACTAAATTTAAATTCCAGAAAGTCCAATGCTTTTCTTATAGCATAATCATACTGCAGAAAGAAAGATATGTAATAAGCTATGAACTCCCTTTAACCAAGCAAATGTTAAATTACAATCCTAATACATTAATGTAAGGGTTGTGTGTATGCTGTAATTCAGTGTTTCTCAACCAGTGTGCCTCCAGATGTTTTGGGACTACAACTCCCATCATTCCTGACCACTGGTCTTGCTAGCTAGGGATGATGGGAGTTGTAGTCCCAAAACATCTGGAGGCACACTGGTTGAGAAACACTGCTGTAATGTCACACAAAAAAGAGAACGTTGGCTTGATCACATAATCCAGCAGCCTGAGAATCTTAGCTTTCTTTTTTAAAACAGCAAGTTTCTAGCTCTTATGGCTGAAAAGATGCTTGAAAGGGTGTGGGCAAGACCTGCTGAAATCTCAGGATCCAGATGATGCTTAGTGGAGATGGGGAGATTTCAGTGCCTTGTATAGCTCCTTGCCCACCTCCAGCACAGATCATGCAAACCACACAACAGAAAATATGCAATGAAAGGGGAAATACAAATTGCATTTTGAAGATAAATGAAAATAAAAACGAAGATGAACCCATTCCTGGTCTAACAGAAATATAATAGATCCTTCTTAACATGCAAGCACAAGTTGGACAGAGTTTGGGTTTCTCCACACTTACCATTTGCCTCCTCCCCCCTTCCAGGAAGAGGTCTGTGCTTAAACGCTCCATGTCCAAGTGGGGTTTTTCAACAAAAGCCTCCTCTTTAAAGCTTAATTAGAGCGACATCAATTCAGGTTTTCCGCAGATTAATGCTTGCTCCAATTCAGCTTCAAAGAGCAGGTTTCTCAGGGAAAGCTCCAGGGCAAAAAAAAAAAAAAGGAGGTGCTCAATCTCACAGCTTTAAATTGCGAACCATTGCCTGGAAAGAGCAAAGGAAAAGTAAGTGTGGATAAGCCCTTTGTCTAGCTGTTCCTTTAATCAGGACTGACCAACCTTTTTTGGTCTGATGGACACATTCACCAATGCCCGTCAACTTTGGGGAGGCTTGGCCCTTTCAAATATTTTATTAGGGGCGCCAAAGGAACCTTGGCTCCTAGGAGTTGGCCTCTATGGTTATAACTACCTTATCTGTTTGGTACTCTAATAGTGCAGTCATAATATAAGCAGTAAGAGAGACAGAGCTGTTAGTTCCTCCTTGCAGTTCAGTATGCAGCACTCTCCCAGGCTCCTGGAATTCCCCATTGTGCTTCTGGTGTCTAACAATCCAAGCAGCTGTTGTCTCCAGGATAGATGAATCAATATCTATGAATGGCTGAGCTTGAATAAAACTCCTTAACACAAAAGCCGATAGCCTAGGGAGAAGTGAAGAATAAATATGTAGGAGTTAAACACTTCCACAGATCCAATTCTTTAATTTAACTTGCACAATTTGTTTAAGAAAATATCACAAATATATGCACTGGAAGGCTTAAAACAAGCCTTGCATGTGCTAATTGCATACAATTGGTACAATTTGTTTATTACATATTTTCATGAACATGTCTGGCCTTGTAAACTGTCTGAATACAAGACCATATGGGAACCATATGTAAGCTCCTCTGTGCTCTTTAGTGGAAATGCAAACTCTGAGTGCAGATAAATAAATAAAAGTATTTAGGGAATATACTACAACATTATGAAAAAATTCTCAAGTGTGAAACATGCAAAGCAGCTCTTAAAAAAAGAAATACTTGGAAATAGCCAGCAGCTTTTTCTATTGAGAGAAGCGCTCATATGCCAAATTACAATGCAAGAACTACAGTGCAAAGTCAGAACAAGAACAAATGCTTCATCCTTCAAGAGTTCATAGCAGATGGCAACCAAGCATTCCAATCTTTAAAGTCAGATCATTCACTTTCCACCCCTCTCCTGAAATTATTTAGTGACCCACTACACTCCCACAGACCCACACATTTGAGGGATAACCAGTCTCATTTAACTCTAATTAATGAAGGAGTTCATGCCACAGAGTAAGCTGTCCTGCCAGGCTTAGCTAGGTCACTTCCCTTCACCTCAGGAGGAAGGTAATCAAGCCTGTTTTTGTACCACTGTCTACCTTAGAAGCTCAACATGTGATGTCTGAACTGGTTGCTGCAGCTAACACTGCATGGCTCTAACAAGCCTTTCTTGTGTTCCTATCTCAATAATTTAGGAACTTTCACCACTCCACCACTGTAGCTAAGGCAATTACTGCTTGTGTTTTCTAATTATGGAAAAGCACATGAATCTGACTTTTAGAGAGTTTGTAAGTAAAGTATTTCTATCTTACCCAAACATGTAGTCTTTTTCTATGCTAGGGGAACGGGGGACTTTGGAAGGAACTCAGAAGAGCATATTTTAAAGGTCTAACAGCCTATATTCCTATGCTTTACTTTGCTGGATAATTTGTGATTTTAAATCTCTGGTGGGGTTCTCTCCCCAAAGATTACTTGACACAAACTTAGAACTTGGCATCCAGAAATTCTCTAATTTTTTCCCCTTGCCACCAACAACCATCAGATTGTCAAAGAAGCAGCAGTATTGCACACAAACACCTGCAAATGCCCGTAGGGGAAAGATGGGAAGGCAGATGAAATGATCTAGTTGCAAATACAGTGGAACCTCGGTTTATGCTTACCTCCGTTTACAAACGTCTCCATTTATGTACGCCGCAGACCCAGAAGTGTTTACATTCAGGTTCCGCGGCGTCGGATGCGCAGAAGCGATCTGCGCAGCGCGCGTGTGCGCAGAAGTGCTCTATTGGCGCTTCGCGCACGCGCAGAAGCGTGCCTTCGGCGCGCGAACGCCTCCGTGGAACGAACTGCGTTCGCAAACCGAGGTACCACTGTACAGCAGCAGCAAACTTAGTATCAACATGGCACAGTGTTGGGGGAAGAAAAGCTATACTAGACTGTAGGTGCAGCCATTCCAATTTGCCTTAGTGACTCTATATGTGCATTTTATGCCTAGTACTTGCTGTGCAGCTATTAAAATTTGTAATCTGTAATCCTTGTAATCCTTGGGGAATCTGCAGATATCAACTACATTTTATACATTCTCTGGGCAATGTGCAAGAACTGCATAGGAAGACCTAGGACGTGAGTCACAGGTGTACACATCCAGCTCTAAGAATTATAATAACTTAAGTACATGACTCTGGTTTTGGCAGTTGGTTGCTGTATCAAAACATAATTGATGCATCTTGCCAACTACAAGACTATTAAAGATGCACGTTGTTTACTGAACACTTACCACGTGCTCCCAGAGTTGTCTTTGTTTCCAAAAGCACTGAAAGAACCATCATCTCTTTGATACAGAAGCTCTCTTTGGTATCCTGGAGAAATGAAATATGAGAACAGCATTGTATGACAGTTGGGCTGAGTTTATTCAATAGGTTTATCACCTCCCAACTAGGCATCCACTGCAGGCTAATTGGTGAACCTTATAGGAACCAAACTGCTACTCGTGCTTGGTTGAATAATGCATCTCAACTACAAAATAGTGTCTTATAAAAAGCAAGATCCATGAGAAATTTCTTATTACAGCGGGTTTACAGTAATTGACATATTACACAGAAAGAATTCAAATGCTGATTTATGTTTTTTATTACATTTATAACCCACTCCACCTGCCATTTTATCCTCACAACACTCCTGTGAGGTAGGTCAGGCTGAGAGAAGGCAACTGGCACAAGGTCAGCTAGCAAGTTTCAGGGGCAAAGTACTTAACTCCTTCATAATCAAGCCCAATTATTATTCCCACTGCTAACAAACTGATTTTGAGACGCACTTACCCCTGGACTTATCTGATAAGATGAAATGTGAAATATACTTTTCTAGCTTAAAACTGTATCCAGGGAATTGCACTCACATTTTACTCTTCAGCATGCATGGGAGCAGATAAAGTGAATGACTTGTGTAATCTTACCAACAGAACCCATGTTATCTCAACCATGATAGTCCCATATATCCAGGGCCGGCTCTAGGTAGACCCCCAGTGGTGCAGGGCACCACGGCGCCGGCCCGCTGGCTGACCGGTTCGACGCGCAGCTGCGCTCACGGCAACAGCGCTGTGCCTGCCCGCCCGCCGCGCAGCAGCGCCTGTGGCAGCCGCCCGCCCACCGCACTGGGAAACGGGGCCGGGGGGGTGCCGGAGGGATCCGTCACTCCACGGCGCCAGGGGCGCTTAAGACGGCCCTGCATATATTTATCTCTCCTGAGCACTCTTTAACTCTTGGATTTTGTTTTGTTTTTAATCCCATATCCATATATATATTGTGCTAGCTCTGGTCCCAATCTGAAAGTGAAAAACCAGCAGAAGAAAGAAGTGGACAGAAGCTTGCCAAGTAGAACAGAGCAGCTGCACTATCTAACTGGTGGGTGGGGATCACTGTTGTGTACCAGGAGAGAGAGGGGTGAGGGGGCAGGGAGATTGGTCTAGCGTAAAACACACCTGCTGAGCCAACCCAGTGCATTTCTGGAAGTGAGACAGAGGTGGAAACATTTAGGAAAATTAAAATCAATCAACCCAGATAAAGGGTGCAATTCACTTAGCACCTCTTTAACAAACAGCAGGGGGGGGGAATCAGAGGGCGGGCTTGGAAGCATAATCTCTCCTAGTTTGCACTTTAAACTACATATTGCCACCATTTCACTTCCCCAAACACACACACATGTAAAACAAACTGGCCAAAAGAGAACCATGTTTGTGCACTAAAGCTAAGATGTTTGTAATGCCTTTTGATTAGTCAATCCCTACAGTTTACAGACTGAAACCACCAACCCATATAAACACCTGGCAGAAACTTGTATCTCAAAATGTGTTTTAAAAAAATACTTTTATGAAGTGATCAAATGAGCAAATGAATTAGCCCTTAGGAATAACTCGGCTGTTAGAATAAAAGCACAAGGTGATATTCAACTGTGTTTTATTCAGAGCAGACCCACTGAAATGAATGGACCCAACTTAGTTGTGTTCATTAATTTTAAGTGGTGGGTCTCCTCTAGAGTAAAACTTAGTTGAATACAACACATAACCTCAATGTGTGTAAATCAATAATTTAGAGTCACTTCATATTTTATAATCAACTTGGCTAGAGATAATCTCCTATGTAGCAAAAACACAAGTTTAACTTAATGGAGATTATGAACCTACCAAAAGTAAAGTGAGAACCAATGGATCCACTGGACAGTCTAGAAGCAATTATGATAAACTATAGAGGACACACCAGAGACATTTCACAGTTTAGACAGAAGCAAACCTGGGTTAGTCAACAAACATACACTAACAAAAAACAAAAAACTACTGCCAATCACTATTTCCTGAGAGGGTTCCTTACGATACCTGTCTCTGCTGCATTGACATTTCACATTTTAGAGCTATTTTTTCCATTTTAAAAAAGCACACTTTACAAATGTAATGCATGAAATGGCCACTGAGTCATTTACAAGTAGCTGTAGTATGAATTGCAATCCAAACACACTCATTAGGATGCAAACACCTTCAAATACAGTGGGAGTTACTTCAGAGCAAAAGTGTGTAGGATTGAACTTTTAGGGAAGCTTTAGAAAGGAACATTGTATACTGTTTTCAAAGACTTGGAAATGTTCAAAAGGTGGTGTACTGCATGATCTTTATTGACAATGTAGCATAACAAAGGGCTATTCATTATCATCAAGCGAAGTATAGAAAAACATTTGTAAAGGTTGTTTTGGAGCGAGTACTTTTTAGGAATTTGGACATATGATATAAAGTTTATTTTATGCTACACTGGGTAGACTACGATCACGATGTATAAAAGAATATGTATGAATATAAGCCTTTCCAAAAGGACCGTAAGAAGCAACTGTACAAAAGAAAAGAAAACAAGATGGAGAGAAGTATTTTTCTATTTTAAAATCAAAGCTATTCCATGATAGCTTTTATTCTGGCTGCAGAAGAATGCAAAGAAACATTGTAAATCCCAAAGCCAAGCATGATTTAAGTTAAACAATGTATCAATGAATGACAAATTTAACAATACAGTTATGACTCATTTAAAAATAGCTTTAATAAAACTAATGTTTGGAGAAGTTAAAAACATTACGATAGTATAAATCAATCTACAGGGAGTGACAGATTGCTTGCAAACTTCAAAGAAGTTGCTTAATAAACAGATGTTCATTATTTTTGAAGCTAACTATGTAACTTTAGGGTGGCCAAAGTCCAGTTGTCAGGCCAAATACAACCCATGGAGTTCAGGAAAGCAAACAAAATCGTTTCTGTTGTCGGTGGCCTTTGTTCCTTCTTTGTGGGAGACTGATCTGGGATGCGAGTCCAAATTTAGTTGTAACATGACAGTACCAAAGTCAACAGTCCTACATAGGAGATTAAATCTGCCCAATTGTGTTCAAAAAGGATGCAACCTATGTGGTGCAAGAGCAATTTGGAAGTCAGGACTGTGTATGTCACAACTCTACTTAAGTAAAAAAGAAACAGATAATATGGTTTTGGGTGAGAAAACTAGCTTCCTCAGATTCTCAGAGTTTTTTTCTTTTTATGTTTCCAGTTGTATTAGGATTCCAAAGGTACAGGTAAACTGAGTTTATTGCAAAACTATGCTTAAACCATGTGTGTGTGGGCAATGTAGAATTTGAATTACCTTGTTACACACTTTACAGGAGGCGTTACAGTCCTGGTCATTTCTTATTGTGACAGCTACTACTGGCAAGCCTTCAGGGTTCACAAAATTGTCTCAGACAGTGTTTTGCAATTTTCTGCCCATTCTGCCCCTCTATCTATCCATCACGCATCTGAGGCGTGGATAAGGAAAAAGGAAACCAGCAGGAGGCATGATATCTCCCATCAAACCTTAATAGAAACCTACACTAATGGCAGGCTCTTCTCCAGAAACAGATTCTTACCTTCTCTCATATATGACATAGCTTTTGATTTAACTCTGGGCTTCAGGTCTCCTGCTTTGGCCAGATAGTCCAGAACATAAATATTGGGTGCAAAATTGATCATATTCTGTTCCCCACAGCCATAAGGCATCTTGATCAGTGACTCCAAACCGCTGATAGAGGGGCCAAGGATGTCTCCTGAAAGATACAGTTCATAAGACAACATAACAGAAATTCCAGTAGAGAAATGTGGAAGGTTGAGTCAATCAACTTTGTGAGTTTTCTTTTAAGCTCAAGAAAAAACATTGGATCACTTCTAAAGGAGAGCCTAATACCGTATATTCATGCACTTCAATGAAGCGGACACACAATAACTGAAATTATCATACATATGCAGTACACTATATCACTTCTGCTGATAATGTGAGTTTAGGGAATGGGCCAAGAGTATTTGAGGCTGCAGCATTGCTGAAATTTACCAAGTGCAGACCTGATTAATCTCCTGGATATGAGACCACTAGGAGCTCAACAGAAAACAAAATATAATAAATCAACGTCTTTTTCAAATTTGATGGTAATAACATATAAAACTGAAGACCAACAAAAAAAACCCAGAAATGTCCAGGAGGTATACAATACTCTACAGAGCTATGCTAGTATGTTAGCAGTGTCTGAAACTCCCATAGTTCTAAGTGCATTTTGAAACAGGGAATTTCATTAGCCTGAACAGTTTCTGAGCTGCAGTATGGAAGGAGGACCTTTTCCTGCCTCCCCACTTCCAGCTACTCTCTGAAGACTGGACAAGAGACCCTGTTAAGAATATTAAGGTGATGGGCAGGGGAAGGATTAGACCAGGCATCCCCAAACTTCGGCCCTCCAGATGTTTTGGACTACAATTCCCATCATCCCTGACCACTGGTCCTGTTAGCTAGGGATCATGGGAGTTGTAGGCCAAAACATCTGGAGGGCCGTAGTTTGGGGATGCCTGGATTAGACCATGTGAAAAATGAACATAATATTTTAGCTGCAGTTCATTGTGTGGCGATACCCCGAACCCTCCCCGGAATAAATTAAGACACAGGACACATTGCATAAGGTTAATGGGCGTAGAAGGCCTGAAAAAGAGAGAGGCCGATTCCCTGCCGCACGCTCGCTTAAATCAGCAAGCCGCGCCCCCTTGGAATGTCCTGATTGGATGTGCCAAGGGAGTGCCACGGCCGGGAGCCGGCCAATGGGCTCGGGGGAATGGCAACCATTCCCCCATCACGTGTAGGCTTCGTGGCGCCCACAATCTCCCCTCCTCCTACGGTGAAGGGACTTTTTCAGCTTTGTATTATTGTTATAAAAAAGCGTGCCTAGACATTCCATTGTTGCGCCCATAACCTAGGTTTAAGGTGCCATTTAGCTCCTAGCTTTCATATCTCAGTTTCCAACACTGAATGTTAGCAATAAAAAAGGAGGCTGAAATTAATGAGTTACATGAGAAATAGCCTGCACAGCTTTTCCTTTTCATTGACATGGAACACTTCCACCTATTCTCAAAGGCAAGGGATAATTTATCTATTCAAAACCAGTCATGATACCATACCAGTAACAAAATAACTTGCATGCTGAATAATTCAGCAATCAATTAGAGCACACTCTTACTGATATTTTAGTTTCATATTTACTTTTTATTTCCCAGCAGACCAATGCTTACCAATAACTGTGACTTGCACTCTTTCACTGCCAGGTACTACATCAGAGGGGAAAGTGAAATTAAGTCTTTTTGTTTCAAATCCTATTCTTTTGGATAGGTCCAAAAGAATTGTTTCTGAATGAGACTGTTCTAATCCCTCAGCCTGCAAAAAAATAAACAAAGACTAAATACATGTCCAATAATTATTAGGTATGGTAGTTCTTTGTGCACTTCCCTCAGTATCAGGGGCCTCTATGAATCTCATTGTGCAATCCTGTACCCACTTAGCTGGGATTAAGCACCACCGAACTCAATGGAAATAACATCTGTGTAGACATTTGTATAGGATTGCACTGGCAGTGCTGATATTGGGAAATGAAGCAAAAATGTAACAATACATATCCCCGTGGATTTTTGCTTCACAAGAGTTCACATGTGCAGTATTAATCTTGCATAACAAGTTATCCAAATTGCATCTTATGACAATATATAAACTATTTTCAAGACTAATAAATTTCTGCCACGAAGTTTTCCGCAACAGAGTTCGGTCTTCTTAATACTTAATAATTGCTTAATGCAAAGGTTTTCAAGGAACACAATTTAAGCCTATTTTTTGTGCAGAAAACAACTATAAAACTTCTTCACATTTTTATTTAAACAATTTCCAATTACATACTGCTTAACACTGTAGTTTGTAAGTGGTGCACAACTTCCATGTCAGTCTTGGTTCATGTTGAACCCAAACATACCCTAAGGGCCAGTTCAGATATAAACATGTCTGACTTCATAAACAATTGTTACAGGTAGGTAACTGTGTTGGTCTGACGTAGTGGGGGGGGGATCGGAAAAAAATCCTTCCAGTAGCACCTTAGAAAACAACTAAGTTTGTAATAGGTATCAGCTTTCGTGTGCATGCACTCTTCTTCTTCTTTTTAATTTTTTGTTTCATAAATAATGATCTACTAAATTAATGTGCCATGTACTTTACAAAATAGTTCTAGTATTTGTGTATTACACCTTTATGTGCAGAAATAAGTGTTTTAAGTCTCAAGGTCTGGAAGGAAACAACCGATCTGAAGCTGTGGTGTGACTGGCCTGGTTCAGACATAAAGCTAAACCATGCTGAAAAGGGAACTTAATACTAGAAAAATGAGGAACAGAGAGAATCTAAAATTGACAGATTCTTCCATCTCAAGCTATGCCCAAATGCAAACACTGACTATCACCAGTTTTAGATATATCAATACCAAGCAGTGTTCCATTAATGTAATTTCCTCAGAAACCAAGGAGACTTATTTCACAGCAAATGTGTTATGGCTGAGATATTAATTATGTAACCTTCAACATGAGATGTGTTAGAATCATTATTTTCCTGTAGCAATGTTTCTTCTTCTCAATATTGCTAATCCTTTTATCAGATTCTGTCTTCCCACTTTTGTCCTGTCTGCATAGAGACCATGTTTCTTCTGTGTTCTATGCAGAACCTAGACACAGCTCCAGAGTTAAGCACACATTGGGTTCTTACAACACTCAGATCATCACTCCCTTTAGAAACTTCCCGTAAATACTTAAACTAATTATCAACTGCGTGCAACTTTTAAAAGTGGTTCATCCATCGCACAAACAGCTTGTGTAAATAATGATTTAAATTACCTTCACTAATACTTTCTTTAAGAGAGCATCAGAAGCAATGGGAGATATTGCCGTCACTCTGATGGGAATCTCTCCAATTTGCTTTGGCTTGATCGGAAAAATAACAGTCTTCGCAGCTTCATTTGGTACCCATACTGATCGCTGGTTTCCCATGGCATTTATATCATTAGAAACAATAAGGATTTCAAAGGTGTCACTTGTATCAAGGGTCACCGTAACCTATAAAAAAAGTGGTTAATTAACATATATTTTGTGCTACTAGGAAAGACATTTAATGTGACATTTAGCAGGAGGCACAGAAAGGATTTAACATAGATGTGACTACTAACAATTATAACGTGGGTGGGCCCGTCAGGATACATCAACCTTAGAGTACCCAGCAACACTCAAGAAAACACAAACAAGAAAAAAGGGAGTGGGCAACTGGGAACTAGGAGAATTGAAAGTGAGACAAATATGACACCAGGAGATAGAACAGAGAAAAGAAGAAAGTGCAGAGTAAATGTCAAAAGCAAAATAACATGTGAAACTTGTGCAAATGGAGGCATTTTCTGCTAAGGCAAAGTCACACTTAGCTATAACATTCTGTATTGTACCAAAAACAGTCCATTTGGCATCAAAATTCAATCAGCGCTTTTGTCCAAGCCCATCCATACAGCATGATTCTATGCATGTTTAAAGGTAAAGGTAAAGGGACCCCTGACCATTAGGTCCAGTCGTGACCGACTCTGGGGTTGCGCGCTCATCTCGCATTATTGGCCGAGGGAGCCGGCGTATAGTTTCCAGGTCATGTGGCCAGCATGACAAAGCCACTTCTGGCAAACCAGAGCAGCACACGGAAACGCCGTTTACCTTCCCGCTGTAGCGGTTCCTATTTATCTACTTGCATTTTGATGTGCTTTCGAACTGCTAGGTTGGCAGGAGCTGGGACCGAGCAACGGGAGCTCACCCCGCCACAGGGATTCGAACCGCTGACCTTCTGATCAGCAAGCCCTAGGCTCTGTGGTTTAACCCAAAGCGCCACCTGGGCATGTTTACTCAGCTGCAATTCTTACTGTGTTCAAGGTAGCTTAATCCTTAGAACATCTGCGTAGGTTCACAGCCTAAGCCAAAACAAAAAAATTGACAAAATCCTATTGCAAAATGACCCCCTTCCCCTGCCGCCCCCTAGGATCAGTAGCTGATAAACTTAAACAGTCTATCTCTGAATCCATGCTCCAGCAAGACAGTGAACTACCCCAGAAAAGGTTAACCAAGAGCTGGCAACAGTAAAGATAAGGCAACTACAAGACATCATGGGCAAAATCCAAAATTGTGTGCATGGACTTCCTCTCACACAACTGGACTTCCCCTTGCTTTCCTCACCCTACACACACCCCAATTTGCTCCAGAGGGTTGGGTGCATGCAGGCAAGGGTGCAGAGAGCAAATGTAAACTGTTGTGTGAGGACTCCATTCTGCTCACGTACAGACACCATTGGATTCCACCTAATATTAGAAAATGAACAAATGAATGAATTTTTACCTCAGTGCCTTCTTTCAAATAATTAAAGAGGTTTACTTCCAAAACAATCTCTTCTCCTCTTGTAACACTAGGAGGAAGGTTTAAGGAAACAAAAAAGGGCTGGAAGACTTCTAACTGAAAAATATAAAAAGTTATACAACAGTGAACCCTTGTGGTGTATAGGTTAGTTGTTCAGCAGAATACAATTTAAATGTAGATTGTTTTTGATTAGAACGTTTCACAACAGACCTTGACCACTGGCCAGTTAGGATTTAATTGACTAAAAACAAACATCAGTATGCTAAGAAATGGGGGGATGCAACTTTCACATAGCAAATTTTGTAGGTCTTGCACTTCTTGAAGTACCTCAGCCGGCATGCTAGAAGCTGACATATAGCTGCACAGATTGAATATGAGGCTCCAAAACACAGCTGCCCCATCTCTCAACTCGCACACATACAAAGATGTGTCTCTTTCACAACTACGGCACTCTTATATGCCCAAGACAGCATTTAATCCCTGAACCTTGCATAGCTACAGTATGAGATAGTTCTTGGGGCACATCTCCTACACTTAAAAAGGAATTTACTGTTGCCTGTATTAGAATAACTTTAGGTGCTGGTTCAAGAGCAAAATCTAATTTACTGAGCACATTTTGATTAAAGTAAGTCAAAGACTGTAGCTGTTGTGATACAAGTAGGGTTGCCAACCAGATATTATTTGATTGGCCTGACCAGAAGAGCTATGTTATATCAGGCAATAAGTACTAGCACCCAAAAGGCACTGAGCTCCAAAACCTGCCAAAGTCTACCCCACCCAGATTATTCCAGGCTCCAAAGCTGATATGCCAGTTTCTGCCCATCTCTACCCCCATATCACTAATATTTTGAAAATGGAAGTTGGCCACCCTGTAATCCACTGGGGCTCTTTGCACATGTGTAAGGGATAGCGTGAAGAATGGCTTCCCCCCATATTTTCAGGCAGCAGTCCCACCGGTCAATATATTCCAAAATAGACTGTGATATGGTCAGTAGAGTGAGGCAGAGGGTGGGTGAAGCTGATGCTCAGAAAAAGAAGAAACGCTCACGGTACACAAAGTTCTCAATTCACACTTGTGAATTATGTTGTGCTTGCAAGGAGGAAATTATAGGAAATTATACCCATCACAGATTTTTAATTAATACCAGATAAGGCTCATTCCTAAGCCCTGTAAGCTTATTAACACTGTATCTATAAAGCCTGTGCTCAGTTATATGTTTTTGTAAAAATATTATTTGCATGTGTCAATGTATAACATGTTTTCACCATATGGAACTTTAAATATAAACTGAGCAATCCAACAATGTACAGGAGGGAAATTAAGTCATTGTGAGAAGTGAAGTGGAATCTTGGCTACAGATTCATTAAAGACTACTCAACAGTTGGCACGTTCAGCCAAGCGTGCACTTTCATAAAGTCAGAAATCACCAGGATTGATCAATCTCTGCCAAACTACATTCAGGGGAAAAAGGAATATTGACCTCAATCTCAAATGAACTTGAAATAAAAGTTAATATCCAGATCCAAATCCATGAATGAGGTGATTCTCATAATCAAAAGTGTTGTTTTCATATATAACTGTCAGATGGAAAGCCTGGACCCCAAACCTCAACCACTCTTGTTTGATTATATCAGATTTGATACTGAATATTGTTCAAGAGCTTCGCAAATAAGTATATTTTTATGTAATTTATTTTAGAAGAAAAATAAACTTATATACAGTGGTACCTCAGTTTTCAAACGTCTCCATTGATTAACATTTCGGAATGCGAACGCTGTAAACTCGAACGTGCCAGAAACCAGAAACATGGCTTCCGTACTGAGTTTTCCATATTGAGATTTCTGTTTTGAGGACTCCATTTTGAGTTTTCAGTTTTCAAACATTTCGAACTCGAATGGTCTTCCGGAACGGATTACGTTCAAAAACCGAGGTGCCACTGTATTACCTGATCCTAAAACAGGGCGGGGGAACCTTTGGTCCTCCAGATGTCAATGAGACTACACCTCCTATCCTCCCTGACCACTGGCCATGCTGTCTGAGGCTGAGAGGGATTAGAGTCCAACAACAGCTGGAAAATTGACAGAACTTGTTGGGAGATATGGCATTGGGTTGGATCCTTAGTCTTGGTGGGAAGCAGGGCTTGGGAGTCAGTCCCCTTCTATAAAAAAAAAAATAGGGTACCCCGTTAAAGGGATCCAAGGGGGGTTGCTTCTGTCCAGATGCCGAGATGGCTGTCCTGGTATGACTGCCTGGAACTGATGTATATCATAGGGCAACCCTTAACCCAAGCCCAACCCAACCATTATGCTACCTGCAGTAGGGCTGCCTGATTCAGCGTACATACCCACTTCCTACACCCAAGCCTACATACATCTGTAATCAATAAAGTTGTGGTCTATTTGAACCTAATACTTTGTCCTGTCTCTTTATTTGTCATCCTTCTCTGGGCCCTGGCCAGGCGCAGGCTCCCTGCACCTGGGCATGCAATACATTTGTGGGCTCACCAATGACTCTCTCCCAAACCAGCACTTGCCAAGTCAGAAGCATGATCACCACTTCTGCCCAGGGAAAATCCTCAACAAGATAACAGTAGGTCTGGGATACCTCTGCAATGCTTTCTTATTGAGTCTCTTTTTTGGGGTGGTAATCAAGAGCAACACCAGCAAGACAAAATGGCAGTATTGCTCTCTCACATCCCTCCTAGTTGGCTGGCATACCCATTATCATTGAAGCTTCCTGGATTTCCCCTAATTTTGCGCTAGTGAGCCTGGTGGATTCTTTTGCCAGGGACCTGAAACCTCACTAGCTCTTTTAGAGGGGGTGGCTGTAGTAATGTGAGGGTTTGCAAAAGGTTCAGCCTGCAGCCTGATTAAGGAAAATCAATCCACCCAGGCTGAAGAAACTGGGCATTTCTGCTCATCCGCCTTTTTGGTGCAATCCTACAAAACCTTACACAAAAGCAAGTTCAATGGGACTTATTCTCAGAGTAGATATAGGAGCGCAGTCCTAATAATGCTTCCCAACTCCTTATCTAGTAAATACATTAAGTAAACCTGCTTTTGGGCCACTACATGCCAACGTTTTAGTGACATTCCACTGCTTCTGCTGCTCTGAGGGCACAAACCAACAGCCGTTTTCTGTCATTAGGGAGTTAGGGTTCTGCGATATCCCATATTATTTAGGGAATAGGACACATCACTAAAGTAGCAAAAGGTTGTATTTATTTTGAAGTATGTTTTTATAATGATGCTTTCAACTCATCCTAACCCTATTATTATTTTTCTTAGATTAGAGTGCCCTCTAGTGCCTAACTATTTCCTGCAGTCTTTTCCTTCGTCTGATCTTTCCTGTTTCCTGAGAAAGCTTTTCTTGGGAGGCAAGGATAGGCTACAAACCCAACTTGCCATTGGGCTTATAACAATAAGACTCTTCTAGCCCTTTTCCTGATGCTAATTCTCTTCTCTTGCTCTGTTCTCCTCCACTGCTTTCCCCATCCCTGTGGTTTAAATGGCAACTGAGGCAATGTTAAAGGCACCAAATATCTGAAAAAGATGCCCTTCGCCTTTGGAATGACCTCAGTTTCTGAGCTGCGTCTTCTCACCACCACATGGACGTGGTATTCTTGGCAGATGAAGTCACACCTTCTATGCTCAGGGTTCTACAGAGGGGTGAGGTGTATTTGCACTTGAAATTCTGTTACCTCAATAGGTGTTTTCATCACACCCAGTCCAAGGTTTTCAGATATTATAAATGCACTAGCTATCCAGGTAGTAATGGTATCAGGAACAGTGACATTCAGTGTTGTTTCAGTCGATCTAAAAATGAAAAGAAAACAGAAATTAATTTCAGAAGGATAAACATTGACAATGGTCAGTAAATCTAGGCTGATTTTCCTGGTGGAGTAATGAATGATTTGCTAAATCTAGTTAATGGTTTGAGGAAAGATTTGCAAAGTTACAAATGAAGGCTATGCCTTCAGTTTCTACATAAGGTCCATGGTTCTATTCATATTTTATGAGAGAAGGGTGCTTGCCACATACATATTGGTGTTTTGGAGTGGAAGACACTTTGAAGCGGTAAGCAAAAATATATGTTTGTAAGCATGCAGCGGAAAGGACACACGCTAAAGGATCCAAGATTGGCAGCATACCCCTAACATATGCTCACTACTTGCTACAAATATGCACTTCTGCTTTACACTGTGCTTGATGTTTTAATTTGGTGGAAGCTGCCCAAAGTGGCTGGGGCAACCCAGTCAGATGGGTGGCATATAAATAAATGCTTGTTGTCGTTAAACTTTACGGTGTTCGTCACTCAAGTATGAACCAGCTTCTAAGAGTATTTTGCCCTTTTCCCTTATTTGTAACACTAGAAAACATTGTTTATAACTTTCTTCAAGAATGGGCTGTCCTGCATATCAGTGCTTGGCAGAGATGCCCATTTGATGGGAAACTCTTCAACGGAAGTATTAAAAGCTACAGAGAAGTTCCTTCCGCTGGTAATACATTACATTAACTGTTCTCTGATAAGAATGGATATGTAAAGAAAACCCTTTCTGTTTACCTTGTTGTGATTTCACGCCAAATCCATGTCTCTGGAAAATTTGTCCTTATATGGGGATTTTCAAAACCAACAGACTCTCTTGTGGGCTCCAGATGATGCTGAAAGTCTAAAGCTGAGCTATAATCCATAACTGGGGGGGGGGGGGGAGAGAGAGAGAGAGAGAGAGAGAGAGAGAGAGAATACTGTAACATTCTCTTCATATAATTCCAGTGTTTAGAATCTACACTGTATCCTAAATTGTGTCACTCTTTTTCAACACTTTATATATAATTTTATTTGCTTAATTGAAATAAACAAAAGAAAGGAACACTTGCTTTATGTTCTACATACATCGCATGAGCCAAAACCAAAGAATTATACTTGATGTGACTTTTACTTACAGCCTTCATAGTTTTCATCTTCTGGAAGGCTGGCATCAGTCAATACCCAGAGTTTGCAATTCTAAACACAATATATAAAAATAATTTTAAATTTAAAAATATGCAACAGATGAACCATTTTGTCAACCTATATTTTATTTCTTTTTAGCATATTTTAAAGCATGCATAAACAAACAACATTTTTAGTTTAGAAAATAAAAGCTAGTTTTGTGTGGAAGAAAGTCAGTATCTACAGAGGACTGAGTTTTCTTCTCTTCAATTGCATCTGAAAACACAAGCATACTAATGAATGCTGAGTAACCCTTACTAAACTTTTATTTTCTTTGATGCAACAAAACAATGGAAAAGTACATATGCATTTTAAAACTGTACCTGAAAGACACCATATGAACTTCTGGCTGCTCCATAATCAAGTCCTCTATTATATAAACTTAGCTCATGGTGAACCTAAAATAATAGTAATAATAATACTTAGTTTTCATAGGAGAAACCAAAATAAATTCCATTAATCATGATCACATAGATCTTGTTTTAACAAAGAAAATTCTACTTAGCAAGAGCCTTATCTGTAAGAATAACAAAGCAAAAATTGTAGGACACAATAATAATAAAAGTCGACAATGTTATCTGCCACCTAGTTGTTAAGATACCTTAAAATTGAGTATATACAGAATTGTTAACAAAATCCTTGCAAAAATACAATGGGAACCAATAAAAATGTTTTTTCACTTCCCCTGTATCTCTACCACTTACGACAGGTTTGTCAATAGTTTCTCACTTTTTCTACACCATGCATAATTTTATACATCTCTATCATATCCCACTTTATTCACTATATTTCCAAACTAAAAAGCCTAAAATGTTGCAACCTTTCTTCATGGGGAAGTTGCTCTAGCACCTTGATCATTTCAGGTGCCCCTTCCTTTTTTTAAAAAAATAGTTTTTATTGATTTTAGTATAAACAAAACAAAACAAAACACACAATATATATTCCGTCCTTCTGCCCTCCCTCCCCCCACAAGTCCACTTCTGCCACCAGTGAGACCCGTAGGCGTTTCGAGTCAAAGGCGGTCCGTTTTAAAGCTGAGTTTGTCCTCCCCCCCTCCTCCTCCCCCCATCCCCCCCTGCCACCAGGAGGACCGGGATGGAGGAGTACTGAGGTTCAGATTTCCCCCAGCTAATCCTTCAACATACACATACAAACAGACACATATTTTTTCCATTCTTATTTTTTTTTAACATTGTATTTTGTGACTTCCTCGAAGCTCTTCTTCCTGGACTTCTTAATTTCTTATTTTGATTATAGCGGGTTTTCTATACTTAATTCAAAATCTTTTCCTAAAAATACTCACTTTGTTCTCCTCCTTCTTCTTGCCGCCTCCCCACGAGTCCCCTCCTGCCACAAGAGGAACCCGTGGGGTGCGGCCTTCCAAAGGATATCCATTTTTATGTCTGGGTTTCCCTCCACCTCCTCCTCCCCCCTCAAAGCACCCCCTGCCACCAGGTGTCTCTGAGCAAAGAGAGGAAGAAAGGCAGCTCTCTGCCCAGACACCAATCTAACACAAATTTGTTTAATACAAATCTAAAAAAATTTCCCTCAGCCATTCCTCTTCCTCCCTCCAGAAAACTCAATTTTTATGAACAATCATTTCTCTAATCGACATCTTAACATTATACTTTTAAACGCTCTCCTTCCCCCCCCCCTCGGTGACTTCCCCCCAATTGGATCAACATTTCCTTTAACAAGCCAAAATTATTCAACCAACATAAATTCCTCTTAACTAAGGCTCTCAACCCACACCACATCTTTCCCATTTGCACCTCCATACCTCTGTCCCCCCCTTCTGCACTTCCCACCCCTCATTCACACATCTCCAAATTTCAGTCCCTCCAGGTTCCTCATTTTCTTGCATCTTCATTTCACTTTGTTGCTCAAAAACCACATCTTCTCTCTTTCCCAATCCTTGTTGTGCATCATCCAGAACATGTTTTTTATATTCCACATCAGTTTCAGCATTGTTCTCTGTATCTTTTTTGTTTGACTTGATCTCGCATTCAGAATTATCCTCTAAGTCCTGATCTTGAGCCACAGTCTCTAAACATGGTATGCTGGAATGTTGCAGTCTCTTGTTGATGTCTTTCAGAATTTGCAAGTAGTCCAACACCACCTCCTGGAAGGCTGGTGAATATGTTGTATTCATTTTTTCTCTTAACCACAAGCAGACAGGAGATTAGGAGACAAAAGGCCCTGGAAATTTCCATACCTCACGGTCGCCTCCATTTTGACTGTTTCATCTCATTGACTTTCACTTTCTCATGCATCCAATCATAATTCCAATTATCTCAACTTTGACTTCTTCTTGTAACAAATTGTGTCGTTTAACAGCAGGTTTGTAAATTTTTCTGTTCTTTTGACAGCTTTGACAGCTTTTGACAGCTGTCAAAGCACTTTCCCCCTTATTCTTGCTGAACCTCAAGGGGTGCCGGCTCCGAGGGCTGGAAAGGGTTAGCAAAGTCTTTCTTTCTCTCGGTTTCTACAATCAGTTAATCCCTTTTGGCTTTGGGATATTAATTACGCTTCCTGATTGTCCATTAGGAAGAGATCGACTTCCGTTTTTTTTAAGTCTCTTCCTATTTAATCCAAAAAAAAAATCCGAATTTTTTTCTTAAAGTCCAATAGGGATTACTTACTTTTTTAGTCCAATCTTAGGTTTTCTTTGGAAGAACCCACCGCTGACAGACAGAGGACTCGAGGCTTCGCTTTCTCGGAGGCAATGTTTTTGTCCAAAATGGCTCCCGCAACTCCACTCCGCTGGCTCTCAGGGACTCTACTGCGTCCCTGGGCAACGGAGGAATCGCCGGTTTGGAGCCCGCTGGACCTACGCGCCCGGGACACTCTTCCCGGGGTTCTTGCGGGGAATCCACTCGCCCTGCGGAATCCCCCCCCCCCCACGATGCCAGGGACTGCGGAGCTTGCAGTCCCTGCGTCCTCTTGGCGGCGCGACGGACCGGAAGCTCAGGTGCCCCTTCCTGTACCTTTCCCACTTTTTGAGGTGCTGGAACCAGAACGGTACAAACTTTTACTCTCTAATGCTTTTTGCCATCCCATACTATAAGAAGGCCACTCCTGAAACTTCCGACTTCAGGAAGGTTGGGAAGTACCACTCTTGTAATAATCTGTTACTTATATGCTCAGCTTTCCTGAAAACCTCTCCTACACACTAAAGTATAAAGTTGGCAAGTTTGCAAGAACTGTAGATAGGGGTCAGGAGGAAGCAGGAAGCACCAGCATTGTTCTTTCTCTTATTCTACTTCCCACAAAAGGAATATATAATTCTCCCCAATTCTTGTTCTCAAGCTATGAAAACGGATTCTTCCCATTCTTTGCTTCTTAGGCCCACTTCATGGAGGCATGGTTGAAACAAATAACATAAATTGTCACATTTGCTTCAAGAAGACTTTAGGCATGCCAGCAAACCATTCCCCCCACACAATGTGGTGTGTGTGTTTTGCTGACTAGTTTAGAAGTCAGCCCGAACCACGTCAGAACCACTTTACATAAAATGGCTTCCCAATCAAGATAGCAACCCATGCAGTTTGCATTAAAGGCAGTAGCCATGGGTGAATGGGGAAAGACAGTGATTGCAGAAAATGAAGCTTTGTTCTCTTAGCAAAGAGAAACATATGAGAATTATCATGCACTTCAAAAGAATGAAATCTACAGGTATCAACTCAGTGTGGGTTGATTGTTTTACTTTAACAGTATAAAGTGGTACCTTGGTTTGCAACTGTTTTGGATTACAACCACCTCAAACCCAGAAGTGTGTGTCCCTTTTTTTGGATAAGGTAAAGGTAAAGGGGCCCCTGACCATCAGGTCCAGTCGTGTCCGACTCTGGGGTTGCAGCGCTCATCTCACTCTATAGGCCGAGGGAGCCGGCGTTTGTCCACAGACAGCTTCCAGGTCATGTGGCCAGCATGACAAAGCTGCTTCTGGCGAACCAGAGCAGCACACGGAAACGCTGTTTACCTTCCCGCCGGAGCGGTACCTATTTATCTACTTGCACTTTGATGTGCTTTCAAACTGCTAGGTTGGCAGGAGCTGGGACCGAGCAATGGGAGCTCACCCTGTTGTAGGGATTCGAACCGCCGACCTTCTGACCAGCAAGCCCTAGACTCTGTGGTTTAACCCACAGCGCCACCTGGGTCCCTTTTTTGGATAAGAACCCATTTTTTGGGATTACAACCATTTATTTATTTTTGGAGGCCCCATCGGCAAAAGCGCACCGTGGGTTACAACCTGTTTTGGTTTACAACCGGACCTCCGGAACGGATTATGGTTATAAACCAAGGTACCACTGTAATGGCAAAACTCACAATCAAATCTAATAGCTGCTTCTACACAGCTCTAAAATACACTTCAAACATTTCTTTTCTTTCAGAAACTTACAGCATTCTCTGTGATATCACTTCTTTTCCCCAGGAGCTTTGTGCTTTTGTCAACAACCAAAAGACCAATGGTTGTTTTTGGTTCCGTCACATTAATCTTGAGAGTGACTTCGTCAGAAGGCCCAGCTCTATTTTTATTCCAATACATATTGATCTGGGGGGGTGGGGGAAAGCATATTAGTTTACATTATGCAGTAGATAAAGGAGAATGAACAATTATTTTATTTCAGGTGCTGACTCCTATATATATATTTTTAAAGAAATGTACCCATGAGAGGAAAGTTCAGATTACAGCCATGGTGCTGGAGAGAGAGTGTGAATCCCCTCATTAAAAAACAAAAACAACACGGTGTTATCTTCAGTCATGGATCTCTTGATAACCTATCTATTTTGGCCCAAAGATGCAGGAGCCATCCTTTGAAGACAGAGAAAGAAAAATGAAGCAAGGTTAAAGGTGGAAAAAGGCCAGAGGAACAAATAAGTCAATGCAGCAGACAGAGGAAAGAAAATGCAGGATTGAAGATATGAACAGCACATGACCTAAAAAGGACTGGAGGTAGAAAGCTGGGGAGGGGGGCAGGTAAGCAAGTTGGGCCAAACATCTTCCATTTTTATATCAAACAACTGCAGCAAAGTAAAAATAATCTTTATTTATTTAAATTATTTTAATGTAATTGTGATTTTTTTAATGCTACTGTTTAACCATATATATGCCATCCAGAGATTAATAGGATGGCTTTTAAATTAAATACAGATATGTAAATAAATGTATGCACTGTGTAGAATTCATACTCTTTTGCACAAGATGGACATAAGGCCATGGACTGTGAAGCTGTTTGCACTAGCAGCCAATACATTTAATCCTAAGCATCCTTTGCTGGTAGGTAGAGGAAGGTCTATAAATGGGCTCTAATACAGGAAACCCAGTTTAAAATCTGAAAGATGTTAATGAGCAATTAAACAGACCAACTAGTGAAATTGTTTGTAAACTATGACTCCATGCTAATGCCTATCAGTATGTGAGCATCAGTTACATACTATGTTTATTTGACTTCCTTTTTGCTTCCTTTTTGTGTATTGTCTCAAAACAAAACAAAACAAAACAAAACACCATTTGTGTGAGAGGAAGTCTATGTACACAAACTTACCTGATTTTTAAAGACGAGTTGAACAGGAATGCAGAGATCATCACTAATTACTTCACCATCATCACTCACATAGTAGGCAATTATGCATGCTGTAGGAGCCCAAGAATGCTCTGGTGTTAAAAAGAATTCTGCAACGTTAACTTTACCTACAGCCACAATTTGTTCTTTAGATACCACCTATATGAGGAGGGGGAGAAGTTAATTGATTTTCCTATCAGCTGAGTTCCAGATGAAATTGTCACACATCTCACAATTTAACATCTGTTATAAAAGCACCACAGTATTGTTGCATGTCAGCCTAATCTCTAAGCGATGCGAGATTCCAAGGGTTCCAGGTGCGCTTATCCAAGGTCTGTGTTTCCTTTTGGAAATGAGGCACAGTGGAGACTGTGGTTTCTTTATCGTATATAGCAGGCATCCCCAAACTTCGGCCCTCCAGATGTTTTGGACTACAATTCCCATCTTCCCCAACCACTGGTCCAGTTAGCTAGGGACCATGGGAGTTGTAGGCCAAAACATCTGGAGGGCCGCAGTTTGGGGGTGCCTGGTATATAGTTTACTCACACATATATACAACCTGAGTCTATGATAGAGTAGTTCGCAGCATAATCACCCCAAGAGCCTTCTTCCATAGCCGCAGTCTTGGATCCAGACACATAACTCCTAGCTCTAACCCAGGGGCAGGCAACCTAAGGCCCATGGGCTGGATCCGGCCCATCGTCTTCTAAATCCGGCCCACGGACAGTCTGGGAATCAGCATGTTTTTACATGAGTAGAATGAGTCCTTTTATTTAAAATGCATCTCTGGGTTATTTGTGGGGCATAGGAATTTGTTCATTTCCCCCCCCCAAAAAAAAATATACTCCGGCCCACCACATGGTCTGAGGGATGGTGGATCGGCCCACGGCTGAAAAAGGTTGCTGACCCCTGCTCTAACCTCTCTAAGATCTGGCATTATCAGTTGAGGGAAAGGGGACCCCCCCTCTTACCGTCTCCTCTGATGCTTTGTTATCTTAATGGCCCATTACCCAGGCTATTAACTTAACGCAGGAAGCTTAGCTTAGCTTAACTGGCTTTCAACACTTGTTTGGGGATTAGAAGCATTTGGCATACAACTTAAAACACACAGGTCGGCACCCAGTTTTAACACCTCCAAGCCTTAGTTAAATTCTAACACCCACTGGATCCGGGGATAATAGAGGTCTAGCACCCACAAACTCATTAACAGTATAATAACAACTATACAGATGCCACGTGAATAGGTCAGTGCCCACAGGCATTTATGCCTGTGGATAAAAAAATCAATTTTTGTATGCCACACATTGCAGCAAACACAGGTGTACCACTACATTTACATTCAGTAGGAAAGCTACAACCAGTTTGTTTGTTTGTTTGTTTGTTTGTTTGTTTGTTTGTTTATTATTACAAGGACGTACAATTGCTGTTTTTTTAAACGCTTGCTCATATTGCCATCTGGAAATTATAGTTATTTTTGAGTAGCAAAATCCTCCTTATTGCCTATGCTGTCTTTCCTGTCTTTGTGGTAAAAACAACAACACAATACATATAAAATAATTTTAAAATACCATATAACTGATCTCTTTCATCGGCTTGTTGCTTTGAAGATTCAGCTCAAATGGAGTCCCAACCTAGGGGTGGGGGGGAGGGAAATAATACAACTTGAATGAACATGTTAATTGCCTATCATGATGTAGTGTATTATTAGTGAATTTTGAAGCTCGCCGATTATTGGAAAGCAGAAGTTACCTTTACATCCTGACTTGCTTTTTTAATCTGTAGAAAAGTCATGGTGGCAGAGTAGAATGTACCATATATGATTATAGAAGTTTCGCTCTCCAGAAATTTGGCCTGTAAAAAAAAAAAGGAACGGGTGGGGGGACATTCAACACATTGTAAGGAAAATAAGAAAGTTCAATTAATGTTTCACAAATTGTATAATTAGTGCCTCTTCTAGATGAAGAAATAAATGAAGATATCAATCTGCCTTAAATGGTTAGAATGAAAAAAGAAAAAGCTGCAGTCCATCAGAATGCAAAAAGAATGTGGGGGTGGACAATCCAAGAGTTTCTGAAGCAATTTTCTTAAATTATAATCTAAAATTAGTCTCAAGACAGCATCACAGAGCTTTTGATTTTCTTTTTCTACTCAGAAGACGTTTCTGTGCCCAGAGATGAAACATAGCAAACACCCATGTACAAGCTCTCTCTTTCTCAATTGCCAGCTATATTGGACTGATGCAGTAGAACATCCTGTCCCTGCTTATGGATAGACTGAAGAGTGGCTCCATACTGTCAGAGGAAGAATCTTCTATCTATATCCAGTATGGAAGCCAATCAGGCTAGCAAAGAAGAACAGAGCACTCTACTTTGTCAGCTCAATGTTTCACAAAATGGGTCAGGCTATTTGAGGAAGAACAAAAAGATGAAGGGACATAGTTAGGCAAAGTACTGGGAGAGAATTCAGAGGCCTGAAAGGGCAGATTAGGCCTCTCCTTGGTTTAGATGATTGCTAACAAGTTGTGGTGAAGCTTCTGCTTTGATTTTCCACTAAACCACCATTTCTCATCCCATATGAATTTGAGGAACTGTTGTTTATCTTAAGTCTAGGTCAGGCATCCCCAAACTTCGGCCCTCCAGATGTTTTGAACTACAATTCCCATCATCCCTGACCACTGGTCCTGTTAGCTAGGGATCATGGGAGTTGTAGGCCAAAACATCTGGAGGGCCGCAGTTTGGGGGTGCCTGCTCTAGGTAGTTAACAACCCAGGATATCAAGCCACAGTTTCATCCTGGTTTGCTTTAACTAACTAGAGGTAGAATAATTCATAGAATTATGCGATGAGAAATAATTGTTTAACAAAAAATGAAAGCAGAAAATTTCACTCTCTTCCTCTTGTTTACATATGAGTGGAGAGGAAGCTTAACTATGGTTCAGAACAGTTGCCTGAACCACTGGTGGGCACACCTCCTCTGAAGTCTAAAAGGATAAATTCATGCACTTGAAATGAATGTCCTCCTGCATCCTGCAGGGTTTGGTCTCTGTGAGTAGAGGTCGATGAAGCAACCTCTCCAATGAACTGAGGTGTTGTCAGTCCAACCAAAAGGTGAACCCTTTGGATCAGAAGTGACATTGTGGGGAGAGCACACTGAGAATGCAGCACTGCTCAACCCAACAGATGATAAAGGCAGGGTAAGAGATGCATCAGGGATAGGTCCTGGCATATCAAAATAAATAGCTAAAATAGAGAACAATAATAAATATGCTCAGTTTTCACAAAAAGCCTAGCAGAATAGGTATGTTTTAACTGACTCCCTAAAAATCTCAACAAGGTAAACCTAAGCCTGGAAGAACTCCCCTGGCATGGAGTTTCTTAGTACTGATATCACATCTATCTATCAGACTCGCCACCTTTAATAGGAGAATAATAACATTGGCCCACTAGGCAGGGCTGTTGTAAGGGATATTGAGATACATCTGAAGCACTTTGAATACTCAGGTAGGCATAAGAACAAGTTTCCATACTAAGATTCTTTTCATCTTCTGATTAAGTATTTACGTATTTTGACGGGGGGGACACAGAAAAAGCATACCTTAACATGCAGTGTTGTTGTATTAACTTGAACTGGAAACTCAATCTCAACCATCCCATTTTCTGGCACATGGTAGATTAGGTTCTGAGATGCCTCATTTGCCTGTGATTCACCTCCATCACCATATGGGTAGTAAGCAGGATTCCCTATGGATGTGGCAGTGATCACAATGTCATTCCTTCGTTCATCAGACGACAGCAGACTGTTGTCAATTCTTGTGACTTTCAGCTGAAAATAGTAAAAGGCATCTCCATAAATCAAACCAAAACTTTCAAAACCATGATTTACAACACCTAAGATTGATGCTCAAATCCTAAATATGGAATGCCAACAGTGCATTTAGTGTTGACAGCTTGCAACAAGCAATAACTAATATACCAAGAGACTCAAAAGCAATTGTAATTAATTTCTTTAAGACAATATATACAATATTTTTAAAAACCCAACTCTTGTCTCCATAATACTGCTTTTGCCTTTTTTTTCTAGAATGATACTGATAATATAAAGAATAGTAGAATAACTCACCGTAGCTATAAAGTTCAGACTAGGCTTGAGAACTGCTGGATACTCAGAAAATTCTAATATGTAGTCATGATGCTTTGGAAATATGGTAGCACTTGCATTTTGGGAGATTCCTGTTACAATATTTGAAGGGTTAAAAAAAAGTCACATGCATAATCATTCATTCCTAATAACACTTGCAGAGTCCGTATTTCTCACGATTCCAGCTACCAACAGTGAAAGACAACCCCTTTCTCAGCATGTAGCAAGGATTTGCAGGGAGCTGGGTATGCAGGGGAAAGTCTCCTACTATTAAAATACAATAATCTCAAGGTACCCCATACCTGCCTTAAAGAAAACCCCATATAAAGCTGCATACCTGTAAGTGCTTCTGTAACCACAGCTGTAATTTCTACCGGCATCTGGTGATGCACAGAATAACCCCAATTGTTGTAAGTTATATTTTCCACCTCTAGAATGTCAAATGTAAAGTTCACAGATCCATTAATCTGAAATCAAGAAGAAGAATAAAAATGAATCAATTTGTTTTATCTTCTGAAAAGAATAAGCAGGCATGGGGGTGGGGGGAGAGAAAACCAGACCATATTTGTATCACTGCATTTCCCTTAAGGGTTAAGGTAGAGCACAATTTGGAAATGGAAATGATAAATAAAATAAAATATTGTCAAAACATGAACCTGCAGTGGATCTTGGAAACATCAGAAGTCAGGCTGATAGTGAGCCTAAGCAGCACCAACCACCTGCCAAAGGAGCAAACTGCAGGCAGATCAACCATACCAGTCGCTACTGCCTCCTTACTCCAACGAGCAAGAGTAGGTCATGTGACATGTCCTGACCCCATGAATGTTTCTGGCTCAGGAGATCTGCTATTATTGCTTACAGATTACCTGCACATTACTCTAACTTTGTCTTTAGCTGACAGCTCTAGGGGAGCTGGAACTGGGACATCTCTACATTACACACTGCTTTCTTCAGTGGAGGACTACTACATAATGTACATAATGTAGATCAGTCTACATCCCAATTCCAAAGAAGGGCAGTGCCAAAGAATGCTCCAACTACCGCACAATTGCGCTCATTTCACACGCTAGCAAGGTTATGCTTAAAATTCTACAAGGCAGGCTTAGGCAGTATGTGGACCGAGAACTCCCAGAAGTGCAAGCTGGATTTCGAAAGGGCAGAGGAACCAGAGACCAAATAGCAAACATGCGCTGGATTATGGAGAAAGCTAGAGAGTTCCAGAAAAACGTCTACTTCTGCTTCATTGACTATGCAAAAGCCTTTGACTGTGTCGACCACAGCAAACTATGGCAAGTTCTTAAAGAAATGGGAGTGCCTGATCACCTCATCTGTCTCCTGAGAAATCTCTATGTGGGACAAGAAGCTACAGTTAGAACTGGATATGGAACAACTGATTGGTTCAAAATTGGGAAAGGAGTACGACAAGGTTGTATATTGTCTCCCTGCTTATTTAACTTATATGCAGAATTCATCATGCGAAAGGCTGGACTAGATGAATCCCAAGCCGGAATTAAGATTGCCGGAAGAAATATCAACAACCTCAGATATGCAGATGACACAACCTTGATGGCAGAAAGCGAGGAGGAATTAAAGAACCTTTTAATGAGGGTGAAAGCGGAGAGTGCAAAATATGGTCTGAAGCTCAACATCAAAAAAACCAAGATCATGGCCACTGGTCCCATCACCTCCTGGCAAATAGAAGGGGAAGAAATGGAGGCAGTGAGAGATTTTATTTTCTTGGGCTCCTTGATCACTGCAGATGGTGACAGCAGTCACGAAATTAAAAGACGCCTGCTTCTTGGGAGAAAAGCAATGACAAACCTAGACAGCATCTTAAAAAGCAGAGACATCACTTTGCCGACAAAGGTCCGTACAGTTAAAGCTATGGTTTTCCCAGTAGTGATGTATGGAAGTGAGAGCTGGACCATAAAGAAGGCTGATCGTCGAAGAATTGATGCTTTTGAATTATGGTGCTGGAGGAGACTCTTGAGAGTCCCATGGACTGCTAGAAGATCAAACCTATCCATTCTTAAGGAAATCAGCCCTGAGTGCTCCCTGGAAGGACAGATCGTGAAGCTGAGGCTCCAATACTTTGGCCACCTCATGAGAAGAGAAGAATCCTTGGAAAAGACCCTGATGTTGGGAAAGATTGAGGGCACTAGGAGAAGGGGACGACAGAGGACAAGATGGTTGGACAGTGTTCTCGAAGCTACGAACATGAGTTTGACCAAACTGCGGGAGGCAGTGGAAGACAGGAGTGCCTGGCGTGCTATGGTCCATGGGGTCACGAAGAGTCGGACATGACTAAACGACTAAACAACAACAACTACATAATGGCCACCACACAGATCATTAGAGAATTGCTTAAATCATTTGGATGACAGACTGATAAGCATAAGCCACAGGGTAGCATAGGTAGGCAGCAGAGTAAAAAAAAAAGCTAAGGCACTGGATTGCAATTTAAAAGATTTATTATTTCCACAAAGAAATCCTTGAGATGGATGTCAGGTGCTAACTGCAGCTCACCTCAAATGTCTTGGTGATATTTCTCTTCCTTCCATAGAACTGGGAACAATCAACAGTTACTTTTCCTTGCACAGGCTTTCCATATGTGTACCTGAAACAGTCAAGAAAAAACCCATCATTTCAAAACAAGTTTCTGAAGACAGGTTGAATCAATCTCTTAAGCCTACAAGTATCCACTTGAATCTGATCATACATACCATGCATGTAACTTTATATCTGGGGATCATACCCTTTCTGGATCTGGGCATACTGCAAATCACACCGAATCAGTGAAATTATTGCCCATCACTAATAAAATGTATCTTTTACTTTATTAACAACAGTAACTACAAGTATCCCTACTATACATACAGAGACAGAGTAGACATAAGCAACACCTCAGGTTATCTGGAAATTTATTGGAATTTTAACTCATATGAAATTCACCAACCATAACAGTGCCACACAAGTGTTCCTGCAGTTAACACCTTCTTTCTTGCAGCTTCTGCCCTAGTAACTTTCTTCAAGTTCACTTGTGGGGCCAATGACATTCTTTAATTGTCCTGTTCTGGGAGCAGGGCTTAAATTACCAGTTTTCTCTTTATAACCACAATATTTTCTCATTTTAAAATTATTATTGTTATTGTTATTATTAGCAGTTTTGTCTTTTTAAATTGTACTCAGAAAAATACACTTTTAAAAAATAATGATCTGTTACGTCTGCAAAGAAGGAATCAATAATTGAATTAAATCCCACCTTTGCATGGTTAGGAACTAGCTAAGGACTAACACAGGTGTACAATGGATATAGATCTCAAATGATGTAAGGTTCACTTTTTACCTACTTTGCTGTGACAGTACCAGTGAAATTCATGTCTTTCTGAGAATAAAACAGAGGTGTTGCTAGAAAGACTTCAAACTTTGGTAGCACTAAAAAGGAAGAAGCTATAATTAATTTGATGGCCATACCTATGTTTTTCAATGCATGTTTCAGTAATGTGGTTTTCTCAGTACAATGCAAACAATGTATTTATGTATCTCATCTACACTGAAATCACATATCACTTCAGTTCTATACCATGTTAATTGTTATGGCTTTCCCCAAAGTATCCAGGGCTTTAAATTTGGTGAGGGTGCTGAAGATTCCCTCAAAATGTACAATCCTCTAAACCAGGGGTGGGAAATATAAGAAACACGGAAAATACTGAGCCACAAAATATGCCCACCCCCACAAAAAAGTCTGGTCTTAAATCAGCTGAAGTTACTGGTTCACACATGAGTCATCAGATGGAAGCAGATGGGAGAGGTCTTTAAAACAAGTGGACTTACAGGCACTGAACCTCTTCCTCTCCTGCATCTCAATCCATTGCTCCATGCTCTTTATTCTCAGCTCACTTCTAGTACCGTAATAGAGGCATAAGGGAAACTGCTTGGAGCAAAAGACTGCAGGATCTTAAGGTACAGGATAGGAAAGTGTTCAGCACTTCTTTCCTGCACACTGCTTTTACTGTTAGACACACACATCCTCAGCTAAGTATGTGAAATACATCCCCATGACATCTAAAAAATATATAACACCTTTAGAATAACAAATGAAGTTGAATACTCTGTTCCGTGTGGGCAAATATAGGAGGTAAAAGGCTCTCATAATCCAAATCTCATGGTCTTCTGTGATTTGAAGGCTTTTCATTATTATGACTTTATGTTACAGGTAGGTAGCCGTGTTGGTCTGCCATAGTAAAAAAAAAAATCCTTCCAGTAGCACCTTAGAGACCAACTAAGTTTGTCATTGGTATGAGCTTTTGTGTGCATGTACACTTCTTCAGATACAGTATCTGAAGAAGTGTGCATCACACAAAAGCTCATACCAATGACAAACTTAGTTGGTCTCTAAGGTGCTACTGGAATGATTTTTTTTAAAAAAATAATTATGTAACATTCATGATTCTACTGTTGCAGGAGGACCTTTATCTTTTTGAACCCCTTCTGTCTTCCAAAAAAAAAAAAGGAAATCTGCATCCAAGTTTACATGCAAGCAGGAATCACTTACCATATTCCATCACCGTAAATGTCTGATAATGTGTCTGGTCCTATAGAAAAACAAAATAAATTCTATGAAAGGTATGCTTAACTTGTATGGTGTATTATATCTAAGATAGGACTTTTCCCAAACTAATTCTAGCAAGCAAGCAAATGAATAAATAAGGTACATACTGAACTACCGTTTTTCCAAAGACGACTTTACAATACTTAAGTGTACTGTGGCACCTTAAATACTGTTACACACCACCCCAATCTCCACAGTAGTTTCCTATACTTTCACAGCTATTTAATCATTGTTTAAAGAGCATCACACACAATAATGCACACTGCATAATCACACATTTCCACAAACACATCAGGAAGTAGGGCAGTCATCAAAAGGGTTGTTTCTCAGCTCGGCTTCCTGAGTGTGTCTGTGGAAAAGCTGAGTTGTTTCCATAGAAACTAACAAGGCTGAACAGTAACAGGGAGCCAGGCAGGACAGTTTTAAATTCATTCTTCTAGCAAGCACGAACTCAAGAGTTGCAAATAATAATATCAAATCAACACATTTTCTACCCTACTGCGTTCCGAGGGCTGAATGGGGATCACAGCAGAGAGTCAAAATGCTCTCAAACAACTTGATTTCTCCTTCCAACTTACACCACCACCACCACCAAGGCCAAGTCAGAAAATGAATTAATTAAATAATAAAGAAAGCTTGAAAGAGACCCATTGTTCTTTGGGACCAAGAGCTCAGGTGAAAAGGCAGCAGCTAGCCAACACTAGCCAGCACACCATCTCAAAGTGAAAACTTGCTCTCTCACAAACTGAACTCTCTTACACAACTCAAAGTTACAACTTCCTCATACAACTCTCATAAGAGAGCCCTCATAAGAGAGCCCAATCTAGTCCAGAATCCTGTTCTCAAAGAGGCCAACCAGAGGCCTATGGGAAGCCTGCAAGTAGGACTTGAACCATAACACTGTTTACAGTGGATAACAGAACATCCCTGTGCTTGTCAATTTGTCCCAAAGTCTACAAAAATTCTTTCAAGGCCAACTTCTAATGTACATTTCTGTGCTTCCCTTTTCTTCTGATTTCCACTTCCTCAATCTGCATAGCCCTCCAAAGCAGTTAAGAGAATATTGAATGCTTCATTCTCATTCACTTCTTGGCTCGTTCCCAGTCACAATTAATGGTGTCCCAATTTGCTCTCTATGACTGCATGTGATTGCACTTTCGCCTTTTATGTTGCTCAAGTATCTAAACCATCTCAAGAACTACTAAAAACTGTCTTTGAACTTCTTTTTTAGAATTTCAGTTTTTAAGAAAATATACAAATGTTTTGGTAATGAGTTATTAAAAGCTGTATCACATGATTTCTATATATCTTTTGAACTGGATGCTGAAGTAATGAGGCACCATAGAATGCTGTCGCCACATCATACTTTTTGCACAGTAATCAGTATCTGAAGACTGAGATCTTTCTCAGTTGCTGATCTCATCCAATTTAGACAGTATACATTTCAATTAAACTGCACAACTGTAGACAGATTTAATCTCTAGCAACGATGAACTAACTCTAGTATGCAACCTAGCCCCATGAAAATCAATGGGAATTTAATTATTGATTTCACTCAGAGATACATTACATCCCTGTTAAAACAATTCATTATGTTAATACTCACTTTTACTTGAACTTTTATGGACCAGTCACCCAGGACAGGATATTTGGATATTTTAAACTGCTTGGCAATCTTGCCTAGTTTTCCATTCTGTGACAACCACTGTTGAATCAAATTGTGTCGCGGATCCTATTTTTTAAAAAATGTCAAAAGCATGTGTTTAGTAACACTCAGAACAGCATGTGGGGAAGGAGAGGGGAAATAGTTAATTCTAACAAAGCTAAAGTACTTGCCCTGATAGCGCCATGTTGAATTCCACCCAATAAAAATTAAAAATCATACAGTTTCTAGCACAGCACATTACAATTGCTACTACAGGCAGAAAAATCATTAACTTGTTTGCCAAGACTGCTATTATGTATAAGAATAGTCTTAGTGAAAATACACTGCAGATTGCATAACCATACTCTGAAAGAAAACCCTGCTTCACCAAATAATGTAAGTTTATACTTACATGAATATATATATTCATAGGAGTATTGTATGGCTTGAGGTCAGGATACAGAGTAACAACCCGTATTTTCACATCTTGGCCTGGTTTATACATAGTCTTGTCAGTTTGGATGAATACCGATAAGCTCTTGTGCTCAAATTCAAGGGCAGTGTGGTTAGAAAATAGCAGACGACCTTCTGAATATCCTTTGACTAGTAAATCATAATCACCAGGAGTACTGCCCAAGGGGAGCTGGGGGTAAAAAACATGATTGCTTTATTTATTTCTAAAACAAATACTAGACACGCAGAACAGTAAAACCATGGATAATTAGAACTCACAAAACTAAAAAATTGAAGCTGCAATCCTATGCACACTTACCTAAGAGTAAAGCCTACTAAAGATATCCAAGAAAAGACGAGTAAGATTATGACATAAAATCTACAAATACATTACAATGACATGCCCTAAAAGTGTTCTGTCACCTGAATTTTCATTTATTCTTTCATACTATGATCCTGTTTATATTTTTACCCACAGCTCCAAAAACCATGGTTTATGAAGCTATGAATGAATACTGTGGAAGTTCACTCCTGCCTCATTCCTCTGTTTGCTTGTTCCATGCCAGATTCAGTGTAAAGATTGTGTGACTTGCATTAAGCCAAAGTTCCCCATTACATCTTAACAGGACCAGCCCTACCATTAAGCAGATTGTGGCAGCTGCCTCAGGCAGCAGATGTTGGAGGCTGTGAGGTGTGGGAGGACAGAGCTGTGCATCCTGTACCCCCTAAGTTAGCCTACTGTAGCAACTATCCCCTCACCAGTGTTGAAGGTAGATTCAGCTGCCATAGATTCGGCTGGCTTCTCTATGTGGAGTTAGGAAGGTGCCATCTCGTTCTTTGCTTCAAGCAGTGAAATGTATTGGGCTGGCTAAATGGGACCAGGTTTACTGTCAATCAGTGTTCGAAACTCCCATTGTTCTTGGCGTATTTTGCAACAGGGAATTTCATTAGCGTGCACAGTTTCTGAGCTCTGGGCACAGTACTGCACCAAAGATTTAAGATTAAAACTGCAGAGTGGAAGGAAAGGAGGACCTTTTTCTGCCCCCTACTTCCAGCTCCTCTCTGAAGACTGGAGAAGAGACCCTCTTAAGAATATTGGGGGCTGGGCAAGGGAAGGACTAGACCATGTGAAAAATGAACATAATATTTTAGCTGCAGTCCATTCATTTTTAGCTTTGTATTCTAGTTATTTAAAAAGTGTGCCTAGACATTAAGTTGTTGCACCCATAACCTAGGTTTAAGGTGCCATTTAGATCCCAGTTTTCATGTCTCAGCTTCTAACGCTGCTGTCAATATGAGATCCTGGATCATTATCCTGGTTTCTGAGCCTGCACTACCAGGCAGACAACAATCTGTCTTCTGGCAGAACAGAGACAGGCTGCAGAAGAAAATGGTTCCCCTAGGACAATTGAATTAAATTCCCAACCATGATTCGTGTTCTGCAAAGTCTTAGTCTCTGAGTTAGTCTGCAAGCATGTATAGGAGATACAAGGCACAAGCAGACATAGACATGGTTCTATGGCAGAACAAGCAGCCATTCTTACAATTTACAAGAAAAGGGATTGTGCAGAAGAATCATCATTCATTTGCTTCTGTTCATTGGCTCTTAATTATTTTGGGGCAAGTGCTTCATGACAACGTGGTTTGCACCTAAAAATGTGTGTTGATATAAATCTGTTTTAAACTTATCTAATATTTATGAATTTTAATACTTTTACACCCGCTTTGTTAGCAAACAAAACCTAAAAGGAATGCTAATCCCGCATTCTTGTTTGTTTCAATTACATCTAGACATGCCAGGAACACTAGTTTGAATGTCTGTTTTAACATCATTGTCAGATGTTGTGTCCTAAAACAATATATGAAAGGCCTGCATTTCAGTGTATGATCCACTTGTCAGAAGGAAGCTCTTTGCTCACTAATAGTGAACTTACACCATATACAAGATTAAAACGGAATAAAGGTAAGTAAATGAAAGAGATAGCATCCATTCAGGAACTATTTCACATGGAACACTAGTACTTCAGGAAAATAATACTTACAGCTGGAAGAACAAGTGTACCAACCGAATCTGCAATTAAAAAAGAAAAGGGGGGATTAATCCACCTCTTGCTTCCTACATGCCATGTACCATGTACAGCAAATCCATCCTTACAATGCATTTGTTGGAATGCAGCATTCCAGCACTAGTCTGTTACATAATCTGAACCTTCTTCTTATATTTCAACAGTGGGATTCCAGTGGTACCTGCAAACACACTTCCTGAGGGTGGAGGTTATTTCTGGAGACCTAGGAAGAGGCGCTAAATTCATGTTCTCCCTGGATCTCTCTAAGTTCAACCCATCACAAAGCCATGAGGTGGGAGCCACATTCCACCTGCATGAGCCCTACCTCCTAAAGCTTTCTTTAGGCATGATGTTTGTGTGCGGGGTCCGTGCAATGACCAGGGAATGGGGTCATACTGCTGGCACTCCCCTGGCCATGCTACCCCATGCCAACTACCACGCAAGTACACAATGAGTACAGATATCTGAAAAAGAGCAACTACACATGACAGGGGGGGGCTGGTTTTCAGATAGCTGTGCTCAATGCACAGGGTGGGACTAGCCCATCTGTGCAACACGGGAGCAAGGCAAACTTCAGGGGTCCACTTCCTGATCATCAGATGGAACCCCATCAAGAGTGTAACATGTGATGTGGCTCTAGTGATCATTATAGTATTTGCCACCTGGAAGCACACTTCCTGGAGTGGTTTGCTGCAGACCTCAGTAAGGACAGCAGCAGGAACACCAGGAAGCTGGGGAGGTGTTTTTAATTCATGCTGACCCCACAGGATCTCTCTTGTCCGTCCCCACCACCTAAAGGTGAGTAAATAGTTTGTATTGCATTGTTATAATATTCCAAAAGCTGCCTCAGGGATCATTTTATTGAAAGACGTGGCATAAATATTTATACTAACCATCAGTGTATCAGAATTCAAAGATGTGTTTCTCAGGGCAGAAGCATTGTTACTTTTGTACACTTTAGTCATGAAGTGTGATCCAAATATAAAGTCAAAAAGTGATATACTGTATTTCATTTCTGAGGCCAGGATACACAGAAAAGCTGTAGCCATTTCTTATTTCTACTTATAGTTACTCAAGGCCCTGCTACTCAGGGGAGAGGTGGCAGCATGAATCAATATTCTTCTAGACTTCTAATATAAATCTAGAGGCAGGGATGCAAGGATTTAGGAAGAATTTATTCCTAATTCCCAGTGGCCTCATTCCCATGCACTAATTGAATTCTAATTTCTACAGACCTGTAACAACAGGCTTTTAATGCTTAACTTGTTTTGACTTTGAAATGCTACTCTTAAATTGCCTTTTGTGTATTGTGCAAAGTATCTTCAGCAAATCTGTCAGTGTCAGCAAAAAAAGTAAGGTCAAAACCAGAGTGCTCTCATTAGAGATATAAATTATTTAATGGAATGGGAGGCCTGATTGTTATCATGATTTACACCATCATGATTGATATAGTTCAATTCTTTCTGCCCTCTCAATAAACTTATCCCATATTTACTGTGAGGCAATCACCCACAAACCACTCATGGATTGACATTCTTTATCTATTTATTTTAATTGTTTGTTTATATATTTATAAAATGCACTTTCATTAAAAATATATATAACAAGGTAGTGTAATGCGTTCTGAACGCACATTTGTTAAGTCGAAAAAAATTGTAAGTCGAATAACATAGGAATGCATTGGGGGGATCGTAAGTCGAAGCAACCCTATCTAAAAATTCATAAGTAGAAAAAATCCTATCTAAACCGCATCCAAGATGGCGGACAGAGCTCCGTTCGTAAGTAGAAACATTCGTAAGTAGAGGTGCCACTGTATGTGGATAGTGAGCCACATCAGCAGAACTGAACTTTTATAATAGCTGCACAATTTCCTCGGTTGTTAATGGCCTATCACAGTCATTTGGGGAGACCATTCTAGCCATTTCCTTCTCTGTCAGCTGTTCTCTTCTCTCTAGGAATCAATTCTATTACTTTAACCCTACCCTTTTCAAATAATGTTACCTTTATATCCATTTCCTCCTCCAGCTCTCACCCTAAATTGCAGAAGGGAGTGGTAATCTTGATTGGGCAGTGAGGAAGGAAACCTTTTACTCCAACAATCCCAATGAAAATTGCTCCTATACAACATGTGGATGGAGAAACAGGGAATGCCAACTTTCTTATTGCATGTTAGAATTCTGGAAGCAGTGTTGCATTCCATTTCCAGTTTAAAGTAGAACATCAATGATTGGATGCTGCTAAACTGCCCATGTCTGGAAGCACCCACCATCACTGTATTTGTATTTGAAGACTCCATTTGATATTTGCAATTAATATTGCAAAAAAATGTTGCAAACGTCAAAAAGGTTTGTGGATTATCAGTTGACTGAGTGCACATAATTAATCAGTGATTAAAAGCCGGGTGGGATTTTCCTCTCCTGTGTCAGATAAGATTAGATCTTTGGCAGTACCAATCTTTAATTATTACATTTGCCTGAAATTTCAAATACCAAATCAGAAGGGTTGAAATATTGCACAGTTAAATTATGACCCACAAACTGCTCTAATTGTCGTTTATGTTGGTTTTGTTCTACTGAATTGAGGCTTACTGTTGCCAAGGAAATCAAAATGTTTGGTTCAGCCCATAAATTAAAACATACAGCTTCACAAAGAGTTATTCGTATCCGGAGGCAATACTAAGGGCTGCTGCTGCTGCTTTGCGACCTGCCTGCAACAACAGTTCACCTTTAAGCTACCACCAGTGAGAGATGGAAGGCCATCTTCCCCCCCAGGTACACACTCTGGGAAGTGAGTTGGGAAACTTGGAAAATCCACCTTTGTTAAAATATTTATTACAAACTAGCTGGTCCGGCCACGTGTTGCTGTGGGTCATCCCTGTGAGTCCCCCCACCCTGTCCTGATCCATGACGTATCCCACCCCTCCTCCCTCCAACCCCCTGGCTCATCCCTGTGTTTCGGTAGGACACCCTTCCCTCTGTTTTCCCTGGGGAGTGTTGTCCCCTCCCCCCTGTATCACCATACATTGGCCCCTGCGCAGGCATCGTGAACATTTTTGTATATTTAGATTTAAAAATTTTGAAATAAGAACATGAGAAGCAGAAGTTATTATTGTTTAATTTTATTTTGGGGTTGTCATTTATTTTGGTGGGTATTGTATGATTTGGGCGTTGTTGTGTGTTTTGGTTTGTGTGTGTCTGTGTGTGTGTGTGTGTGTGTGTGTTTTGTCATTTGGATTTTCTAATTTTAGAGTAGGTGACCCAGAGAACCTAGAGAACTACTTTAATAATCCCGATCGGGGGGGGGGGAATCAAATAGCGAAGACCCACAGCCCCATAGCAAGAGAAGGCGAGTTCCGAAGCACCCAAGCTGTTCGGTTCCATAAAAAACCCAGGAAGTGGCAAGGGGAAGGTAGGAGATTGTAAAGGGGGGGGATGGCCACTGCAAATATCCGAGGACTTAAACTGGGGAGAGAAAGTGCATGGTTGTTTTTTTTAAAGACACAGAGGCTTGCAATCAGTCATAGTATAAAGCGTAGGTTAAAAGGGGCATGACTGCCCTAACTTAAAATGGCCACCGGAGCCTTGCATGTGACACAATGCCCGCTAAATTTTAAAATAAAAACCCCTTGCCGTGCTCCTAAGTGCGTTGCTGTGGGTTATCCCCCCCCCGGGCCTAGTGGGGGCCTGTCAGGGGCCTACATAAAACAAAGGCCGTGCTGCGGCCTGTGATCCATGCGCTTGCCCTCTCCCCCCCCCCAGGCCTAGTGGGGGCCTGGCAGGGGCCTACATAAAACAAATGCTGTGCTGCGGCCTGCGATCCGGGCACTCCCCCCCCGGGCCTAGTGGGGGCCTAGCAGCCTGGCAGGGGCCTAGGGGTCTGGTAATGGCAGCCTTGGTGGTTTCAGTTGCTTGGTTGATGATGTCATTATTTGGTTTGTGGGTGTGGTGTATATTTCACAGGAAGGGAGGGGATGTACTGTGGGAGGAAATCCACTTGAGGTCGCTGTTTTACTTTGTTGAAAAACGGGTTTTTACCTGCGGAGGTGTGAGATGTGTGGGTGTTTTTTTCTAAAAACACTCAGGGAGTGGCCTGGATCGTTGTGTCAATATTTCAGGACAATCAGTCAAGCGGTTACGGAGAAAAGTGGAGCCCGCACTTTCATGGTTTTTACATTTTTATATATATAGATGAGGAAAGGAATGCCTTTTTTCCAGCACATAATACAAGGCTGTATCCTTTCTGGCAAAATGAACAAACACTACAGTCCTTTCCCTCCATTGATTCTCTTATGGTGCCACTGGGTTGCCTGGGTGTCCTTGGGAGTAGACACTCTCAAGCTGCTCCTTGGCTCTGTGGGCTGCTGAATCCCCTTATACCATTCTGCTCCCCCATCGCTGTTTCGTTTTGCCGCTATCCACCACAGAACGTGATCACAGTCTCCCCTCACCAGGAGAATTTTGCAAAGACACTCTTCTTCCTTACGAGCCCACCATTCCTCCCCATCTCTTTCTTTCTCTCAACTAACTGCCCCAACTGTCACTTTCGCAATGTTCTAATTCCAGCGGCGACAGTTGCCAAGACTGCCCAGAGTTACCATTTTACTTTTAAAATGTTAAAACCAAAACAAACACTAAACAAACATCTCGTTGCAAAGGTACACGAATGTACACCTGTCCTCTGCAAATCTATCAATTTCTGTTCTCAAAGTTTCTCATTTTTCCAGTTTTAAACACAGTTCTCCACATTTCCACAACCTGGCATTTTTATTAAAAAAAAATCCTAATGAAAATTCATCAGTATTTCAGTGAAAAGTCTCATCATCATCATCATCATCATATATTTTTTTAGTTATACCCCACCCATCTGGCTGGGTTTTCCCAGCCACTCTGGGTGGCTTACAGCACACAAAAGTTTTAAAACATTAGGCATTACAAATTTCCCAATGCAGATGTCTTTTAAAAGTCAGATAGTTGTTTATTTCCTTGACATCTGATGGGAGGGCTTTCCACAGGGCGGGCGCCACTACTGAGAAGAACCTCTGCCTGCTTCCCTGTGACCTCATTTCTCACAGTGAGGGAACCACCAGAAGGCTCTCAGAACTGGCCCTCAGTGTCTGGGCTGAATGGTGCGGATGGAGACACTCCTTCAGGTATACTGGGCCGAGGCCGGCTTCCGGACATGTGCAGAAGCCATTTCCGGAGCCCCGGACATGGGCAGCACAGCGCCGGAAATCGCTTCTGCACATGCCCAGACCCTGATTTTCGGCTTCCGGACATGTGCAGACACCATTTCCAGAGCCCCGGACATGGGCAGCGCGGCGCCGGAAATTGCTTCTGCACATGTCCAGCACATGTCCGGCCCATGGACAATCGTCCGTAAGAATGATCCGGCCCACGGCCAGAAAACGTTGCTGACGCCTGCTCTAGACCAGTGTTTCCCAACCAGTGTGCCTCCAGATGTTTTGGGACTACAACTCCCATCATTCCTGACCACTGGTCTTGCTAGCTAGGGATGATGGGAGTTGTAGTCCCAAAACATCTGGAGGCACACTGGTTGGGAAACACTGCTCTAGACGATCCAGATAGTCACGCTGGTTGATGATCTCCAGCAGGCTAGGGACAAAGGTGAAAGCTGTTTCCTAGTTCTGCTGGATCTCTCAATGGTCTTTGATACCATCCACCTCTCCTCATCAATGCCCCCTTCCTCTCACTACCTGGTGATGGGGTCCTCCCTAGTGGCCAAGAGAACAAAGCATTCAAGGGCTAGTGCAGGGTTCAGCAAGGTTTACCTTGCCTGAGCCAGTTCACTCCAGCGGAGATTCCTCTGTGGGCCGGATCACACACGTGCCTGTGATTTCCAGCGTTTGTGTTTGCGCAGACGCGATTTCCGATGTCTGTGTCTGCGCAGATGCAATTTTCGGTGTCTGTGCACGCGCAGATACAATTTCCGGCACCACAGAAGCGAGTCGCCACGCCTGTTTAGCACAGCGCGTGGGGACTCATCAAGCGGGTGGCTCAGTTCGGGGGTGGCTCATGGGCTCGTTAAATGACCCTCGTCAGCCGCTTGTGGCCCATGGGCCTTAGGTTGTTGACCCTTGGGCTAGTGCCTGAAGTTGTTCCACCAGGAGATTCTTTCTCAGATCTGTTAAAAGTCATTTCCAATGCTATCTAAAAGCTTCCTGTTCAGCCCATTTTAGTGCTTCCCTTAAATTTCCTTATTAGTCAGATTTTGTTCTCAGTGATGGTAGGCAATTGCTTTTTTCTTCCCCCACCATAGAGAAATAATGCAATAATAGAAAGAAAAGAGAAGCAAAAGTATGGGAAACTATCAGTGCACTAGCCCCTCTCCCTAAAGGGGACAAAACCTAACTAAAGAAAAGCCAATTCTGTATTGACCATGCTCACTAGGAAAGCCATAAAACATGTTGGACCTGCCAACAAAAACCTGTGTTCTTAAAAGTTAAATGGCAACTCTTCCATATACACCACCACTGCATTTTAATGTCAACTTTTTATATTTTAAAAGTGGTTTGTTAGATTTATCTTGTCCAACATTGTGCTTATCTCTAGTCATTTTCATTCAGGTTCTACAGGGGGGAAATAAGCCTTCTCTATCTGTCTCACACATGCAAAAGGCTGCTGCATAGGAGGAAAACAGTATCTCAGACCCAAACAGGTGAGTGGCAATAAGAACAATTTGCTGTTCTACATGCAAGAACAGGGATACAGGCTACTGCTAAACAAAAAAATTGATCCCCAGAGCAGGATCAATATCCATGCCAAAATGTTCTTAATCTTCACACATAGTTAAACACGAGTCTGGAATAAGAGTCTCCAGTTTTGTTTAGTCCCAGGCCTTCACATAAATCTGTCCTCACTTGATTCTTTAAACACTATAGAACAAACTGCATCATAATCTATCAAAATAAAAAAATCAAGTAAAAAATCCTAACAACATCATGCAAAAAGATAAGCAGTTAGGTCTTAGATTTTTTTAAAGCAACATCGTAAGAAGCTAAGAGCTTAAGAACTTGTCAACCAGGCCAATTTGGAGGCTTTGTTTTTTAAGCTTTAATGGGTAATCTTGATCAACTGAAAAATAATATTGTTCCCAAGTGATTTTTCCCATGTCCTCATTATTCTACTTAATAACAATGAAATCTTACCAAACATAATCAAAACTTCATCCAAAATGATGCAAAGACATGCTTAATTAAGAAAATGTTTATTTTCCCCAGAAACTTTGCTAATAGTTGGCTGTTGATACATACACACACACACACACACACACACTTTATTTAAACAATCTTTTTCAACTTCCATTTCTGGCCTTTGACACCAGAATTGTGTATTTCAGGACCCATCCTATTCATGTGATTGCAATTTGTTTTAACTGTTTTAAAACTGAATTTTAAATTGTAACCTGCCCCATGAACTGCTGGTGAAGGGCAGGTATAACAACAACAACAACAACAACAACAACAACAACAACAACAACAACAATGCATATGGAGGCATTAGCACAACCCTTTATTTTTAAGTTATTTATTTGTTTAAAAAATATTTATATGCTGCTTTTTTAGGCAAAGCCCATCCATAGCAGCTTGCAACAATTAAAACTACAAGTATATAAAAAACACTAAAACAAAAAAGACCCCCAGATCCACAAGAATAATAACAGACTTTTAAAATGTATCTTATTCTGAGTTTATTAAAACTAGAATTTTTTACAATCAAAGCCTTTTCACTGCTCTGGGAAAAGTGGAATAAAATTGTTCCCCCATTCCAGACTGTTACCCGCTAGCAAAATGGTACATTGGGCAAACAAAGTACAGCACAGAGAGTTATGACAGTGGGTCAAGGTAGGGTGTTACTGAATTCAAAAGTGGTATTTGGACTGCCACACAGAAATATCACTCCTATATTTCTTCAGGAGAAATGGAGCTCACATTATCAGAAAACTAAGCTTATTAAGTAACACTATTAGATTTTATCCTATTCTATTTTAAGAGTTGGGAAGATTAATCCTCTGCTATTGTTTTGTACTATTGGTTTTTTCTTCTGATCAACAAGGAAAACGGAATGCAATGGCTTAAATTCATCTACTGCTTGAAAGTATTTCTGGAGATGCGTTAACTCGGAATTATGCTTCAACTTTTCCAGGACTAACCCTGGAAACTAGCAATATCTGATGAGTCACTTGGCAAAACAGAGCTTTAAGTGAAACTTAATGGCATGTTTATGTTATAATTTGAGATTCATAGACTATCAAACCCTGTCCTTGCTGTGTTGCTATTTAACAACTTAGCATTCATAAGTGTTTTCTAGCTTGGCATATAAAATAGGCTCCTTTATATTGTTAAGCAAGCAGGACTCAGTTGCTGGCATGGACATTTTTCCAATGTTTATATATGATCACAGCTTGTCTGAGCTTGAAAGCTACGGTATTTGCATAGTCTCTATCTGTTTAGTAAGTTTTGGCTGGGATTTATTTCCCCCCCAACTCCCTTATCAAGATTTCTCCCTACACTCAATTAAGCAGCAATTATATCACTTCTGAGTCTTTGAAGACTGATGCAAGTCAACACCTTAACACTTTACTATCACTTTAGAAAAACTTTTAAAATCTAGAGAATCTCTTGCATCGCTTATTTTATGCCCAATATATTTGCAACGGCAACTCTTCATGGCTGCTAAACAAAACTGCCTCGCCCTTTTTAAGATCACAAATTATAAGTTCCTCCTACCTCTGGGTAAAAGGTAAAGGTAAAGGGACCCCTGACCATTAGGTCCAGTCATGACCGACTCTGGGGTTGTGGCACTCATCTCGCGTTATTGGCCGAGGGAGCCGGCATACAGCTTCCAGCTCATGTGGCCAGCATGACAAAGCCGCTTCTGGCGAAGCAGAGCAGCACACGGAAATGCCATTTACCTTCCTGCTGTAGCGGTACCTATTTATCTACTTGTACTTTGATGTGCGTTCGAACTGCTAGGTTGGCAGGAGCTGGGACCGAGCAACGGGAGCTCACCCTGTCGCAGGGATTCAAACCGCCAACCTTCTGATCAGCAAGCCCTAGGCTCTGTGGTTTAACCCACAGCGCCACCCACATCCCTACCTCTGGGTACTATTGTATAATTAGGTGAGAATGTTCCAAAATAAAAATGAATTGAGCCATCAGCAATATATATAGCCAAGTGCCACCCCTTAGGACTGAATTAAAGAGGATACCTCTCTAGACTATTTCACACATTACACAGCAACAGCCCCAGGGTTGCTAGTGAGTGTAAGGTACTCTTAACACATAGCTGGGATTGTCTTTGGCTCCAAGCATACTTGCAGGATTTCTAAGTGCTTCTTTGTTGCAATAATACTTTACATTTCTTGGTGCACACCTAAAATGTATCTTATATGAATGAGATTTTTGTTAAATCCTACTTTCTTATTCATCAGATGGAAAAGATATGAACCGTTGCAAGGTTTTCTAAACTTCTGCCAAGTATAATCTTGCCATCCTGTAGCATCCTTGACTTTTTCATTTTGAATCTCTATTACAAAGCAGCCACCAATAATGTAAGGCTGCCAACCTCTGTCATGAGAACTGTTCTCATAAACTGCACAGGCCACACCAGCATAGGCTTGCATTCTGTTGGCCTCACTATGAGAGTAACACTACCAAAGTCTTTCCTTTATGAGCCTTGAGACCTAGTAATTGATTCAGTTAAACAGAAGCCCCAAACATGTATTCCTTATCATTGATAATAAAATGCCCAGAGCCTAGAGCTTTTACAAAGCATAAACCAAACACTGTCTTGAATTTCAAAGCAAAATATGTCAACTTTTTCATAAAAATGAAAGAAAAACACTGAAAATAAAGAAGCAAGCTAGTTCCAAATGCCCAGTAGCTGTTATTGTTACATGTCAATTTAGACTTTATATTATTAGTATAAACTACAGATTCTGGTAAAACAACATCTGATGCACACACCAGAGGAGCTCATCATTTCACATAGTGTATTCTGTCAAAGGTAAGATCTTTTATGTCAGCATTTCAGATGTAATATTATTAGAGGATTTGAAAGCATGATGAGCAATTCACGTATCCGCAAAAACGTTCATTACCAATGTAAAGTCTGAACGTTCAAAATTAAGTCTTAAGGTGTTCATAACTGGTAATAGCTCTTGACTTGCATATATTTAAAATCAGGTATACATATTACAGTAATGTGATTTATTTAAGGAAGGGACATGCGCATAGATTGTGTTTGCAATGCATTTTAAAAGGTGGTGGTGGTGGTGGTTTTTCAGATTAACACACTAATGTTGTCAAAATTAGCTACCAAGAAAAAAGAGTTGTCATCAAAGAGTCAAAAATCTTAGATACGTGCTGGTGAGAAGATTGCTAAAACAGAACCAGGAACCAGAGTGTTGCATGCTAGCAAAGTGTTCCATGTGAACCAGAGACACCCGAGTCCAAATATCCACTATGTCATGAAACTCAGTAGGTAACTTTCCTGTGGAATGCCCTTCCATCAGATCAAAATAAAAAAATCCTTCCAGTAGCACCTTAGAGACCAACTAAGTTTGTCAGAGGTGACTTCTGTTTCAGTGTATCTGAAGAAATGTGCATGCACACGAAAGCTCATACCTATGACAAACTTAGTTGGTCTCTAAGGTGCTACTGGAAGGATTTTTTTATTTTGTTTTGACTGCGTCAGACCAACACGGCTACCTACCTGTAACTTCCATCAGATGTGAAGGAAATAAGCAGCTATCCTATTTTTAAAAGACATCTGAAGGCAGCCTTAGAGCTACATGAAAGCTCATACCAATGACAAACTTAGTTGGCCTCTAGGCATAAGTAAGTAAGTCTCTGGCGCTGTGGGTTAAACCTCCCTCGGTTCCTCGGCCAATAACGCAAGATGAGCGCCACAACCCCAGAGTCGGTCACGACTGGAACTAATGGTCAGGGGTCCCTTTACCTTTAAGGTGCTACTGGAAGGAATTTTTTGTTTTGTTTCGACTACGGCAGACCAACACGGCTACCTACCTGTAACTAGTGCATACTGTAGTTTGGTGTGTGTATGATGAGGTTAGTTGCTTTTTAGATGAGCTAAAGATCCAAATGCTTGTTGGAGAGATACTACAGTGTCTGATATGAAGGAAGAACACATTTCAGTCTCTTTTCTAGAGATGAAAGGCTTAGTAATGATGGTTTCTGTCCTTGTGGTTTTCTCACCCTACACCTAGAAGCCAAACCATATTCTACTAGAAGGCAATTTTAAGAGAACCAGGGAAATTGAAGCTGTTTGAAGGAGGTGACCAGGAAAACTAAAGAAAAAAATCATTGTAAGAAAACCTCTCAGAGGTTTACAAAAAAATAAAAACTTGACTTGCCATTCAGAATGAGAAGGCCTCAGTTCAAAATTATTTAAATAGTTCACGTCTAAAGTGAATATGTCATAATTTATTTACTTATTTATTGCACTTATAGCCCACCTTCTTCTCCAAGGAGTTCAATGTGGCATGCATGGTTCTCTCCCTCCTCATTTAATCCCAACAACACTGTGAGGTAGGTTAGGTTGAGAGACAGTGACTGGCCCAAAGTTACCCAGTGAGCATCATGGTCAAGCGGGGACTTGAACCCTGGTCTCGCAGGTGCTATCTACAAGTTATTTTCAGCGTCTTAGGGTGTCGTCTCTTGGCAATCTGTATTTGAGCAATATTGCTTCAGCTTTCCAAATGAGGGATAACAGCAATGAAACAATATAGCTCCCTCGTTGCTGAAAACAGTCAAAGAAGCTAATAAAAACAGCTGAAATCTAGTCAGTATGTCTTTACTAGTTCTGAGATCATGTTGAATATATGGGCGGATTCATCCACTGACCTGTTTAATTATCAGTGAATCAGTGTCATATTTCAACATTCACCTAAGGGAAAGTGTGAGCATGGTGTTCCACCAAGACTCAATGACATGACTCTACCCACGCAAGAAAGGGTAGGAAGAGAGAATATTACACACTAGGATTTATACATGGATGGACCTCTGAAACATCTGTCTCACGTGTTAAATGCAGGTGTCTACTACACAAAGAGTAAACATATGAATTAATCCTTATTTTTTTTACAGAACAGAGAAAGCTGACTTATACAGAGTCAGACCACTGATCCATCTAGGTCAGTTTTTTTCTAAACTGACAGGCAGTGGCTCTCCTTGGAGATACTGGGGAACTTCTACATGCAAAACAGATCACTGAGCTACAGCTCTTCCCTGCCCAATAAAGCTAGGCAATTGGCATGCACAGGATCTGCTTTATAGCTACATTAAAAACACAGCTCTGCTATAATGCCAACTTGCTATCTCCTGGGAAATATCCCATATATTTGGAAAGTCCCAAATGATATGCAGTTGCCTCCCGTGGCCAAATGTGGCTGTGTAGAGAATGCTGCTACTAATACTAATAAGGGCCTTTCCGCATTGTTGGTATTGGTTTATTAGGAATGCACAAAATAGTTATTCATCCATGCCTTTCCTCAAGAGTTGTTCTTTCATCACATTTCACCACACCAAGATGACAACATTGTGTATCTGGAAAATGTGATACCTTCCCCAGCAAAACACATACAGTAATTGCAGAATGCTAAGTGACAGTATGAGTGGCACAGACATTGATTTTACATTGCAACTAGCAATACATTCCTACACACACACACACACACACACACACACACACACACACACACTTTCATTGCTTTTGAGGCTTAGTGCTCAACATAAAAGTGGACATCAACTTTCCCTTTCAGGAATGCCTACCACTTTGTTAGCTTTATACTACTTCTTGCATTTACACTCTCCCGCATTGGCATATGTATCTAACCATGGGTAGTAGCGCCCACTGGACATAACCTGGTTTCCTTCTCAGTAAGCATGCATAGAATTGCGCTGTAAGTGCAATTTTGTTCAGGATTTCTTAAGGGAAAAATAGCCTGTAAGACTCACCCTTTCTTGCTTACAAGACATCCTTTCATGCTCTAGAACACACCAACGTGCATTTTTAAGGGAAACAACAGCACAGCTATCCCACTCCTTTCTAGATACAGTGGTACCTTGGTTTACGAACTTAATCTGTTCCAGAAGTCCATTCTTAAACCAAAGCGTTCTTAAACCAAGGCGTGCTTTCCCATAGCAGCGGGGGACTCAATTTACAAATGAAACACACTCAACAGGAAGTGAAACATGTTCTTATTCCAAGGCAAAGTTCACAAACCAAAACCCTACTTCTGGGTTTGCAGCGTTCTTAATCCAAGTTGTTCATAAACTAAGATGTTCTTAATCCAAGGTAGCACTGTATGTGTCTTTACATATTTCATGTGTTTTTATTTTGTCAACCACTGTGTGATCTTCAGATGAAAGGCGGTGTAGAAATGAAATAAATATATATATGTGGAAGACAAACATTGAAGTGTAGTTGACACAGTGCCAGACTTTGACTTGAGAGACCTGGGGAAAAGGTTCTCCCAACACCACCCCCATGAGCCAATTGGAGGGGCAGAGGACACATGTGGTGGGAGAAGGGAGAAAGTCCTGTTACACTAATGAAACTCTTTTATGAGCTTCCACTGGTAATGCTCAATAACTGAATCCTTCCTATGGGATTGAACTCCTTGCTTAGTTCAGTAGTTCCCCTTGGGCAAGTCACTATCCCTCAATATTGTTATAAGGATAGTAATTTTCTTTCAGAACTTGCTTTTTTCAGGAAGAGAGCCTTTTCTACAGCAGCCCAACATCTCTGGGACACATTGCTACATTCACTCTAACAAGTTCCATCACTTCAGATGCTCATAAAAGCCCTAAAGGGTTCACTAGCTTTAACTGATTTGGTTGTAGTCAGGTACTTCATTTTAGCATTTTAGGGGCTGGTACGTTATTGCATTATTACTTTTTATTCTTACTGATTTCATGTAGATAGCTGTATCATATTGCACTTTTTTGTAAGTTGTTTTGAGAGAGGTTTTTTTAAAAAAAAAACCTTAAAGATGTCCTTTAAAAACTGTGAATATAAAAATGGGATAACCTGAGCTTTCTGAAGCAATGACAAAACAAAATGTAATAAATATACATCATGGTACTGAAAGAAACTTGGAAAAGAACAGTGCAATGGACATGCTATGGCAGCATTTCAGATGTTTTGTGATGTTAGCCCAGTGACCTGCAGGGCCCTTAAAAATGCTCCTGAAAAAAAACAGCATTCATTCCTGGGCTCCTACCTCGGAAAACACATAGAGCATGTGTGTGCAAACTGCGAACTCATTCAGTTCTGGTACTAAAAACTATTTTTTAGGTTCAGAATATGCTCAGAGGCATCTTGTTCTTCCATTATAATCATGTGTATTTTGCAGCTGGCTCTGACTGATATTCTATATAATCCTGAGATTCTCGGGGGGGCGGGGACCCAAAGTAGATCCAACAAAAGTGAAGTCTCCCTACCATATCAGAAAGGTGAATTCTGAATCATTTATGACCAAGCTCCTCAACTCTATTTTGGGCTTCCTTGCCAGAATTGGAAGAACTCCTACCTGCTCTTTCTCTTAACAGTAAAACAGGAAAGGGAAAAAAACCACCTCTTTTCATGAGTACATAGGTCTCTCCAAAGCAGAAACAGTGTAAAAATTATGTCACTCAGGATTACACTTAAAAAATCAGGTGGCAGAGGGGCAGATTCAGGGGGGAAATGGCAACCACAGTCAAAGGTGAAGTAAACAGAGCACATGAATGGTTATACAGTACATTTAAACCACAGTTCAGCAAATAATTTCACATTTCAATCTATGTAGCTCATAATAATAATAATAATAATAATAATAATAATAATAATACCTTTATTGTCAATGTACAACCTGTGTACAATGAAATTAACTGAGCCTCCCTCCCCCCCCCAAACACTCAAACTCATTGCACTCTGTGTGCTTGTCGCATCATACTTATTTCCCCCCTGTGGAACATCTGCATAAGGCAACTCACCAATGATAGTCTTAAATTCCCTCATTAAGGCTACAATTCTAAACCCACTTGCTGGGAAGCAAACCCCATTTAACAGAGTGTTTACTTCTGTATAGCCACCCACGGGGCTTTCTTGCAATCAAAAAGTACTACAGACAGAATATGCTTCATTATTTTTAGGCCAAGAAAGTTATCTCACCTCTTTTAAAGACGCCTTCCCCACGTAGTACAGTGTTATTTGCATAGACCACTTCGGCTTTTACTGTAACCTTTTGTGGGCTCTTTTTCAGCATAGCTACTCCAATAGTCAAATTTGCTCCAGGCCTGATGCTCTTAAGAGCTGCCAACAGGTATGTGGGTCTAAAAGAAGGGACAAAACAGATTGCACTCATGGCCTGATAATCCTTTCACTACTCCAACATCAAGGCTGTAACTCAGTGGCAAAGCTTCTCCTTTGCATGTACCAGTAGATAGTTCCTGATTCAATCTTTGACTTCTCCAGATACTGTGTCCCATGATAAGGCCCTTGCAGAGCCAGGCAGAGGCCCGGACCAGGAAGATAATGTGGCCCTTTTTTAACCCTTTTGTTACTTTTTTTTATTTTACTGATTGTGAATATGCTGACCGAGGCCCCCTTTGGAATTGGAGGCCTGGGCCAAGTGGCCCATATGGCCCCCCTCCCATCTGAAACTCTGTAGGTCCTCTGCCAGTCAGTATGGACTATACTGCACTAGGTGGGCCAATGGTCTGACTCTGTATGTGCCAGCTTCCCAAATAATCTCTGGCCTGATTCATATGTGGATTCAGCCAAGTTGCAAGGGTGCGGGGGAGAATACAAGTCCTAACTGGTGGGAAATTACTGCTAAATAAAGCTCCGGAAGCCTCACAAGTATCGGAGGAGAAAAAAACACTGTGCTCAAAAAGTATGGTAATATAAGAAAGGAACAGATTGGGAAACTTTGCCCACCCACTGGTAAAATAGTATAATAACCCCCCTAATCATCTCCTTTCTCAGACCTCTGGCTCCACATACATACATCCTTTCAGTTTTCATAGAAAGTGCATTCAGGCAAACTGATCTTCTGCTTTCGTAGTGACAGGCTAGAATCGTATACTAGCTTACCTGGGAGTAAGCCCCAATGGACCCCATAAGAATTGCCCCCGCAATTATGAACTGAGGAGCAGCGGGCAAAGTACGTGGTTTGACCCCCCCCTCCCCCCAAAAAACCACCTACAACTACAGTACTGAGTGTGCAACTGAGCTGTCGGTGATCTGCAGTCTGACACTCAGTACTTTTGCAAGATTTGCCTCGGTTCTGAAATCCTCATGAGTGCAAAATCTGGCCTTCTGTGCAGGACAGGGCAGGAGGAGGAGAGCGGGCACTAACCGTTTCCCTTATTCCTACACGCCTTTCCCACCCACCCCGTCCATCTTCTTCTCCCCACCCACTTCCAGTTCCTACCCAGCAGCTTCGGCCCACGAAGTTGCCCAGAGGAGGCACAAAGTGAGCCCAACGGCGGCGGGCAGCCGAGCGCCCCTGGGAGCCGCGGGAGCAGCGTCCGACAACCGCAGCATCCTGCGCCGGGAATGGGCCGCTTTGCCTGGAGATGCCGCTTCGCGCCTCTTTCGCCTTCTCCCTCGTCTTCTCCTTCCCCACGCAGCGTTTGCCTGTCCTTTCGGCGGCGGCGGCAGGGAGGGAGGGAGGAAGGGAGGAGGGCGCCTTTCTCGGGCTGTGAAAAGCGCTCCTTGTGGAAAAGCGGAGGCGGCAGCTTCTCTCCCCCGAGCGTCTGGCTCCACCCCGCCCGCCCTTCACGCCCACAAGGCATCCCCACCCTCGGCCGCCGCGGGGCAGGAGCAAGGCCGCGTGCGGGCATCTCCCCACCGCAGCCGCCACTCTCCCCCCCCCCCCGCGGCAGCTTGTGAGAGGCGTGGGTCGGTGGGTGGGGAGGGCCTTTTTGTCCGCGAGCTCCCTCGGGCAACGTTTGTGGGGCGACCGTTTCAGACAGGCCCACACACCCTTGTCAAACAGGCACTCGAGGGAAGGAGTCGGGCTCGCTTGGACGACGCTGTGGGTGGGTTGCTCAGTGGAAAGAAATCCGAGGACGGCCTCAGCTGAGTCACAGGTTGGAGAGGCGAGAGAAGGGTGTTTCCCTCGCAGAGGGTGATGTCTTTGGGTACAGAATGTGCCAGGGAAGGCAGAAAGAGAGAGAAGCGCTGTTCTAAATCTTACCTCAAGCTCTGGATTACATGCCCCTGTTCACGGGCCCCTCCATTTTGCCAACCCCCTGGCCAATTTACACAGTACTGTACCCTTTTTTTGGCAATGCACCATCATGGCAGCCTAGCCATCAAAACAAACAAGAGTAAGGTTCCATAGCCCATGTCATACTGGGCACACAATGTGCACATGTATCATTCACAGGTGGGTTGCCCAAATCATCTGGTTACTTTTACTCATCATAAAAGTGCCAGCTCGTCACTTTTAGTAAGTTATTAATGCCATCTCCACAGGGGCTTGCCACTTTGGTGTTGTAACTGCCTTTATATATATATATTCCCACATCTTTTAATTTTAGGTTGTTTGTACCCTTCGAGGGTTGTGTTTGTTTTTTTATGCCGTATCGTACATTAACTTGTTTTCATTCTGATTTGCTTTATTTCTAGTTATAAGGTGCCCTATAAATACTGTTAATAAATAAATAATGTGGAGCCTTAACCACAGTGACTGAAGAGAGAGAATATTTTCAAAATAATGTCTGGATTACTTTTCTAGTTGCATGATTTCAGTAGAACTATACCCAAACTGAAACATGTTTCACCTCTCTGGGTATATTTTCTGCGTTACAAATGTTTTGGGTGTTTTTTTAAAAAATGATTATCAGTTAAAATTATTCTGCAGACTGGGAACAACTTCTAGCAGCTTATCTGCTACTTCCAGCTCCTACCAGATGGATAATGGATGCCACAGTTCCTTCCACAATCTTGTATGAGGCATTTCTTACTTAGGGACTCTAAATCTAGTGTGAGTCTTGCAACAACCTCTTCAGGCTTTTAAATACATAGATCAGACACTTTTTAAAGAGAGAGTAGCTGGGACAATTGCCCCAGGCCTCATACATGTAGAGGGCTGCATGAAAATTAGCAAGTGTAACTATTCTTGTCATTTTTAACTTCAATTTTTCAGAACACCAGTAAATTGAACTCCATAAACTTAATCTGGAGGGAAGGGTGTCACAAAACAAATTCCACAGTGGGGTGGCATACTGTCCTAGGGCTATAACAGCATGAGTAACTGATTGTTATTGTAGGCAGCATGAATAGCAGCTCAGCCCAATCAAGATGCCCTCGGGCTCTGTTTCCCTCACACACAGATTCTAATTGCTAGCAGAATCAGAAAAGAGGAAAGACAAACAGTTCAAATTGGGCACACTAAGAGAAAGCAGAGGATGATGCATTACAAAGTTATCTCAGTCTGTTCCCTCTGCTGGCAGCATCCAATTGCACAACAGAGCCTTTCCAAACTCCCTTCTCACTGTACTCAAACCTTGTTTTAAACTTCCAGTTTTCTCCACTCAGGTCAATCCCTACGCTCTACTCAAACTTCCATCATTGTTTTAAACCAGCACTTTTCCCCTCACATTGTTATTCCATCCCTGCTTTATTCAAACCACTGCTGCTGTTTAAAATGCTCACTTCTTTCCACTCAGCATCTTTCTGTCTCTGATTACAGGTAGGTAGTCGTGATGGTCTGACGTAGTCGAAACAAAATATAAAAAATTCCTTCCAGTAGTACCTTAGAGACCAACTAAGTTTGTCATCGATATGAGCTTTCGTGTGCATGCACACTTCTTCAGATACACTGAAACAAAAGTCACCAGACCCTTAGTGAGAGGGTGGGGAGGGGTATTACTCAGAAGGGTGGTGGGAATGGGTGATTGGCTGATAGGTGTGGTAAACCTGTTGACAACTGTTAACTACTGCAATTGGTCTTACAGGAAAAAACCAAGGGGTGAGATGGCTAAAAATAGCTTTATCATGTATAATGAGATAAGAATCCAATGTCTCTCTTCAGAGCAGGTGCTACTAGAAAGAAGTTTTTTTTATTTTGTTGTAGTCTCTGATTTACTCAAGGCCCCTGGGCACATGCAAATGTACATGCAAATGTACTCATGCAGAACCCATTATCAGCTTCTGCTAAAGACATGCAAGTTATGGGTGAAGCTAGCATGAAAACAGGGCTCTTAATTAGTGCATCAATGTTAATTGCATTCTGCAAATGTGTTTTCAGTTTCTGTACTTCAGTGAGGGAGCAGATAGCAAAGCAGCTTCCCGTATGCATTACAAGATAGTTGAAAATGTGCATCCCACACCACACACTCAGTATGAGTGAGCACTACATTGGAAGCCTTATGTCTCAATGTGCATCTACACCCAACCAAATTTATGTGTATAATTTCCAAAAGCACAAAGACATTGCATGCAAGAGTCTCCTCCAATGCTCAAGGTTTGCTTTCTGAGTCAGGATGTAGGAATGTGGATACACTCCATGTAAACCATATACTCCACTGTATTCCCACTGACTTGCCCCACAATTCTAAATACATTTACTAGGCAATGAGTTCTATGGATTTCTGTGGAACTTTGTTCCATGTAAATTGCTTAAGTTCAGAGCCTGGAGCTCAAATCATAAACATATTTCCTGTAAATTTCAGAAACATTTCAAAATTGAGATTTGAGGTATTATTACTATTATTTGTTAAACTTGTATAGTGCCCTCAATTGTAGATCTCAGGGTGGTTCACAATAAAATATTACAATATAAAAACCACAAAGTACATAATAAAAACAAAAACAAACCAATAATTCACCCTTACACAACACATTTTAAAGGGCAGCTGATGTTAATCAGCCAAAGGACTGGGAGAAGAGGAAAGTTTTTGGCTGATGCCCAGAGGTGTATAATGAAGGCGTCAGCTGAACCTCCCTTGGGAGAGCATTCCACAAATGGGGAGCCACTGCAGAAAAGGCCTGTTTTTGTGTTTCGACCACTTGTGGAAGAGGCACACAAAGAACTGCCTCAAAGGATGATCTCAGGGTCTTTGAATTATTGCAGTTCTGAGCCATTGAAGCAATTAACCTCAGTCTTTTAAGCTAATTTGCCTGGAAGTAATGTCTTTGAAATTAGGACTTATATCCAGGTGATGTCTTTAGGACTTGAATGTTGGATTGCTACTAGTTCAGAAGTTTGTATTTCAAATATTTTCTCTTGGCATGGCACAGGAGATTATTATTTTATTATTGTTTATCAAATAGTGCAGACTAAGTAATTTAATTTTAACTCCTTTAATTGCTTAGCTCCTTTTGTTCTCTTCCGAGAAACTACAGCCCTCTGCTGGAAAGAATCAGACGTGCACTAGGCTCAAGTATTGAGCTGCGGCAATGCATAAATGAACGTTTGCCACTCAGAGCCACACATGGAACAGTGGAGAGAGATCTGAAATCAAGTCTTCCAAAGTCCCTGCACCCATGGTAAAAGTGGCCAGGGATTGGCTCTGAATTAGAATAGCACCATGGTTTGCAGGTCAACCTTTTCCTCCTGGTAAATTTTCTCAGACTCAATCCTCCTACAGATACAAAACAACTTCAGGTGCTCATATGGTGGCAATTCAGATCAGGAAACCACCACAAGAGAGAGAGTTGAAGGAATCTCCCACAGAAACATAGCCTTGATTTGATCCCAGCAAGGGAATCCCGGAAATATGTGATCACAGATTTTCCAATGTCACATCTAGTTGAGACAAAAAGCCATTATTACCCCATATTTAAATCAAAACATGCAACATGTAATAAATGAAATCTATACCACCACCAGTCAGAAATACATAAGGCAGGGTGAAGCAGCTGCCTGAGGCAGCTGGTCTGGGGTGTTATGAAAGGGCAACAAATTGAGCAGCAACAACAAAAACAATTGTATTTGTACTGCCAGGGAAGGTTGGTTGCTGGACCATGGAGATGCTACTAAAAAAAATTAAAAAGTGTAGATCAAATAAGACTAAAGGTAGCCCTCCCTTGGTCTAGAACAGGTACTATAATTTCAAGGCGTCCATTCTATGTGAAGTTTTGATTAGGCAACCTCTATGTGAATACAAAGTCCTAAAGAAATGCAAAAGAGATGGGGAAATGGATGAGGTTATGTTATGTCTCCTTTTTCATCTGAGATCTAGGGGCTAGCAGAGCAAAAACTGTGACGATGACAAACCCTGAGGCATCTGGCATGGATATAATAACTCCAGACAGCTGGAAACAACATTGTAAGCACATTTTGACATAGTCAGATTTATCATATGCTTCATTTATCAACATTGTGTGTGCTGTTCTGATGGATTCACTCTCAATGGCTTTTATGACTTTTGTCTCTTCCTTGACTGGCTAATCAGATTACAGTGGTACCTTGGTCTTTAACGGCTTGGCTCCCGAACAAATTGACTCCTGAACATCGCAAACCTGGAAGTAAGTGTTCCGGTTTGTGAAAGTTTTTTTGGAAGCCGAACATCCAATGTGGCTTCCACTTGACTGCAGGAAGTTCCTGCAGCCAATCAGAAGCTGCGCCTTGGTTTTTAGTTTCAGGAGTTGAACAGACTCCCAGAAAGGATTAAGTTCGAGAACCAAGGTACCACTGTAAATCCTTCATTGCCAAACCACCAAAGAAGATTGTGATTTCTGGAGATATATTTACTAACCATAGCAAGGAAATAACTATCCGCTGTGTGATCCCCTTCTTTTAAATTCCACATCCTTAGATATTTTCTTAATCCTCTGTCCTGCTGTTGTGTATAGTTGTCTGTAGCAATTTGTACTGATCTTTGATGCTGTCAGCCCAGAAGAGGTTCTATATGCTGAATCCTGTACAAAACTATTTCCAGGGAAGGAGGTGCTGTATGTTTGTCTGTAGCAAAAATGACAGTCTTGTGGCACGGTAAAGGTAAAGGGGCCCCTGACCATTAGGTCCAGTCGTGACCGACTCTGGGGTTGCAGCGCTCATCTCTCGTTATTGGCCGAGGGAGCCGGGAGCCGGCGTACAGCTTCCAGGTCATGTGGCCAGCATGACAAAGCCGCTTCTGGCGAACCAGAGCAGCACACGGAAACGCCGTTTGCCTTCCCGCTGTAGCGGTACCTATTTATCTACTTGCACTTTGACGTGCTTTCAAACTGCTAAGTTGGCAGGAGCTGGGACCGAGCAACGGGAGCTCACCCCATCGCGGGGATTCAAACCGCCGACCTTCTGGTCGGCAAGCACTAGGCTCTGTGGTTTAACCCACAGCGCCACCCGCGTCCCATTCTTAAAGACTAACGAATTTATTATGGCATAACTTTTCGTGAACTACAATCTACTTCATCAGATGTATGAAGTTGCAAGTATGTATATATGTGATTGTTGTGGGCAGGGGCAGTATTGTAAAAAGTGAGTTCAGAAGGAACGGAAAAGCAGAATTGGTGATAATTACATATTTAGCAGTGGCCACTCACAAAAGTACAGTTGGGTTGATAATACAGATATTCTGTCACTGCTGAGTCAATCAGCACGTGCAATGATTTCAGTGGGTTGTTCTGATTACCACTGTAGAATACCTAAAATATGTTTTGTATTTCATGATAAGTATATTTGTGCAGGAGCAGCTTGCTGGTGGGGCAAAGTTGTAGCAATAGCCTGCCAGCAGCAGGTTACTGGAAGGGGTGACATAGTGGCAAAGGTTAGGGGCTGTGCAAGACCTAGGTCAGTCACCTGATATCACAGGGACATCAGGTGACCTAAAGTAAAGAAAATCCATTTGCATCATCAGCTTGAATTCAAGTTAGTCATGTAAAAGATATTTGCATTTACAGCAAGCCTTGCTGTAAGTGGGGCTTGCTGTAAGTGTTGATCTTATCAGCACTTACAGAAAGTCCTCTTTGGGTACTATGGAGTTCCTGATTTTGTCCTCACAATAAACCCAATCTGTGAGGTAGGTTAATTTGAGAGACAGGGAGTGTCCTAAGGTCAGCTCCATCAGCTTCATGGCCGAGCAGGGCTAGTAGTACCGTAGTAGTATTTCTTTATCACATTTATATCCCCTTTCCTCCAAGGAGCTCAAGGTGGCATACATGGTTTTATTCCTTAATCTTCCATATGATTCTCACACCAACACTGTGAGTTAGTTAGTCTGAGCAACTGTGACTGGCCCAAGGCCACACAGTAAATACTAGTATTATTAAAATAATTAAAAAATACTGTTTTTATTTATATACTGTCTTTCATTTCAAGAAGAAATATCAAGGCGGTTCACAAACAAATAAAAGCCAATAGCAAAATTAAAAGAATTAAACCAATTATAAAAAACAGATATCTTCAACACACCAGCTACCACACTATGCTAGCTTTTACTAAAAAATTCAAATGTTGCACGCATTGTTCTTTCCGTGATGATAATAAGGCCTTTGTGCATCCCAGCAGAACAGGACATTCTAAAAGAATTACCAACACAGCCATTAGCTGGACTGGGCTACACTCCAGTTCTGCAGAGAACAATGGAGGAAGATATGAAGAGTGTCTCTCTCTCTCTCTCTCTCTTCCAATCCAAAGCTTCCTCTCAAGCCATGGTTGCTGGTGCTGTGGGTGTTCCTTTGTAGAGGGAAAGTTAGTGAGGGTTTGTGATGCTTTCCATCCTTTGTGGGAAATACACTATCTGATCTTCCTGAAAATTGTATTGGCCCCACCAGTGCTATTATGACAAAGAGTTTTGTGGCATCTTAAGGACTAACACATTTAAGGACTAAGCCTTCAGGCATCAGATGCTTGAAGTGTAATTCTAGATTGAAAGGGATCAGCACACATGGTTGAAGTGGGGAATGGAGAGGTCAGAGAATCGAAATGCAAAAAGGACAGGGAGAATTACGTAATACAGAGCTGTAGTGGGGGAGGCAGGGGGGTGGCCAGCTGGGTTTTTTACTCTGGTTGAAGCCTCCAGAGGGGTGCCATTGAGGCTGTGTGTGTGTGCACGCGTGCAAATGCGTGGGGAGTGTGCGTACCAAACTGGGTCTTTGGCAGGAGTGAAATAAAGCCTAGTTTTGCTCCTGGATAATAGCAAAATGGTTGCAGTGACAATTGACAAGGCAGTGTGGGTGACAACACAAACACCTTAAAATTGGTAAGATAATTATCTCTGTGTGCACACTATACATTTTCTCCCTCATAGGGTGCTGGGAATTGTAACTCTATGTGAGATATTTCAAAATTCCTAACACCCGCAAAGTTGATGAACTTTTTTTAGGAAACCATATCAAATTGTTCAGCTTTTTTTGAGAAACCTCCCCCCAAAATAGTGATTTTAGCGGTTTTGTGCTACTTTCCCCATCATGTTGCCATACATCCAGATTTCCCCTGACATTTCGCCAATCTTTACACCCAAAAACCAGGACAGGTCTTTAATTTTTCTGATGGCCAACTGAGATGTGCCAGGAGGTCCCCATGAAGGTGCTGCCTCGGGGGCTTCTGCTGCCTGAGGTAGCTACTTCACACCGCTTCATGGGTGGGCTGGCCTTGCCTGAGGCCATTATGGGCAAGCACACTGGTATCTGTTTAACTGTAAGCACACACAATTATTATTATTTTTAATAAGTTTATCGATCTACCAGATTTGCACAAAACATCAGCTGTGTGTGTCTGTATGTGTTTGTGTGTGCTGCTCCAAGCCAGGAAAGCAGAGGTCCATGGGTATTGTTTACATGTGCACAAACAACTTTTGAAATCTACCACACTTACACAAAAGAGCAGTCCAAAAATTAAAACAAGTGATGCCTCACTCCAACCTAAGCAAAGATTTAGAGTTGTTCAAATGAAAGCGCAGGCCTTGCCAGTGTGCAGGATGGGTTGTGGGTCCTTGCCTGCCTTCTCTCAGAACTGACAGTTGTTAGTTCTGGAATCCTCAGGTCAGGAAATCAGCAGCTCAACAGCCTTAACATGTGTAGCATGATAAAAAAATATGGCATTACGTTTTTGCGTACTTATCACATTTAGCATAAGCTGCATTTTGCTTCCCTCTGACCTCACCCCTTTCCATTCGACAAACCAAGGTACAGCAGCAAGGAGGGGAGCAGAACTTAAGCTTGAGGGATCCACATTAGGGTTACTAGAGTCCCCGGATTTGCAAATCTGTCCCCGGGAAATGTGGCGGCAGCAGCCTCAGCAGCCCGGAGCCAGCCTGGTAGCGCAGTTGGCTCTGGCTAGCTTCAGGAGCTGCTCGTTGCTCGCTGCCATGGCACCCGCCATTTTTCCTTGCCGGAACTTCCGGCAAGGAAAAATGGCGGGTGCCATGGCAGCAAGCAGCTCCTGAAGCCAGCCAGAGCCAACTGCACTACTAGGCTGACTCCAGGCTGTTGACTGCTGCTGCCACTGCTAAAGGGGGACTGGGGACGTCCGGCGGTACACATCTCCTGCCCCCTGCCCCCTTTGTTTTGACTGATCGGGGGAGGCTTGGGAGTTGTGGGCGGGCGGCCGTTGCCCAGTTTTTTAAAAACTCTGTGCATTTATTTTTCGCAGGGTGTGAAAGAAGGGCTTTGCACCTTTATACAATATGCATGTGTGCTTGGGCCCAGGGTCTTTTGCCTCACCACCCCCACTACTGACTACCTGTTGCTACTCAGCTTCAAAAAAAACACTGTCCCCGGATTCATTGAAAAAAATCTGGTAACCATAATCTACCTTGCTTTTTGGTAGGACCCGGAGATCCATCAATCAGAGCCAGATTCAAACGCTATACTGTACACTTGAGAAATTCTTAACGCAGGCATCGAGTACCAGAACTGAACTGAGCTCACCGTCCTTCCACACACCCAATCACCTTTACCGCCCGCCCGCTTTCTTCATTAAGAAAAATTAGGGGAAGGGTATTTTACTGCTGCCATTATTAAATGATTGGGGAGTCATAAAACCTCGCTTATCTGCAGCAGGCTACTCAGAGATAAAGCCCTGATCTTCCGCCTGCCCATCACGAGACAACGCTGGGAAGAATCCAGCGGCGATTTGGCCGACGCCGGAGGGGCTTCCTTCCATTGGCTGCCTTAGGCAGCGGCATCCTCAGCCGCCGCCTTTTCCCCCAGCAACCAATCAGCAGAAAGGCTTCTGCCCGTAGCAAAGATGGCCGAGGAGGAGGGCGGGGGAAGGGAAACAAACTCGTTCCATAGGCGCCGAGCGTCCGAATCATGGTAGCGGCGGCACTTCCGCCCGGCTCGAAGTCACGTGCCTGCTTGTCTTGGCTTTTCTGGCAGCTGACTTTGGTGTGAAAGCGCCGATAGCTGCGCTGGGTTCGTCTAGGGGAGCTCTGGTCTCGTGTTTGCTTTTGCCCTGAAGGGGAGCATGCAGACTCCGGAACCCGAAGAGACGGAGGAAGAAGAAGAGGACCGTACCCCGCTCCTGCTGCGAGAAGCCCAGCCCATCGGCAAGGCGGGTGAGAGCAGCGGCTGGGGAGGGATCGCTTGTTCCCCAACCGCGCACACCTCAGTCGTGAGCCTCCCACCCTCTTTTTGTCTCCAGCAGCCAGTTCCCCTCGCTTTGAGGAGCTGTGGGGAGTTGGCGGGAGAGAGAGACCTTTCTGTGGGGGCGCCTCCACCATCTCCAGTATCCTGTGGAAAGGTGTCTTAACAGCCCCAGTCCTGTGCAGGTTTGCCAGTAGCTAGTAAACGCAGCCTTCTCCCCCTTTATTCGGAAGGAAGTTCCATTTCAGTGCTGACTTCCCAGGACTGCCGTCTGTCGCCATGAGTATCACCGAGTCCATTGACGACCAGCTTCAGAGGGGTAGTCGGCGACAGCAAACGCGCCGGCGAGAGGTCTTGTGGCACCGTGAAAGCTAACGGGTTTATTATACTTTCGTGGGCTACGTTGCATTTGTGTGAACAGTTGCCTTCACTTGCCAGCTCCGCGCGCAGATGTCGGGGGAGAAACCTCAAAGTGTGGGTTCAAGAGTCTATGAAGTGTTATTGAAGCTCCAAGAAACATTATCAGTAGTAGTAATAGTAACAAATTTATTCATACATCTGACTGAGTTGCCCTAGCCACTGTGGGCAGCTTCCACAGAATATAAAAACATAATGAAACACTTCTAAAAAAACCAACAACCTACAGATAGTAGCCCAGATCAGAGATCTTGAAATTGCATACAGTACTGATTGTTGTGAATGATTGGGCAGGCTTATCATGTATACATTAGTTGTCGCCTTTTGAGTCCACTGTTTACAATTTGCCCCCTTATTCCTTTGTGTGTGTGCCAAATAAGGATAATCCTTAATGCATCTGATGCGAACATAAGAAGCTGCATTATATCATTCTGCCCAGTATTATCTCCAGGATTGTAGGTAGTGTATTATCTGCTAGTACTTGAATTTTTAAGGTGGAGATGCCAGAGATTGAACTCAAGTCCTTCTGGAAGCATAGCTATTGACCCTCCCCTAAATGGGATCTAATCTACAAAATTTATGCTCCATTAAATCTGTTAAGATGCTGTAATAATTTCTCTCAGTTAAGCACATAACTGCTGCCTGGGGCAGTGGCATGTATGTAAAGTACACTGCCTAGGAGGAAGTAGTGCTGTTGAAGTCAGTGGGTCTTCATTCTTAAGAAACATGTTTTAAATACAAGCACTTGCATGTTGTAGATTTCCCATATAGAAGACACGTGCCTGCTCACGCGAGTAACTTTTATGTAGGTGTTGATCAACAGGATGGTCACACACAAGCATGTGATGATCTACACACATGTTTGGTTGTTGCTTCCTTATGCTTAAAACCATGCAGCAAAGCTCCACGGAATGGTGGTGAAAAAATATTTTTAATAAATAAATGGGTTGAGCACCATCCACATGTGCTATTGTTGCATGTGATGTCTTTCAGCATTGTTGGTTTGTAAATATTGGTGTGGTCCCTGTTTAGAATCATAGAATTGGAAGAGACCACAAAGGCCATCCAGTCCAACCCCCTGCCAAGCAGGAAACACCATCAAAGCATTCCTGACATATGGCTGTCAAGCCTCTGCTTAAAGACCTCCAAATAAGAAGACTCCACCACACTTCTTGGCAGCAAATTCCACTGTCGAACAGCTCTTACTGTCAGGAAGTTCTTCCTAATGTTTAGGTGGAAGTGTGCATGCTATCAATGCAGGAATTTTGTTCTGTTTGATCAGACAAAAGGCAAGAAGTCTTTATTTTGTTTTACTAAGTTGTTGCTCTTATCAGAGCATCCTGGAGATCTCTATAAATAGAATGGTCGGCCCAGAAAACAAAATAAGTGTCTTGGTATATCAGTTAAGGGTTGTGGAGGATTACCTCTTATGCCGTATGACAAAACTGAGGGGAGTTTCAACTGTCAATTGTATTAAGGAATTAAAAGGAAAAAGTTAAAAAAAATAAATCAAGGCTAGCATAAGCACCTTGCATGAGCCTAAGAGACTCTTTAAACTCCAATGGATATGTTTACACCTATATATCGCTACTTGCATCATTTCCAGGTTTAACCATAGTAAATAAAGAAAAGAGAAGGGTTTGACTATTTGCAGAGCACTTAAAGGTAAAGGGACCCCTGACCATTAGGTCCAATTGTGACCGACTCTGGGGTTGTCGCGCTCATCTCACGTTATTGGCCGAAGGAGCCGGCGTACAACTTCCAGGTCATGTGGCCAGCATGACAAAGCCGCTTCTGGCGAACCAGAGCAGCACACGGAAACGCTGTTTACCTTCCCGCTGTAGTGGTACCTATTTATCTACTTGCACTTTGACGTGCTTTTGAACTGCTAGGTTGGCAGGAGCTGGGACCGAGCAACGGGAGCTCTCCCCATCACAGGGATTCGAACTGCCAACCTTCTGATCGGCAAGCCCTAGGCTCTGTGGTTTAACCACCTGCGTCCTTAATTTACTGCAAATTGGAAAGCCAAAATTCTGTAACCCCAAAATGCCAAAATACACAATTTACTGTGGGGGGTGGGGAATGCAGCCATTGTAAACCATGTGCAAATACTTGGTCTAATCTATCATATTTTATTTAATTGATGCAAGTTATTCATTATCAGCAGAAGAAACTAAAATGCTACCATGCTACCGGTAGGTTGAATACTGTGACCCAATTACAAGACAGTGCAATAGTTGAGGTGAAGAAGTGGTGTCTCAAGGATTATGAGCAAATATTTGGTAAGGGCAGAGGAAGAATGCTGCAAGTTGTTTTTTTAGACTGAGCATAGTCCTGTACATATCTACTCAGAAGTATGCCCCAGTGAACTCAGTAGGACTTTCTTCTGAGTACAGTGGTACCTCGACTTACGAAGGCAATCCGTTCCACGGCGCTCTTCTTAAGTTGAATCCTTCGGTTGTCAAAGTGTCCATTTTGCGCATGCGTGAAGTGCGATTTTGCACTTCTGCGCATGCGCCGACTGCGCACGCCACTTCTGCGCAGGCGTAGAACGCACGCGCAGCGGAAAGACTTCCGGGTTTGCCGACTTCGGAAGTCGAAACCTTCGGAAGTCGAGTCATTCGGATGTCAAGGTACCACTGTAGTCCATACTAAGCTCTCTTAATGAATTGGGGGGTGGGGGAGAGAGACTTTTTAATGTGGTAAGCAACCCCTGAAAAGCTAGGACTGATTTGTGATCCAAAGAAAAGGCGGAGGTAAACACTTTGCAATAAGGTTGTGTAAAAATTTTAACAGGCACATCCAAGGGGGGTGAGGAAGAGAGACCATAAGCTGTGCAGCTGCAAAATATTGGGCAAGTCCTTATCTACATGGTTGCATTTCACCACAGGGCCAGTATGTTGTAGGAGAGTTTTGTGCTTAGAGCAGGGAGATTTGCCTTAAAATTCCTGCTCCTCCCTGAAGCTCCCTAGGTGGTCTTTGGGTACTTGCTGTCACTCAGCCAAACCTGCTTCACAAGTTTATTGGGACAGCCCCTAGGTGTGGTCTTGGAAAAGAGGTAGATTAAACATTTATAGTTTACAAAAATAATTAAATAGTTTACAAAAATAATTAAATAATAAAGCATCAGATTGTCAGTTTTACTTCCACGTGTTTGGTAGGAAGTTGTCAGAGCTCATGTTGAAGACCCAAATACTTGTCACAGTGTACAGCCAAACCTTTTATATATATAGATATAGATATACCTGTATATTCCGGCGTATAAGACAACTGGGCGTATAAGACGACCCCCAACTTTTCCAGTTAAAATATAGAGTTTGGGATATACTTGATGTATAAGAGATACGACCCGGCGTATAAGACGACCCCCGACTTTTGAGAATATTTTCCTGGGTTAAAAAGTAGTCTTATACGCAGGAATATACTGTAGATATAGAGATGATAGATAGATAGATAGATAGATAGATAGATAGATAGATAGATAGATAGATAATGGTGAGAGATTACAGCACACCTATTCCCACTCCCTCCAAAAACCAAGGTGGTTTTCTCTGCAGCAAGGGATTTCCTATTCTTCTCCCCTACTCTGCATCTTATAGAGACTTTGTACAGCCCTGTTTTCATTTGCTTGGGTGACATGGAACAAGTAAAAGTTCGTTGAAAGTGGTGTTTCCTTAAGTAGTAAATCTGCACTAACAGCTGAGAAAGGTAAATAAATGAATTATTTGATGCCAAACATTCAATTCAAAAATACTGTGTGTATAGTTAAGTAAGAAATCGAATGGCAATGACTGAAACTCAGAATTTGGCATTTAGTGTTTACATGGCAGTGGGGTTAGAGAGAGGCTATTGGCTGAAATCAGTGTGATGTGACGTGAATGGCAAAAGGCGGGTTGCTGAGCAAAGCAGAGCTGCAGAGCAGGATATTCCACATCTACCAGCAGAGGTGGATCTGGAAGAAAGCCAGATGTGGTTTGTGAAAGCAACAATAGCTTAAGGTGGTCTTGCAGAAAGGCAGAAGAATAAGGATGTTATTAACACCAATGAAGGCTCCTTTGTTGTTTAATCTTGGGTACTAGAACAGCAAGATAATAAACTTGCACATGCCACGTCTACTGTGCCTCATTTGGAGGAATAAGTATTCAGAGCAACTTCCTCAAACTAAAAATGTTGCAGGAGCTTTCCGTTCAGATCATGGGAGCATTTCGATGATCCAGCACAACAGTAACTAGGAAATTAGAAGGAAATGTCTTTGAAAACAAGGTTGGTTGTGAAAGAAGTAGCTCCTGGGGATGTTAATGGTAAGAATTTAATATTGTGCCTTGTGGACCTGAAGTTGCGTTGTGGCGTGTTACATTTTTTAAAAAGAATGTTTGTGTGTACTGTATGTACATATGGAGAGAGAGAGAGAGAGAATCACATAATCTTTTCCATAGTATAATAATCATGCAGTGAAGCAAATAGGAGTAATATTTTTTGTATATTTAAAGTGAGATTTTGGTGGACATGTTGTGGTTTATTTGCATTTCATGATCGAAAAGTATATGTTAAGACTTGTGGACAGACTGTTTCCCCTTAAGGGTTGGATTTGGGGGAGTGGGCAGTCTGAGTAGCTGCCAGAATGTACACTTCATTTGCTTTACGTGTTTGTATGTATGTTGTATCCGTGATTGAGCATGTATGGGGACACTTCTCCTCTTGTCATCTGCTTGAGCGTCTTACCCAACTATTTTTATTCCTTTGTACTAGGGATATGGAAACTGTGGCCCTTTAGATGTTGTTGGCCATGTTGGCTGGGACTAATGGGAGTTGGAATCTAATAGCACCTGAGAATGGGGCACGGGTAGTCAGTCCTCCTCCATATATTTTATATAAAAAAATTGGCATAATTTCTTATGAAACGCCTTCAGGCCATACCTGCAAGCTTTTGGGAGTCGGTCATTTGAGATTCCTTAGTAGAGCTAAGAAACTATTGTGGGTAATGCACCACTAAGTCATACTCAGAGTAGAGCCATAACTTTTGTAATTTAAGGTCATTGTTTTCAGTGGGTCTACTCTGAGTATGACTTAGAGGGATATCGTCTTCTGATTCCGAGGCGCATTTTGTCTTACCAAATGTGTCCAATAGCTTAGAGTTGCTTGGTAAAGGCTTGAGCTGCCTAATAAGGCTACATACATAAATCAACCTTGTGATCTTATGAATGATTACATCCCTTTAGCAAACGGTTAAAGTTCATGTTTATTCTAACTGATATAATTGAACAATACATAAACATATACTCTATTGCTTGTGAATTAATAGATAAGCAATTATTATCGTGTATCATCCTTTACCAAATTTGTGCCCTCCAGTTTTGGGGGGGTTGATGGGAGTTAAAGTCTAAAATGGGTGGAGACTCTCGTGACGTGCAGGCTAGCCTTGGTCCACGAGGCCATTTCCCTCAAACTATACCCACCTGCCAGATGTCAGTGGATGACATATCCTGATGGATACTGTTCAAATCTGCTGGGGACTGCTTCATCAGCACATCCCTTGCAGAGAGAACACTGGTGAAGCAGAGCCCTGCATAGAGCAGATTGGACCATCAACTTGTGAGCAGTGTTTGATCCTGCTTGGTGCTGCTTCACCAACACTTACCTGGGGGGAATGCGCTGACCAAGCTGCCGTCCACCCAGGCCAAAATGTTTCCCCATCCCTGGGCTACAGTTTCAGGAGAGCACATCCACACCATGTGAACTCTTGAGAACTGTGGTTCTGTGAGAGAGGATAGGAGTCTCATAACAATTCCCAGCACCTTTAACAAATTAGAGTTCCCAGGATTCTTTGGGCCAAACCGTAACTGTTACAGTGGCATAAAACAACATAAATGTATAGTGTGGATGTGACCTGACGACTCAACATTTTGTGGCTACTGAACATTCTCAGTCCACACTGAATGGTTTTGGTGGTGTCCTGTCCCGTACCCGTACCCCCCAATTAGTCCATTGCCTGCATTTTGGCTTATGTGAGAATGAGTTTGGAGGCAAGCCAAGACTGCTGGGCCTTCAGCATTTGTTTCAGTTAGAGATAGGTTGCTAGCCAGAGTTGTGGGGATTTTTTTTTTTTACATTAATGCTTTTAAATGTGCATCACTTTGTCTTTTAGCGCCAATATGCTGCTCTGCTCGCCTCAGCTTAGCGATCTGGGCCTTCTTGGGATTCTTTCTCTTATATGCACTTCGTGTCAATTTAAGTGTTGCCCTGGTGGACATGGTAGAATCAAATGCAAGCTTGACCAAAAATACTTCTTCAAATGTGTGCGAAGACCATTCTTCTACCCCAGTTGTTCCTCGTAACACTACGGTAAGTTTTACTAGATCTACTTTTGAGAATGTGAACTATCTTAAAGGGTACGTGTTTAAAATTATTATCTCTTCAAGAGCTGGCGGAATGCCAGTGTTGATGCGGGTGAATATTTATAAAGGGTTGTATCCAACTAAGTTCTACTTAGAGTAAACCAAATGGACGATGTCCACTAATGAGCCCACTCTACTAACAGTGGGCACAACCTAAATCCTCTTGCAGTGTAATCTGAGGCATTTACTCAGAAGTAAATCCAGGTGATTTTTAATAGGTCTTACTCCCAGTTAGGTAGGTATAGGATTTCAGCCTTAACCTTGGAATAAGCCTCATTTAGTAAGACCCATTGAAATCATACCCCTATGTTCTGAATAAACATGCAAAGGATTGTGCAGAACATTAAATCAGCACCCCCTTGTGAAATTATCCATGGGATCTTTAAAAGCAGTTATGATCAGAGGAATATATCTTATCTCTCAGCATTCTTTTGCATGATCTGTGTCTTCAAATAGCCCTTGAAGTTCTTCCTATCACAGAGATTCGGCTCAGATTATGCCACTGTATTATCTGCATCAATCAATCTGAGCTCTGACTCATTACATAGGGTTGCTATACATCCGGAATTTCCCGGAAATTGCTGGAATTTGGCCACTGGAATCGGTGTCCGTCTGGGCGGAAATCACTTTAATTTCCAGGAAAATCCGGACGTATGGCAACCCTTGTCAGAAGTGTAGGTTTTGGCGAATTTTCTTGAAAATAGCTTAAAAACATCTGCCCCCCCCCCAGAGCTCAACTTTTGTGTCCAGAATTTCACTTTTCAAAATATGGCAACCCTACCTTACAGTAATCCTTGTAGGAGTGTGTTTGTTTAAGGCAAGTAACATTCAGTCCTCATCAAATCCCTTTATAGATTTTTGCTGCCTCCATTCTGCCTCCAGAATCACACTACACAGCAGAATCACTCCCTTCCTGTGTGATGTGATGGATGCTACTGTTCTGAAAATAAAAGCATAAAACCCTGGAGCCTAGGATAATGCCCTGACAACCCTAGAGAACTGCTGCCAGTCAGTGTAGACGATAATGACCTAGATAGCCCAATGGTTTGACTTGTCATAAGGCGACTTCCAGTGTTGCACATAGTACAGGCCAACCTGGACTGCACCCCAAGAATGTAAATGAGGTAAATTTGGGTGGCTTTTTTAAAAAAAAACCCAAAACTTATTGTACAGCCGACAGTTGTTTAAAGTTTGTAAGTCTGTCAAGTGTGGTAGTTCATACATTAAATAAAGAAAAGAAGAGGAGAAGGCTTTGAAATCAATTGATATGTGATTATTTTTTATGACACTGTCTTTGGGCTTTGCTTGCTTTAGGAGCCTGGTTGACAGAATGAAAACAATTACTGTAGAAGGATATTAACCAGCTATGTATATTTTAATGTCATTCATCTTAAAAAAAAACCAACAATGTGGTCACTTTTTGGATGTACATAGGGAGTTCTTTCCATGCGTCCCATGAAAAATGAGCACGTAGTTCCCTGTGTCCATGACGGGCATGTGGAAAATATAGTTTGTAAGCCACTCTGCGGTTAGCAGTGCATGTCACTGATAGGTGTGCAGTGTTGCTGGATGGGGAGCGTTCAGTCCTTTGTTGTATCTTCCTGTGATGCAAGTGGGAGTGGAAACCAGACCTTCATGTCCTTTTCTCTCCCTCCCTTTCAGGGGAAAAAGTATCCGTGGGATGCAAATACTCAAGGCTGGATCCTTGGTTCCTTCTTCTACGGCTACATCGTTACACAGGTTCCCGGTGGATATCTTGCCCGCCAGTTTGGCGGAAAGAAGCTGTTGGGGTTTGGCATCCTGGGCACTTCCATTTTCACCTTGTTCACACCTTTGGCAGCAGATTTAGGAGTTGGCTACCTCATAGCTGTCAGAGCTTTGGAAGGCCTGGGTGAGGTAATCTCTCCTTCTCTGCCCCCTTTATTATTATTATTATTATTATTATTATTATTATTATTATTATTCAAGATTTTCAAAACAATTATTTTGTAAGTACATTAACATTCCCCTGTAATGTTGATAAATTACATTAGGTCAGTCTTTTCCAGCTTGGCATCTGCCAGGTGCTGCAGGTCTCCAACTCCAGTCAATGCCAGCTCTAGCTAGGCAATGCCCAGATGTGAATGGAGTCCAAAACACCTGGAAAGCACCAAGTTGGCCTCAACCGCTCCATAGGGATCTGGTTGGGGACTTTGCAAATAGGGTGCTGGACTAGATGGGACCTTCATCTGATCTAGCTGGGCTCTGCTCGTGTTCTTAATAGCACTTTTCTCACTTGGGTTTTCCACTGCTGCCGCTTCAGTTATAGTTCCACTGGCTTCTTCTCGCGTGCTCTTCTTTTCCCCGCCAGCAGATAGACAGATGGGCATGAATCTGAGAACTGAGGGTTCCTTCCTCATTCCCAGTTTTCCTTACACCCACCTTAAAATGAACATGTCTTCTATGACTTCATTGTGAGGACGAGCATATTGTTAAGATCATAGAGCACCATGTGAATGAGAAATGGTATATTAAGGGCTACGTGAAGAGCTGATATGAAAGGTATGCCGTTCCTCTGTGGCTGTGGAACTGATCAAATGGCATCGGCAGAGCTTGAATAGAAGGGAAGGAAGTTGTGCCAGGGTGGGCGGAGCTGGCACTTAACTGAAATTTTGTTATGTGAAACGTTTGCTGCATGCTCCCTTTAACAGTTGTGTATAGGCTGGGTTAAAAAATAAAATCTGTGTGTGGGCGTTCCACATTTTGCACCAAAAACCTGAATCCTGCAACTGTATCAATTGTGCAAGTCGAGCAGTTTCCCCTAATTTCTCTTACTCTACATAGTTTACTCTGCGATTTTTGTTGTTTTTATTTCTGCCCCATCATTGTGAGAGGCAAAGAACTTCATTGGACATCCTTGCTAAAAAGTGAGGAAATGCGGAAAAGAATATTTTCAGGAAGCTGAATTCTCCACCCATTGCCACATTCTTTGATCTTGCAGAATTGCAACATACATCCAGCCCTTCCCTTCGCTCCCTGGGTTTAATATGATGCTTTAATATGCTTGTGACTTCTTTTAAACTTAATTGCTCATGAGCTTTTTTATTCAAAGTTCACATAGTTTTTCTTAGATTTCTGGTTTAATATAGGGGAGTCTGGTTGTTGTTGTTTTTAACCTGGTCTGTCTGCAGAATGAGATCTCTTCCCTCCCATGCTGTCCAGCCTCCTTCGCATGTTGGCATTTAATAATCCAAATTGAGGGGAAACCACCACTTCAAAATATTTGTGCTGCTGTTTCTATGCAGAAACCAAAAGTTCAGCATAATTGGTTATGTCCACAAAGCATATTCAGCTGAAGAATTGAGGCAGGCAAGGAATTAGTTCTGCTTAATTGCCCAGGAGCTATGTGCATTTTGTTCAGAAAATAGCTTCGTACTAATGCAACTGGTACTTTCTCCAGGCTACATTGGAGATGTTTTATTGAAGTAAATCTTGGGCAGATCATTTTACTCTTGAAAGATATGTTGTACTATAAACAAATGTGTTTTCCAGGGTGTCACCTTTCCTGCCATGCATGCCATGTGGTCCTGTTGGGCTCCTCCACTGGAACGCAGTAAACTTCTTAGTATTTCATATGCAGGTGAGATGCTTTAAAAAATCCTCAAGTCTAGCCCATGAAGATGCAGAACTAATCCCTTTTAACTGTGGTGTAACGGTTGGGAACAAGCCACAGGATTATGCATTCCATTTCTGCTCCCACCCCCATACTCCTGCAGCTACCCATTAAGCACGGTTCATTGCTATGCATGCCTTGCCACTAAACCATGCTTATCCCTAACCTAGGTGTATTCAAAGCCTAGCATTATCAATCCTTGAGCAGTCTATGCACTGCTTGGATATATATGGACAGGGTGGCTGGGACAACCCAGCCAGATGGGCAGGGTAAAAATAATAAAGTTGTTATTACTATTTTAAAATAAAACTTTAATTTCTAGGTGCGCAGCTAGGAACTGTTGTGTCTCTTCCGTTGTCTGGCTTGATCTGTTTTTATATGAATTGGATTTATGTGTTCTACATATTTGGTAAGTGTTTTCACTGTAAATGTCATTCAGTTGAGTAAAGATTTTTTTTTAATTATTTGTTTTGAAATATACAAAACAAAATAGCAATGAGCAAACTTTCTCAACGCCGCCTCATACAACTAATCACCAGTATTAAGGTGTGAATGTTATGTTATTCTTTTCTCTCTCTTCCGCCTCCCCTCCATCTTTTTAATACAGTAATTATATACAGTATAACTTTTAAATATGGTTCCAGAGAATCCAGTGGTACTCCAATTTGTCATAGGTACAATTAAGATGCCCCAAATCCTAAGGACAATGTTTTTTATAAAAAAAAAATACAGCTGGAAGATTGTTTTTCAGTCCTGTGTCATTGCAAACTTTTTTTGTGTATTTCTAGAACACTTTGTGCCTGATCATTGTAAATAAATGCCTAAAATACTTCCCCAGCAGTTTTGCCTGTCACACCCTGGGGAATGTCATGATCTGATGACATTTTTCTGTTAAGGTTATATATGCATGTGTGTCAAGCAACGTGATCTACAGACTGCCCACAAAGAGAATTTCTGTTTATGGGATAGTTCGTTCATTTTCAGCAACCCAATTCTCTCACTTAAATAGTCCCATTGTGCAAAACATCTCTGATTAGTTTTTTTTTTAATATCACACCCACGGTTACCTCATCTATGCCTTCTTTAGCGACAGGAAGCTGACAAATCTAGAAGATTTTATGCACAAGGCTGACACTTGTTGTATCCTTAGCAGACAACGGCAGTTGGCACACATGGCTTCACATTTAAGTGATCCTCTGGATATGCACACACACACATTTCTAATGTTGGAACGATCTCTTTCATTTACCTTTGCGGGTGGGGGTGGCTGGTTACTACATGCCTGTGGGATCCACAGGTAGCTCTGACTTGAGAGACATTTCACGGTGGTCTGCAGGTGCTCTGCAATAGCAGCTGGCAAGGCACTGTGGGCGGGGCTTCCCTGTTCTCCCAAGTTTCCCAGCACCAAACATTGCTATAACTTGCCGAGAGGAGACAGAGGGGTAAAGGGGAAGGGACAGTGGCAGGAGTGGCAGATTGGCTCTGCCGCCGTGCCCACATTGTGCTGAGCTGCCCACTGTGTTGCCCCCTGCCCCTCTCCCTCCTGGTAATGTGAACTATTGGGAAGCCAAGCGAGAGCAATCACAGCACCACCCACTGCTGGTGGATTCTAACAGTGCTTGCAAATGTCAAGTCTCATTTCTGGCATTTCCTTGATGATAAGCGTTGTTGTTTTCACTTTAAGGTGCCCTAGGTGTGCTGTGGTTCATCTTCTGGATGTTGATAGTTAGTGATACACCAGAAACACACAAGAGAATTTCCCATGCAGAAAAGGAGTACATCCTCTCCTCCCTTACAGATCAGGTGTGTACTTTTTGGTCAAGCATTTGCTCATTTCTGTACTGGGGTAATATACACCCACTGTCCTATTTAAAGGACAATGAGGTCCTTGAAAAATGCCTTTAAAACTCAGGAACATTTTTTTGTTTTTATAAGATTTATTATCCGTCCTTCACCGTAAGGTCCCAAGGCGGGATACAGCCATAAAACATGCAATTATAATTAGAACCGTTGCAATTGTAAACGCATAAGACAGTTGGAACAGAACTGTATAAAAATGAAAAAGCCAGCTAAAAAAGAACATTTGGGTGAGAAAGGGAACAAGAATGCCCAGCAGCAGAATCCCTGAAAAGACGCAAATGTTTTGTCTTCCTCATATTAAAGAGAAGTGCACCCACACTGTGCACCAACCATGGTTAAGTGTGGATGTACCTGCATGCAGCAGGTAAGGGACTCAAGGAGGAACATGAATCCCATAGCCTGTTCCTGATCTTCTTAACCAGGCATCCCCAAACTTCGGCCCTCCAGATGTTTTGGACTACAATTCCCATCATCCCTGACCACTGGTCCTCTTAGCTAGGGATCATGGGAGTTGTAGGCCAAAACATCTGGAGGACCGCAGTTTGGGGATGCCTGTTCTTAACCATCGGGATTAAGGGATCTACCATTATGCTTAAGAGTGCAGACTGGCAGGAACAAGCTCTTTAGAAATAAGCTGCTTTGAAGTTTTAAGAAATGTGATTCAAAAAACATTTAAGAACATCTATGTGAACTGAATTCCTTCTCTTTAGCTTTCTACTCAGAAATCCATCCCTTGGGAAGCCATACTGACGTCGCTTCCACTCTGGGCTATCGTTGTAGCACACTTTTCTTATAACTGGACTTTCTACACACTCCTTACCCTATTGCCTACTTACATGAAGGAAATTCTGAGGTTTGATGTGCAGGAGGTAAGATACCCTGTGTTTTCCAGTTACAAAGCTTACCCTGAAGTGTCCTAGGCTAGATCATAAACTTGGCTTTCAGTAGGAATTACAGAGACAATCAGAAGGGGTGAAGCTACAGAAATAGCCTCCTGACCGTGAGGTCAGGGCTGCACAGGGTCATTCAATTACAGTACAACCGTATATAGGTCTACTCTCATGCAAGTAGTAGTAGTAATAATAATAATTATAATAATTAATAATAATATAATATTTATAATAATATTTATACCCCGCCCATCTGGCTGGGTTTCCCCAACCACTCTGGGCAGCTTCCAACAGAATATTAAAATATACAATAGTCCCATGGGGTCTAATGTGAGTTGCATCTGAGTAGACATGCATAGGCTTTTTCTGTTAGCCTCTTGGCTGAGTGGGAATGCGATCCCAAATTGCTGGTTCATGGCTTATACCACACACTGGTATTCGGTATGTGGCCTTGAAGTAGGCTCTGTATGTGGAGTATCTGGCAGTGCTGAGAGATTTTAGGAACAAGAATATCAAATGGCATCTTTGTCACCTGTCACAGGGTTTTAATTAAGGCCACGTGTTCGTGTTTTTCCTGGGAAACCCATACTCGTGAGAGAAGGGGAGGCTTTGGGTATCCCCACCCCTCTGCAGTCCATAAATAATTCTGTTAATTTAACCAGCAATATTACTTTTGGAAGTGCAGCTCTTAAAACTCTAGCTACTTTTTAGTAGGAACATAATGAAATTTGAACTTGTAACTTAAAAATCAATTGACTATCAGAGGAGAGAGAATTGTCCCTCTCTCTCTCTCTCTCTCTCTCTCTCTCTCTCTCTCTCTCTTTAACATGACGGTGCCATTGCTGCTCCCTGTTTTGCATTTTAAGGTTAACGTCTTAATTAAAATTGTGCTGCTGCTCATTCAAGAGCATTTGCTAAAATTAGGTTGAAGCAGCTGTGAAGAGCAGCCTATCCAACTCCTTTACCTTGTGCTTCAATTCTAAAGGTTGCTCTGTAAATTCCTTCAGAGCAATTGCCATTTTTGTTCTGCTGGCTGCACATTTAACAGGCTCTCTGAGAATGAACACCTGTGACAAACGAATGTGCACCAGAGGGTTCTTTTTCCCAGGAGGAAGGAATTGAAGCTGTTTCTCTGGCTCCTTGTTCCTTTTCCTCCTGGAACATTCTGCTGCTGTTCTTGGGAGAACCTTCGGATAAGTCGCCCAGCCTGCTGGGTGCAGCATCAAGCTGGGTTCCTTAACCTTGAGCAAAGTTGTTGACTGGGAGGGCTTCACTCCAAGTCAGAGTCTGAATCCCCTTTGGTGGGTCTGCTGATTTATAAACGTTCCCCCTCAGTGTGTGTATGTGTGTGTGTGAGTGAGTGACACAGATGCTGTGCGGAACATCAGTTCTTCTGATTGCAAAGGGTTTTCCTATAATGGATCTTCAAGAGTAATCACACCCTTTGGGTAAAATTTTCCAGAAATTTCAGTTACAGAGTTGGCTGTTGACTCTTCTCTTCATGAACTGCCTAAAGCACGCTAGCTTTTGTCTGCAAGGTGCATAAATGGAGAAATCCCTGTGTGAACCAGCCCTTTGAGCATCTTCTTTTAAATCAGATTGATCTGATATCAGTGCTTTGCAGTTTACCTCAGTGGAAATAGAATTGGTCTTGATATATATAACAAAGAGAGCCAACTTTGTTCCCCTCCAAATATTGGATGACAGCTCCCATCGTCCTGGAGCATTGGTAACACTGGCAGGGGCTGATGGGAATTGGAGTCTACCTCTACAAACATCTGGAGGCATAACATTGGCTCTATCCTTTTGCCTACTTGAAGGGTTTCCCAGACTTTTTTTCCACAATGAGCCACCTTGCCTGAAAGTGGCTGTTGCAGTCCCTGCTCAATGTAAAAAGAATCTAAGCCAAGACGGGTGGACTGACAAGCCGTGCTACCGGTAGCTGCCACTCCAGCTTCAAACCATGCAGATGTCTTCTCCTTTAACTTGGTCATTAACCTCTGGTGTTTCTCTGAAAATAGGTATAAAGCTGCTATTGTTAAATCAAATGCTCGTGTCTCATAACTCAGGATATGTTTCCACTATAGCTTGCAAGAATTTATCACTTTGCCATATCCTTAGAAAGGAAGTCAGTTTCCTTTATCATAAAATGTGTGACTTGTCAATTATGTTCACTGGTTATCTTACAGTTTAGTATCCATTAAGCATTACAAAACAGCTGTCTCAGACAGTACAAAACAGCCTTTAAATAGCTGTCCCCAACCCCATTTGTACTGCTGAAGACATTTATTATTATTATTCTGTACCTAGATATTCATCTTGAAAATAAATAAATATATGCACACACAAAAGATGTTCCCATCCCATCTTAAATCTGGTTTTTCTTTTTCCATACAGAATGGATTTTTATCTGCACTGCCTTATTTCGGCTGCTGGATTTGTATCATTCTGTCTGGTCAATTCGCTGATTATTTGCGGGAAAAGCATAACATGCCCACCGTATGTGTTCGCAAAACATTTACTCTGATAGGTAAGGAAATAATGTGCTTGTTTTCAATTTGCCCTGTAGTTTAAATGGGGTTTTGTCGAGCTTGTACAAGGTTTTTACCTGCTTTAATAAGCCCTCCCCCAGAGTTTTAAATTCTTTCCTGTTGTAAAGAAAGCTGCAATTCTTCTGCCAGATTCTTTCTGGCAGATGCATTTTATATACGCTTATATTCCCAGTAGTAACAAGAGCATTCCTGCACAACTTGTGTCCCATAATACCAAGTGCAGCTCCTCAACTCAGCCTTGTATGGTGGCCCACCAGGGACTTGATAAACACTTCACTTTTGCTGCTTTTGCATCCCTGGCTGGGTATGCATAGTGGCTATGAAAGGGTCAGGCCCTTCCTGGCTGCTGCTCCCAGGATTTTGTGGCTAGGAAAGCCAAAGAATAACTTTGATGAGATCCTCTTTGTGTCCCCTTGGGCTTTTGGAGGCAACAGGTGGCCAGACACACTTGGGCAGTGCTTCTAACAGCTGAGAGATGAAACCAGCTTTGGGCCAGATGTTAATAGCTTTGGACAGGGCCCTTGTTCCTTACTGGTTGGTTGTAGGTTCATAGAAAGGAGCCTTAACTGAGTGTAATGGAGAGTTAACTGTTACACTGCTGTTCCCGCTATAGGTGGCCCTGTGTCCAAATGAGGCTGTGAGTCATGCTGCTTTTCTTGTTTGCAGTGAAGCTGCTAAGCATCCATTTTGGCTTGATCTCTTCTCTGAAATAAACTGACACTGAGTCAGCCCCTTGTTACATCATCCAGCTCAGTATTGTCTGCACTGATTGGCAGTGTCTTACCACGTGCTTCTCAGCCCCCCCCCCCCCCGGAGATGGCAGGGATCTGAACCTGGGAGAGTTGCTTTTGTAGTAGGCTTTCTACTACTAAGCTGTGCCATCTCAATCCATCCTCCATGTTCTTGCTTGCCCTTTCCATGTGCCAATAACTTCTAAATAAGCTCTTGAAGCAACCTGAAATTTCAATTATATAAACTGAAGCTGAGATAACTTCACAAAAATGATGATTTAAAATGCAGATATTTTAATCAACTGTTCTTCTGCTCTGTTCTTTCTCCATCTTGTCCTGTGCAAGAATGCCCATTGCTATTTCATTGTGATATAAAACAATAAGTCTTGATCAGAACAGGATGTGTTTGATATTTCCCATATTCCAGTGACTTTTTTAATTACCCAGTTGGGTTATTAAATAAGCAACTACAACAGGTTTGTTGGTTTTAATGAACATCTAAATTACCAATAGCTTCGATTTTGTCATGGATAAAATAGCTCAGGCCAAAAGCATGCATCTCTACTATATAGTTCTAGTTACAGGTAGGTAGTCGTGTTGGTCTGAGTCGAAGCAAAATAGAAAAAAATTCCTTCATTAGCACCTTAAAGACCAACTAAGTTTTTATTTTGGTATGAGCTTTCGTGTTCAGTGTATCTGAAGAAGTGTGCATGCACACGAAAGCTCATACCAAAATAAAAACTTAGTTGGTCTTTAAGGTGCTACTGAAGGAATTTTTTTCTATTTTGCTTCTACTATATAGTGATATAGTTTGTTCACTAGGTGGCAGCACAATGTAGAATAATTGCTGGGCCTTTCCTCTTAACATTTTCCGTTTTTTATCAAAAAAAAGTACTGATGGTCAGTCCATAAGAAAGCAGCACAAAAGACCCAGAGATTAAAACTTTTCTTAGCTAGCTTGAAACTAGATTCTGCTTTAAAAGTGGACTGGCCCCCTGCTGAAAAAGTTTGCTGACCCCTGCTTTAGGCAATCTTGTCCAGGGTTCAGCAAAGGTCTGTTGCTTTGTTTATAGATCAAGAGCTGAGAACCACCAGTGATTTTTTTTAATGAAAAGTCACTGCAATATTTTACAAAGAATAAACAAAATTTGAGTTCCCATGAAGGTAAGGTTTCTGATTTGTTTTTATTAAGGAATGATTGGACCTGCGGTTTTCCTTGTAGCAGCTGGATTCATAGGCTGTGATTATGAAATGGCTGTTGCATTTGTAACCATATCCACAACACTAGGGGGGTTTTCTACATCTGGATACAGCATCAACCACCTCGATATTGCACCATCGTAAGTATTCATGATTGAGTGTGCGTTTTTTCAAAGAAGATTCCCTGAAACAGTGAATTAAATAACTACTTGTCTGCGTTTTTCTTCAGTCACTGATTTGGGTTAATTCAACTCCTTTGTGTGGCAGCCTTAAGTTGCAATCCTACCAATGCATGCTTAACTCTGGGAGTACATCCTATAGAATCCTTATCTTCCAGGCTTCTAAAATCTACAGGGTTGCAGCGTGTAATCTGCTGTTGATCATAGAATCGTAGAGTTGGAAGAGACCACAAGGGCCATCCAGTCCAACCCCCTGCCGAGCAGGAAGCACCATCAAAGCATTCTTGACATATGCCTGTCAAGCCTCTGCTTAAAGACCTCCAAAGAAGGAGACTCCACCACACTCCTTGGTAGCAAATTCCACTGCCGAACAGCTCTTACTGTCAGGAAGTTCTTTCTAATGTTTAGGTGGAATCTTCTTTCTTGTAGTTTGAATCCATTGCTCCGTGTCCGCTTCTCTGGAGCAGCAGAAAACAACCTTTCTCCCTCTATATGACATCCTTTTATATATTTGAACATAGCTATCATATCACCCCTTAACCTTCTCTTCTCCAGGCTAAACATACCCAGCTCCCTAAGCCATTCCTCATAAGGCATCGTTTCCAGGCCTTTGAACATTTTGGTTGCCCTCTTCTGCCTGCTTCCCCTCATCCACCCACCAGCGTTTCTGTAGCACATGATATTTGCTTGTTGAAGGTATAGTTAGAGGTACTTGCATAGGCTGACACTTAGGTAACGGGGAAGAGCTCGTGTGGGACACAGATGTACTATAGACATTATTTTCGAAGTGCATATCAATGCCATTGCAGTGCTTAGATATATTTGGGGGGGGAGCTATACCACTAAGGGATTTATGCAATCTTTATAAGATACTCATCTGTCCTGTGAGGCTTTTACTCTTTGGCATTCATCTTCATAAAGTCATTAATGTTTAAGCAGTTCCAAAGGTCATATAAATGCCAGCTTCTTTATTCAAAGAGTATATAATTAATATACTGAAGCTGTGCAATGGTTCTTTGGGGTTTCAGTTGGGGGGGGGTCTTCCCCAACGCTACCTGGGGATGTCCTGAACTGAACTTGGAACTTGCAAAGTGTGTGTTCCACCAGTGAGCTTTGGCCTTGCCCCAGCCATCCTTTCTCAGAGTATCATTTTGTCTTTCCCTCACATTACCAGACAGGGAAGCCCACGAGGCACATTTTGTCATGGCATTTCTAACATGCCAGCTAGAATGAGCTCCGGTTTTCTGCCTTCCAGTTTTTTTGAACTTCACACCTTTTCCAGCCTGGTTGGTGGTTTGTTAAGAATTGTGTTGTTTTACAGATTTTTTTTGTTTGTTTTTAATGCTTCTAGTTTGTGAACTGCTTTTTGAAGTTTAAGATTCAAAAGCCAAAATAGATACAGTATGTGTTTAAATGAAATTAGAAGAAAGCAAGTTACAATTCCTCCCAGATTGCACTGCCCTTATGCAAAGTGTATCCACACAAGGGCTTAGAGAGCTGCCCACTGTGAATCCTTGTGCTAAAGGCCAAGTATGAGAGTTACTTAGCGCTTGGGTTTTATTTCCCTCATAAATACTTCATTGAGAAGTTTGTGCATGTGTCCTAATCCATTCTGGACAAGTGGATGAATCATGTGTGAAATTCCTTCTGGGGTGTCTTGTTTCAGTATGTCAGGAGTGCTGTGGGTGCCAAAACATTTGAGCTTGTGCTGAGAATATCTCCCCACCCCGTACATGTCTAGTTTTATATAATATATGTGTGTGTGAATTGCAAGGGAATGAAAATCTTACCATCGTTCCTGAGTACCAGAAAGAAGTTCAAGGCACTATGGCCTCGGGAACCAGCTGGTTTTTTTCTTTTTTTCTTAGATATGCTGGCATCCTCCTTGGAATTACAAATTCATTTGGCACTATCCCAGGAATGGTGGGACCAGTTGTTGCTAAAGAACTAACTCATAGTGTAAGTATTCTTGGTCTCCCCCCTCCCCCTGTTTTCTTCTTTTAAAGGTTAAAGATTTGATTGTCAAGTGTGTCATTATTGGCTATGGGTTTTTTCTTGTTGTTTTTAAACAAGACCAAAGAAGATGGTTTTATACTTTCTCCTCTCACACCATGTTTATTGATATAAAGCTGCAGCCATATGCCATGCGGCAGAGAAAATTAATCTCTTTTCTGAGACTCTTTGTACTAATATCAATTTTTATTTTAATAACCCATATGTTCTCGTCCGTTGCTTTGTGAGCTTTGCCATAGTAACCCTCCCATTCAGCAAAACAAGTTCTTTAAGCCTCTTCAAGCATATATAAAACAAAATGACGACAACCTGGAAAGAAGGGAAGGGGGGGGAGAGAGAGAGCAAAGGTTCATGGGTCCACTGTGCGAATTTAACTGGGACCCCTGAAGAAAAAATTCCTAGCACAGAACAGCTGCCTGTTTAGCCCCATCAGTTTTATTAAGTGATAGGTACTCTTGAGTCTGTGAAACTGGTGTTGGGTTGACACTGATTCCTCAGGATTTAAAAATGGGGGGGTGTCAGAGTGCAACTCAAATCTCCTCTGGCAATGGACCTCCTATAAGTTGAAGTTCTCAAGTTTTCATGTATTCACAAGACAGGTTGTTATACTGAAATGTTATTTAATAGCAAGAGTTGCAAACTTTGAGCAACTTCTCAAAGTTCTTTATACACTTTATTCCACTGCTGGTGGAAACTTCAGTTTAGAACTCTCACTAAACTCTTGAGTGTAGTTTATACAGATTAAGAGTTACGCCCCTAACTCCTGTTTAGCATAAGTCATACTGAGCTGAACAAAATATGCCATGCTTTGAATAAATAATTGTATTGGCTACATAGATCCAGTCTCTAAGCAGTGCTCAGGTGGACCAGGAAACAGCAGACAGTTCAAGTGTTCTCTTTATTTCAAGCCTTAACAGAAGTCTTCTGGTTTCCTCAACCCATAGTTGGCCATGACATCCATACCAATAAATTGTGGCTTGAGCAGTCGTTGCAAACCCAATCCTCCAAACCAGGGATGGGGAACCTGAAGTTCTCCATATGTTGTTGGGCTACAGCTTCCATCACCACTGACTTATGGCCATGTTAGCTGAGGTCCAGCAATATCTGCAAATCCATGGGTTCCACAACCGTAGGCAAACAATGGGTTTAAAGGATCGGGAATGCAACATCTAAACACAGCCATCTTCTTAATACAAATTATCTGCTCCACACATTCTCCTTTTCCTGCCATTCAGTTTATTCCTGATCATGGTTCTGTTACAGTAATGCACTGATTTATCTCCTTATTTCTGCCCCTTTGCCAGAATACTGTGGGAGAATGGCAGACTGTCTTCTATATCGCCGCTGGCATAAACTTATTTGGAGCCATCTTCTTTGCATTATTCAGCAGCGGAGAAGTTCAAGACTGGGCACTCAATGGCTACCACATGCACAGGAACTGAAGGAACCCTGGGGTTAATCACCGCCACACATTGCAATCATGTGACCTGGAACGCCTTTCACATGATGTTTGCAAAGCCTATTGCGAGCCTTTCTTGTTGCAGCTGGAAAATGTTTCACATTTCAATATGCTGATTCTGTAAGAAGAATGTGGGATCCAGTCTTACACAATCGATTGGTGTCAGATACCTGTGACACATTCTAATCAATGTCTCGACTTTTTAAAAATGTGCCTGAATTAAATTTTAGTTGGAGGGGGTGTAAGACAGAAAAAATATGACATTTTGTTGGTTAAGGTAATTTTAAGTAATGGTTGTTAGAATTATTGCTGGTTTTAGCTGTATTTATTTATCTTGTATGATTAATCCAAAAAGTAATGGAAATTAAAAACAGGGAATTATTCCATGTGCCCTCTTAAAATATGTATTTGTCAGCATGTATCCACTGTGACAGGAATGGGGAACCTCTAACTTTCCATATGTGGCTGGACTACAACTCCCATCCTCCCTCACCTTTGGCCGGGGCTGATGGGAGCTGGAGTCCAACAACATTTGGAGGGCCTGCCTCTCTGCTCAGGCCTTGCTTTTGAACTTCCCATAGTCATCAGGTTGACCGCTATGAGAACAGGATGCTGGGCCTAGATGGGAAGTAGGCCGAATCCAGCAGGCTCTTCCTATCTTCCCTGTGCTGTGTGGTTTCACCAGACCTGTGAAGCACAAACACTGCTAAATCATGGAGGAAAATAAGCCCAAAATCTTTTACTACATGGAGAAATTCAGCAATGATGTTGATTTGAAGGAACGGTTTCTCTTTCCCCTCCTTCCCCCCCCCCTCACTGTCCTAATACTCATTTTGAGCAACAAACCACAATTATCCAGGCAGAATAAGACCAAGTGGCAGCAGGATCATACTAAACGTTGGTGGCAAAATATGTACCAACACAATCCTGTGCATACGGTATATACTTAAAGTCCCCCTGGGGCTTCAGTGGGACTTATTCCCAGGTAAGTGATTACAAGATTGCAGCCGAATTGACTATTAGGTTTCTGAATGAATAAACCTGAAGGTTAAACTAACAGTGCCTGCAAAGGCTCTCTTCAGGGATTGGGTGTGCCCATGTAACTGCTTCAGAATCCTTCAGCCCCTTAGCCAGTCATTGACTTCTGTCAGTTCACATTGCAGATAAGGCCTGTGCCAGATTATTTTGTCACAATGAGATCCAGAATACTAGTAAGGGGTTGGCCAACGTTGCATTGCACCTTCTTTTTCAGAGGATATTTCCCTAACTTCATATTTGATGCTAGCATACCAAACTGGAAATGGAGGGAATATCCATGCACAGAACCACCTAAGAGATACAAGGAAGAAAAGAAAAGCTTTTTAGAACAGGTTTTGGGATTCTTCTCGTACCCGTGCTGATTTTTTTTATTTTAAAAAACCCCAAAAATAGCGAAGAGCAGCATTGGGGTTTCTCCACTATTGCTGTGGTTTGGAAAGCCACACCACACCCCGGTCAGAAGACAGCCTCCAGAAGTAGAGCTGAGGTTTCATGTCTACACACTAAGCGTAAGTGCCATTGAGTCCACTCTGGGACATAATTCTGAAGATCTCTGCCTTGTACGATGGAAATGTGAACTTCCATAGCACTGAATGTGCAGCTGTGAGTGGGAATGACATGGTGGGCTAGGCAGCTGAGGCTTTGGCCTCAATATAGAGTACTTACTAGAACACAACAGGCTAAATGGTCCTCTTTTGGATCATTCCAGGTGTAAAGCAAGCCAAAGGGGGGGACACACTTTGGTGTTCCTTCCACCAACCCAAAGGGAAACCTGATACACCTCCCACACACTGCTCCAGTGGAGCCCAGTCGACTTCATTTCTGAGAAATGACAGGTTACTTTTGTTTGCCAGCTTTACATACATTTTAATTTGCATTGAAATGTTATTATAATGACATCTTGTCAGCTGTGTTGTATTTTGCAACTTTCAGTGTAATAAACAGTGTGGGCATTTTGGTTGGTGTGTTTTGTGTGCTACCATGCAACTACAGACCCTAATGTGAAGGCTGCCATTAGTAATATAGCAGTAGGTTTTGCTTTTTTGGAAGGGACACCCGTGTTGCAGCACACACTTGACTGGTGACTCTTCGTGTCTGTAATCGCTATATGCTCAGCCTCGTTCAGCTTCTGTATTCGAGGCAACCAATGGTGATTCTTTGGGTGCTAGAATGGATATCTAAAGTGGGGGTTCTGGAGGGGTGGTGGGAAGAAACCCAACTGCAAAATGGCACACCTCCTGCTGCCCACCTTCTATGGGATCCTCTCGTGGCAGGAGGGGGCCTATGGAGGAAGGACAGGAGGAAAGTGAGAAATATGTTAAGAAAAGAATGAGATAAGTTCAGATATTAGGCATAGATATTGGAATGTTTGTTCTAAGAATAAGAATTGAAATTGGGATGAAGAAGTCTGCTATGGACATTATTAGAAATTATGAAAACCAGGAAAAGGGGATCTGAGGAAGTCACTAAGTCAATGTTAAGAGATTTAGATATTTGATTGTTTTTCTGTTTTGTTTTTCTTCTTTTCTTTTTTTCTTAATCTTTTATTCTTTTTCTTTTAGATATTAATGTAATCATGGAAAATTAGCTGGGTGGATACCTGTCCTCACCCTTCCTTATCATACTGGAGCCTCTGGTGGCAGGGGGGGCCCTGGGGGGGGAGTGAGGAGGGGATAAGCTCAACTATAAAATGGACCACCTTCGACTGCTCACCTTTCATGAAACTCTCTTGTGGCAGAAGGGGACTCGAGGGAGGGAAGAAGGGGGAATATGTTTTGTATTTTCTTTTCTTTATTGTGTAAAATCAATAAAAATTATTTCAAAAAATATATAGAATGGATATCTAAAGTGAATGTGTGGCTGACACAACAGACTGGGCATTGCACGCCACAATTGGCATTATTGAGCATCTTTCACAATGAACCAAAAGACCAACACAAAGAACTTGCTGCATTCTTTCTTGTGGCAGATCAACAGCTCATTGTGCAGAAGTGGAAAAATCTGGATCATCTTCAACTCTTTCTGTGGAGACAGAAGATGTGGGCAGTAGCACTAATGGAGAAACTTATGTTAATCATTAAATGGTGTTCACAATTCATTTTTCTGTATAGAAGTGTGTTATCCACTCAGAACCTTTTATAGTGACAGCAAAGATATCTGACACTTAACATTACACCACAGGTGAACCTGTGTATTGAGTATTGTGCTGACATTGTTGCTTGCTTCATTATGTGGGGGAATGGGTTCTTTCTAACTATATTTCAAAATTTATGTAAAATTTCCATTTTATTTTTTTTTACTTTTTTTTAAAGTGGATAGGTGCCAACCTCTAGACTAGGAGTGGAAATGATGCTGGGAAGGGGGACTTTTAGCACCACCTTTTAAATAGCTGCTCAATAGGAAAAAGATACTTGCCATGCATAGAAAAATAAGGGATTTCATATACAGCCTTTACTCTGACATGTGTTTTTAATAGTACTTTTCTATGGGGGACCATTCAAATATACAGTTTGTCATCCCCCAACCTAAATGTTATCTGCAATCTGAAGTGCTGTTATCCAGTCAACACTTCCCTACTCAATTCTGACAGCATTTACACATTGGCCCAAGGTGATTCTTGCAACCCAGTCCCAGCGATTTCAAGATCAGGTTATAATCTTAACCATGCTTGCTTGAAAGTGCCTGTACTATAGAATGAGTAAACCTTACCTCCACCTAAAAGTGACTAGGCTTTAGAATGTAAGGATGAATCCAGATCCTTGGCTGTATCCAACTAAGTCATACTGAGAGGAGACCCCGTTGAAATCAGTGGATATCATTAACTTAAATTCATCCCGATGCCTTGCGACTTGGCTACAACCCTAGGTTTCTATGCTTTCAAGTTGCAAGCTAAGGTTGGAAATGGAGGAGGTGGGATGACCATTTTGTTTTATTTGCTAAATTTTTATACTGCCCTTCATCCAAGGATGACAGGGTGGTTTACAATATAAAAACAGAAAAATGTGTAACGTAAGTAACAAATGCATGGAATTCTCAGTTGAGCTCAGACAGATCCCCTCTCTACTGAACTTCCAGCGGCTGCTGAAGACTCTTATTTCAGCAGACGTTTTAATGGAAGTTTGATTATATGGTTTGATTATATGGGTCTTGTACAAACTCTAGTCTGTGGTGCAAGGTTGGTTAGTTACGGTGCCCATCTACAGCTTGGATGATCAGGGTAAAGTCTTTTGTCATTGCTATGTCTATATGTGCAGCCCCTTTGAAACAACACACTCATGCCCAGGTTAGTTTTGCATCCCCAATATATGAGCAGATGCATTCCCCCAGCCAAAGCTTTTATAGGGTTGAATGAAGTTGCTAACTTGCTTTTTCCAACTTTTGAATTTTGCTATCGTAACTTCTGTGATACGAATAGCAATGGTCATAAAAGTACAGGAAATGCCTTGCTTTCCTTTCCCTGCTGGCATATTCTCCCCACCTCTACCCTTTCTTTAAAATTAAGGGTGTTACCTACAGCGCCCTGCAGCTTAGGGTCTTTCCATGGCACCTGCCGACCAAATTCTCTACTCCTATTGGTCCAGACCGTTCTTAAACAAGCTAAGAAGCTTTGTGATGCTTTGCACTGTGCTGGGGAATCTGTCAAATGCAAGTAAATATCTGATTCTGAGAGACAGATGGTAGCAGCTGGGTGTACTGGCATTTAAAACTTTGGATTCCCCACCCTTTTGTGAATCATATTGGAGCTGTATTCCTTTGCTTTTCTTCAGGAGATTCAGCACAGACTTTGATGACTAAGCTGCATTCCTGTACCCAATTTCCTGGGAATAAGCCCCACTGAATTCAAATGGGACTTACTAATAAACAGTCAAGCACTGCATTGCACTGAGAGAGAGAGAGAGAGAGAGAGAGAGAGAGAGAGAGAGAGAGAGAGAGAGAGAGAGATTTAATGCGCAAGCCCTCAAATGAGTGAGCAACTCTTTGCTGAGTCATGAAACACAGCTATGTAGCTGTCAGTTGCTTTGTCTCAATATGCACCAAGCAAGAAAGTTACTCTTCTAAGCGGTTCTGTTCCTGGCAGAGGAGACAAAAGAGGGGGATTTAAAATGACTAAGCGCACGCTGCTGAGCTCTCGTTCATGCCTCTGGAACAATCGAGAGAGAGCAATATCCGGGCTGCAGACTAAAGGAAACTTTTCAGTATATCGCCACTGCCCTTCCCCCAATGCAGAATGGGTTTTATATCTTACGGGGTTATAAATGGAATTCTAAACAATTTCAAAGCATTCAGGACACGTAAAACAACCAAGGTGAAAAATACCAACAGAACTACTGAGAATCTGACTAAAAATCAAGCATAACGTTTTATTTTAAAAGCAATTATTAAAGCAATTTCTAGCAATTATTATTATTCCCCCCACCCAATATCCTTAACTATGATCACTGTTAATATATTTCCATTTCCAAAGTCATAAAATCATACACACACATATGAACGTTTTAATATATAGTCACATAATAATGTTTTGCCTATACATTAAATATCCCTTTCCAGCAAAGAACAATTAGATTTTAATGGTTTGTAGTATTATATTTCACCCAAAAAGCATGTAGGGATTTACTGTGTCATCTGCCTTTTCATTCCAATATGCCAAAAAGCTCCAATTTTCAATAAAACTGTTGTCCCTCTGTGTAGTCTGAGATGCTGAGTTAAATTTCTTCAACACCTCAAATTCTAATCACAAAAATTTCCAGTCTAGAGGACTCTTGTTCTTTTCATGCTCGGCCCCCCTCCCAAAATCTAATTCATCTCTATTAGTGATCAGAGTCTATTACTTTCTTTCTAACACTGGCTCAGAAAAGCTCCCAATGTAGTGCACAATGTAACATAATAAATTCACCATAAAATACACATTAGTGCAGCCAGGGGCAAGTTAGAATTGAGTCCCTGTGCCTTTAGCAGCTGGGTAGACGAGAATGTTGTCAAACACATTTTGTGACGCAGGAGTGAGAAAAAGCTGCGTTTGTGTGTGCTGACAATTCCCTCTTCTTCACAATCAGAGGAAAGAGATATTCTCTGTATCATGTTCTTTGCAAGCTAGCCCATCTGCAAAGCTCTGTTTTGGAGGAATATGCCTAAAGAGGGGGTGTTTGTTTGTTTGTGGACCTAGAGCAGTGACTTGGTAAGGGTGAGGCTTGTTGGTGACAAAGAGCTTTCCTTTCCTTGAACTGTTTTTATGTCCCCTTCGGGACGGGGGATGGTAAGGACCCCATCCTCATACACAACATTCACCATTACTAGGCCTACAACAGCAAGCCACATCTCAGAAGTCACTGGCATGTTGCTTCATATGTTGTTCCAGAGGTTTCTCCTTGGCTTTGTTTGATATAAGGAAACCCACCAGAGCTTGGTTCTTCCTTTTCAAAGTTCTGACCATGGAACAGGTGAGGAACCTGCGGATTCCAGATGTTGTTGGACTCCAACTCTTATTAACCACAGCCAATAGGGCAATGGTCAGGTATGATAGGACCACAGGTTAGCTATGCCTGCCCTGGAACTGAGATGCAAATAATGAGGTGCAAATAAGGAAATATCTCTTCCTCACCACAGGACCTGCACCCCCTCTCCTCACACTGTTTTTTAAAAACAAATTTGGATGTCCTCATTACACTCTGAATGCCAAATTTAGATGCAGCGGTGTTTTATCTATCAAATCTGCAACTGAGCCTGTAGTTGCTATTTGAAGTCGAGCATTCACAAGTACATCACCGACAGCATCATAAATAAATATTTGCCAAAATATTTGTGTATTTTTAGGACCTGTAGGCTGTTTCCTTTAACAACACATGTGATGTATTGCTCATCCTCTGTGACTCTGAAGTGATCACTGAATATGGCTGGATCAACATGAAATTATGAAGAGAGAAATTGGGGGGAAGCCAAAGCATAAAGGGCAGTTGGATAATGGAAGTTCAGATAATGGGAATTTTACTACCTCTCTTGACGATGCACACTTTAGATATGATTTATGGTCCTTACAACAGAGATAGACAGATTTCAAGTGTGTTGGATCTACTTTGTTTTTTTACTCGGATCCCAAGACCTTCTACACAGAACCAGGTGAAAAAGACATACAGGTAGTATTAAAGGACAAGGTGCCTCTGAGCACATTCTGAATTGAAGAATTTGATTTTGTACCAGAACTGGATTGAGATCTCCATCTTTTCACACAAGAATCCTCTCCTGCTTAGCTTTCTTCACCTCAGCTATCCTACCTAATTAGGTAGGATAAGTCATTTTGTGTTGTGATTTTTGAACAATTGGGAATCAGAAACCCTTGCCATTCTACTGTAAACCAGACAGAAACCAGTATATCCTAATTTGCCTTCTGTCCTCGCCTGCTTTATAAAATCAATTGATGTAAACACTGGCAGATCGATCCAGGAGCTCTGGTTTTGCTTCCATACAGAGCTTCAGATTAAAGAGGAAAATCCTAATATCACAAAGGTAGATTCCAAACTCCTTGCGGACCTCTATGTAATTAGGCCAGCTTTCCTTACTTGGTGCCCTCCAGATATCTTGGACTACTCTCATCTGCTTCAGCTGGAGGGCACCAGGTTGGGGAACGCTGAATTCAGCCACCATACTAAAGTTACCAGTGCAGCCTCATGTACATTTCCATCATGGATCCACATTCTACAACTTATCTCTGCAATTTTTCCTATTTATATTGCATTTTTAGCTGGCACTGCACAATGAGGAGTTAATCCTATGAGATTTCTCCAACGTAGGCTCTCTGATGAGCTGCCAACAAGTCTTGATTGTGTAACCTCGCTGATTGCGCGCGGGGGGGGGGGACTGTGGTGGAAACGTGGAAGGATATAAATTCACCAGAAGTTTATGCACAGATCGAGAAGGTAGCATTATTGCCAATATATAAACTGATAGTATAAAATAAAAGGATATATTTCTGACCACTCACTTGAAAACAAGCAAAATAAATTATGGCAAATTCATATATTTAATTGTTCATAAGGGTTACATAAAATAAACAAAACAAGGCTTCGTAAAATGTCAAACTGCTCTGGTCAACATAAGGCAGATTCAGTCTTGGTTAACCTCAGACAGATGCAAAGCAAGAACCCTTCGTCATGTGTACAACTATTAACTTTTTAGTGATAGTACCAGACAAAAAGGGAAATTTTGATTACATTAGCAGGGTGTTGTAGGACAGAGGTTCCACTAGCCTTTGGACATGTTTTACTTAATATTGTGATGAAAAACTATTGCCAAATCATTGGTATGAGCTGTCATGTGCATGCACACTTCTTCAGATATCTTCAGTATCTGATCGTATTGATCGCATGCACGCGAAAGCTCATACCAATGACAAACTTAGTTGGTCTCTAATGTGCTATTGGAATGAATTTTTTTTTATTTTGTTTCAACAGAGATTCTGTAACTCTTTAACAGTTGCACAACAAGCAGAGATTCAGCTGGTGCAGCTTTTCTCAGCATGGAGATGTAGCAATGTGGAAAGCTACACCTATTAACTTTCTGCATGTCGGGTAGCTGCTAAAGGTGCAACACCCCTACAGGCAGCAAGGGAGGGACTATTACATTACAGTACAGTATATGATATTCTGGAATGTTCACAGCTGACGTGACAGCTTGGCAGAGTATGACAGTTCTACATGCCATACTGAGTGCCAATGCCCTGAATGATGACTCACAAGAGAGAATGAGCCAGCGAGGCTAAAGTCTACATAGAAACCTTTGAGAGGAAAGTTTTTAACCTTTCAAAGCACTGACAAAATCACCTTACTCTACAATGAATGATAAGACCCTGTGGATAATATAGATTCACAAAGGCACTATGATATTTTCAAAGGCTTTTTGCAGTGCGATCCTATGCATGCCCAGCCAGAAGCAAATCCTATTGCATTCAATGCCAGTCCAGTATGTATTGGATTGCAGCCTTCGTTCTTACAAGGAGCAGGTGAGATAATAAACTTGTGTCTAGAATGGATTATATCAAATTGCAGGTCAGACGGGGACTGTCACGGGATTCAGCATTCATCAACACAAAACTATTCCCTTTCCACAGAAGAAAAAACTGATGCCGATGAAGATATTTTAGTTCGGCTGTCTCCCTAATGTACTAATTTTCTACGTACAGGATAGGAATATGGTGGTGCTGATTTCATATAGGATGGCCAGAAGAAAGAAATGGCAAGGCTCCTATACCTTTAACAATGGCCATGCAAAACAACACCTGCTGGAATGTGCCCTCCTGCGTGACTATTAAAGGTGCAGGAGCTCTATCCTCTTTTGTGATTTGCCACCCTAATTCCGGAGACCTAGGCATCATACAACCTAACTCCCTTCCCCAATTCACAACAGTACCAAGGATACAAGCCTAACGGTCTTCCAGCTTGTAAATACAGTTGCCAACTGTTGAGATAAAGGTTCCGGCCTTGCTCCTGTGGCTTTTATAGGTTCATTGCAGAAACTGTTAGGCGCAGCTTAGTCACAGTGTGGAGGTAACTTATAAGCAATATCGACCTGCAAATGCTTCTATTTCCACTATGTTCAAAGCATAGAGAGGCAGAAGGAAGTTCAAAACAAAACATGGCAACATTACAAGTACTGCATGTCAATGCTGTAGCCATCTTGAGATCCACACTTGCACAGAGTCAAAGATTGTGCCCTCCATATCCTGCTGTCCTCTATTCCTAGATATGTGTGGAGATTACTCCCACCTTTTGTCTGTGAGCTAAGTCTGAACTTTCATATTGCCCCATCTGAATCAATCACCACAGTGACCTTTATTACAATTTCTTAATGAGATTCTTAACTGGTCACTTCAGTTTCTAGCTCTCCTCGGTGTTTGAGCTGCATATAAATTAGACAGTTAGACTGCAATTTAAACACACACACACACACCCGAGATAGTTCCATTCTCTGTAAGGTTTTGGGAGATCACTTGAATTATCCATACTTTGATAAGAGGGGCATTTTACTGAACTCTGCTTGTCAAGTCTTTACCATCCCCATAATGGATCGATTTTCATTAGCATGTATTGTCAGTTGATGGTGATCTCCATTAAAAAACCCTCTCCCCAAACCACAGTGAGGTATATTTGAAAGGGAACTGTTGAGGTGAGTGAAGGAAGAGGCATCTTAGTGTGATCAGATAGAGAAGAGGACAAGGCTAGGATGACAAGTTACACTTGCTGAAACCTTCTCTTCTGTACCACTGTTAAATATCCAGGAGCCTTGACCTCTTTTCTGTCTGGCCTCCCTACTAAAAAGGGGTTCCTCTGTAATTAATGAATATTAACCTGCAGTTGGAAACCATTCTTCCCGACCCGTCCTAAAGCAAATCTGTGTATTTGGGATTCATATACCTCCCACAATTTGTACCTGAGAGAAACTTGTAGTTCTGACAGTCCAAACCAGTCCTTTCAGTTCTAATCAGTATTTCTGCAATCTTTTGAGGGAACTTTATATACAAATTGCCTTTATAATTTTTTATGGGCATATGGAACCTACGGATTCTTTTTCCCAAGGCTAAAGGAACTGGCTTGGCAAAAGCAACCAATACTAATGTCATATGTTGATACACCTCCTTATTATCACCATCCATAAAATCACCTAGCTTCCAGACTACCTTTTGAAGTTTAAACTGGTTTGACTGCACTGGTGGATCATCTACACGGGGAAGGAGACAGGGAGGTGTAATCCTGTCGACTCTCCTGGATCTCATAGTGGTTTTCAATATAATAGACAATGGTATGCTTCTGGGTCGTCATCCTAGAATAGAAATTGGGGGCATCACGCTCTAGTGATTTTGCTTCCTACCTGACTGGCAGGTTCCAGAAAAGGGATTATTTGCTGGTCTGAATACCAAGTAGCATATGCAGTTTGTGTAATTTTATGTTGTTTTATTTTAAAACAGCCTTTGGCTGGTGAATGTGCTGTGTTCACCTGAGGTGCTGCTAGGCTTGAGGGGGTACTTTGGGGGAGGGGGATCCCTTGACGGTGGTCATGCTGCTGCTGCTAGCCTAATTTATCCTCCCCCCCTATTTATTAGTCTGCTCTTCTCCCACCCATCTGCCACCAACCTTTGCTGTGCTTTTGAATAAAGGTGGATGTCTGCCTAATTGGGGAGAGGACCAGGCAATGAGGCAAGGCTGGCTGTCGACCGCATGGGTTACAGTAGCTCACCACTTTAATTTCAATCATTTCCTCAAATTGATTAGTTTGAGGAATGTGGCAAATGTTGCCTTTCAAATTTGCAGGGCCAGCGCAGGCTGACTAAAAAAATGTTGAACAGAATCTACTCCCAGGTAAATGGGGTTAGGATTTCCGCCTTCAGTGTTCACTAAGATGGTATGTACGTTATGCCTAGATTTTACCTGTTAGAAAACAATGAGCTGTTATTGCCAAATACAAAAATCCTTGTGAGCAAGTTCCTTGTATTTGTTAAGCAGCTGCTTTCCTTCATGCCGTTGCGGATCCCTCTCTAGCCTAGTTAACTTGATGCAATCAGAAGGCCTACATGTCCAAAAGCAATATTCAGCACCCCCGTTCCAGGTATGCAGTGTGGGACAGATTTTGTGAGAATCTGGGGAACTGTGAATTTTATCTACTGCGGGTCTGTAATTAGTGCGTGCCTCTTTTACTCAGTAATGATTAGTTGTCCTCTGAGAAACCTAAAGAAGGTCACCTCTAAAGTAAACAAAATAGTGAAGTCTCCAAGTACTTGAGCCCAATGTGACTTGCAGCCTTATTCTCAATAGGTTCACCAGGAAATAAATTCCACACATAGCATAATCTGTAATGCATGCATTGGAAGCCCATTGTTTTTAATAGGACTGTTTTAAATGGGGCTAAAGTAGGTGTGTTTAGGTAGGATTGTAGCCTGAGATCAGTGCGAGGAAAATAAGGTTCAACACACATTCCATAGAGCGGAACTTACAGTTGAACTTACTTTTGAGTAAACATGCTCAGGATTGAAGGAGCATTTAAATGGTTTGGAGAATGCTAAACAATTTATGGATTATGGTTTCCTTAAGGGGGAATCAGCAAACTGACTGACCACTTTGTTTATACTTACATCAGTGAAGCAGCTCACAGCGAATGAGCCCTGATACTATGATGATTCTGTCTGTGAATGCAAATCTTTTGGATTTCTCCCACCACCACCCCAGTGTGTCTGGAGCTACCGTATTTCAAATCACTATCTGAAAAGTAGTTTGTCTGTGATTTATTTGAAACAAAATAAAGGACAAAAGTTATTTCAGTTTATACTTTTTGCCATTTAAAAGGCTCTTAGAAGTATCTTTATGAAAGGAATAGCGACTACCTCTGTTGCATATGCTGCCAATAGCATAGAATTAAAACTAAGACAGCAGAAGACCCTGCTGAATTTTTTTGTGCAGGTTGCACAAGTCCATGGTTAGCTTACTTCCAATTTATGCTCAGTCTAGAGAAGTCCTATGCGTTTTTCGCTGGGAAGTAAATTCCATTGAATTCACCAGGGCTTGTTCCCAAGTAAGAGCAGATACCCGTAGGATTGTAATCATTGTACATTTAAAAAAATTCCTTCAGTAGCACCTTAAAGACCAACTAAGTTATTATTTTGGTATGAGCTTTCGTGTGCATGCACACTTCACCAGAGTTTAGTAAACTTAACGGGGCACATAAATCACATGTAACTTCAGCCTACAGCTACTAGTCATGAAGGTTGTGCTCCACTTGCACGGTTGGAGGAAGTAATGCTTCTGTACAGTTGCTGGAAACCATGGGAAGAGCTCTTGGGCTTGAATCCTGCTTGTGGGTTTCCTACAGGCATGTGGTTGGCCACTGTGAGAACAGGATGCTGCACTAGATGGGCCACTGGCTTGATCCAGCAGCCTCTTATTATGCTTTTAAACATTTGAGATTTAATTATAACTAACTTTAGTTGGATTGGTGACAATCGGTGTTTATGGCAGGGCTGTATCATTTATTCAAATTTAGGGTTGCCATACAAAGCAAAGCTCAACAATTTTTTCATTGTTTGAAATATGGCAACCCTAAAATATTTTCCTGTCGTTTATGAAATAAATGCAAAAGGCAGTTATAAACAATGAAAAGACAGGGAATGCTCTGTGTTTCCAAGCCTCGCTGATGCTCTTTGTAATCAAATTTTACAATGTGCATGAAAAACATTCCTTAAAATAAATTTAAGTTCTTAGGTTACAGTAGCTTTAAACGGAAATTAAACTTCAGAAGAAATGGAGAAATATTGTTTATACTTCTGGTAAGACACTGCGGAGGGGCAGGGGCAAAATCTACTGCGTATAATAGGTAAAGAGCGTGTTTGTTTTTTGCGTGGCGTGGTACTGAGAGATGTATGAATGAGCATAACGTAAAGAACGGACGAAGGATGCATGCATGCTTCGGGTGCACAGCTACGGTGGCTTATGGTGTGAGGAGCAAGAAGGGAAGGAATGAAGGGAAACAAAGATGTGCTTTTGGGTGAAGACATACCTCCCAAGGCTGAATTAAAGCGAAGCGCCGAGGTGGGAAGACGGGTGTGGAGTGTGGGGACAGAAACTAGGGAGGACTCGGCGGCGTGCATGTGTGAAAGGAGGATACGGCCGGGGGATGGGCGCTCCCTCCAGCCAGGCACTATGGGGGAGGGGGATGGGCTGGGGCTGCTGAAGGCTGGACTGACCCGCTCAACCCAACTCTGGCATTGCAGGCGGGAAGAGGGAGTGCCTCCAAACTCCCAACGCCCTCCGCACACGAAACGCAACTTCGAGAGGGGAGAGGGACGATTCAATAGAAAGTTACGTTTCCGTGAAATAGAGGGTGTTTTGCCCCTCTCCCTAGATGCAGCTCTCGAGGGGAGGCGTGCGGGGCGGGAGGGCGAAGGGCGGGGGAGCCGAGAAGCAGCGAATGGAACGCTGGGAGCCGTGACGTGTCCCTCAGGCCACCGCCCTCCCGGCTCAAACTATATAAAGGGCGCCGCTCTCGGCTTCTGCCTTTTTCGCTACGGGTTTGCCGCTGCTTCAGAGGTAAGCTAGCTTTTCGGCGGGCCGCGTTCATAGGCCCAGGCCTGGGGATGGGGGCGGGGACTGAGGGATGCCCACGTGGTCCTCGCAAGGCCGAGAGCCGTTCGTCGCAAGGCCGAGAGGAACAGCGGCGGTTTGAAGCCGGTGTGTGGGGGGTGGTGGGGGTGGGGAAGTGTGCATGCGCATGCCCAGTTGCCTTGTCCGCGATCTTAAGGGGTTCCCATGCCCCGGAGTCCGTCCGTCCCCCCCTCGAAAAATAACAATGCCCCGGTGTGTGAGGAATGGGGTGTGTGTGGATTGTGTGTCTCGTGTGGGTGGGGGAGGGGAGTCAAGAGAGGAGCATCCGTTCTCCTCAATGTGCCCGTGAAGGAGGGAGGGTTCCGAAGACACGTGCCGTGTTCCCTTCGGGGCGAAACGCAGCATCTCCGGTGGGGCGGGATGGGGGCGCCGGCTGCGGTCGTGGCAGGTGTGTGTCCCCCCTATTTTTTTTAAAAAAACAACAACCCCGCTTTCCCATAGCGGCCTGTTCGACTTCACTCTTGCTTTAGTTCTGGCCCCGTGACACCCGACGGCCCATCGTCTTGTTACCTACAAGGGGCCCCTTTTCTCGGCCCTTTCCCCCGCTTTCCGCTCAGAAGGAAGAGGGGGAAAAATGGCCGCCGCTGCTGCTGCCGTCACAAAATGGAGGGCGGGCGGGGCGCGCGTGCCAGCCAACGAGTGGCTCAACTACCGCTCCTCGCCGGACACCCCCCCCTCCCGCCATCCCCCCCCCCAATACGCGAACCTTCGGCAAGCTTCGCTCTTCCTTACTCAACCCCCCTCCCCGGCCCAACCCGGGCTCGTGCTCGCTTGGCTTACGACACAAAGGAGCGGGAGCCGCCCTTCTCTCCCCCCAAAAAAACCCTCTCATAAACAGTTTATGAGGGGAATTCTAGGCCAGGTTAGCCTCGTCGTGGTCGCCGTTCCCCTCTCAAGCGCCCTCCCGCGGTGGGTTCAGCTGGCTTGGGCCTAGTTTCGGCCTCGATCCCTTCCATCAAAGGGAGGAGATAACCGGCCTTGGACGACCAGCCCGCATGGCGTCTTCTCGTGTTGTTAACGCTCCTCTCCACTAGGGGGTTCTGCTTTAACTACATTTTCTTTTTATAAAAACTGTTTTTACCTTCCTCTCTCCCCTCCAAGGTGCTTTATCTGAAGAGCAAGAGAACCACCTATTAACATTCCAAAATGGGAAAGGAAAAGACCCACATCAACATTGTTGTCATCGGACACGTCGACTCTGGCAAGTCCACCACCACCGGTCACCTGATTTACAAATGTGGTGGAATTGATAAGAGGACCATTGAGAAGTTTGAGAAGGAAGCTGCTGAGGTGCGTTTGTCTCCTGAAGCAATTGTCAGCTTTCAATTTTAATTGGGTGCAGAAAGACACCTTTCTGAGATACATTTTTTTCTGCTGTAAAGCTGACATTAACTTGAATTTGTGTAGCGTTTGCTACATTGGAAGGATCCTGTGAAGTTAATTCCTTTGAGGTGTGGGCAGCTTGTGTCTTATTCCTACCGGTAGTTTGTGTTGAAACAACTTTCCATAGAACTGCTAAATTCTATGAAATTCTTGCAGAAGAAACTAGGTGATAAAAGTTTGAACAGTTCATATTGCATTTATTAGGTAATGGCGGATTAGCATGTCAGTGGGTTAAGTAAGCAAAGTAGGTGTGGAATCTTTCACCTCTTCTGCCAAGTGCAATTTGCTAAGCTTGTATATTATATTTCAGAGCACTGATGTGTGTTATCTTTAGAAACAGATTCAGTTAATGTGTTCACTAGTGTATGTCTAGTGCAAGAGACATTAATGCCATTTTCTCCCCCTTTAGATGGGTAAGGGCTCCTTCAAGTACGCCTGGGTGTTGGACAAGCTGAAGGCAGAACGTGAACGTGGTATCACCATTGATATTTCTCTTTGGAAGTTTGAAACAAGCAAATACTACGTCACTATCATTGATGCCCCTGGGCACAGAGACTTCATCAAAAACATGATTACTGGTACCTCCCAGGTGAGCAAATGGTTTTACCATTTTGTCTATAATAAAAACTAAGTACTGTACTATGATTGAAACAGTAAAAATTAATTATCACATATTTTTCCTAAAGGCCGACTGTGCTGTCCTGATTGTTGCGGCTGGTGTTGGTGAATTTGAAGCAGGTATCTCTAAGAACGGGCAGACCCGTGAGCATGCCCTTCTGGCATATACACTGGGTGTAAAACAGCTCATCGTTGGTGTTAACAAAATGGATTCCACCGAGCCACCTTACAGCCAGAAGAGATACGAGGAAATTGTCAAAGAAGTCAGCACATACATAAAGAAAATTGGTTACAATCCTGATACAGTGGCTTTTGTGCCCATTTCTGGCTGGAATGGAGACAACATGTTGGAGCCCAGCTCTAATGTAAGTAATAATGTGTGTCAAGAATTGTGAGATTGCAATTCAAATAAGGTAATTTTGGAATTTGGAAAGAACAATAAATGTAAGGTTTTAATAGTTGCTCATCTGATTTCTGCAGCAATGAGGAAATGATAATAAAAAATAGTATTTGTACCCTGCCCATCTGGCTGGCAAGACATGTTTAGCAAAATCTACATGCTGAAGTTAAAAACTTGTGCAGTAATCTTGTAATATACTGTTATATTCAGTTATCACCAGAAAGTAACTGTAAAAACTGCTTTTAGAGCTTTCACAGAAAAGTAACATGTTGCATTTCCCCCCTTTCTGCAGATGCCCTGGTTTAAGGGATGGAAAGTGACCCGTAAGGATGGCAATGCTAGCGGAACTACACTGCTGGAAGCTCTGGATTCTATCTTGCCACCAACTCGTCCAACTGACAAGCCACTGCGCCTGCCACTTCAGGATGTCTACAAAATTGGTGGTATGTACTATAATAATTTTATATTGTGTTCTTGGAGTGACTAGTGCCTACAAAGTAATGCTTTCATATTAGGTAATAATTTAATTGAACTTTCATTTCAAAAATGTAAATGGCACTGGCTGTTTATTTCTGTACGTAGCTGTGCCATCGCATCCACTTCACCTCTCCCACACGTGACACTGCTCTATTCCTCTTTCTTTCTCTGTAGGTGAAGTATAAGTGTAATGCTATGAATGTAAACTTTATATATTTCTTTCTTTAAGGGATTGGTACCGTTCCAGTTGGTCGTGTGGAAACTGGTGTCCTGAAACCAGGCATGGTAGTAACATTTGCCCCAGTTAATGTTACAACTGAAGTAAAATCTGTGGAGATGCACCATGAAGCTCTGAGTGAAGCTCTGCCTGGTGACAATGTTGGCTTCAACGTAAAGAACGTGTCTGTTAAAGATGTCCGTCGTGGTAATGTTGCTGGTGACAGCAAAAATGATCCACCAATGGAAGCTGCTGGGTTCACAGCACAGGTATTTAGCAGCAATTCCTAATTTGGTCAATTTCAGCTTACATACAGCTAGATGGGAATTAAATTTACTGTATGCAGCTTGATGTAGATCTCTCTCCTTTGAACTATTCCATAGGTTATCATTTTGAATCATCCTGGCCAAATTAGCGCTGGCTATGCCCCTGTGCTGGATTGCCACACTGCTCATATTGCCTGCAAGTTTGCTGAGCTGAAGGAGAAGATTGATCGTCGTTCTGGTAAGAAGCTGGAAGATGGTCCCAAATTCCTGAAATCTGGAGATGCTGCCATTGTTGACATGATTCCAGGCAAACCCATGTGTGTGGAGAGCTTCTCTGACTATCCTCCTCTGGGTAAGTAGCCATTTAAGTCATAACTTGTTTGATTATCAGGGCAGGCTTAGTTTTGGAGTAGCTATTATTAAATTTGTATACCATTCTATACTCTTTAGGATAGCAAATTGATACCAGATAGCAAATTGATCCAGATAGCAAATTGATACAGCTTCCTTTCCCCCCTTGAGAGTATTAATAGAAAACTTAAATGGAAAAGTATGTTTTCATTTTATAATTGTCCATAGGATGTAGTGTCTTTTTTTGAAAGTTTCTTGGTTGTTAACTCTCTTCTTCACACCTAGGTCGCTTTGCTGTGCGTGATATGAGACAGACCGTTGCTGTTGGTGTCATCAAGGCGGTTGACAAGAAAGCAGCTGGTGCTGGCAAGGTCACAAAGTCTGCCCAGAAAGCTCAGAAGGCTAAATGAAAATTCTGTACATCTGCCACCCCAGTCTTAATCAGTGGTGGAAGCATGGTCTCAGAACTGTTTGTCTCAATTGGCCATTTAAGTTTAATAGTAAAAGACTGGTTAATGATTACAATGCATCGTAAAAGCTTCAGAAGGAAAGGAATGTTTGTGGACCATTTGTTTCGTGGCAGTTATTAAGTTATTAGTTTTTAAAATCAGTAACCTTTTTTAAATGGAAACAACTTGACCAAAATCTGTCACAAATTTTGAGACCATTAAAACAAAGTTTAATGCAAAGTCTCTGTGTTCTTTGGGGCTAATAGTTACACTTTGGATACTTGGTAATAGACCTGGGCCTATTGCAAAGTTCAAAGGTAAAAAGGAATTACTTTATCCTTGATACTGGTATGTTGATATTTTAAAATATTGCAAAACACAAAAGGTTCGGTGGAAAAGCCTTCTGAACTTCTTACCTTTGCCAATATCCACCCAGAATTGAGCTGGGATCAAGGAGTTGAGTAGCCAAATTTTCCGCAGTGTTTAGGCATGCTTAAGCCTACTAAATTTTTAGGATTACAGGTTTAAAATCTTGTCATTTTCATATTTAAGCAAAGCACACTTAGTTGGTAGCTGGTTTCTTCAGTTCCAAGATGTTAGTATAGATGTGTTAAGCTTTGAAGTTTCAGTGACTACTTTTAACTTGGTTTGATTAAAGCTTTGCGCTCTTACCTGTCAGTTTGCCACACAATTTGGAAGCTTTGCTTCCGGTAGAATATTTGTAATGTAAATTGGAATGCTATGGATTAACATTACTGAAGTCACTAAGGTTTTCTCAATAGTATTTTGCTGCTAACTTAAGAATTGTAGTAGATTTTGAAATGAGAGAGGCTAGATTTTTACTTGATCCTCAGGCTAGTCATTTAAGATCATGAAAATGGTAAAAACTTTTCCAAAAATAGATCATGAATTAATTGTGATTCCTTGTGTAAAACCAGCTTCCAGTACACAGCATAGATCCACACCAAACAACCAGTTTCTAGGTGCTGTGCCAAAAGAGTATGATTGAGAGCATTGCTACTAAGGGGCCAAAATTGGACATTAAATCTACTAGCAGTTCTAGCTTCAGATAACTTTAATTAGTTTGAGTTGTCCTGTTTTCTGAGGAACACTGGACAGCAGGTAGAGATGACACTATGCTATAGCTTATGTTGGTTGACTTGACAGCATTGAAGGTGATAGAATTCTATTAAAAGTAGTCATTGTTATACAAATAACTTGTTCTTATTTTTTCTGCCTCCAGTAAATTTGAGACATGGGGTGTGGCGTCCAAATTAAATGGCCTTGCTTTTCTGTAGTTAAACTTCATATTCTCTTAACTTTAGCTCTGATGGATTGGAGTAATGGATATCTGGGTCCTGCTTTTGGTAGTTATGACCACCATTCCAGATTTAAAATTCTACCAGCAATTTTAGAGCACATTCTAGCAAAAGTGCAAAAGACATTTATAAAACAATTCAAGGTGTGGAAGTTGTGCCATGTGCTTTATGCCTCTTGAAAATCAACTGGACCTTTAAGTTCAACTAACTGGATCATTGCCCTTACTAGAGTCTGACCAAATGATACTTCACCAAGTGCAACTTTAAATTTTTTTAATGAATGTGGGTATTGAAAATAATAATGGCAAAATGTCATTTAAGGCTTTTGGCTCTTGAAGCACAAAAACTCTGGCCTGCAGGAAAATTCCATGGATGTTTATGCCAAGTGGACTATTGGGTCTTTCCCTTTTCAGTCTCAAAACCCCTTTGCCCCCGCAGTTGAAAATGTAAGCTTGGAAAAGCAGGGTGGCCGCTTATTATTGGCATTGGAGTTGGCATTTTTAAGGACTGATGCTCATGAATTATGCCTTAAATAAGCAGATGAGGGTTGATGGGTCCTATCTCCAGTTGTCTTTCTCCGCAGTTTATAGTTTTGCCTAAAATGGGTCTTGCATGGAATAGGAACACGTGAGAAATAAGGATCCTTAATTGCACATTGTGGTCTGGCAGCTACTATGTGTGCTAAAGCATTCTCCAATAGGACTACTGGATAAAGATAGTAAAGGCATTCAGACAGGTCGCAAGAGACTAAAGGCTGAGAGTAAACTTGATCCTAAAGTGCTCAAACCGGCCATCATTACAGTTTGATGTAGAGGGCTAGTTTTGCCATTGCAAAATGACCATGGGTGTTCTGTGTCTTAAATAGCTGCCTATGCTAAACACTGCCTTTATTATTAAACCCATCCAACGTATAGCAACATGGACATTTTGTTACATGTCTGGCAATTCACTTCCAATAGGTTAGTTTTGCTTTCCAATTCATATGTGATAGTTTACTTATGTTGGGTTAATGAAAAAACTAAATTTTGTAAGCAAACATTTGGACTTTTAGTTTTTACCTTCAATAAATTGAGTCTAGAATTACTTTACCTCTACGACTCTTTTTTCCCAGGTAGGATAGCTTTTCTGTGTAGTGCAGATGTCTTTGTGTTAGTTGTATCAAAGTATATAGCATAGTTAATGTGGTCTATTAATTTCAAGTAGCTGTCTTTCAAAACTCTTGGGTGTCCCATAGCCCTCGCACCACCTTCCCAAAGCTGGGTAAGCAGTCCTCCACCTTGTCAGGGGCCTGGTTCCATGCATCACATGCTTTGAGGGTTGCCCTAGAAATAATTCCCAGCTATATTGACTAGATATATAAACCATAGACATCAGTTCAGTGCTCCCATCTATTTGGGTGCAAGTGTGGTTTTTCCACTCCACAAACAGCAGGTAAAGCCTCTATATTGCCACCATAGCAACACCTACAGAGCCTTATTGAGAACAATGGCCCGATTCTAATCTACAAACATGTCTGAAAACACAAATCTGGGTTTGAGTATAAGCTTAAAATAAAAACCAACTGCAAGTGTTTCAGCTACTTTCAAGTAAAGGAAGCCTGTTAACATCTTTCCCTTGCTTAAGAAGAATGTTTATGCACCAAAATGAGAGATTTGCTGAGTACTATAGGTGGCAGCAAAGGCAGTGGAAAGGAAGTGACTCGAGAAATTGCAAGCAGGAAACAGATTTCTATGGTCTTTGTTAAGTTTTCTTCAGCACCTGCTCTGACATTGCCACTTCTTTTTCTGGCTAGTGGTGCTTTTGCAGTGTTCTGGCAGTTTTTCAGCTTTTTGGACTGACTCATTATTCACTGGATCACCACCCTTTTGTGTGTAAGATAACATCACTCTGGTAGCTCTGTCTATTTATTGGATAGCAACAGTTCAATGGGTTTTGCTCAATAAGCACTGTTCACATATCAGTAGCTTGGAGCTTTTTTTTGTCCCAGCAGATTGACATCAGGGATGGGGCTAGCAATCCTACATCTCTCACTTGTTTGCTCTGCTCTTTTGTGATGGTTCTTCACAAACCTCAGTAGATTTAGAACAGCAGCAGGTGTAACTCCAGGGATGCGGCTGACAGCGCCAATCTAGAAACAGCAACAGGAAGGTGAGATTGCCTACTGTAAGAATTGTAACGCCAGAGTCTTTCCGCCTCCCCTTCATGTGGTATGTTACATTGAAGAGATTAAACAAACACACAGTAAAATCTTCCCTGCATATCTTACCACTTGGGACCAACAGGTCATCACTGAAGACTGAACAGTCAAGTGGATGAGCAAACTCCCAACAAAGTCCTACTGCCAATGCAATTATTTCCATTTGTGCAACATAACTCCTCCCTCTCTTATACCCTTCCTGTTCTGGATGTGGGAATTTTAACTTTCTAGCCACCATTAAAAATGAGCACTGCTGAGTTTGTTTTTTCATGGAAGCTCTTGATAGATTATATTCCATTGTCTTCAGCATTATAACTCAACATACAGTGTTCACAGCTATGGTTCAGCATTTGTGCACGTGTCTAAAACCACACCATTATGCATTTTTTTACTGCTAAAATGACTTAAATGATTACAAAGCCTGTCAGTATTACTATCCCCATATTGCAGATGGAGGAGTGGTGTTGGTGCAGAAAGGTTTGTGGAAGTTTGGCCACATTTGACTCCAGAATGTCTCTTACCCATTATGCCACACTGCCTCCTATGCATACAATGGTAGCCTTTTTTGTTGGTGTGCACAAAGGAATACATTTTATGACTTTAAAGCCTGGGGTGGGGGGACTGCCTTGCATGTTCAAACTGGAAAAAGACACAAGCTAGTCTGAAGCATTCTGATAAGAGAACAAAACAGGTGAAATCAAAAAGGCAGGCAAACTTTACCATATTTTCAGCGTGTCTATGCTAATGATACATAATATTATTCATAGATTATAAATTATACATAATTATATATTGGCACAGAAATGGGCTTAAAAAATAAAAAGCCACCAAGTTCAGTGTTTTTTTCTAAATCTCCCTTGATGATTTTACTTTCCTAATTTTTAATAAGGCCAGGAACACTTTTGTGAAATGCTTCCCCTGCTTTTTCCACACATTTTATTTCTCAACTTAGGACTGGAATTCTCTTAGCACTTTCCATGTAGCTGACAAAGTTGAAGATTCAGTCTAAAGGCAGAGCTAGCGAACCTCCTGCTTACTCAATTTTTACAACAGTGCCTTTGGAAATGACTAATGCTTTCAAGGTACATTTTAATAGCTAGCCCCTACACATTAATGCTGGGTTGCTTGACTACAATTCATGGCCACAATGGCTAGCACTGGTAGGAGTTGGGAGTCTGGCAACATCTGGAAAGCCACAGGATCCCTGCATTCAGCAAACTCCCTCTACCAGCACCTTACCGTCTGGGGACGATGGGAGTCCAGTTTCTCTCGCACTTCCTGAGATAGTGATGCAGTAATGGCAAAATAATTCAGATCTTCTGGCAGCTGAAGAGCCTCATCCTGACGCACTTCCTCTATTTCCAACCTCTGAACAGACACATGCCATTCATAAACAGCTTGTGAGGAAAACAGAGAATCAACAGAACAATATATTATAATTCATTCTGATTATACAGATAAAAATATAATGGATAGAATTCTACAGGATAATATAACGGATAAAATTGTATAGGTTGTGTCCCTAGTGTGTGAAAACAGTCAAGATCCAAGGATCCCCAGGCATACACCTCCAGATGGTAGACATCAGGCACTATCCTGGCACCTGCGCATATTGACTTGGTCACAAGTGGCTGATAGCTATGTGCAAAATGCACCTCGCAAATTTTGAACGCTGGTTCCACTGTGTTGAATGGGACTTAAAGGTAAAGGGACCCCTGACTATTAGGTCCAGTTGCGGACAACTCTGGGGTTGCGGCGCTCATCTTGCTTTACTGGCCAAGGGAGCTGGCATACAGCTTCCGGGTCGTGTGGGCATTTACTCCTGCACCATTGGAGAGAAGGAAAACAGGGCCACAAGCTATCTGAATAAGAACATAAAGCCTAATTGTGTTCTTGGACTTGAGGGAATTTATGTTCTGAGTTAGTTCCCAAAGAAGCAAGATCTACCAGGCACAAATGTGTCATGTTATGACAGGAATGGGGAACCTTTGGCCCTCCGAATGTTGCGGGACTATAACTCCCATCACTGTCCATGCTGTCTGGTACCGATGGCTTGCTGGTCTTCCATACCTTCTATTTTTAGCCTTTCTGCCAGTTGTCTCCATTCAGCAAACTTTTTCAGAGGCCCTGGGACAGCTCGTGACAAAATCTCCATATTGGCCCCCTGGTACTGAAGGATGTCCAGGGCACTAAGCAAAAAACCAAAACACAGCAAAAACAATACCTGTGAAATTATGCACAATATGTGTTGAGTGCTCTTGTGATAGAAAGGTAGGATCTAAAACAAATAAGTATAAGCTAGTACCCATTCCGACGGAATTTCAAGGAAGTTTACAAGACCTCTGGCTTGCTCAAAATATGGTATCACTATCCAGGAACCCTTAACTACATTGTATTAGGGATCATTAACGCACACAAACACAAATGGCTGATTCAACTCAAGAAGCTTGCAAGCCAACAATGAAGATCATAGATAAGAACTTGGAAATAAACTCTACACAGGAACATGGGGACAGCATTAAAAAAATGGCACTGTATTTGAAATAAATGATAAGGTAGGTTATGTAATGGAAGAAACACAGCATTTTACCTCAAGGACACCTAGAATTTCTTCTCAGTTTTTTTAAAAGGCACAATGCTTTAAGCAACTGCAAGGGAATTAGGCTTAAGGAGGCTGGTTCAAGGCTTACCGTAATTAAGACTGTAGTCCTATACCTATTTACTTGTGCAACATTGTTTTCTGAAGCTGCTAAAACAAACTTTTCTGAGTCTACAGGTTTGCCAGTGTGTTTGTTTTATGTGGGCAACAAATCTCAGGCCATTTTAGCCAGAGCCTTACTCCCTGTCACAAATCATGTTGTGATACCTGAACTCTGCTTATGTGAGGTACCAATTATGATATTGTTTAGGGGGGTTACCGGTACTTAGTTCAAAGATAAAAGCAAAAAGCCTCAGATTTTCTAGGACCGCTTTCCTTCTCTCCACAGGCTTAAATTTTGAATTCCCCCTTGGTTTTGTGTGGTAATAGTGGTGGGGTACTAGGTTAACAGTTTATATTAGGATTTGAAACTATGAAAATACACCCTCGCTCTAGGACTTTGTTTCTACAGGCCATTATAAAATCCTACAAATCTCACCAAGTTACCGGTGAGGCAAGACAAAAGAAAGCAATGAAATTGCTTCACCTTTCCACGGAAACACTCTTGACAGCTTTGTACATTCTCCCCCGCACAAACACCATCACAAGAAACACTAAACTTTACTCTTTTATCCTAAAGAGGATAAAGAGAGCAGGTGAATGTGCGGCGTGATATTTCTGTGTGAACCTGTGCTTCTCTAAAACAAAACCATTGGGGGGTTAATAAGAGCGAGACTCATACCTGCAAGGAGAGCTACGACTGTCACTGATTGTAATCTCTGGTATGAGCTGGGCCCATTTTGCATTGCTGAACTGAATAGATTTCAGCATTTCAAGTCCTTCTTCTAACCCTGCTTTCATCCAAGATGCTTGCTCATACCGCTTTTGAGACACACAGCCAGCTTCATTATAGCCTTAAAGAGACCAAAAAAGTGCTCAGGAATTAGAAAAATTGTGGTTTGTTTGTTTGTTTAAAAAGGCCTCTGGAAGTATAGACTACCTCGGAAGGTGAGTCTGCTGTCAGCGTTATCTGGCCGCAGAGACATCCGAAACTCCACTCGGCTGGTGAACATGCGGTACGGCTCGCTGGTGCCCAGAGTAGTGAGATCGTCAATCAGAACGCCAATGTACCCCTCCGTGCGGCTGACAATAAATGGAGGTTTCCCGGTGACCCGCAGACCGGCATTGATTCCAGCAACCACACCCTGCCAGAGAGCAAAGAGATTATAGAACACAGAGGAAGCCACCATACATACTAGACACCAGAAGCTTGGTCTGCTTGATCTGTTCAATGCCTCTGTGTCTATGGTAAGGAGAGTGCTTAAGCCATAGATACCAAATGTGACTTTCCCACCATGTATCCACTGGAATGCTAAAAGGTGTCTTAGCAGGATAAAATCAGCACAAGCCAATTATGACAAGGGCTCATTCCCTGGACAAAAAAAAAAGTAAGTTTCAGACATGTTCTGAACAAGTGCTCTTGAAGTCGGCATTCCCCAACCTGGTACCTTCCAATGTTTTGGACCAGAATTCCCACCAGCTCCTGCCTGTAGGGTCATGCAGGCGGAAGCTGATGTGAGTTGTAGTCCAGAACGTCTGGGTTGGAAGAAGGCAGAGTCAAAAGACCTGTGACTGCAAGCTGCTAGTTAAATCATCACATTTGATACTGCAGAAAGCATTTCACAGCCATGACCCACCTCCCTGCATGCTCTCCTCACCTGAGCTGCAGCCTCTTCGTAGCCTGTTGTGCCATTTATCTGCCCTGCAAAGAAGAGCCGCTGGACGAGGCGAGACTCAAGGGAGGCGGTCAGCTGACGTGGGTCTAGAAAATCATATTGCACTCCATAGCCTATTATGACAGATATAGGAGATAAAAAGGTTTATTGATTCCAGCAACCACACCCTACAACAGAGCAAATGGTTACAGGTAGCAGGGGGAAAGGATGCATGCTGCATCGTTTCAAACCTTTCTGTAAGATAAAGGCTTACAAAGCCACACGTTTGGTGATCAGAAGACATGCAGAGCCATATATTGGTGGGCAATCAAGTAACATCCCACTTGAGATGAGGCAGACAAACCTCGGCATCCATACACACTCCCACATGATATGCTGCCTATATAGCTCCATCCAACTGGAGAAGTTTGACTTCCTTCCCACCTCTCACCTGGCTGTACCATTTTTGCTTTTTCCAGGCCCTTAATATGGGTGATGAGCTCCTCCTGGATCTCAGATGGCAACGTCAGAGATATTCCCTGCGGGTAGATGACGTTGGAATCCAGACCCTCAGGCTCAAGCCAGACCTGATGTGCGCGATTTGGAAAACGCAGAACTTTTGACTCTAGTGAGGGACAGTACCTAGAAACAGGAGCAACAGCCAGCCAGGTTAGGATGCTGACACGGAGAAGAGCCCAATCATGAAATTTCAAGAGACTGGATAGGTTTCCTTATTGCTGTACTCCTCGCCCACAAAAGCAGGTGTGGGGAACCTTTGGCCTTCCAGATGTTGCTGAACTGCAACTCACATCATCCGTGCCCTTCCTGGAGCTGATGGGAATTGTAGTTGAGCAACATCTGGAAGACAAAATGTCTCCCACCCCTGAATTAAACAAACTCTAAGCCTAAACATGTGCAACTGCATTTGCAATATTCTTGCCTATCGGCCTTGCAGCTATCATCCCCTCCCCTTTTCTTCCCACCAGGGTTCAGACGTTTTCTTCTTTCTTTTCACGCCATGTACACTGACAGCACTGTACATAAAATAATAGAAACAGGGATTTACCGGGGTCCTCTTGTTGTCTCTCTGACGTGGTTGTTCAGGTGAAGGTTCTCAAGGATGATTTTCTCCACTTTGGGGTTTGTGTGCGTCAGGTAACATGACAGCTGATCTTCTGGCTAAAACAGAACCACCTGCATTCAGTGAGCAGATCAGGGTAGCTTTGAAGCATGCCAAACTGTTTTCACAGTCGTCCTGAGAGAGATCACTTCAGCCCGCACTCAGCCATTATCATCATACCATCTGAGCATATTACAAGTGCTAGTACCCAAGCACCGCAGCCTTAACCTTTCCCAGGAAACTATACCAATCACTGGGTTACACTCAACGAAGCTCTAAGATCATTCCATTAGGCAAGCAGATATTCCTGTGCTGATTGAACCATTTCCTCCCCTCCATGCTGTTTTTGGGGTTCTCCCGACTCTCCGGAGCAGATTTGGTGAGGGTGTAGTGGGAAGAGGAGTGGGGAAGGGAATCTTGTTGTACTAGCAGCTATCCTTGTGCTGGCTTCTGTTAGTGCAACAAGTTAGTTGAATATGGCCCCTAATTTCTCCATGATACTCTAGGAAAAATGGAAGCATGAGTAGGCTCCATTCCCCTGGGAAGAAACCAAAGCCATTTGACTAGAATTAACTTCTAAGCAGGCAAACTTGAGATCAGAAGGCTTATTTATCAAATGTCACACAGAAAGCCTTTTGTGAAGTCCAATGCCCGAGATCTCCACACCAACCTAGAACTATCCTGTTACCGTGTTTCTCCAAAAATAAGACACCGTCTTATATTTATTTTTCCTTTAAAAAAAAAAAAAACACACACACACACTATGGCTTATTTTCAGGGGATGTCTTATTTTTTCCCTCCTCCTGCCGCGGCCTGCATTGCTGCTGCGCCTATCACTATGTCTTATTTTCGGGGTATGGCTTATATTCCTTGAATGCCTAAAAATCCTGCTATGGCTTATTTTATGGCTACGTCTTATTTTCGGAGAAACAGGGTAGATAGCTACCTACCCTTCGGACCTTTGAGCCCTCAAGTAAGCAGTACCACTGCTCTGAATTTATGAACGGACTCCTTTAAAAGGGCAGTGATGATTCTAAAATGGTTCACACTGTATTTCAGTAATAATTTCCTGAATAATTTCCTGACTGCTGACTCCTGAGTTCTTTTTTTGGCTCCAGCAGCTGTAGCTGCTCATATTTTAAGTCCATGAGGATGTGCTAACTGTTTCTGATGGTTTTCTGCATATTGCAAACTGCTTTGAGATTTATAAATCTAAAAATGAAAAGCAGTATATAACTAAAAAAGTTTATTTTGAAACTTTTTGACCGATATAAGAAGTCCACTGAAGAAGAAAATAGTGACCTGCAAAAATGGCAGGGCTGATATTTCAGGGACAAATATTGCTGGTGAAGCAGTGCGTGTGAGACGCTTAAAAATTACCCTCAGTTCGTCTACATATGTATGAGGGCCGAATATTTTATTATTTCAGGAATAAAACTTGTCAACTGTGACAGTATACGTTGTCATTGGAATATGCCAGTATTTAGCGGAGGATTTCAATCAACTCCTTGCATTACTCTCAGCAGCTTTTAACAGGAATAGACGAATATAATGATGATTTAGGAGCACACCCCCATCTGTGTAGCCGGGGATAATTTCTGACACAGCCATTTCAATAAATCCCCCTGCATGCTGAAAACCACAGCACTGCCAGAGTAATACATGTCACTTTAAGAAAGAGAAACAGAGGCTCCCCCTCACAAACTTCAACAGCTGATTACTTCCTCAGGATTCCTTCGCACCTTAATCCACACAGATTCACTAAGGAAGCTGAACGGCACAGGGGAGCTGTCAGCGTGGTGCCTCTCGAGGACACTGAAGTCAATAGAGTCTTTCACCAGTCGGGGTGGAGTTCCAGTCTTTAACCTTCCTATGGTAAATCCAAGTTTCTCCAGAGTCTGAGCAAGGCCGACGGAGGGCTTGTCTCCCATCCGCCCGGCAGGATGCATTTCCAATCCAATTAGGATCATGCCCCTCAGAAATGTTCCCGTCGTCAAAACAACACTCCCAGCATGCACTCTCCGTCCGTCTTCTGAGGGGGAAACATGGAGTGAAACAGAGTGGAGTTTAGCATACCTGCTGCTGCCTTAATTAGAAGTAGCTTCTTTCCCAAATAGGTTTTATCTTAAACAATAGCAAATGCAGAAAATAAAGAGCTCACTTGTAATGATGCATCAGTGGTTCAGTGCTCATTTCTTCTCTTTCCAAAATAGATATTATCTTGAACAATTGCAAACGCAGTAATAAACAGTTCACTTGTGATATACTAGTGGTTCAGTGCTTGGACGTCGTTCTGGTAGGATGACGTTTCATCGCTAAAAATATTAGTCATTGAGCTTTGTAGTAAATAATATACAAGGGAAGATAGTATGTAAACAACTTAAAGCAGGCGTATATTTGTCCCCTTATGCATATTTTCATCGAGAGGAGCATAGAAAGGTTGTTAAAGCTCCTTTCGTAAAACAAACTGAAGGATGTCGTCCTCTTTCTATACTCCTCCCGATGGAAACATGCAATTGTTTAAGAAGATAAAATCTATTTTGGAAAGAGTGAGTATCTTTTTCCACCAGGACACAAGGAAGCCTGAAGTTCAGAACAGTCTTATTCAACGAAAGAAGACATTTATTTATTTTTTTGCAGTTTATTACATAAAACCCTAAGTTTATGTTGCTGCCACTTAAAGACAGCTTATCCTTCAGTTTCACACATACTATTACAGAGAATAAGAGAGATGTGTGCTTACACTCTGTATAAAATCAAGTCTCTCGTGATCTTCCTACTTATTCTATCTGTTGTTTTCTGAATTGTAGACATCTAAGTGTAGACATCAGGAGTGCCTGGCGTGCTATGGTCCATGGGGTCACGAAGAGTTGGACACGACTAAACAACAACAACAAGTGCCTCATACTAACTAAACTACATAGTCCAGAACAGCATAACTTTCTGCAGTGGGATGACAGTGACCTAGAAAAAGCTAGATAACCTATTGAGTCAGAGGTTTTTGTTACAGGATTCCCAGTAGCCCAGTCTGGCCTATCTGTAAACTAGAAAATCCTTTGTTTGTGTCTCAGGGTAGTTTCATACAGCTATTCTGAGATGGTGAAGCTACAGTCACACACCCTAAGTATCCTGCCTGCTTTTAACACCAAGCCCTGATGTTTTTACAAGTTCAGAAATGGCCATTCAATATGCATTGCAAGTGACAGTTGCTATTGTCGCTATTAGTTCATTAAGGACTAGATTAAGATCACAGTTATAAATTTACTCTTTGGAAATAATGATGGGTTAGATTCCCTAGATCACATTGCATGGGCTTAAAAAATGAGGCAAGCTATCCTCCTTCCTCGGTAAATAACTTAGCTAATTTCCCAACCAATCTGCTTTTCAAGGCAGCATCTAGGATAAACTACTGGGTTCTTGTGCCACATGAGTTCTCTGCAGGGGTGACCTCTCCCTCCTCCTTTTGCCTGGAAATAGTTTTTGCAAGCTGCTGCCATGGAAAGCAGACCCTACAGAAATGGATGAAGATTGCAAGTTCTGCAGCTTGCTGGAATACTGACCCAACACGACTCCATTGACACAACATTTGCCCGGATGATCCGATTCTGGGTCTGTCAGTAGAAGATCTTCCACAGAAGCTTCACAAACTGTAAGAAGTGGGGTTTGGAGAATTTCTTTCTACTAGGGGAAAAAAACCCAGTTAAAGGAATTTACACTTACACACACACACACACACACAATCTTTTAAGGACTCATAAGCAATGGAGAGAACCTCCAGGTAACACGGCTGCGCTACTGAGTTCCTAGCTTCCCCCAGCTTACTGCAAGCCCTGTTTGCTAAGGAACAGCCAGGAGTGCACTTTAAGGTTTCCGATTGTTCCTTCCCAGCCCTGTCATTCCCTGCCCCACCTATGATATCAGCAGTGGAGAAGGTGGGAACGGTTTGGAGGGAAAATAGGGTTGTGGGCCAAATAAAGACCCCAGACCCACAGTCTTGATAGGCCAACCCTATTCAAGAGTGAGGCCCTTTCCTGCCTGAAAATGGCATAGGCAACATCTTCCATAGTTGCAGTAAATATTTTGGTTTATTAAATTAGTTTTTAGCATTATTAAGTTTTTGAAAACAATAAATGCATTAAACAGCCACAGTCAGCTTGAGAATTATATCTAATAACACAAATCATGAAGACTAAAAAGGCTAAAAGCCATATATAGCCCACCATTGCCAATTCAAGGATGGAAGTCTGATCTGGGAACCTCCTTTTCCTCCCTCACGAGATTTTACCAAAAAGAGAACTGAAACTGCACAAGCATTTACGTTCTCATACAGCACTTTTCAAAGTTGTCCCACCCAAGTGCTTGTTATGTGAGACCAGATTGGCTTATTCAGAGAATGCTGAATCGACACAATGTTTTAATTTTATTTAAAAAACAGACATTGGCTTGGTTCTAGAGAAATGCCAGCAGAAAGGGGAAGGCAGAAAGAAACTTTCTCACTTTCCTCTCCTCCCACAGTAGCCCCCTGAAAAGCCTTTCCTAAGAACCAGGAGACCCTTAGTTGGAGGTACCTGCTGGGAATCCCTACCTGCCCTTCCCCTCCTCCAGTCCCACCCAAATCATTCACCCCACCTCAGGGGGGTTGGTGCAGTTTCTGGAAGAAGGTGGGGCAGGAAATTCACCTTCTGTCAGTGTTTTTCTGGATCCATCCCATAATTTTACAGCACTTAATATGAGTCAGTTTTAAAAATACAACTCTGGTGTAAAATACCATTGTAGATTATGTTTTGCAGGGATTTTCTTCTAAATTTCCCAATATTATGTTTGAGTCTCCATTGCTGTATATCTAATGACACTTGTTTGTTGGAATAAGGAGCGAGGCATTCCCCCCGCCCAATAAAGTTTACATTCCAGGTTATTTAAGCATGTTTATCACATGTTTATCTTCATCTAGGGGCGAACGGTGCCGCTTGACTGCCCGGGGCGGCACCTCCTGGGTGCTCCGCAGCGCACATGCGTCATGACGCATTCGTCGTGACATCACGACACACGACATGCACGCCAGGACGAACTGCGCATGTCTGCACATGCTCAGTCCGTCTGGGTTGGCCCTGCTGCTCTGCTGGGCCGGCGTGCTCTGACCCAGAGCACGCTACAGAGAGGTTTGCCGCCACCTGGCAACCCTCTCCGTAGTGCGCTCTGCTTCTTCCTGCTCGGGTGGAGGAGGCCAGGGGCGGGCCAGGGGCGCTGCCCCCGCCAGACTGGAGCTAGGGGCGGCCCACCCCCTACACCCCTCCCTTGCTACGCGCCTGCCTTCATCAAACTGATAGTGCACTCATAAACATGTACAGTATACTTGAATAAACCCCACTGAGTTCCATAGGTTGCCTCAGAAGCTTTTCTCTCCTCTCTTCCTATCCACATTCTCACCTGCATGTGCTCTTTATAGAGCTCTCTGTCAATCTGGGCTCGGAGACCCCAGACGGCCGGTCCCTTGCATTTATTTAGCACTTTGTAATGCACTCCCGACCGATCACAGATTCGTGCGCAGAGCCCATCCAGTGCGTCCACTTCCCTGACCAGATGTCCTTTTCCGATTCCACCAAAGGAAGGGTTGCATGACATTTGCCCTGGACAGCATAACAAATGAAAGGCATCTAACTACAAGCAAGCAACAGTTTTCGATGCTGTAAAGTGAAGCTTTAGCCCGACCGCATTTCCTATGCTCCAAATTGACATGAATGGCAAGCTACTCGTCAGGGTGCATTTTTTGGTGAAGAAAGTATTGATCTGATGTGTAGATATCTTTCCCATTCTAATTGATTCATGAGGTTTTTGGAAGCTTCTCTGTGTAATACAAGCTGATGCGAGCTGGAAGTTTCTAGCTGACATGCAAGTTTCTATTCTGCCTAGCAAGAGGCAGAAGGTTCCTCTTTCACTCAAGGTCAGGCTGACTATAACAAAAGGACAGAAGGAGCCTGACTTTCACTTTCTATCTCTCTTTCCTTCTGGTGTGGTGTTCTGTATATACAGTGGTACCTCGGTTTATGAACACAATTGGTTCCGGAAGTCTGTTCATAAACTGAAGCGTTCATAAACTGAAGTGAACTTTCCCATTGAAAGTAATGGAAAGTGGATTAATCCGTTCCAGACGGGTCCGCGGAGTACTCAACCTGAAGCGTACTTAACCCGAAGCATGGGTGTAATCGGTTCCGGAAGTCTGTTCATAAACTGAAGCGTTCATAAACTGAAGCGAACTTTCCCATTGAAAGTAATGGAAAATGAATTAATCCGTTCCAGATGGGTCCGCGGCGTTCATAAACCGAAAATTCATAAACCGAGGTTCCACTGTAGTATGCTTAGTGTTAAGGTTTTAGTCTTATTAGAAATTATTGGAGGTTAAGTTACCGTAAGTCTGTCGCAACTGGATTTTCTATGGACTATGCCATTCCTGAATGTATTGGATTTTGTGACCATTATGTCCATTTGCCTTCAGTAGCAGTAAAGCTCTGCTAGATAAAATATTAATTGCCTCTGGTCTATTTTTTGGGAATCCTGCAATACGTTTAAGTTTTTTCTCTGCTACGTATACATTGGAATCTGCTCTGGATCAATATGAGTAGAATTCATGGCACTACTGTACCCCTCTAGACCCAAAATTGTAAGAGAAAACCAAGATGCCGCACTTCTGCTTATTTCTAATTCTCAAGTACTAACAAAATAAAAAAAAATTCCTTCCAGTAGCACCTTAGAGACCAAGTAAGTTTTTCATTGGCAATATGACCAATGACAAACTTAGTTGGTCTCTAAGGTGCTACTGGAAGGAATTTTTTTTATTTTGTTTTGACTACGGCAGACCAACAGGGCTACCTACCTATCTCTAGTTCTAGCAATCCTAGATGCAATATACATCAAAATGTCAGGGTTTTGTTTTAAAAAGGCATTTGTTTTTATTAATCTGTTCTATAGATCCAATCACATATGGATGTCCAAAAATGGGAGGCAACTGAACTTTTTATTAAATCCATTTTTGCAAAAAATGAAATAAGACACAGTAATAATAAATGACTGTATACTTATCAACCAACAACACTGCTGCTGTTATGTTTCTCTGGTAGCTCCATTCATAAAATAAACATTTAGCAAAAGGATTAAAGGTGATGTTGCCATGTCAGGTGTTGGGAAAAGTTCATGTCTCCTGATAAACAAACCCTACTCTAGCGTTTTTCTCTCCATGTAAGTATTATAATATGGAGAGATAATGAGAATGTACTTGCTAGCCCTGCCCTGCTGCTGTTGCATCTCCTGCCAGCTCCACCATCATGCTTTCCAAGCGTTAGGGGAAGGTGTGATGGGAAGGAACCTTGCTGAGCTCCACTGTGCTACCTGCCCTGGCAGAAACTTTGGCAACCTGCACCCCTCGGCGGGCGCACTGTGTATCCACACCTGCCGGCTCCCACTGAGCAATCAACCCAGCTCCCTGCTTACCTATGGTGTCCACCTTGTGCGTGACGAGCAGGGTACGGGCTCCCACCCTCGCCGCCGCCGCCGCCGCTTCAGTGCCGGCGTGGCCACCGCCGATCACGACGACGTCGTACTTGGAAGCGCTGGAGGGGTCAGCGCCGGCGGCGGCCGCCGAGGTCACCTCGCCCCTCGCGCACCGCAGCCACGTCCGGGGGTCCGGGGGAGCGGCGAGGCGGCGCCAGCCGCGCCTGAGCGGCAACATCCCGAGGCCGGACAGAAAGACCCGCCAAAGACCCTTCAGGTCGGCGCGGCGGCGGGAAGGAACGCGCGACGCGCACCAGCTACTCCGCGACGCGCAAGGGCGCCGCCATCTTGCCCCGTGACGTCGAGGCGGCCGGCTCCACCCGCTGCGGAAGGGCCGGGGCGCTTCCCGCATGCGCGCCTGTAACTGGACGGGAAGGACCGGCTGGCAGGAGTCGCGGTGGGTGGCTCCCTCGAAGGTAGCGCGCCCAGGAAGCCCTGCTTTAAAAAAACAGGGCTTCCTGGGCGGCAAGAACATAGCAACTTTTCTTTTCAAGCTTCAGGATTGCAGCGCTTCCTGTTGCTCTTTGATGTGTGTATTGAACTGATGCAGCTGTCGGCATCTTTGGATGCTCCTTGATGGTGTGCTACAGCTGTGGGCTGCAAGTTTCTTCTCCTGTCACCGTGACACCCTGATGCAAAAGCTATTACTGTATTGGGGACTCTCAGTCCAACATGCAGCTACGAGTCATAGGAACTCTGCCAGAAGTGGCAACCGCATTTAAACGCATGCATATTCCATCCCTGTAAAATCAGAGGCCAAAACACTGAATTGTAGGAAAGCTTTATCCAACAGGTGAGCTGCTGCAAGTAGCCAGCAAAAACTGCCAGCGTGGGTCACATTCTCATCTAAAGCACACGGCTTCCTCCAAAGAATTCTGGGAAGTGTAGTTTGCCTTCCACAGACCCACAATTCCCAGCACTGTTAATAATTCCTGGGATATTTTTTTTTGCAGGAAGCCATGCAATTTAAATCTATGGTGTGGATGTGGCCATGGTCATCTCTGCAAGGGAAACTGCTGCACATGTTCCTTCCCAACTATGGAACAAACTACTTCAGGTCTCACTAAGTGATTCTGTTTCCTCATAGGAAAAGTTCCTGAGATGGGCTAAAATCTAGGTGCAGAAAAGGGTTACTTAGCTCTTTCTCTGCCATCTGCCTATCCACTAAAAACTGCCTCTACCTGCTTTCCAACTTGCAGGGCTAAGATATGGGCGAAGGACCAAGTATGTACAGACAAACCCCCATGCAATAGTGATGTGCCCTTATTTCCTGTACTAGAAAAACAACAACACAATTTTCCTTTCTTTCCTGCACAAATACATCAGAAACAAGGAGAAAATTTGCTGCCATCTTTTTTCCTATCTAGTACCTGTGTGATAGGCAGGAATTTCCCATTTGCAGATTTTTTTTTCTATGCAACAATATGAAAATGGGAAGCTTCTTGTTGAAGTTGTTCATTGTTCCTGTTTAAAGCAAATAGAAAAGTACAGAAATGCTTTTACACACCTGGTTCAACATTTAAGAATCAGAGCGTTTCCCGGCAAGCAGATTCATTTATGGGAAAAGTGCCACCTGCATGCCATGACTAGACAAATAAGAGTGGTAATACCAGTGTTGTTGCTTTTAGTACTTTTTTTTTACATGAGCAGGTTTTCTGATGAGTAAAAGGATGAGATAAATTGTGAAAACCAAATTATTTTTAACCCAGCCCCATGCTGTCATTGGAGAAGCATCTGTGTCAGGGAAAATAAACTTGATTTCCTTTCTTCAGAAATCTAAGTTTGACAGTGGGCAAATTCAAGCATGAACTATTGCTGTGATTGCTTCACTGTTGTTGGCTTAGCAAGCTAAAGTTGATTACTAGTTCCTAGATCCTTAGTTGCACAAAAGCTGGAAATACACCTAAGTCAGGAATCTTAAAAAGAAGTCCATATGCCCCTGAACCCGAAATGGCCTCATCTCCTATGTCTCCATGATCTGGGTGGGGGCTCCTCCTTTCAAGAGCAGCAGTTTAAACAATCAAAACCTTTTGTTTGTGTGGGCCATTTATGAATGCACATTAACTTAGACAATTCCAGAAAAAGGAACTGGGTGTGTGCTCCCCACAGTACAGTTTGGGCCACCCCAAATGATAATACCCACACCTCTGGGAAAGTGTCCTCATCTATGAGATGGCCCTGAATTGCATTTGGCCCTGTTCTCTGAATGCAAGACACCATCATCATGGGCATGTCCCTAATGCCCATAGCAGCCAAAAATTCAGCCTCCCCCCCCCCCAGCCAGAAGTTGCTGGAACTCAGTTCCAGCACCTCTCAGGTGGACACCATTGCCATTCTAAGCGAACAAGGGAGGTGATCATGTTGGGTTCCAGCACATTTTTCTAGGAAAATAACACTGGTCAAAATGCATAGAGGAAACGAGGACCTGCACCTCACAATAATCTTTCAGCTACCTTAAATCATATACACAAACCTCAAGGAGAGTGTCCTCTACAAGAAGCTACTTAAGTGCATTTGGCCCAAGCTTGCTTTGCACACAAGACACTTCGTTTTCTGCCCCACAAGTCACAATGGGCAGCAGCTGCCACTGCTTCCTACATATTTTGGCTACTAGCATCGTGGTTAAATGTTCTGCAACCAGTGTTGTTGTTGTTGTTTAGTCGTGTCCAACTCTTTGTGACCCCATGGACCAGAGCAGGCCAGGCACTCCTGTCTTCCACTACCAACTGCAACTCATGTTGGTAGCTTCGAGAACACTGTCCAACCATCTCGTCCTCTGTCATCCCCTTCTCCTTGTGCCCTCCATCATTCCCAACATCAGGGTCTTTTCCAGGGAGTCTTCTCTTCTCATGAGGTGGCCAAAGTATTGGCGCCTCAGCTTCATGATCTGTCCTTCCAGTGAGCACTCAGGGCTGATTTCCTTCAGAATGGATAGGTTTGACAAGTGTTAGGCCAGATCAATTATCACATCTCAAAGCTTGTTGTGGGCTGCAGGTCAAAGTTCTCTATCTGTAACTGTGCAAAAAAAAAGTTTTGATCAGAGATTACATTGGATCCTGAGGGGGACAGTTCCCCAATCTGGGATATATATAATGGGTAAACCTAAGCTAATACTGTATTGGGATATATAAAAATTATGTCCTGTGCTCTCTCCCATCCTTTTGTATCCAGCCTCTGTTATTCAGAAGCATCAAGCTGATAGTGGCTAGTACCCATCAGTAGCCTGCCTGCTATTCCATGAATTTGTGCCCCCCTAGATCAATACAAACGTAAGGTCCCCCCCCCAAACAAAAGCCTGCCTCCCCTAACAAAAATTCTGGCTGTGCCCATTTTAGACCCGGGCTGACTGGGCAACCCACAATAAAGAAGGCTGGGAGGGAGGGAGCGAGCGGGTTCAGACACGCTCCCCGCAGCCCGGAGCAGATAAGTTTCGTTTCTCCTTCAGGATGCGGCCGTTCACGTGGCCAGCGGGTTCATATACGGCGGGGCGGGCGCGGGGCGCTGAATCGGGAGACGTTGAGCTCCGCAGCGAGGTCATCTTTTTTCTGACACCATGGGGCGCGGTGGAGCCGGCAGAGGGAGAGGCGCGAGGAAGGGCGAGGCGGCCCCGGCAGCAAAAGGGGACGGAGGCACTGCGGGATCGAAGGGGCGAGAGAAGGGCAGACGGGGCGACGAGGGAGACCGGGCACCGCGCCCCCCCAAAGCCGAGAAATCGCAGCAGGCGGGGAAAGACGCTGCTGCGCCAAGTGGGAGGAAGACGTCCCAGAAGAAGAAGGAGCCGGACCGAACTAAGAGCAAACTTGCTCCCGAGGAGCCTGGCTGGTGGCAGGCGCTGGGAATGCTCACGCTAGGTGCAGGGGAGCGCGCCAAAGCCGAGGAATCCCAGCAGGCAGCGAACGGCGCTGCTGCCCTAAGTGGGAAGAAAGGCTCCCAGAAGGATCAGCCGGATCAGGGGAAAGCCGAAGGTGGGGCCCGGAGGAAATCGAAGAACGTACTTGCTCTCGAGGAGCCTGGCGCGAGCGGCATCCCATGCCTGGCGCAGGCGCTGGGAAAGTTCACGATCTTTGCAGAGGAACTGTGGCCCGAAGCCGAGGCAGCAAACGGCGCTGCTGCCCCGAGTGGGAAGACAGCTTCCCGGAAGGAAAAAGGCGCGCAAAAGGCGCGGGAAGCCGAGCAGGCTGTGTGCGCTCTGGTAAAAAAAGAGCCCGTCCCGCAAGGAAGCGCAGGAGTTGCCCCCAACAAGCGAGGCGCTTCCCAGAAGGCGAAGCCTCTTCCCAAAGAGGAGGGAGAAGTCGGCCAGACAGGCAAAGAAAGCGCCTCCGCCGGGAGGAGAGCTTCCCGGAAGAGAGAGCAGGAGAAGGCACGTGAGCCGGTGGGGAAGGAGGCCGGCGCCCAAGAGAAGCCGGTCCCGGGAGACAAACTGCTTCCCAAGGAGCCTGGCCCGAGGGGCAACCGCAGTTTGAGGCAGGTGCTGGAAAAGCTCAAGTTAGCGAAAGAGAAGCACGCCAAGGCCGCGCAGCAGGTTAACCGGGTCAGGGACATCCTGGTAAAAGCAATAAAGAGTGAAACGTGCTTCTCCTTCATCGAAGTGCTGGGCACCGGCAGTTACTACGAGCGCCTGAAGGTAATAGAGGGAAGATGCAATGCTGGAAACTGCTCGGGGCACCTGCTTCGGCTTCTTTCCTAACACCGGTCCAAAAGCTGCCGGATCCCAAACCTTAAAAACACTGTAGTGGATGCTGAGATTTGGGGGTGATGTCAGCATTATTGCCCTCCTATTGAGGCTTCTGGAAAGTACGTCTATGCGGCGGTCCTCTATGCAGCCTGGGAGTTTGAAAGCACTTTATCCCATCGCTTTTCTCGGGAAAACCCGTTTACCACTGAATCAGAACACATGTCAGTTTTCTGAAGATTGACGTTTGTTTCCATTAAGCAGTAAACAGCGGGTTTCCCCAGGGAAAGTATGGGGCAAAAGAAAGACTTTTTTCGCTGGGTTGGGGAAAAGTTTTTTTGCCCCAGATGAAGCCTCCAGAGAGGCGCCTCCATTGAGGCTGCCAGCCTGTGTGGGTGTAAGCAAATGTGTGTGGGTGGGTGTGCCAAATTGAGTCTTTGTCCCAGGTGAAATAAAGCAGTTTTGCCCCTGCGGGCTAAGGCCCTAACACTAGCTACCAAAGGTCAAACGTTTTGATCACTATTTTGCACCTAGCAAGGGTCTTTCAAATGACATGACTGCACAGAAGCACTTTTAAGTGGTTGTCTCCAGAGGGCTGTAAGGATGACCTTTAGTCTGGAGTCATGAGAACACAAGTTCTTAACACATTCTGGGACATTGTAAATTGTGAGAAATGCTTTTGTCTGTCTTGCAGATTTCTAACCCAAATGAATTTGATATTATGCTCAAAGTACCAAATATAAGACTTGAACTAGAACCCTGCAATGTTCCTGCTTCTGGTGCTTTCTTCTATGTAAAACTGAAAAGGAACCCTGGGAAAAACGCATGTCTAGATAAATTTTTAGATGACAAAATGCATCTTTCATCTTCTGAGATGCTGTCAGCACTGAGGAACATTATTGTAGAAGAAGTAAAAAAAAATAAGGGTAAGTATTCATTATATTATTTCCCCCCCCTACTCTTCAGTGATAAGCAACCCTCCTCAAATACTGTGTGCAAACAGATGAATACTCTCTAGTCCCACTGAAATTTATAGGACCAATTAAAAATAGTAATGTAGGATTTCTGCAATGGAATTGGAAAACACTGCTTGAAATGGAAGATAAGATTAGTTTGATAAGCAGAAAGTAGATAGTCATGTTAATTTTAAATGCTGAACACCTGCCATTTTTGCCATAAGAAAAAGTTAGTTGAACTGAAATATTTGGTTAGAAGAATGTCAATATAAAATGGACTTTGTATTGTAAACATTTTCTATACAAATTGGATATTATTTTTATTGGGAAACATTAAATATTGTACATTTTAAGAGATAAATATACTGCAAATAATTCAACATCACCCTTTTCTAAATGTTCTAGGAGCACAAGCATATCAGCTCGCCTAATGGAGCCAGCTTTCCTCTCCTCCCTGTTCTGGAAGTTCTTCCACCCACCTCTGAGCCTATTCGGAGGAGGTTACTGTATATTCCTGCGTATAAGACTACTTTTTAACCCAGGAAAATCTTCTCAAAAGTCGGGGGTTGTCTTATACGCCGCGTTGTATTTCTTATATGGCGAGTATATCCCAAACTCTATTTTAACTGGAAAAGTTGGGGGTCGGCAAACGGCGAAAAGCCCCGCCCCCCCCGCGCCACAATTCGGCTCAGTCACCCACGCGCTTTGGTTTGGGGAAGCAGGCAGGGAGATGGCAACAGCCCGGGAAGCTGCGGGCTGTTGCGTCTCCCTGCCTGCTTCCCCAAACCAAAGCGCATCGGGGGACAGAGCCGAAGATCGGCGGGCGCTGTTTGCCGGGGTTGACAAGCCCCGGCAAGCAGCGGCCACCGATCTTCGTGTGACAGGCGGTGGGGAATGCAGGCAGGCAAGAGAGCAAGCGCCTGCCTGCCTGCCTTCCCCGCTGCCAGTCCCCCGGTGCTTCGTGCAGCGCTGCTGGGTGCCGACCCAGCAGGTCGCTTCCTTGATCTGGCGGCCTGTCGGGTCGGTCCGGCTCCTCGATCCGGTGCTCCGTGCAGCGCTCACATGCGTTCTAGCGCCCGTTTATTTAACGGGCTGAAGACACTAGTTGTGTTATATTCTTGTTCACCATATCGTGTTAAAATGGGATTTAGTTTTTTGTTGCAGAGTAAGAATAGTAGAACTGTAGTGCCACTACCACATTGTTTTTTCCAAGATCTGTGTTAGCTGCTGGCATTAAGTGCCACAACTGAAGTTGATACTGCTTATTTGGCTGTATTAAGTACAGTACATATTCTTAACTTCCTGTTCAAATCATTGTGGGATGGGGAAATCTTGCTGAAACACAGTAACATTGGATTGGATTGGATTGTTGCTTTTGCTATCAACAGATCTGGCGGAAGTGCAGGTAGAGAGAAAGAAGCCTGGAAGCCCAGCAGTAACCCTTCTCATTGGAAAGCCTCCCTCCGTTATATCAGTAGATATCATTCTTGCTTTGGAATTTCGGGGCCAGTGTGAGCGTCCACAGAATGGCCTGGATATTACAGGATGGCTAGGACGAAAAGTAAAGAATGCCTTTTTAAATGAACCACGCTACGTCGTGCCCAAGTTTGCCAAAGATGGAAAGTGCTTAATAGGTACTAAAGCATATCTTACTTACGCTAAATACATAATGTACAAAGTCATGCCACTGTATCAGGTATTCTAGCTGTTGTGTGATGGCAAGATTATTTTCAAGAGACTACAGTAATTGGTTATTCTTTCTATGTGCTGTAAATAACAACAAATGTTTTGAAGAACCAGGGCCCCTGTTCTGTTATTTCTTAAGAAAAGAGAGTCCTTCTTTAAAAGAATACTAAAGATGGGCAACAGTCATAGCAGATCAATCCTAAAGGTACAATTGAACAACAGTGGGATAAGCTCTCTGCTTCATAGTAGCTAAACTTCCTATACAAGCAGAAAAGTTAAGAACTGGGTTGCATTCCTTTTTCCAAGGCTAAGATACCACTTGACTTGGATTTTGCTCAGCATATCTATGCACAGTGGCAGGATTTAGGCCAGAGCCAGCACAAGGGCAAAAGTAGTGCCTTTCCACAGCTGAAAGTATTTGCTTAGGAGTTTCAGTGTTCACATAGTAGCTTAAGGGGTCACATAATCTGTCACTAAGAAACAGTTAAAAAATAGCTCAATCAACATGTTCTTTAAAGAGAACGATTTCCAATATTTTACTGTTTCTTTTTTAAAAAAACCTTAGAAAACACTTGGCGACTCTCTTTTTCACATATTGAGAAGGCTATAATGACTAATCATGGCAACTCAAAGACCTGTTGTGAAAGAAATGGGCAAAAGTGCTGCAGGTTAGTATCTTTAACTACTGTTCTCCTATTTGCTTTGTCAGTTTTAGCCACTATATAAGCCTAGAAAATGCTTAAGAAACTGGGAAATTGTAAGGGTTTACTGGATACAACTCTCAACTAAATGTACTGCCAAACTATTGTTTAGTCCAATACAAAACAAGCAGCACGCAAGGGCACCAGATTCAATCAAGTTTCAATCAAGTATTATTAATCCAAAGAGAAAACAATAAGAGAACCATATACAAGTGCTGACACAGGAGCCAAAATCAAACGTTAAACAGATAGCATGTACAAATAAAAGGCAAACCAGTCTTTATAGTCTTTGAAGCTATATAGCGGTCAGCAAAGTGGCAGCAGGTCGAACAAGGTGTCAATGGTAGACAGGCTGCCGGCGTTTTTTTGCCTGTTTCGCCCATATGACGGGCTTCTTCAGTAGTTTCTCCTTGTGCTTTTATATTTTGAAGAAATTGGCAGCATTAGCCCATTATCTCAAACTATTGTTTAGAGCTATAAAATGGATGTAGTGCCAAAATTCTGAATCGCCATAGGCTCAAATCAAGAATGATTGAATATGGTAAAACTCCCTGTGAAAACTGTCTAATGCATGGGTCGGCAAACTACAGCTCCAGGGCTGGATCCAGCCCATTTGCCTTCTGGAGCTGGCCCGCGGACGGTCTGGGAATTGCTGATCGGCCTGTGCCATTCCCCCCCCCTCACACACACTGGGGTGGCGCCTCCTTCCTCCCTCCTCCTGGCTTCTCCCCACCCTACCTAGAGCTGAGAGGAAGGGGGCAGAGCTTTGTTGGTGCCAGCAGCAGCAGTGCTCAAGCGGCCATCATTTAAAGCAGCCCCTCTCCAGAGCCCTTTCGCGTGCCGCTCATCGTCCTTCTGCTGCTTGCAAGACACAGATAAGCAGCTCATCCGGTGCTGTGGAGAAGGGAGGGGAGAGTCGTGGGGGTGTGTGGCTTACCTGAGTAGAATGTGTCCTTTTATTTAAAATGCATCTCTGGGCTATTTGTGGGGCCTGCCTTGTGCTCTTGTATGCTGTTCTTTTATATAAAACTAGCTGACCAGGCCACGCGTTGCTGTGGTTTTTTTTTGGGGGGGGGGGAAGTATTGATGTCATTTGTGCTTTGAATGGTAATGGTTGCATAACTTGTTTTTGGTTAGTGTTTTGATGCAATATGCTTTTCCGGATGTATGATCTTTGTCCTTGGATTTTTTGTTTTAATTAACAAAAATAATTAACAATCTTATGATTGTTTGCTGTGCCTGACTCATGGTCCTTGTTTCCCAGGAAAGGAGGAGGATGTGTCTGTCCCCCCCTGTGTTTTTCCCCCCCCCCCCCGTTGTTGTGTCTCATCCCTGTGATTACTCCCATCCTGTAGTGACCCTTCGAGTATCCCGTCCCCTCCCCGCACCCTGTGGCTCCCCCCACCCTACATCAGCCCATGAGCTATTCGGGCCCCTTCTCCCCACCCCACCCCCCATTCAGGGCTCCACTCAGGATAGTATTTAGAGCTAGAGGGGATGGCAGCGGTGAGAGATTAAATGTATAAAATATATTTAAAACTTGATGATGTGAGGAAGGCAATTTCTAGAAGCATTTATGGAACTGAAGATGAAAGCACATCCAAGTTACTGTACTTGTGGGAAAGGTTAAGCTATGCTATCTAAAAGTCCAACACACTCCATCCAATAGCACAACCTGTCCCAAGCTGGTCTGTGTATAGCAAATATCCCTGTTAAATCAATTGTTCCTAGTAGGATGTATGTTTCAGAATAACATATTTCAGTGTTTTTTATTATTTCCCAACAGGAAAGATTGTCTTAAGCTTCTGAAGTATTTCCTGGAGCAGCTTAAAACAAAACATGGAAACAGAAATCAGTTTGAAAAATTCCATTCTTACCTTGCCAAAACTGCCTTTTTTCATGCATGTGCCAAGTGGTCCCGTGATGATGAATGGCTTGCAGCAAATCTTGACGAATGCTTCAATAGACTACTGGATTATTTTGTGGGTTGTCTCAGAGAGGCTGAGCTTAAACACTTTTTTATACCTGAGTTCAACTTGCTCCATACAGTTGAAAAGGCAAAATGTAATGCACTTGCAAAAATAATTGAAAGTGAACAAAACAATAGGTTTCCTATATTTTTCCTGTAACTTTAAAATAAAGAGCTACTTGAATTCATGCGAAGAATTATGAATGAAATTGAAAGCCACTATGGGTACTCACCTGAAAGGGTTATAAGGACATCACAAAGTGGGCTATCATTATGCTTCTACTTGCTTGAAAGGCAGAAAACATTGACTTTGAAAGAGAATGGGAACCATTTATATAGTACAGTCATACCTCGGGTTACGAACACCTCGGTTAGCGAACAGTTCGGGTTACGAACTGCGCAAACCCGGAAGTGTTTTCGCCGCGCGTGCGCAAAATGGCGCATCCCGTCCCGTTCGGGTTACGAACTATGATCCGGAACGGATCGCATTCGTAACCCGAGGTATTACTGTATATTTGCAGAAACAAAGGAAGACTATTGGCTTGATGGCAGGATTTAAATAAACACACCTTTATTAGCAAAAATATGTAGAAGATAATGAAATAATAGTGTATTTTTTATAGAAACAACAGTATGAAATAAGGGGAAAATAAATCAGAAGTGGAAATTGGGGGAAGCCCAGGAGGGGAGGAAAGAGGGAATGTAATATGAATGTTATAGATATGTGATGTATGTAACAATAGAAAAAGGAACAAAAATTTAATTAAAAAAAGAAAGGCAGAAAACACTTGATAATTGTGAGTTGCCCCTCCCACAAAGTGACCACCTTCTTGCCAAATCATAAATCAGACTTAGTAACTCAAATACAGCAAAACCAAATCAGATTAATACAACAACAACTTGATCAACCTTCCAGTATTTATTTGTTGAAGGTGTGAGTTTTACACTGGTGCCTTAGTACTATAGGTATCTGCCTGATAAACACTGGAAGTATAATCCAGAGAACCATTGCCGCCACACCAAAACTCCTGGTTTTAGTGGATGTAAGATGCAAGTGACTGGCAACAAGTATGCAAGGTAAAGAATTTCTCCCAGAATTGACCAGACAGAAAGGGCAAAGGCTTTTCCAAGGTTATCATGGTCCCGGGTTGTTAAAGGCCTTGTATACCAATAGCAAAATCTTAAACCTGTCTTGGTAGTGTTTAAGCAGCCAGTGTAATTCAGTACAGGTGTTTCACACTGTCAGTTGGGCACCACCTGCAGCAGCCTTGCTAAAGTATTCTGCACTAGTTGCAACGTACTGGGTTACCGCAATCTGGAAGTTGACATTGCCTGAAGTGTAGCTTTCACACCATCCTTAGTTGACAGGTGTCCTAGCTAGTGAAGTCACTTTGGCCTCTGGTGTGCAATCCTAGGAGTGCAATCCTATTCAGAAGAGGGCAGCTGACCTATTTCCCTGATCTGGAAACCACTCACCCATAGCCTCAGCCATACCAGGATTCAAGTTCTGTATTGGCCCTCATCTAGCTCACCATCGTGCACACACACCAGTCCAGTTCCTGCAGGGCCACATCTGACTGATAGGGAGAAAGAGGGTTGGGTGTCAGCATACTGTACTGATCGCATAATGCTCCAATTCCTCTTATGGCTGCTCCCCCAATGGCTTCATATAGCTGTTGAATGGTATGGGGGATAAAACTGCCCTGAGGAATTCTCATAGCATAACTACAATGGGGCTGAAGCCCATTCTCTCTGTTACTCTCTGGAGCCAATTGCAGATCATGGGACAACTTACTGCACCCCATGCATAGCTTAGGCTATCGCTGGTAGCTGGCAGGCAAGAAAAAGGATGGACAGTCTCTGCTGTCCTCTCACAAGCAAGCTCACATGCACATACCCTTTTGAGAAGGCCCAGTGGGTGCTGTGAACATAACCCCATGGAGAGTAGGAAACAAGACTTGTGTGGGTTTTAAAGTTACAGTGGCCAGCTGCTATGACGTTACCTCATGAGGGGTACAATAGCCACTGGCAGCAAGATATTGTCATATGCCATATATTCCTGGCTCCAGTGGTAGACTTTGTTTCTAAGAAAACAGCTATGCTCTCTCACTGCTTCTAAGGGCCACTGTCTCATGTTAAAGTTAATTGCTGGTAGCAGCAATACATAGGCTCTTGCATAGTTAGGAAGTGGGCTGAGGAAAAAGAAAGTTCTGTGATCTAGTACCTCACTTTCAACTTGTCTGGAATTTCTTTGAGTAAGTAGAGATAGTGTGTATAGTTTATAACACCACAATACAAAGACCGCTTTTCATTATGTATTTTGCACTCAGTACTTTGATGCAAGTACAAATCAACAATTTACAATGCCAGTCACGGCTTGCTCTTTCAAAACATTTCCAGGCAGGCGTCAAATCACTTCCCTGACACTGTTAAACATTTGGAAAGGAAAGCTTCATATTATATTTGCATGTTTCCTTTATATTGTAGGAACATTTGAGAAAGTGCACATGCATAAAGAACTGATTTGGCAAGGACAATGGGACATTTCCCCAGTTGGGTGCATATCTTCCTGTGGGAGCAAGTTACTGTACATGCAATTATGGGGGAGAAAGAAAATGTTTAATTGGGGAGTGTGTGTGTTTGTTCTGCAAACGACCAGCTTTTTTGTGTGCATAGGCATACAATAATATTGCTAAATGTAGACCATTTAGGATCCATTTGATATATAAATAGGAAATGGCTAATCCCAATCTCTGCTATTTCTTGTTCATACTAGAAAATTAAATTGAAGTGCAACAAAACTAGAGACTAGAAACTGAATCCTTCTCACACAGCACATGAAGGTGAAGTGCTTTAGTAATTGAAACAAATTATGATACAATGTTTGACTCACAACCTTATAGCAAAGCAGATTAATACTGTTCTGCAAGTTCTGGAACATTCTATATGAAAATGATACATGTTTAAAAAGCTTTTATTTAGCAAGTATAAACATAACAACTATAGATCCATGAAAACACTAATCCTTTATTCTCTTAAAACTAGTCTTTGGTGAAAGTAAAGAGAAGATCTTGGAAGCAAAATGTTAATGCATAAAGTTCTCATAAAATTACAGTATTCTACCATTGTCATTTAGAGACCCACTATTACTTTACAGGTGGGACTCACTATGCATACAAATATGTCAATACACTACATCTTACCAATAAAAAAGATGCAGTACACAAACCCACAGAATCGGGCTAATTTTAAATTTAAGATGGAGAGGGGAAGATCCGTTTGCCTCATTGTTACTTTTCCTTGTAAATAAGAACTTTTATCAACATTATTCTGTGAAGTGCAGTTCTTCCATCTAACAAAACTACTATAAGCTACAAAACAAGAATGAACATGCTCTGCTATAACTTAAAGTATTAAGTTATTACTCTCAACCAAAATGTATCAAAACTGAAACTTAACAAAATAATATTTATCACAGCACTGCATTAGAATACATTACAGTGAATAGATAGAATTTGAAAATAATTACAAGCCAGCATAATTTCCAGTATTTCTGAACTCCATTGATCAAGATGTTGGTACTCATGAGCAGACAAAAACTTCAAAGTTGACAATTACTGCTTTATGTACAAGGTTTCCTCCCTGAAGATGAGAAGATGTAATCAATGTACCATAAGCCAATAAAACTTCAAAGAAGTCCTATTATTATTAATATACATAAAGCTCCATGATTTGAAATCCCTAGGCACTAGCCAGACCCAGACCCAGACTAGACCAACCAACTTCAGTATGATTACTATGTTATGTATATTCAGAGCAGGCTTTGCTCAGAAGACTGCTATATATCTCATGACAGCTATATAAAAAAGTATTGTTTCAATTTTCTAATAAGCATTTTTTTTTCCAAATCTGGAAATGCACATTCCTATAAATGGTGCAATTTCAAGACAACCAGGTTTTTAAGTTATGTTTTAAGTGTGCATAAAGCTGGAGGAATACGGCATTCTACTTAAAATTATTGCTAACATTTTAGTAGACACTCACTGTGTTCAAGTATGGATTAAAAACCCCTTCGAGATCTCCCACGTGGCCTCCCCATATCTTTCTCCATTTCTTTTTTCAACTGAAACTGCTTGTATCTTTCAGCCATTGAAATAAGTTCTTCGGGAATTACCTGATAATTAGAAAATTATGGAGTCAATACTTTCATACAGCTGACTTCAATATTTATTGTTCCATGAATTAAATATTTTATCTAAGTACACTGAAAAAGGCTAATATTCATTCTTTGTATCATATCAAATTAGATTTCCCCCTTCCATAAGTTTTATAACTACTAAATACACAGTACAGTGGTACCTTGGTTTAAGAAGAGTCTGGTTTAAGAACGATTTGGTTTACGGTACAAACTCTACAAAATCGGAAATAGTGTCCTGGTTTGAGAATTTTTTTAAAAAGCTAAAGGACCCCTGACAAATAAGTCCAGTTGCGACCGACTCTGGAGTTGCGGCGCTCATCTCACTTTACTGGCCGAGGGAGCCGGCATTTTCCGGGTCATGTGGCCAGCATGACTAAACAGCTTCTGGCAAAACCAAAGCAGCGCACGGAAATGCCATTTACCTTTCCGCTGAAGCGGTACCTATTTATCTACTTGCACTTTGACGTGCTTTCGAACTGCTAGGTGGGCAGGAGCTGGGACTGAACAATGGGAGCTCACCCCGTTGCGGTGATTCGAACCGCCGACTTTCTGATCGGCAAGCCCTAGGCTCTGTGGTTTAACCCACAGCGCCACCCGACCGACTTTATCTCGGTCTAAAAACAGAATCCGAATGGTGAAAGGGCACTGGCGGTGGGAGGCCTCATTAGGGAAAGCACACCTCGGTTTAAGAATAGTTTTCATTTATGAATGGACATCTGGAACGGATTAAGTTCGTAAACCGAGGTACCACTGTACTGGGATATTATTACAGCAAGATAGTTATAAGTGTAATGCTTAATAGGTCTTTTGTAGCTTCCCATTTAGTTTGCATTTCATTAAACTCTGGTATGTTGGCAGGTGATGTCCGTTTTGCATAAAGTCTACCTATCACTGCAAATTTCTTGGAATGCATCACATTTCCCCCATTCAAGTTCTTACTGATGAGAAAGGTACAAAGCACAAACTTTTGCTATGCAAAGTGCTTTACAAAGTTAGTTTAAATTACCAGAGACCTAAGTGGTGGATGTCATCTTATAAGCCATTTCTCTCACATCCATAATACAAAGACATGCACCCAGACATTAAGTATGCATGCATTTCTTTTTACAAGATACTACCATTACATCCAGAAATAAATATATTCAAATACACAATCTGTATTATTAGAACTTAAACTACCATTAGTTATTATCTCTTGATTCCAGCTGAAGTCAGTTGTTTTTCCATACCTGTACTTGTGATTTTTATTTCCTTTTGCTGTTTTTTATGTTTGAATTGGTTTCCATAAACCACCTTGTTAACAGTGGCTTTTCTGGTGGGTTTTTTTTTTTTTTTGCATTGTAAGCCACTTGAGGCTATATGCATGAAGACATGGTACAAATCTTAAACAGCAAGTAAATATTAAGAACAAAGTTTCAATACCTTAAAAACATTTTCTTATTGAAGAGCTTTTGAGACACACCTCAAGTCTGGGGGGAAAGTCAGGGAGAGGGCTAATTGCTAGTGTGGGTATGATAAACATTACTGTACCTGGTTTCCTCTTTCCAAAATGTCAATCAATTCAGATGCATTCCGCCAGTCATTCCTGGTCACAAGGGTTACAGCTTCCCCTGTGCGGCTAAAAAACAAACAAATGCAAAACTGTCAAGATTGCCAACTCAAATAAAAGCAGTTCAGTGATTTATTTTATTGAGTTGTGCTGAGGAATAATAGTCAAAATACCCTGTTGCAACTCCTAGGATGAAGTACTAGTGAGCAGCTTAAACCTCATTTCTTCTTCTTTGAAGTAGAATGTCAACTTGCATCTCAGCAAGATAGCGGGTTTCTAATTGTTTTAGGATGTCCCCAAATGAGGAATAATAATAATAGCAATAATAATAATTATTACTGTATTTTTCCATCTATAAGACGCCCCCATGTATAGACTCCGATTTAAGAAAATTGGGGAGGGGGAGAGATCTGTGTATAAGACACCCCCAAATTTTGGACATTATTTTTTAGGGAAAAAACCTAGTCGGGAAAATACGGTATTATTTATACCCCACCCATCTGGCTGGGTTTCCCCAGCCATTCTGGTCGGCTTCCAACAAAATATTAAAATACAATAGTCTGTTAAACATTAAAAGCTGCCCTAAACAGGGCTGTCTGTCTATGTAAAATGTGCTGGAGAAAACACTGGTGTTCCTTTAAGAAGTAACAGTGGCACATTCCAGAGATTCAATTCACTATATATAGAATATTCCACTTACCCTGCACGTCCAGTACGGCCTACTCTATGAACATACTCTTCAATGTTGCGAGGGAAGTCAAAATTAAAGACATGAGTGATATCATGCACATCAAGTCCACGGGAGGCCAAGTCAGTTGCTATCAGTATGCGAACTCTGCCTAGAACAAGCACAGTGAGACATACCGGTATATTGATACTTCACAAAAAGATATAAATTGGGATTTGACAAGAGTTTTTAACTAGGTAGAGAAATCAACAACTTTTTATTTGATATTTGAACTCATACTGCACATACATAAGATTGGACGTTTATTTTGGAAATGCCATTTTTTCCTCTTTGTACTAGCTTACAATATTATACTAAACAAAAACACAGTATGTAAACATTCCAAATTTCCCAAAGTTTAGTGCAATATCCACAACCTTATAGAAAATACACCTTACTAATAAAAATTGCCTTATTTTTCAACAAAATATTTTAAGATAGAAAGTCAGAAAACATTTCACTGGCTGTTTCTCTGCTATCCTTATAGAAGGATGGTTGGGTTGCAGCAATGGTAAACCTTTTCAATGGCCACATTTGTATGTAGAAATAAGTCACACAACAACTTGTCATAGTTTTATGCCGTTTTAGTGATGTATTTGTTGTAACCTGCCCTGAGGCTTAATGTGCAAACACAGCCAGCAAGGCCTTAGTTTTTTTAAAAAAAATCATTGCCGAGTGGTACTGCATCTTCTTCCGCAAATATGTTATGACTGGTTGCTTAGTGTTATGCGACAACTGATTCTAACCAATTACAAGTTTACCTTTCTTGAAGTCGTCTAAAGCCTGTTCACGATCACATTGTTCTCTATTGCCATGTAAGGACTGGACAGGAATTCCCTGAAGACCAAAATCACTTGATAGGTCATCGGCACTAAACAGAAAAGTTAAAAACTAAAAAAACACATAGGATTGCTTGGTTCATACATTTGGTTCGTATATTTGCATGTACCTAAAATAAGTAGTCTACACCCTATGTCAGGTACTCTGTTCCTTCCACATGTTCAAGGAAACTCATTTAATGTCCTATTGCTAAAGGATTTATGATCAGCGAGTAAACATTGTATGCATTTACCAGGCTTCCTTATACAAAAAAGAGAGAAAGAAATCACCAGCATAGAGATGTGTCCCAAAATGCACTTATGAGGTAGATGTAAATATGTTCACTTCACAGACAGGGAACTAATGCAGAGATGAAAGACTGAAAAGTCACTTAAGAACTCTATATGAAGAATTATTTCCATTGCAAATGTTAAATTTCAGCAATAGCAATATAACAGACTACCTACCGTAACATACCCTTTATGTCTTATATCACTATTTCAGCAATAGCAATATAACAGACTACCTACCGTAACACACCCTTTATGTCTTATATCACTAGTTATCATGTTGTAAACAACTTTCTTTGATTGATATCACCATCCTATGTGTGTTTATTCCAAAGAATTGTACTGCTATCCCCATTATGAAACATGAGTCAATCAAAAAGAGTTTGAAGAAAAAGTGTCCTATTGAGATTATATGCTGAAACTATTCTCTTTTTATATTTGAAAATAGATGAAAACCAGCATTTTCTGACATTTCTTTGCTATCGGGAGAATTTGAATGCTCTATTTAGACTAGGTAAGGAATTACAGTACAAAGAAAAGTCATGGGTTGGCTCCACACTAACCCATGTTATCTTAGACTTTTTGAGTGTCAGGTGTGACTGCAGCCTGAACACAGCAGAGTTTGCGCAGGTTTTTCCGGAAGCTTCTGGCGGTAACTGAAATGACTAGACGTCTGGACGCAGAATAAACTATTTACAGGATTTATTAAAATAAAAGAAAAACAGAGTTTCTATATACAAAGCAAAGCAAAATAAATCCTCTCCTCTCTCTCTCTCTCTCAACCGATACAGCACTTTCTCTCCTACACTCACCACACACATACTGAACTGATAACAAGTCTCAGTGTTGAACCTCAACCAATAGAAACGCTGTTGCTAAGGTAGAAGCAGACCTTGGCTTTCTGCCAAATGTTATTAGTTTGACCTAGATTAGTTTGACCTAGATTCGATTGTGTGAAGAAGCAATCTGATGGTGTTTTATGCTACTGACTCAGCAAAAACCCGAACATGTTAAGAGTAGAACCCTTGAAATTAATGGAACTTTCGAAAACACGTCAAAGTGCACGTCAAGCGACAGTGTTTCTGTGCTCTGGTTTGCCAGAAGCGGCTTAGTTACGCTGGCCACATCACCCGGAAGCTGTCTGTGGACAAACACTGGCTCCCTTGACCTATAGAGCGAGATGAGCGTGCAACCCCAGAATCGTCCACGACTGGACCTAATGGTCAGGGGTACCTTTACTTAAGGTTAGTCATAACTTAGTCATACTTGAAATCTGGATCCAACCAAAAGCGTGAAGAAATAAAAGAGAAGTAAATTATTGAGGTGGAGCAACTTGCATATTAGGGAAGACTAACTTTGGAGCTTTTTGGTTTAGAATAAAGGCGATTAAAGGAGGACATGATAGAGGTGTATAAAATGATGTGTGGTGTAGAAGAAATTAGTATAGCTTCTCCTCCCTTTTTATATATTATATATAATATTATGCATTATAAGACCCCAGGCCATCCAATGAAACTGAACATTGCATCTGGAATTTGCTACCAGAAGTGACTGAACAAATTCATGTCACCTCAAGCACAGCTTAGGGGTCAAAACCTTTTGCAAGAAACCCATGCTTTTTAGCTGTTTTGACATGCTGCACTTAGCTTTGAAAGCATCTGGCTCTACTTCTGGTTTTCTGGTCTGGGAGAGAAGACTATTTGTTTACCCAACCACTTTTTTGACATAGAGCTCACTGTTAAGTGGCATATAGCAGAGTCATATAAACGATATGACATTTTACATAACTTCTCTTATGGGTAACTCTTACACATCCTGGTAAACAAAAGTAACATACCCTTTTGTTAAATGCTGCTACGTGCAGCATCGTATCTTGAACATATAAGGAAAAAGAAAGCTAAGAACTTGAGATAACCTTGCCTATTGATTCAAGAAACTGAGTCAGTCTTTGGGTTCTTCCTCACCCAAACATGGCTTAAGATGGAACCAGCCTCCAAGAGGTCAAACAATGCCCTACTGCTACTTCTTGAAAAGGGAATTAATTAGAGCACATCACCAAATATTAAGAGCTGAAAATAAATGCAGCTTAAATTTTGTATCTAAAATTCTAAAGAATCTAAAATCAAAACCATATTTTGGCTGAAGAAGGGCCATAACTGACTGGAAGAGCACATGCTTTTTATGCAAAGGCCCAAACTTTAATCCCTAGTATTTCCATTTCAACAGACGGACAAAAGGTGATGGGAGAAAACCTTTGCTGTAGGCCCTAGAGCTCAACTAACATAATAAGGTAATATTGGGCTAGCCGCTAGACGGACCAATGGCCTGACTCAATATTAAGGCACCTGTAAATCATATTTAGTGGTTAATAGTGAATGACAAATGTAGGCAATAAGCCAAATATTCGTGTTAGATTTCTACATACGTAAGCTTCTTTCCCACAAAAATGATGACTTTGTCTTCAGACTTCATAGTGTCAATGAAGTAACGTGTAAAAGCTCTTTTTTCTTCTTCTGGAATAATAACAATTTTCTGTTCCACTGTATTTACTGCCTGGAAAACAAAATTTAATCAAAGGAAACCTGAATGTAATTTGAACTTTGTCAAAGTATAAAGTAAGAATTGTACATACTTTGTTATAGCTAGGAATACTGAAAGAATCCGAGATGGAAATGTACAGTTGGAAGGGACCCTGTAGGTCATGTAGTCCAACCCCTTGCTATGCAGGAATCTCAACATAGAATCACAGAATTTTCATGTTGGGAAGACTATTCAGGTACGATGCATATAGACTTTGAACATGAGTTTTGACTAGAACTGGCTGTTGTGGCATGTTTATTTGAAAATAAATCCCACCTAAATCATTGGGTGCTGCTGTACAGTTCTTAACACCTACAACTAAGAATCAAGTAACTCACTTTTAAAAAAATCAGAGCACTACTTTAGATTGCAAACCACAAACCAGAGAATCCAGATCCAATGGCTTCAGTGGGTCTGATTAGTCTCCCACTCAAATACTCTTTCTTTAAATGACTGGGGGAGAGTTAGGCACACAACCCTCTTGCTAGGGCTATTTTCCCCTAGGAAGAATCCTGAATTCCAAGGTGAAACTTTGGAGAGATGTTGGACTTCCCAAGGTAAAGAAGCATCTCTACAAAGCTGCATGACTCACACAGAGCAGGGAACCCTGAAGCATTTTGTATAACCTCAGTGATCCAGATATAGAAAAAACACCATGAGGGTGGAGGAAGCACTTCACTGTGACTGACAGGTCTGGCTTTTAATCAGGGGCAATAATTCTACCAGAGCTCTCCGATTCCAGTGTTTTGTGGAAAGCGGATCAGTCAATTTTGCAGGGGTCATGGTAAATTAGCCATCTTATTTGGGATTATGCACATTGCATTTTAGGTATAAATGGATATGCCTAAAACCCAAAATGCACGATCCCTAATAACATGGTTGATTTTACCATGACTCCTCCCTCAAAATTGAGAAATTGATCAGTTCCAGCTCATAAGCATTGGATTTTAGACATACACACTTTGTTGAAATGTTGCATCCAGGCTTACCCAGGTCTACCCAGTGGACAGGAAGGGACAATACTGCTCTTATTCTGTGCATGAGAAAGAGGAAGCTTAAATTATCTCTCTTCAGGAGAGAACAGAGATGGGGCCACAGAGCCTTTCAGCTCACCTGAACTTTTGGCTCCTCCTCTCCTTGAAATCTTTCCATTCCAGCTGCTTATTAAAGGAATTATGAACTAAAACAGTGTTTTTCCTCTTTCCTCCCATCCCCCTTTCCATCATGTTTTTAGACTGCAAAGAATAAGGGCTGAGACATTTGCAAGCCATTATGGCAGTCTTTTAGGCTGAAGAATGTGATAAAATTGTTTTAAAGAAACAAATGTTGCAATCTGTTTGAACCTCTTGCATTATTAAGATTTCCATTTTATTATTTTCATTTTAGCCTGAGATATTATTAGATTTTGAGTTGCTATATCTTTTATAAATACAGCCTAGTTCACTAGACATTGTCCAGTTTATACAGTCTTATTAAAAATAATACAGGAGTAATAAACCCAAAACAGAAAACAACTCACCGCTAGATCAAGAGTACCAACATACACAATCATAGGATCTTTCAAATATGATTTTGCAAGACGGCGGACACCATCTGGCCATGTAGCACTGGTAGGAATGAAAAGGAAAGTCATTTTGTATTTCAATCCTATTACTGTCCTGCATTCTCATGTTTCCATCCTAAATACAAACAAGGCAGTTGCAAATAGTTTGCTACTATGAACAACAACAAAAGAAATAAAGAATTCAGTTGCCCAAGAATAAAGTTTCTCTTAGAAAGGTGTTGATTTAATTCCAGAATGGGGAACCTTTTTGCTTCCATGGACCAGATCCTTATCAGGATTGGCCTTGTGGGGCAAATTTGACAGGTGGGTTGGACCACTCAACTGTCAATCACATTATACTTTTATGATTCCACACAACTGACAGGTGAATTATCCTGTCCGCCTGTCAAAGTCCCTTGCACGAGAGACCGATGGGTGCTTGACAACTGCTATACAAGGGGTGTTGCTAGCCCTACACTTGGCACTTTGGAAAGTGCTGACCACAGGGCTGGCAAAGTGCTTCTTTCCACCTTGGGCAGAGGAGAGTGGCCAGATGGAGAAAGAATCCTGTGTTTTATATGCTCCACTTAGCTGTGGGTGCCTGAATTCTACCAGTCCACTGGATTGATGAGAGTTTCCATGTGGTGTAATGGTTAGAGTGCTGGAAGATGACATGGGGTTGAATCCCCACTCAGTCATGAAGCTCACTGGGTGACCTTGCAGTCACACACTCTCCACCTATCCTACCTCACAGGCTTGTTGTGAGGATTAAATGTGGAGGAGAAACATGTACACCACCTTGAGCTACATGGACGAAAAGGTGGTATGCAAATGTAATAAAACAATATTTCACATAAAACAACTTTAGGATGTAGCATCCAGATACCATATTTTCCATTAAAACATCTTCAGATGAAGCCATGAACCACTAAAAAGGCACACATACCTGGTCATAACTGTTTGCCTATCAGGGCGTATGTCTAATAAAATCTTCATTATTTGAGGCTCAAAACCCATATCTAGCATTCTATCAGCTTCATCCAACACCTGTGAAAAACAATAGTTATAAACTGTTGGCTTTCTGAAACTCCATGCCAAAACCACTAAATTTCTAAACTATTATCTGCAGAGCATGAACAAGTTCATTTTACATGTATACTCTCATCGCTATGTCCTTTGGCTTACCTAACACAATACCTCTACTTTGACTCAAAATCTACCTAACTCCTTTCTGGGATTGTTCTACAAGAGATAACATAGATAAAATATGTATCCCTAAGGAAGTTTCCAGTTGCACTGTGAATAATGCAGAATTAGACATAGTAACGCAATATATGAACTAGACATACTTGTTTTAGAAGATGTTGCATGCTTACAATGTAACAAAGGCTGTGAGCCAAAACTGTGCCCTTGGGCGCCCATTTACACAACCGTTTTCCAACTCCCTCCCCTCTCACCTCCCCATATATGCGATAACTTTCTACTCATGCACCAATGGATGGTTGTGGTAGATCCTGTTGAAGGACACCTAAAGGAACAATTATGTGATTACTTAACAAAATTTGATGTTCAAAGACATCTTCCAATTGAAAATCACCTGATGTGAAAAACATATTCATTTGTATTAAATAAAAAATAAAATAAAAGGACCTTTATACCATTTGTTCATATTGTGACTAAAATATTACCAGACATTCTGAATTCTTCTTTAGCATTACTAATAGCCCTGTCCTTCTATTTTTTTTAACACCCCTGGACCCCTGGACAGTTAAGCCCAGTCAAAGGCGACTATGGGGTCGTGGCGCTCATCTTGCATTTCTCCGCAGACAGCTTTCCGGGTCAAGTGGCCAACATGACTAAACTGCTTCTGGTGCAATGAAACCATGATGAGTGCATGGAAACACTGCGTACCTTCCCGCTGCAGCTGTACCTATTTATCTACTTGCACTGCTATGCTTTCAAACTGCTAGGTTGGCAGAAGCTGGGATAGAGCATCAGCTCACCCCGTCGCGTGGATTTGAATCACCGACCTTCCGATCAGGAACCCCAAGAGGCTCAGTGGTTTAGACCACAGCACTACCCGCGCCCCTAGTGGAATGGTCTCCCTCATGAGGTTGTGAACTCTCATTCCTTGGAAGTTTTTAAGCAAAAGTTGGATGGCCATCTCCCATGGGTGCTTTAGTTGAAATTCCTACATTGCAGGAGGTTGGACTAGATGACCCTTGGAGTCCCTTTCAACTCTACAATTCTATGATTTGGTCACTTGCCATGCAATGCTAACTGTTGGAGGTATGATGACAGTGGTTAGCAGGAACAGAATGGAGTATTCTGGAAGAAAGCATGAAAGTTCCCTATTGCAATATTTTCTTGCAGGTTATACTTGCACATTACTCCCAATTTAATACAACATTTTGACTACTTGCCAGGTATGTTATGCTCCTCAGATTTATGAAGTTGTTCATTTGGAGGTCATTCAATCTACCTGGCGTAGCTATAACAATGTCCACACCTTTGGTAACCAGGCTGATCTGCCCCTTCCGGTCTCCGCCACCATATATGCAAATGCTAGAGAGAGTTTATCCAATATTTAGCTGTTTTAAATTAAAACTATATGGTCATTTTAAATGTTTACATTGAATACATTAAATACCCTGCATGATTTATTTTTTCATGTAGATTTGGTTGCAGTCCAAATCCTCTTTGTGCTGGACTGGAGAGTTGGCTTAGGCAGAGGAACACCCTGTGTAGTCTGATGGCATCATCCTGCTGGTGCAGAGTTCCCTGATGTGCCTGCTGAATGTGAAGCTGGGCGAAGTACTGCCAGTGGGATTCTCATCTGCCAAGTTTGTACAACAGAATAAGAGTGTTCTGGAGGAGGGGCTGGTCTTCTGGATCCCAACCTAGTCCCCTCTGCTCTCACTTCACAATACTGAGCTTCACTACTGCACCAGGTTCAGGCTGGCACAGTGATATGCCTGGCCTCCCACTTTCCACCCCAACCACAGAGAGGAACAGGACTGCAGATGCAGCAGTGGCTGCACTGCAGCATTATTTCTTGCCATGGCCTGGCCAGGGTTTTGACTGTCTCACCAGCAGGTTGTGGGGTAGGGCAGGCAGGGCAGAGTTGCCTGTCTTTCTGATGCTGAGCATCACTTCTGCTTACTGAGAGGGAAAGGTGCAGGGAACCCAGTGCAGATGGGTGAAGCAGCAGGAGTACTGGATTGGCTCCACTGCTGCACATGCACCAGGCATTTTGACCCTCTTGGTAAGTGGCAGCTGCCCTCTTGATTACTGTGGGATTGTCCTGTTTTAGTAGCAAGAATAGAATTTGAACTCTTTAAAAATGCTGAGAAAGTTGTTTAAATATATGTCGTTATTGAACTAGAATGTTGATGTTTCTCCTAAACATCTAGAGGGACCTAGGAATGCTTATTTTAGTCAGATGTAGATATGAAAGTTTTAAACATGATCATAAGAAAGCTGGCAGTTGAAGACTAAAATTTTAGATAGAAATTATAATCTCTACTGCAATCCATATAGTATTTGACATACTATTGGGAATTTGTAGATGTTAAATCCTAATAATTCCATCAAAAGACTGTAAACATAAAAATACTACTTGAAGTGTTTCACAGTGGCGTGTTTCACAGATATTGTGACACATTACAGTACCACTGCCAAAGTAATGAAGATGATGTAAATATTACCTTTTAATTCCTTTATAGGAATATTTTGAGCACTCTGCCTCAACTTGAAGAGCCAGTTCTCGAGTGGGAGTGAGAACCAACATACCTGGTCCACCACGTTTTTCTCTAGGTCTGTAAGAAAATACAACCTTGTTTAGATAGCAGTTATACATAAAAATACAAAAGGCAATACTTTAAGAAGAGAACAGAGGACAACTTAGCAAACAGGCTAACTATGCTGTTTGGGTTGCATACAAGTATCATTTAACTTTGGTTGGAATTAATTAAGGCCACATTTCAAAGCATAATTACCTGGAAGTAAGTTCAAAAGCTTATAGTTAAAGCTACGGTTTTCCCAGTAGTGATGTATGGAAGTGAGAGCTGGACCATAAAGAAGGCTGATCGCCGAATAATTGATGCTTTTGAATTATGGTGCTGGAGGAGACTCTTGAGAGTCCCATGGACTGCAAGAAGATCAAACCTATCCATTCTGAAGGAAATCAGCCCTGAGTGCTCACTGGAAGGACAGATTGTGAAGCTGAGGCTCCAATACTTTGGCCACCTCATGAGAAGAGAAGACTCCCTGGAAAAGACCCTGATGTTGGGAAAGATTGAGGGCACTAGGAGAAGAGGATGACAGAGGACAAGAGGGTTGGACAGTATTCTCGAAGCTACTAACATGAGTTTGACCAAACTGCGGGAGGCAGTGCAAGACAGGAGTGCCTGGTGTGCTATGGTCCATGGGGTCACGAAGAGTCGGACACGACTAAACGACTAAACAACAACAACTTGGTTAACAAAAATAACCCACCAGGCACAGAATAAATCAAATTTTATTCCAATTATTTCTTACATTGGCTGCAAATCCAAGTGAATGAACCCAGGCATTAGATAAGCCAACGTCTTTCCAGTACCAGTCTGCGCTATTCCAATGAGATCAAATCCTTGAAGTATTATTGGCCAAGCCTGTGACTGAAATAAACAGTATATTACTACATAGGGGCAACTAGTTAAACAGCAGTTTCTACACTATTCAGAAATAAAGAAAACTAAAATACCTGAATTGGGGTAGGCTTCTGAAAGCCAACTTTCTTTATATTTGCCATAATGTCAGGATAATGCATAAAGGCATCTTCAAATATACAAATAGGATTGGGAATGTGACGCTTTTCATTATCTTTCAGGTCATCACATGTGATATTATTATTTTCTTTTCTTTAAAAGACATCAAGAGATAATATTATACTGCTAGCAAACAAAATGGTTTATTTATCCATTCCAGACAAAGTACAAAATATCTAGAGCAAAAACCCATGTAGTTTCCACTTTGTCATCATTTCCATAATTAGCTGATGCCAAAGACTAGATGAAAGTTGCTTAACATTATTATGCATAATTTATTATTAAACATAATCAAAGCCAGTGGCAGAGGCTGCTATTAAAAACAAAACGTGACTTTTGCCAACAGAAGCTATGATGACAACTAAGTTCCACTGCATGCAATGAGTTTTTTGATTTAGTGCAAATCATAAACATGATTAAAGAATAATTAAGGTTCTTTCAAACTATTATGTAATAGAAAGCCAGGGTTTGTAGTGAATGTATACTTGCCCAAGAGCTGCAATCAAACCAGGTTCTCTGATTATAGATGCATTTTCAAACGTGTATGTTTCATTAACGTAAGACATTTTAAAGTGCATACCTCTGGAAAGGTTCCATGACTGATGGCATCAGCTTTCAAACCTTACAAGGTATACAATGAGCTTCTGCACTTCAATCCTACCCCAATAAAAAAGGCATGTAAGACCTATCCTGTGTGAAATATGTACACAGCCTAGTCTTATGGTGTGCATCTAAACTCAGTACAATATTACCTACTACTTTGCAGACATTGTCTTCACCTTCTTAAAACTATAATCCATTTAAAAAGCAACCCAACTTTCCAATAGGCCATACAACTTTCCAATTTAAATTATTACCTCCACCTATCAGCTTCTTCTTGTGACATTGAAGCAACCTTTAGAGATTCTTTGTAAAAACATTTTTCAATTGGAGGCAAATCTAATAAAATTAAAGGGAAAATGGGTTGTTATTTTAAAAAGTTGCTTCTCAAACTACTAAGAATAGAAAAGAACACCATCTTCATTAAAAAACAACCCTGAACTCTATTCCCATGCCAGCCTATGCCTCATTTTTACAGGTAGCTCTATTGAGCCGACACACAATTGAACATGGCTTGCAAAGAAATGCCGATAAGAAACTACACCAAATATATTTATCACCAAAAGAAGGGCTATCAATAAGCCCTTGAACACTTTTCGTTTACTAGAAACCATACCTTAAGTATGGAAATTCATTTTTCCATATTCACAAAGTTTCAATAGATCAAAAAAGAAAAGAAAAACACCCAACCACAATAACAAATTTTGAGCTTTCTTTTTAAAAAGTTTGTACCACAGTCAGTAGGTACAAACTGAGATTTGGATGATGGGCAGTCTTGTATAACAAGATACTACTTCTCCCCAGCTTTATATTCAAGGATTAATTTTAAAATCTCTACAGGCACAGCAAGACATTTTGAATTCAGTACCCTGGTTTCACTGTTACTTCTGACTCAAGAGTCAGAAGTGACTCAATTTGACTCACAGGTAGGTAGCCGTGTTGGTCTGAGTCGAAGCAAAATAAAAAAATTCCTTCAGTAGCACCTTAAAGACCAACTAAGTTTATATTTTGGTATGAGCTTTCGTGTGCATGCACACTTCTTCAATTTGACTCATGAGTCAAAATGTCTTGCAGTGATCCTTATAACATGAGAACAGTACATCTGTCCAGGGTCTGCCTGAGTGACCAATCACATTAGTGTGCACGACTGGTATGCCCTATAGTGCTGTAGACTTGTGCATGTATTCTATGCCTAACTCTGTGGTTAAGTATGCCTATGGAGCCTGGCACCCATGTTTTGTAGTGGCATTAAATTAGTGCATGAAATGTGGTCAATATAGTATATTGTGTTAACACAACCTTTTACATCTAATTAAAAGCCTTTTTTTGTACCAAGGTGCAACCTCAGTGTGATATGACACTTAAAATACTGCACTAACACTATGGCCTTTACACCAGATCTTATCTGATTTTTGCGTTCAACAGTGACCACATACCAGGCAGTTTTTAAAAATAAATATGACAAAATTAATAGATGATCAAATGTTCTCAGTATGTCTTAGAAATTTTTACGTATCAAAGTAGATTATTTTCACAGCTAATAAAGCATTTATATTGAAGGATGACCACCTACAATTCCTTTAAAAAATAGGTTACACTAACCAGCCCACTTCATAGCTTCATATTTAGCTTTATTTTCTCGAAGGGAGGCCCAGTTAATGGATTGCTTTGGATTACTGTATCCCGACTTCAAAGCACCGGAACGACTTTCTTCATAACGAGTCGTTCCAAAATCTTGGTGTTTAAAGCAATCTGTTAAAACAAAATTAGATTCTGATTTGGTTAAACATTTTATATCAGATTATGCAGCTTAAATTAGTTCTTGGGAATTCAGATAAAAAGTTTAATTATGAACCACAGAACTGTTTCATTTCACTGCGATATAAAGACAAACTATGTGAACCAACACCATGTTTTATTTTTGGATGCATCACAAGGGCAGCTTTATGAACTCCTCTGGCTATTCCTACACCCCCTCCTAGCTTTCAGTTTATAAATGTCTCTTCAACAGAGTGGATAACTCTAATTTGGGTTTTATAAAAGTAGATCAGTCTGCAGAGAAAGCTTACATATCAAGTTTTAAATTCTTACCTTTAACATACCTTTCTCCGGCATTGCTTTGGCTGCACCTCTCAATAAGATCATCAATCATCATTTTGGCTTTCGTTTGCTTATCATTACCACCAAATATCTTTATTTCAGCTTCATAATTGCCCTTTACAACCTAAATGTAAGTATTTTACTTAGTAGAAGAATCAGATATTAGATTGCTGTAATATACCGCTCTAAAATTGTCTTTCTGGGCACTAAAAAGTTATTTGATAAGTACAAGTAATATTTCCTAAACCACTTGGATATCTTGCAGTCAGAAGCAATATATCAGGTTGAAAGTTTTCCATTTCTAAATATGCCTTGCTTCATTACAATAAGAAAAAGTAATATAATAGATAGGAGTCTAGTACCTTAGACAGTGTCTTTTACATTTTTTTCTCAGAAAATTAAAGCAGTCTTCTCATATTTCGTCCATACATTCTATCAAGGTGTGGGGACAGCAGGATTGTCATTACTGCCCCCACCCTTTCTGCACCAGCTGGCACTAACCTCTGTGCAGCCAGAAAAAAGTGAGAACACTCTGTGGCCAGTTTACATATAGTACTAAATCACAGTGTCATATGAATGAGCCCAAGTGAAACTCACATACACACACCATACCACATGACTGGGATGACTTTGGTGGCATTAAGTTTCAGTTTCTTCTCAGATCATCTTTGCTTGTGAACCAGAGATTGCAGTTTATAACCAAGTCTGGTTTAGTTTAACAACTAAGCTACAGAAAATATCACTTCTTCTGAAACTGCAATAACAATCCAAGATTAGGAGAAGGCAAAACTAAATGATGCCAAAGTCCAGTTCTGGCCACACAGGAAAGGAAGCAAGTTGGGACTCACTCCAGCTTGTGCATATAGCACTAAACCACATTTAGTCTTATGTGTGAGCAATCTACACATGGATAGGTAGTATGGGATTAGGAACCATGGTACAACCGGAATTTGTAATTACAAACATGTGTGCACACGCATGTACACACACATCTGGATCCATGAAGAATCCACTCACTTCTTCCACAGAAGACAGGGCCAGAAGATATGACTATGTTCTCATTCAATGTATTAACTGAAGTGTACATAAGATATGGAAAACGGTATATACCCAGGAAATATTTTATACCTCATATTCAGCCCTTTCTTTAAAATCCAAACAATATAAGGTGAGAGTGTGCTATTGATTTGTCATCTCTTAAAATATTTTCAAATACTCTAGTAAAAAAAAGCTGTGAGCTGCATCCAATTTCTACTCAAACTTGATCCACTGAAATATATCAAAGTTAGCTATGCCTATTAATTTAAGTGGGTCTACTCCAAACATTACTAATATTGGATATAATTTTTGAACCAATACAAATAATGTATCCATCTACATTATGTTTGCTTTATTTTTTCATTATTAAATACTTTCAGTTGAAAATCCTTAGCTGTAGGAAAAACTTCTAAGCTATTTATAGAGTATGTTAAATTAATAGACTATTTTAATAATGTTTATTAATATATTTCTAACAAGCTGCCAGTGTAATTTGATTCAGAAGCAAGTCTCATTGAGTTTAGTGGGGCTTGCTCCCAGGGAAGCTGGTACAGAACTGTGGCCTAAATAAAAACAAAATAGATTTAGGACTCTGGTAAATTTTCTAGAAAATCTGCATCATTGGCCAATAGTCACAGTGGTTTTCAACAGGACCTTTGTTCTTCATTGGAAGTCACTCGTTACCCATCTGCTGGCACAATCCATGTGTTTTTGATGATGCATACCAAATGTTACACTAACATAATGTACAGTACAATCATAAATACAGTGGTACCTCAGTTTATGAACACAATTGGTTCCGGAAGTCTGTTCATAAACTGAAGCGTTCATAAACTGAAGCGAACTTTCCCATTGAAAGTAATGGAAAGTGGATTAATCCATTCCAGACAGTCTGCGGAGTACTTAAACTGAAGCGTTCATAAACTGAAGCAAACTTTCCCATTGAAAGTAATGGAAAGTGGATTAATCCGTTCCAGACGGGTCCGCGGAGTACTTAAACTGAAATGTTCATAAACTGAAGCATGGGTGTAATTGGTTCCGGAAGTCTGTTCATAAACTGAAGCGTTCATAAACTGAAGCGAACTTTCCCATTGAAAGTAATGGAAAATGAATTAATCCGTTCCAGATAGGTCCGCGGCGTTCATAAACCGAAAATTCATAAACCGAGGTTCCACTGTAGTACTGAGGTTTTACTTGTTTTGGGGAAATGCTTGGGGTTTAAAAACAGTATAGCAGCACCCCCCCCCCCCAATTTAAGTTCAGTTAATCACCAGCAGTTCAAAAGCACATCAAAGTGCAAGTAGATAAATATCGGTAGGTGGGAAGGTAAACGGCATTTCCGTGCGCTGCTCTGGTTCACCAGAAGCGGCTTAATCATGCTGGCCACATGACCCGGAAGCTGTACGCCAGCTCCCTCGGCCAGTAAAGCGAGATGAGCACCGCAACCCCAGAGTCGTCCATGACTGGACCTAATGGTCAGGGGTCCCTTGACCCTTTATCTTTAAGCACCACTAAACTGACTCAAGTACATAAAGTACAACACACTAGACATTTTCTCCCCAATTCCTTTGTTAATTGCTTTGTGATCACAAATATACACATGACCCCACTATTTTGCAGCTATTTTGCAATGCAACAACCAGTCTTTTGAGTAAAGACTGGGTTTTTTAAAACACATTTTTAAAAAAGAAATATTAGTGCCTCACCTGTATTTTACAACCTGATGATTCCTGAAGCTCTTTTATTTTACTTCCACTTCGACCTGTTGCAAAATTAAAATACATTTGGCAACATTCCAATTTTAGCTAAATGTTTTCAAAAAAGAACAATGCATACTGCTACTGGCAAAATGCAAACATTATTTCTATCACAAGTAAAGAAGCCAAAGGGAAGTATCTGGAGGCATCTAAAGAGGGTACAAATTTTAAAATAAAAACACTCAGAAGTGAAGCTGAGCAATTCTTAGGTTTCCCCCAGATGAACAATTCCTATCCCTATAAGAACACCAGTATAATAGTGATAATATTTATGCAACTTTGACATATTTCAGTGAACACGCCTTTCCCTATGTACAAAGCTAAACCATTTCAAGAATACTGTACCAAATTTTGTAAACATGATCATATAGTATTAGAGATTTGGATGCAACTCAATTACAGAAAGGGATTTTTACATGTGGCTAAAACAGATGGAGGTCCCTTAGACTCTCTGTACCTTTGACCGCCTCCCTCTGTCAATCCTCTTTTGGGCCTTGAGACATATGCATTTCTTAGGCTTACTGTTCAATGCCTACAATGAACAGAATTCTGCTGCTTTTTCTTTTTCTTTGGCACCCAATTCATGAAAGGAAAATATTAGGGCTACACCATTTTGAACAGGGAATTGCAGGCATGAGTTTCCTTTCCATTTCTCTATCTCCAGTGACAGTTCATTCAGATTTGACATCAGTTATGTTGCAGAAGTGCTAATGACTATAAAGTCAGCTCTCTTTCTCTTTTAAAGAGAAACTAAGTACTGTACACCATAGTAAAGGTAAAGGACCCCTGACAGTTCTTTTCAACACTATAAAGTTCTTATTTCTGGACATCCTTAACAGTGCAATCCTTTTCATGTCTACTCAGACTCAAGATCCACCGAGTTCAATTACTTATTCCCAAGTACTGTAAGTATGTACACATTTGCAGCCTTACAGTGCAAATCCAACAGTGGGTCTACTCAGAACTAAGTCCTACTGAATTCATGGGGCCTTTCTCCCAGGTAAGTGGGGTTAGGACTGTGGTCTTAATCACTTTTTAGCTAGTAAATCTATCTTCCCTCCCTGGCCCTTTCCTCTATCATAGTGCACAAACAACATACACCTCCACCTCTGCACTAGCAGAAAAACTCTACAAATGTAGCAAGCAAAAGGCATACACTCATGAATTCATAGGGTGCTTTATTGAGTTGACCTTAAAAACAGCCAGAGGGTGCTATTTATTTTCTGGGAGAGGAGCCTATTTGTTTACCCAGCCACTTTTTCTACATAGAGTGTGCACCGTTAAGTGGCATATAACTGAGTCTCATAAACAATGAGGTATTATACAATTTACTAGTGGTTTTCAGCCCGTTCAATAACGGGCGCTAGAATCCTGGGGTTCGGAGAAGCGCTTGCGCAGCGCGTCTCCGAACCCTGGGACCTGTCCTTGCTGTCGGTGGCAGGGGGACAGGAACGGAGGAGGAGAAAGCGCTGCTTTCTCCTCCTCCGTTTCTCTCCCGCAGCCGCCGACAGGAAGCAGACATCCCAGGGTTCGGAGAAGCGCTTGCGCAGCGCTTCTCCGAACCCTGGGACCTGTCCTTGCTGTCGGCGGCAGGGGGACAGGAACGGAGGAGGAGAAAGCGCTGCTTTCTCCTCCTCCGTTCCTCTCCCGCAGCCGCCGACAGGAAGCAGACATCCCAGGGTTCGGAGAAGCGCTTGCGCAGCGCTTCTCCGAACCCTGGGACCTGTCCTTGCTGTCGGCGGCAGGGGGACAGGAACGGAGGAGGAGAAAGCGCTGCTTTCTCCTCCTCCGTTCCTCTCCCGCAGCCGCCGACAGGAAGCAGACATCCCAGGGTTCGGAGAAGCGCTTGCGCAGCGCTTCTCCGAACCCTGGGACCTGTCCTTGCTGTCGGCGGCAGGGGGACAGGAACGGAGGAGGAGAAAGCGCTGCTTTCTCCTCCTCCGTTTCTCTCCCGCAGCCGCCGACAGGAAGGACGCGCGCACTCTCCCCCCCCGCCTCCTCCAACCGCCGCTCCTCACGGCCAGGGAGGGTTGTGAGGAGGCCTTCGCCGGCCTCCACCCTCGCTTTCCTGACGTGCCCTGCAGTGAGGCGGTGTCCGGCGGGAGCGGCGGTTGGAGGAGGCAGAGTGGGGGGAGAGTGCGCGCGCGCGCAGTCTCTGCTGTCCAATCCCTGTATCCCTGGGGCACATGCGCAGTGACCCAGGAACACACGGGACAGCTTGGACGCAGGGACATCTTGGACATTATTATATAGGATTATCCAGGAGGCCGTCCAAATTCAACACACGTCTACTGCAATCAGCAAGGGAGTCAAGTCCAACACTGAACAACACAGGAGTCAGAAGCCACGCTTAGGATTGTTCCCAGCAATAACCTGCTTTGCTAGGGAGGCAAGGGCGCCCCCCGTGTTTGCACTTTCATATAAAGTTTGGGAAAAGAGAGGGCTTCTCCCCACCCGCCCCCCCAAAAGAGAGAAGTTCCCCCTCACGGACAGCGACCGCTACCTATGAGGGTGCCCACGAGCGAGTTATCCAGGTGGAAGCACAGCGGCGGCGACCCGGCACGCTCCTTGCCCGCCCCTCGGAAGGGGCCTCGGGCCCGGTACTCCAAGTGCCCCGACTGCCACGGCTCGCGGGAAGGCGCCGGCCGCGAACCCCATTTCCTCCCGCCACTGCCTCTTTCCTCCTCGTCGTCTTTTCCCGCGGAGCCACGTTTCCCACTAGCCCTCGCCGTCACCGGGCGCCACTCGGCCGCAGAGGGCTTGGCGGGAGCTTGGCGGGCCTCGTCATCCTCACTTTCTGCCTCCCAGTCGGACATGGCGGGAGAGGGGAGCCGACAGGGACGGTACTGCGGTGAGAGGAAGGGAAGGAGCCACCCGAGCAGCGGTTGTCTAACGCCGCCCTCGCGCGACCAAACCGTCGGCTCGCCCCGCCTCTCCGCGTGCACCAATAAACCGCCGGATTCAGGCGGCCGCTCTGATTGGCTGGATCGCTCTGAGTTCCTCGCGTGTGATTGGGCGGCGCGGGCCGGCGCCCTCGTGGCTCACAGTCGAGTGGACCGGGCGTCGCTTAAGGCGGAGGCTTATTAGTGGTTAGCGGAGCTCGGTTCCCTCCAAAATGTCGCTGGGAGTGTTGTAAGCCAAATGGCTAACTCAGAAGATAAGCCATTTTTTTTTGGCTTACAACAGGAGGACAGTTCCCCTCAGCTTACCAAATGGTCCAGGAGGAGGGGAGTTGTTGGAAAAGCCTCTTCTTCTTAAGTGCCTCGAAGAGGGAGTGGTCCGGCTTTTTCGTCCCGCGCGAGTTTTGCTTTGTAAGCAATGCTGAGGTAATTTATTTCTCCACAAGGTAAAAACTGTGGTGCTGGGTGGGTGCTGGGCAAAAATCCCGCCAACGGAAAGGAGGAAAGGTGGGGATTACTCATGTTGAGTGGGATGTAAATCTCGAGTAGGTGTGCTTCATAAATCTTAAGTATTACCCAATCCTGCTATCAGGCTATTTTGCACTTCAGGGAAGGCTAGCTACTTGCCGCAGTCCAGCCCAGCCCATTGCTAATTACAATTTTGAAAAAAGAGATGTCTGGGGGTGGGGGTGAAAAACGTGAAACTGCTAAGTTTATTTTAAATGGCAAGGATAAGTAATGCAACAATATTTTATTTTTTTCAAATGCAAAAGAAAATGTGATCGCACACAAATAATTGTGAATAATCTTGTGAACTGTGATGTTAAAAGTTAAGTCTGGCAAAAGTTTCAATTTCAGGCACATCAACACCTCACTTTTCCTTTGCAAAATCTGCCACCAAGTGCTTCAGGATTTTCAGTTGGTATAGTTGCCAGGTCTCTTTTGCAATACTGTTCAGCCTATGCAAGTTTTTATAAGGTTGATCTTTGAGAAACCGCATTCACCATTTGCCACTGACACTGGCAGTGCGAGAAGAATCCTCAGAGCAACAGAAACACATTATCCATGAGTTTTTGTTGTAGTATGAAGAGAAGTACTGTAATCCTTATGGCAGCATAGACTTTGGAAGTCTACAAGTTATTCCTGTAAGTTCACAGCACAAATCTTCAGCATCAATATCTTTGTGTCTTATTTGTACATCAAGGGTTTTTCTAAATCATTGCAGGCCTTAAATACATCTTCAGACTCTATATATATTACATGGAAAGCCAACTAAGGAATTAAATTGTCCTAGCTGTTGGAACCTCTTCTTCAACAGATTGTATGGCCATGTTTAAGACAGCATAGTAGAAACCCACTTTGAATTTCTGCTTTGGATCTTGTGGGTGTCTCTTGGGTCTCATACTTCAATTGGTGTTTCTTTATTCTTTTTCTAACTTGTTTTGTCTCAAAGTCTGGTAGTATTCCTAGCTCTTTTGCAATCTCACTGGCATTACACCCATAGCTGCCAAGTTTTCCCTTTTCTCATGAGGAAGCCTATTCAGCATAAGGGAATTTCCCTTTAAAAAAGGGATAACTTGGCAGCTATGATTACACCTGCAGCCCACAGGGTAATTATGGTCATTTGCAATTGGCTTGTAGTTGAATTTAAATTGGCTTACTTATTGTGTAGTAGGTAGCTTGCCTGTAATATTGACTTCAAAAAGGGTGTTGTATCATGTAACTTTCAAATTGCAACAGCAAGGGCCTTAGCTGCAATTCTAGAAGTATCGCCAGATAAACCTTTTAGGTTTGTGTCATCAAGGATCTCTCTCAAATCATTATATATACTACCAAGATGATATTTCATTGGTTTCAAAACATCAATCCGAGACTCCCACCTTGTTTCGCTCAATGGCTTAGTAGTCATGCCCAAGTCTGATACATGGACAACTAGAATCTGCCAGCTCGTGAGTTGGTGCAGAGAAATAATTAGAGATCTGTTGAACCAAACTGAAGAAACTAGTTGCTTCCAGACAACACTGAGCAGTAATTTTAATTTTAGTATTTTAACTTTTGTATGTTTTAAGGTATGATTGTGATTTTTTCTTTATTGTCTTATATGTTTTTTGTTTACTGCTTTGAGGGTTTTTTTTAAGAAATACAATCAAGCAGTGTATAAATTTTATGAAATCAATCAATCAGTCATTGACTACCAAGTTTTAAGAGTGTGCCTTGCAGGGCACAAAAAAGACATACGAGTTTATGTCTAGGACTCTATTTTGTATGCTATTTTCTTTGCCTTTCATGTTACAGTACTCCCATTATCACAACCTTGTCCATGCAGATTCTCAAATAGTAATCCCACTTGCTAAGATGTCCAAGAAGAGTTTCTGTCATAAAGGGGCCTGTAGCCTCTTTAGTGGAAAAGGGGCCTGAAGAAATCCCAAGAAATGTTCTCTTATGATAATCTCAGGCTCAGACATGTCATCTGATATTTTTATTACCGTATATACTGGCGTATAAGACGACTTCCTGACCCATGAAAATCGTCTCAAAAGTTGGGGGGCCGTCTTAAACGCCGGGTACTAGAATCAGCAGTCTCCGCATATGGTGAGGGGAGCTCAAAAACGGCCGTGGGGCATGGCACAGTTTCCCTAAAGGAGTCCCTGAAGAAGCGCGCGCTCGGGAGAGGGCTGCTCTCCGCAGGGCGAACGCACGGGCAAACGGCTCCCTCATGGCTTTGACTGGATTAGCGCCTCTTCATCGGCACACGGGGGTGCCTGAAGTGAGGAGGATAGCCCGCTCAGCCCAGCCGTCTGACAAACAAAAGGGAGCAAAAGGGGGGGAGGGAGCAAAAGGGAAAGCTTTCTTGCACTGTCGGCTCCTACTTTAGAGAGGGAGAGGGAGCTGAGCTGGGTGTGCTCGGCTTGCTAGGGGTTAAAAGGAACTGAGCAGGAGTCCTAGAGAAGATAGCCCGCTCAGCCCAGCCACCCGAAGCCGCGTGCAGGAACAAAAGGGAAGGCTTTCCTGCAAGGAAAATGCTGTTGCCTCTCTCCTCTGCAAGTGCTGTCTTCTGGGTGGGTGGAAGGTGCTCTTGCTTTAGAGAGGAAGAGGGGGCTGAGCTGGGTGCGTTCGGCTTGCCCAGCCACCCGGGAAGGCTTTCCTGCAAGGAGAAGGCTGTTGTCTCTCTGCTCTGCTGCCTTCTGGGTGGGTGGAAGGAGCCCCGAAACAGGGGGGGGGGGAGAAGCGGTGGTGAAAGGGCAGCTCTCCCAGGAAAGGATGTGGAGAAAAGGCCATCAAGTTTAAATGAAACCCGGTTCTCCCCACAGGAGCATAGGAAGTTGCCTTATAGACCACAATATGTCATTGATATACTTATGACATAAGATGATGAACAGGAGGATTTTGAAGGCTTTTAAAGGGAAACTGTTGAATTAAAATTACCATATTGAAATCAAATCTGATGTTTCTTTAATTTTTATTTGGTGTGCGGTGCGGTGGAAGAGGGGTAGTCTTACACGGCGAATATATACCAAACTCTATATTTTAACTGGAAAAGTTGGGGGGGTCGTCTTATACGCCCAGTCGTCTTATACGCCGGAATATACGTATATCAACATAATGCACAATATTGTAATTTCTTCAATATGACTAACATCAGGTGTGCAGTCCAGAATTATTGAGTAGTATTTGTCTTTGTTTGTATGTGTTAAAATTTTCTGCTTTATAGCACCTGCTAGAAGCGGTATAAGATCATTCTGGATATCTTTTTCTAGGAAGTGAACCATTGTTTCTTAATCTTTGACCCTGCACAAATGTTCATTCTCAATAGGATCAAAAAGGGCTAGATATTCTACAAATTTCAAAATTAATCCATTGCTAGCACTGTACAACTTTTCAGTCGTACCAGTTTTGCATGGTAGGAACTCTGACCAAAGCAATCAGGCGTTTTAAGATTTGTTGCCAGTACTGTATTGTTCTACTTGCCAAATTTTCTACTTGTTAATGTCATTTGTTTTTTCTTTAGATTAGCACAATTCAAATTTTCTCCAGGTCTGATAGTTTTCTGAATGGTCAGTTTTCCTCTCATGCAAAGACAAAATTGCTCCAATGTTCTTCCAGTCTTTTGAACCTGTTTCTTGTAGAATTGAAGCACCATTTTTTGTTGAACAATTTATAGCAAAAACAAAAGACCACATCATTATTAGAGGTTGAATATATCAACCATTGAAGACGGATTCCTTAACCATTCGCTAGTCTCCTCTTGCAGTGTACAGTACAGGAAGAAATCTTCTGGGTTTTTTTAGTCTTTGCGGAAATCATGTGACATAACTTGCTGTGGTCTGTGTTGTATTATAAATGATCACTGCAATAGTACTCTGCAGTACTCTCTCTTTTCCTGACATCCTCCTTTTACTCTGTGTGTTTTCCAGAAATATCTTATTTATGAAACTTAAGTTTTGAATATTACCGTATATCATTTGTCATAGGAGCACCACATTCAATTCCCTCAGTGCTAGATTCAACAAGAGTATGGTTATATTATTCTTCAATTGCTTTCTGTGTACAAAGATATTTCAGGAAGAACCCCTCTTGCTTTGCTTGCTCCTTAGCTTTTTGTCTTTCATTTGTGGTACTGACCTCCATATGGTTGCTTTTAATCAGCCATAGCTCACTAGAAAAATGAATACTGTACATTTCTAACTAAGATTAAGTTGTGACTGTAAGGTTGAAAATTAAGTGCATTTTAAGTCTCTCTCGCTCTCTGTGTATATATATATATACACATAACATAACCTTGGTCACCCTGATGGATGACATTTGCAGAGAGTGGGACGGGAGTGCAGCCTAACTTCTACTTCTTGATCTGTCATTGGCATTTGATACCATCTACAATGGTATCCTCCTGGACTGGCTCTGGGGAATGGGAATTGGGGACACTGTATTACAGTGATTCCAATCCTACCTTCAGGACCGAGTGCAGAAAGTAGCATTGGCACCCTGGCAACTACATTTTGGGGTGCTGCAGGGGACATCTCCAGTGCTATACATGAAGCTCTTGGGAATGATCATTACAAGTTTCGGGGTTAGCTGCCATCATTATGCTGATTACACTCAATTCTATTTCTCTATAACATCTGAATCAGGAGAGGCTGTGCAGCCCCTGGGACACTGCCAGGACATCATGGATAAAGAAAAACAAGCTGAGCTTGATTCCTGGCAAGATGTAGGCACTGTGGGTGAGTGGTTCCTGTGTCTGAGAAATTGGTCTGTTGCCAACCTTGAATGGGATGCGGGTGGTGCTGTGATGTAAACCACTGAGCATTGAGCTTGCCGATCGGAAGGTCGGCGGTTCGAATCCCCTCGACGGGGGTGAGCTTCTGTTGTTCGGTCCCAGCTCCTGCCAACCTAGCAGTTCGAAAGCACATCAGTGCAAGTAGATAAATAGGTACTGCTCTGGCAGGAAGGTAAACGGCATTTCCGTGCGCTGCTCTGGTTTCGCCAGAAGCAGCATAGTCATGCTGGCCACATGACCCAGAAAAACTGTCTGCGGACAAACGTCTGCTCCCTCGGCCAGTAAAGTGAAGATGAGTACCGCAACCCCAGTGTCGTTCGTGACTGGAGTTAACTGTCAGGGGTCCTTTACCTTTTACAACCTTGAATGGTGTTGCACTCTCCCTGAAGCAGCAGGTTTGCAGTTTGGGGGTGCTTCTGGATCCAGTCTGTTACTGGAAGCTCAGGTAGCCTCAGTGACAAGAAGTGCCTTTTACCAACTGTGGCTGGTTCGACAGCTGTGGCTATTTTGGACTGGGAAAAGCTTGCCACAGTAGTTCATACATTGGTTACTTCAAGACTGCATTAATGCAGTGCACAGTATGTGGGGCTTCACTTGCAGAAGCTGCAGTTAATGCAGATTGCTGCAGCATGATTGCTGACAGGAGTGAGGCCTTGTCAGCATATAACACTTGTGCTTAGAGATCTGCACTGGTTGCCGGTTTGCTGCTGGGCCAAATTCAAGGTGTTACTGTTAGCATATTAAGTCCTTAACAATTTTGAATAGTTTACCTGTGAGTTCACACTGCCCTACACATGCCCATTTGACTGCTTTAATCAGCAAAATTGGCATCGCAAGTGCCACATACGGCAATACCAGTTCCACATTCGTAAGAACTCATGCAGTGTGGAGCTCTGGAACTCCCTGCCTATTGTGATCAAGCAGGTGGCTTCACTGTACTTTTCAGCACCTGCTAAAACATTCCTGTTTAGACAACTCAAAGGTCAGTACTGTGTCCCTCTGAGTTCTGTGCTCTAGACACCTGCCTAATTGGCCTCATGATGGCACCAGCCCCAATATTACTTTATTATTAAGTCTTAACTACTAATTAAGTTTTTTAACTGAAATATCTAGTAAAGCATAGTTACATGCAGCACAGTGGTACCTCTGGTTATGAACAGAATCTGTTCCGGAGGTCCATTTGTAACCAGAAACAGCTCGTAACCTGAGGAGCCATTAGTGAAAGTGCGCCTCCCGCTGCACATGTGCCCCTGGCGCGTGATTTCCACTTACATCCCGGGGCAAAGTTCGCAAACGGGCGTGGCTACTTCCGGGTTACTGGAGCTCATAACCCACAGCGTGCGAAACCAGAGGCATTCGCAACCAGAGGTACCATTGTACATGTAAACTTGCTTTTCTTCTCTGCTGTCTCAGTTTCTAGAAAAGCTCTCCTCTTGGGGGGTTTACGATTGTATCACTATTTAGCTGGGAATTGTGGTTTATACACGGGGCAGTTCATTTCATGCCTTCCATGTGTGCGTGCTTTTGCATTGTTCATAGGGCATCCGCATCCAAGGCTCCATCTGCCCTGTACATTAAAAGTTGTATCATACCACTTGAAACATAGCTTCCCTCAAATAATCTTGGGAACTATAGTTTAAGGGTGCTGAGAGTTGTTTGTTGGCCCGTAGTCTCTTCACTGATGGGACCCAAGTGGCAGCCCATAATTTATTATGAGGAATTATAATTTATTATGAGGAGAATTATAAGGCGAGGGGAAAAAATCTGGTTTATGAATATAAAGCCAGATTTACAAGTTTTCTAACATACCAGACTTGCGCAAAACAGGTTAATTTAAAAACAAAAATGATTTTTTGCCATTCTCACCCTCAGCACTGAGAAGTGCCTCACTAACAACAGTAGAGGGTGATAGATAGCGCACCCAGCAAAATATTGTCACACTTTTTTGTTAAAGGCCACCAATAAGTGCACTAAGGCACTTATGTCCAGTTATGTGACTTCATGTCAGATTCCCCCCCCCTCAAAATTTACACAAAAGTATCAGGTGTAATAACAATTATTAAACAATAAACCAACAACACCAAAACTGACTTATGAATATAAAGGACAATTTTACTGGAATAAGTATATAAACTCATAAACCTACTAGACAATGAGCAAACTAAAGTGCAATGTGCCTAACCAAGCCTGGAGATACTCATAGAATGAACCAGTGTCTCGTTGCTATACCGGTTATGTATGTGGTAAGTATATCATTACACGGCTGGAACAAACAAACCATTCTTCAAATAGTCGTTCACTGGAAGCACAAAGCCATAAACGTAGGAACGATTGCGAGAAAGCGTTCTTCAAGTAGTTGTTAGCTGGAAGCGCAAAGCCATATATGTATGAGCAGTTATGGGAAAACAACTCCACACCGCTCCCACGGTAAAAGTGATACAAATGGTCAATACAAGCCAAGTTGATGAGTCCTGTTCTCTGGATATTATCCACGTTTCGCAGCAAGCTTCATCAGTAAATAATACAAAATGGCGTTCCAGTTAGAATAAATGAATGACCACAAAATACATGCAATACCCATCTCTTGTTGTGTCTTACCTAATCACTCAACACTGTTCGCTCAAGACAAAAGGTTACACAAAATCCTCACAGGCACAGTAAATATAGAAACTGGTAATACCAAACATTTAAATACATTACAAGTGCATAGAATCAGTAATCACACTGGTTAAAGGTACAGTAACACTTCTCTGTTTTGCTAAACAAACAGGCACAAAAATTGATTTATATATAACAACCAAGGTTGTGGACTTTTAAAAAACCTACCTTTTAGATCTGTTGATGTACGAAGAGCTTTGTTACAAAAAGAGTACAAATTAATATTGCAACTAGGAACCTTGTTTCCAAAAGGTTTGAATACTGAATTTGACCTTGCTTGTTATATATAAATCAATTTTTCTGCCTTTGTTTTTTTTAGCAATAATATCCGGAGAACAGGTCTCATCAATTTGGCTTCTATTGACCATTTGCATCACTTTTATCGTGCGAGCAGTGTGGAGTTGTTTTCCCGTAACTGCTCATACATATATGGCTTTGTGCAGCCTGTGAACGACTATTTGAAGAACGATTTCTTTGTTCCAGCCGTGTAATGACATACTTACTGCATACATAACCGGTATAGCAACGAGAGAGACACTGGTTCATTCTATGTTTATGAGTATCTCCAGGCTTGGCTATGGACATTGCACTTTAGTTTGCTCATTGTCTAGTAGGTTTATGAGTTTATATACTTATTCTAGTAAAATTGTCCTTTATATTCATAAGTCAGTTTTGGTGTTGTTGGTTTATTGTTTAATAATTGTTATTACACCTGATACTTTTGTGTAAATTTTGAGGGGGGGGGAATCTGACATGAAGTCACATAACTGGACATAAGTGCCTTAGTGCACTTATTGGTGACCTTTAACAAAAAAGTGTGACAATATTTTGCTGGGTGCGCTATCTATCGCCCTCTACTGTTGTTAGTGAGGCACTTCTCAGTGCTGAGGGTGAGAATGGCAAAAGATCATTTTTGTTTTTAAATTAACCTGTTTTGCGCAAGTCTGGTATGTTAGAAAACTTGTATCTCAATTTTTTAAAAAAATTGGTCAGGCACAAATGTAAACCATTATCTGCATGCATGCCCATAATAGACCTCAGGTTTCCAGAACTTGGAGAGGATGGGCTACAGCAGATGGGACTGGGCACATGTGCGTGCGTGCGTGCACGCATACACATTTTAACTCAGTTTTGTTTAAGTCTGGCAGGTTGTAAAACTTGTACGGTAACTCAAAACTGGAAAAAAAGGCCATAGACAGGTAAACAAATGCTTGCACTCATGCCTAAAATGAACCTTGGATTCAGAAAGTACTAATTGTGGGGTGGGAAAAACAACACAGAGTTCAAATGTATCCCATCAAGCACCGCCTACTATAGTGGATGACAAACACTATGACAGAGTTTAGTTGAAAGTGCATTTGTACTGGAATGCAAGTAAGGCTGTGATGAGGGGACTGTTTATACAACAAAATTTGATAAAAAGGAAACTGAAACATGGGCGTACCCAGGATCAAAACTAGGGGGGGGCAAGGGGAGGGGCCAAGGCACGGAAGGGGAGGGGCCACAAAGTGGGCGGGAACAGCGAACTCGCGCTCCGCCGGGCTGTGCCCCTCCCTAGAAGCAGGGCTGGTGGGCGGAGGCGGAGCCCAGCCCAGCGGAACGCGAGTTCAGCGTTCCTGCCCGCCGCGCCGCGCTCTCTGGTTCCCCGCCGAGCTTGGCCTTGCCAGAGGGCGCGACGGGGAGCTGGAGGGAGGGCGCAGCGCGGCGGGCGGGAACGGCGAACTCGCGCTCCGCCGGGCTGTGCCCCTCCCTAGCAGCAGGGCTGGTGGGCGGAGGCGGAGCCCAGCCCAGCGGAGCGCGAGTTCAGCGTTCCTGCCCGCCGCGCCGCGCTCTCTGGTTCCCCGCCGCGCTTGGCCTTGCCAGAGGGCGCGACGGGGAGCTGGAGGGAGGGCGCAGCGCGGCGGGCGGGAACGGCGAACTCGCGCTCCGCCGGGCTGTGCTCCGCCTCTGCCCACCAGCCCTGCTTCTAGAGTAGGGCAGCTGCCCTAACTTGCCGCATGGTGGGTACGCCCTTGAACTGAAAGGAAAAAGGAAAAAAGAAATTTTAGATGAAATTATGGAAAAGGAGAAGGAATTGTCAAAAAAAGCTAATAAAGAGTCAGTAAAGCAGGCAATTAAAACATTACAAACCCAATACTCCATGATAGTGAATGAAGAAATACAGTCATACCTCGGTTTAAGTATGCCTCGGTTTGAGTATTTTCCGTTTAAGTACTCCGCGGACCTGTCTGGAACGGATTAATCCACTTTCCATTGCTTTCAGTGGGAAAGTTCGCTTCAGGTTAAGTACGCTTCAGGTTAAGTACGGACTTCCGGAACCAATTACACTCATACCTCGGGTTAAGTACGCTTCAGGTTGAATACTCCGCGGACCCGTCTGGAACAGATTAATCCACTTTCCATTACTTTCAATGGGAAAGTTTGCTTCAGGTTTAAGTACGCTTCAGGTTAAGTACAGACTTCCGGAACCAATTGTGTTTGAAAACCGAGGTACCGTTGTAAGTTGGAAAATAAAAAGAGTGAAGCAAAAATATGTTGAGCATGCCAACAAGTCAGGAAAATTGTTAGCCTGGCAATTGAAAAAGAGTGAACAAAGAAATTTTATTAATATAATTGAAGTACCGTAAATGGGAAAATTACAGATAAGATGAAGGAAATAAGAGAGGCATTCGTGAAATATTTCTAAAATAGAGGAATATATAAAAAATGCTAACCTGCCAAAAATAAAAGAGGAACAGATAATGATTCTAAATACCCAAATAACAGCACAAGAAGTATTAGAGGCAATAAATTGGACAAAAAGTGGTAAGTCACCAGGGCCAGATGGACTAACGGCAAAATACTATTAAAAGTTAAGTTAACCATTAGTGAACCCATAGAAAGATGTGATGAATGAGATTTTAAAGATAGGTGAAATCCCAGGAACATGGAAGGAAGCTTATATAACAGTAATCCCAAAACAAGATTCGGATCTAATGTAAATAAAAAATTATACACCCATCTCATTATTAAATAATGATTATAAATTATTTGCAAACATTTTGGCCAATAGAATGGAAATTTTTTTTAGGGGAATATATACATCAGGATCAAGCAGGGTTCCTTCCAGGTAGACAAATGAAGGAGATTATAAGAAATATTCTAAATGTTATAGAATACCTGTAGGTAAAAAATGGGGGGGGGGGAAGTGGCAATAATGTTTATAGATGCGGAAAAAGCTTTTGACAATGTGTCCTGGGATTTCATGAGAAAACTGCTGGGAGAAATTAATTGTGGAGATAATTTTTTAAAAGGGATACAAGCAATATATTCTGAACAGAATGCGAAATTAATTGTAAACCAAGTGATAACGAAGGATTGTAAAATACAGAAAGGAACTAGGCAAGGATGTCCGTTATCACCGCTGTTGTTCATCTTGGTCCTGGAAGTACTTGCAAGAAACATAAGAGCAGAAAAAGAGATTATAGGGATAAAAACTGGGAAGAATGAATTTAAATTGAAAGTCTTTGCTGATGATTTAGTAATTATGGTAGAGGATCCGAAAAATTCTCTCCCCAAGGTAATAGGGAAAATTCAAGAATTTGGGGAGGTGGCAGGATTTAAATCAAATAGAAATAAAACTAAATTATTAGTTAAAAATTTAAAGGAAGAAGAGAAAAAAGAAATTCATAAAAAAATGATAGAAATTCATAAAAAAGTAAAATATTTAGGGATATGGTTAACAGCAAGAAATATAAATGTATATAAAGACAATTATGAAAAAGTATGGTCAGAGATAAAAAGAAATCTAGAAATAAAGAGCAGAATGAACCTCTTCCCCGATAGGAAGAATTGCGGCAATAAAAATGAATGTGCTGCCGAAAATGCTCTTTCTTTTTCAGACCATCCCAGTAGTGGATTTTATAACCATATAATTAGGAAATCATTAATGAGAGTGTGGGAAAGGTACAACGATCTAATAGAATAAAAAACACCTTGGTGGCTCTCACCAACAGAAGTTTCATTACTCAAACTGCTTGGCAAAAAAGGAAAATACCCTACATATAGAGATTTATTGGAAGAACAAGAAGGTAAATGGAGATTAAAATAGTATGAAGAAATTAAAGACCATTTTCAGAGTTGGCTGCATTACAGACAATTAAATGAGATGTTTAGGGAAGATAGAAAGAAAGGATTTAGCTATATAACCTCTAGATTTCAAAAGGAAGTGATAGAAGAGGATGTGAAACTACTGAAGAAAGCATATAGTATTTTGCTAGAATGGGAAATGAAAGATGAAGAGGTCAGATTGGTTATGATCAAATAGGTGAAATATATAAGACATAATATACAATTTGATGACTGGGAAATTTTTTGGAAAGTGGATTTAAAATTTACAGACTGTTCTCTTTTAAAGGAAAACTATATGAAAATGATGTATAGATGGTATATTATACCAGTAAAAATGGCAAAAATATATAAAACTGGTTCAAATAAATGTTGGAAATGTAAAGAAAAAGAAGGTACTTTTTATCATGTGGTGGGAATGTAGACAAGTTAGAAAATTTTGGGAGATGATATATAATGAACTGAAAAAAATGTTTAAAAGGACATTTGTAAAAGAAAAAAAAACCAGAAGCATTTTTATTAGGGATTTTAGGACAAGACCTGCCAAGGAAAACAAAGAAGTTATTCATGTATGCTACAACAGCGGCAAGAGTCTTGTTAGCATAGGGCTGGAAGAATGAGGAAGTCCCAACAAAAGAACAAAGGCAAGAAAAACAGATGAGCAATGTGCATAGTGCAATGAGGTTGCTGAGCAGCACAGAATGACTTGGGAGTCTTGAGTTTGCAGGACCTCAGGGAATTAGGAGGCAATACTGAGACGATGTAAGGAGAGAGGGGACAGAACATGGAATAGGAGGAATATAAAAGGAAGCAATGTAATTGGAGGCTTCTAAGGCCAAGGAGAACACCCCAGTACTGATTAACAGAGAATCAAATGGCATACAATACCTGCTATGCTGATTCCTTAGCTTTGACTGCATCATGGCTACCCAGAGGTTGAAAACTCAGACATAATGAACTTATGTGATGTGTACCACTAGCATTTATTCAAGTTAAAGAAAAAAGCATATACATGATATTTTAACCTGGTTTTATTAACAACAATATGGATTCAGTTTATCATGAAATTACAATTAACATTGTATTATAATATAATGGCTTAAGCCATTTTAGCATCAGTGGAAATGTCCCTTATATTTTTCCATTACTGTCATACAACCAACCTTTCAGCACTTTCCCCTCATATTTTAGCCAGTTTTAGTTTCTCATAACACACCCAATGGCCAAAGGTTTTATTTGTGGAAATATTCCATATCTGTTTGAATTACTGGAAATTTTATAAAAACCTAGAAAACAATTTAAATAGACATAGCAATTTTTGATGTTGCAGTCAATTTGAACAATATTAAAACAATTTTGTGGTAAAGAAGGGAGCTGAAGCTTAGAAAGGCAAATCTAATTATTCTGCAAATAAAGCCAGTGAAGTTAACAGAATCACACCAGGTCAAACTTGGTCTTCTTATGGTTATTTATTAAGGCCCCAATTCTAAAAACAAAATGAAAACATTCTTTTGTGTGGATCTATTGATCACTGAAATGTTCATATATTTAGGATGGACTAAGGCTGTGATTCTAAGCACATTCACAACAAAATCTTATGCATTGCAATCTTATGCTTTCAGAAGCAAGTAAGTCCCCACTGGCCCAGTTCAAACATAAAACTAAGCCAAACCATGGCCAAGCATGAAATAGTGAGTGTGTAGATATTCACAGTAAAAATCAGTTACTGTATTTCACTCCTTGGTCCTTTTGCTGCTGCTCAGGAACTAAGCCATAGTTTGGCTTAGCAATACAGCATGTCCAAATCTGGGCTCTTGGTTTATCTCTTACAGACAAACCTCAGAAGATAAGTCAAGAACAAACCTTAGCTACAGCTCATGGTCTGCATGGGGTGAGACAAACCATGAGCCTGGGTTTTGGCATAATGCCAAGTCAACATGGTTTTGCTCTAGGTAGCACAACAGCAGGAGAATTGTGGGATGGGGGAAGCAAAATTGTTATGGTCTTTACTGTATCAGGATGCCCACACATTCATGTTTAGGCATGCTTTGGCGAATGAGTTCAACAGGGCTTATTCCAATGTAAGTGTATAAAAGATTGTAACTTTAGGGCCAAACTACACATTACATACATAGTAGCCCAGTATCGCTTTAATAAGCCACCTCATGAGGGAATTATTGAGAATGTCGAAATACCAGGCAGAAAGAGTTAAACTGCCTCCCCACATCACACTCATTTTTCTGCTCAATTATACACTCCAGTACATCTTGTAGAAAAAAAGGGCAGCAGGCTATCATATACACCTTTGTGTGATGCAATTTGGCCCTTAATAGAAGTAAGTCCCATTGAATACAGCACTTATACACCATGCTTCAGTTTGCTTTTGCTTATATATTTAATTTTTTATTTTTGCTAAATTTTACTGTGCTTTAGCATAACACTTCTTTATCTGCTTTCTATTACTATTTGTGCATTAATTTTTAGAGTCAATGTGACATCTGGATTAATTTAGGGAAGTATTATTTTCCTCAGGAAATAATTGGAACAATGCCATTCATACTTTAAACATGCTTAGCAAAACTTGGAGCTCAAACCTGCATTTTCTTAACCTTGACAACACTTGTTGAGGTAAGCTAACATAATTTTTGATTTGTTAAGAACTACATATATAAACTCATGGGCAGTACAGTTTTATAAAGTGTTTTGGATTGATTTGTCTGGTCAGATGGGCAGAAGCAACTGCCATTGTATTTAATGACAGCAGTCTGTTTAGGTATGAATATCTCATACACATTAACTGTGGTTAGTGTGATATACTGAATTCTAAGTTTGAACACTTAGCTTTATTTAAATAAAACTATATCATATGAGCCAGAAGAAAATATATATTTTAGATACTATCATTAGAATTATTATGTTCAGTTCTTTCTTCAACTTGGAACACGTGATATACCTATCAAAATAAAATTAACCATTTACATTGTAATCCTCAAATCATTCAGAAGGATCAAATTATTCCCTCCCCTTGTGTTGTTTTTACAGCTTTCATATGCTCAAATACACAGGGAGATTGACAGCTCTCAATGAATAACAATGGAGAAGTTCATTCTGTCCCTGCTCCTACACTGCATTATCTTTGTGGTGAGTTCAGTAGTATCCCACATGAAAATTTGGTAATTATGTCAGCAGGAGGAAAGATGACCCCCATGCTATGTTGCATGTAGGAACTCCCATTGATGATATATGAAATCCACACTTGAACATTCATATTAAAAATCAAAACCGTCACATAATTGTTTTTTAAAATGTAATCAGTGTAACAGTAGAAAAAGACCATATACATTTAGAATAGCATTTGTAAATCCTGCCAGTGCAAAGGGGTGTGTGTGTGTTGGGGATGGAGTGAAAATATGAATTGTTAGCTGTAACTTTGCAAAGGTATTCCTGATTTGTATGTATTTTGAAAGTAGCCAACTTTCAAATTATGTGCATAATTAAAACAAGGAGGACTCAAGCATGTCCTCTGATTAAGGCAAAAATAACAATTTCTAGTAGGTGATTCATCTAAGCCAAGACAACCATAGTTGCCTTGTAGCAGCAACCCTCTCTAACCCATAACTGAAATGGAGCTCCATTTAGATGCTGTTGTCTCCATAGATGTGATGGAATAATATTGCATTTTCATCTATTTACAATGGAAAGCAGGTCTAATTATTTGTACATGTGTTGCTTGCCTTGTGCCTTTGCTCTAGCTCCTTTGTTAAGCTAGATTTTACATAAAGCACAAAAAGGCACTATTAAACATTCAATACATAAAATAAAGGTCTATTGTCTGTACTCTATTTTTTAATAGGGAAAAAATAGCTTTGGCTGGATAAACTGCAGATATCTAAATAAGGAAGTATTTAAACTCTTGTCTCGGAACTTGTTTTGGCAGAAGTATATTTTATATAACAGAGGAAGGAGTGACAGGCATAAACTATATGCACCTCCCACTTCCCCCCATAGTTTGCAACAGATGCAACTAATCAACACACCTCTTTTTCCTCTGCTTTTGACAAGTAGATGGGCAGAAATAATCTGTTGGGAGGACTAATTTTGCCTAGGCACCTCCAGTTGCCTCCTTGTAAATATATTTTGCTTAGGTGCCTCCTTGAAAATATTCTGGAAAATCTGTTTATGTTCACATAAATATGTTATAGCCATCACCTTTCCGCAAAAACTATACAGCAAATTGTAATGGTAAGCTGTAGAAAATTATGTGGGAAGTGAAAGACAGCCATGTGCTTCAAGGTGCCTTCTCTTTGTATTTACCATGAGCTTTGACCAAGCAAAAGCTGCAGAACAGCATTAATCATCTGCAGGTATAATATGAATGACACAGTATAAATACTTTACAATTTGTGTGTACTTTCACATAAGATTAAGAGAAAACATCAAGAAATTCCTTTTGTATAAAAGAACAATGGAGGCAGAAACTACAACAGATTTAGAGTAAACAGTTCAAATTGTTTGCAGTACAATCTGCAGCATTTAACCATGATTAAGACTCTTGTGACATTTTTATGTATAACATCATTCTCAGCAGGGCTGGCTTGTAAACGATCACATGCTCTGAGTGAGCTAGTAGTGGCATCCTTCCGTTTGTAGAATGCCTTTGGAATCACTAGAGAAGGTTGAGCACAGGACATCCTGCTCATGAGCATACACAGAATGTATATTTTGGGGGGAGGGGATATAATAAATAGCAACATTGGTTACCAATGGGAAGTGAGATTGGAATGTGCTTATAGGCTTTTAAAATATTTCTGTGGCAAAGCTTAGATATGGCATTGTAAATATTTACTGTACTAGTATTGTTGCTTCATATAAGTCTTAATAAAATTTGGGAAGTAAAATACATTTTTTGGGGTGGGGGTGGGGAGAAACTTCAGTTTCCTGGAAGCTGTGAATCACAAACCTATTTGGATAAAGTTTGGGGACAAAGACTGTTCTGGAACATCTATTCGAAAGTCACACCCATTTCTAGGTTCCCATTATTAAAACTTCTACAGGCAGTTCTGTAGACCTTTCTTTCTTCCCAGCGCACCTTCCAAGAACAAATACTTGGAGGATCTAACAGGTAGTCTTCACTGTCAGATGAGTTGTATTTCCTTAGTCTTTGTGGGGAGGACAAATGATTAACCCTTCATTCCTTCTTTCCATCTACCTATTTTTTTTTAACCTGTGCTTGTGCATACTCTTTTCTTTTTTTAATTTTTTCTTAACTCCTAAAAATAATTATTCTATTTTCTCCCTGTTCTACTTTCCACTGTTTTTCTTTTATCTCTCCTACCTCATACAGTGACCCAGGTGGCGCTGTGGTTAAACCACTGAGCCTAGGGCTTGCTGACCAGAAGGTCGGCGGTTCGAATCCCTGTGACGGGGTGAGCTCTCGTTGCTCGGTCCCAGCTCCTGCCAACCTAGCAGTTCGAAAGCACGTCAAAATGCAAGTAGATAAATAGGGACCGCTACAGCGGGAAGGTAAACGGCGTTTCCATGGGCTGCTCTGGTTTGCCAGAAGCGGCTTTGTCATGCTGGCCACATGACCTGGAAGCTATACGCTGGCTCCCTCGGCCAATAATGCGAGATGAGCGCGCAACCCCAGAGTCGGTCACGACTGGACCTAATGGTCAGGGGTCCCTTTACCTTTACCTTTACCTCACAGTACTTTTTCTATTCTCCCCAATCTTTGCTTGTGCTATCATTCAGCCTCAGAACTTGAGGACTGACTACATCATAAAAGGAGACGACATTACATCTGAAGCAAGCTTCTGTTTCTCCTTTGTAGAGATTTCTGCCAAAATTCTTCAGATTCACAAGAGGACCATCAATATGTTCAGAAAGTTTGAGACAAGAGAAAAATTCACATTGAAGGTCATCCCTGATAACTTGGAATTGTGTACATTTCATAGCAAAAGGGAAAAAGGTCAGTCCTAACCTAAAAAAAGTGCTGTGCAAAATACTTTGTCTCAGTCATCTTTCCAAAGAGATACAGACACTTAACATTCTCCTAAAATAGCTGATTAATGGAAGCTCACAACTAGCAGCCATTTCTAATCTTTTATTATGGGTGTTCCTTTGTTAGCAGCTGCATATAGTAGTTTTTGTTGCAAACATAACTGGTCTAATTCAGGGCAAATATTTATTTTAACCAAAACCAAAGTGCTTTTATTATCTTGAGAATTTTACTTGCGTACTTTAGAAACATGGTTTCTACATGTTCAGATCTGTTGTTGTTTAATAAACATCTAGCATTAGTTTTGTAGGTTACTCATTTATACCTACTGTACTAAATGAAAGAACCAATGTACTGCAGATATAAATTGAATTTTTCCATCTCCTAAACATGCATTTTCATGCAACTAAAAGATATGGACTCATACAACTGCCTTTCTTTCTGATTAATTTAATTTTTTAAAAAATCATTAAAAGGGTTTTCAAAATAGTCCATGCTCTGATATGTATGACTGAAAGGATTACTCAGCATGTGAACAAAATCCACACAATGCTATTTAAGTTTGACATGAGGCAGGCTGAGAGCATCTGTGCCATCCCCTGGCTTGCAAATGCTTTGAGATGATCTTGACATTCCAGTCCTTAGAGAGTCTGTAGAGAGAGTCGTTTCCACTAATGGGTGGGAAATGCCTTCAAAAGTCTCATTTTCTCTCTCTGCTTCCAATTCTTCATCAGTTATAAATAATTTTGATTCCCTCCATCTGCTGTATAATTCTTGACTACCTCTTGAGCTACTGGTGTCACTACCAGAAATCTGTACATTCAGTTCTTCAGCTGTCGACTGTATAAGATTTTGAACAGATAGTGATTTCCCTATATCCATTTGTACTATTGGTTTCACTGAGACCAAGGGTTCCCCTTCTGTATCAAGGCTTTTTCTCCATGACAGATCCTTTGTCACACTGGACTGTGCAATTTGTCCATTATCATTTGAAGCAACAAGGCAAGCGGTGACATCAGAAGTATTTTCCTGTGTGCTCAAGGGAATAACATGTATAGGCTCCAGCCTATTGTTATGCTTTACTGATGAAAATGGTGGTATCTGTAACGTTGTAGGTGTTGTTGGCTTAGATGTCTGGTGTATTTGGTTTAGTGCATTATTAGCTGATAGAGTTGCAGGTCCATCATTTGGCACCTGTGTGGCTTGACTATGCATAGTTGGACTAAACGCATAGTAAGCTTGAGGGTTAAATTCATTTGGTGTCAGTATAAGCTGTAGGCCACATGGCATGTTGACACTGGCTGATCTGGATACACATCCACTGGTCTGGGCAGAGTTAGACAAATCTTTACTATCTACAGGGCTTTGATAATCAGAAGTTTGATCACATTCAAAAGTTGGCATTTGAAATGAAGCCAAAGTCAGTGCAGACACAGATCCTTTCTTCAAGACCTGTTGGTAGATATCTAGCAGTGAGTCTAATTTTGACTCTATGGATTGAACCTGGTGGTGGAAGAAAAAGATTGTCTATAAATACCAAATATTATAAACCAAGCATACATACTATTAAAATGAAAACATATATAAACAATCATAGAATATTAGAGCTGGAATGGACCCAAGGGTCATCTACTCCAACTCCCTGCAATGCAGGAAGCTCAGCTAAAAACATCCATGACAGATGGCCAACCATAATATCTGCAAAGAAAAGCTAGTTAAATTTTGGTGAAAAATGAATCCATTCAAGCAGCTCCAGTTAAATTTTACCCAAATGTATGGAACTTGTGGAGATATTTCTGTACAGCACTTATGCTATGAGTGCAGTTTTCTAGGCCAGTTCTATTCACTTAAAACTGGCACACTGGCACAGTCCCACTGACACAACAAAGAAGAATAAAAGTACAAAATGCCACTGACACCTTAGAAGAATAATTTTGCACACAAAATGACCTTAGTATTACCAGAGGAAATTGTTTTACCTTTCATATATTAAACATGTTTTAAATTACTGAAATAGTGATCAATAAAATAAAATGGGACTCGTGAGTCATGTTACCTGTTTTTCCACCTTGACTACGCGCCCTAGCATGCTAAGGTCATCAGCTGTCTCATTCTCTGCTGTATTTTTCTCTCGACTTCTTTTATCAGAGGCAATTTGTCCCCTTCCAAGAATTTGGTCAACCCTGCAAGGTAATTAAATATACAAGGGTGCAAGATCACTTCAGCAGGTAACAGTACTTTAATTTGGACCCTACAAACAGAACTTTGATTTTGGACTGAAGGTGCATTCTAAAAAAATGGGTATAGATTCTGGCCGTGGTGAAGGGCTTTTTTTGTTTCTACTGCACACAGTGATTTCTCCTTTCAAACAAATGACTGTCAATTTTATCTTTTGAGTTGGCCAATTATCTGTGGGGGAAAACGGAAGTAGTTGCCTAGAATCAGCTTGCTACCCGTCAGAACACTGATCAGAGTTGTCAAGAGTAACAACTATCTGTTTATTAGTTAATGCACAGATATCTGTAGAAAGTTGTCCACTGTTGTTTTTAAATCTGATTTTTTATTTCAGGCACAAATGAACTTGTGGGCACAATCTGCAAAAGCTCAAGGAAAATTAGTATCAAGGAGACACAGTAGTGTTAAAGCACAAAGCCTGGTTTTTGCCAAGCTAAAGATAAAAGGCAGTTTATATGAAGGAACTTATTTGTAAAAGGATTTCCATCCCTTACCTTGATTGAAGACTTTTAATTCTGCACAACATATCCAGGTGGCCTGCTGAATACTGTTCAATGACATCTTTAACATCATAGGGACGCAAAGTTTCTTTAAATTTCCTTTTGGCAACATGAAATTTCATGATTCTGTACAAGAAATACGATCTAGATTAATTATCCATATGCACTTTATACATCAAAACAAGGCCATGAAAGTGGCCCATCAATTAGCTCACACAAAATAATAAGCAATTATAGATAGGCTAAGGATGATAATGTTTTTACTGAGAACTATGCAGGAAATTAAATGTGCTTAAGAAGCTCCATTCCATGGGGTAGCATTCAACTAAATATTTGCTAGCACAAGGATTAGTGCTGGTGCAATGGAACTCCCCCCCCCCTTTGCTTTGTACATGACCTGCACTATTCCTAAATATATTCTGAAGTGTTGGGGGAAACCTCAGAACACATTTAGGGGACACAAAGGAGGAAGGAGATGGAGAGAAATTCTTGTGCTGATGTAACACTTCCCTTAGCACTACAACCCATTATTTCTACTGTACTATGATAAATGAAAATATAAACAAGAAGTGGGGAACATCCGGGCAGTGGGTCAAACGTGGCCCTCTATCTGGCTCTCTTAACTCCCCCCTCCCAATTCCATAACCCCTTTCTTGCTACACTGCTCACTGGCCTACTTCACACCTTTAACTGCCTTTGCCTGGAACTGGGATAATGCCTCTTGCTTGCCAAGATAGAGGATGCTGCATGGTATGTGGGTGTGTGTAGAAACCCCTGGCTTCTGCACGACTGTAATGTAGTTAACTATTGCAAACTCCTGTAAGAGTTATAGCCACTGTCTCACCCTGTGGGCTCATGGCCTGTTTTGGCCATGAGCCCACAAACTACAGGCATGCAGTTGCTGGAAGGTTGGCCCCAAGAAAATGTGGTTCTTGGGTTGGAGAAGATGTTCCACTCTTGATATCAACTGTCCCAATATCATGCCTATACTGAAGGATAAGCACTTTCCATAGACTGAGAGAAACTTGTGCAGCCTTATGTGAATGTAAAAGCGAGATTCTGTTTTCACTAATGCCAAGAAGTAACTCCATCCCAAATAACTTCATTAAATTCTACAAATGAAGTTTTATCCTTAACACCCAAGCTATGTGACAGCAACCATAGCTGCCAAGTCTCCCGATTTCCCCGGGAAACCCCCGTTTTTTAAAGCCATTTCCGGCTTCATCCTGTACGGCGAAATATCCCGTAATTACCCCGATTTCTCGAGACTGTGCCCGTCTTTGTGAATGTGGTGCTCTTTCCCGTCAACCAACCGTACCTCATCCACCTCCTCAGCTCTGTGCCCGCCCCTTTCTCTCCTTGTGATTGGCCGCCTTGGCAGAGTCTCCCTCAGGGATTGGTAGCCGGCATGCTAAGGAGGGTTTGGCTGTGCACTGTGTTGTAATTAAGTTAGTGGGGCTGTCTCAGTACGCGCTAGAAGCGGCGGTGAGCTGGTCCAATCTCTATGGAGGTGACGGAGGGAAGCGCTCGGTGGCTGCTGCCGGGCTCCTCTCTCCCCTCCCAACCTTCCACCCCCTTTATCGGTGGATAATGTTCAGAGCCTGCTTTTCAAACGCCCACTGTAATAAAAATGATCTCTTGAAAATCCAAAATGATCAATCTCTTCTCCCTTTCTTCTTCTTCTTCTTCTTGTCCTCCTCCCCCTTCCCCTCCCTCCTTTATGATCTCCTTTCTGCAAGACCCAGACGTTCAAGAAGGGGAGGGTGTGTGGGTGTGCATGTGCGTGTTTTGGGGGTTTTTTTGCATTGCACCGAGCACACTTCTCCAGGTCTGTCCCGTCCCCCGTCCCTCGTGCTCAAGCTCTGCTTCCCCGTCCCCCCCATCAAACTCCAGGATTTCAGTTTATTATTTTATTACACCATCAATGCTCGCCCTCCTCCTCCCCAGCTGCTGCTGCCGCGGCTGCTCCTACAAACACATCCCTTTCCAAGCCCCCTCCCCTCACCGTGCCTTTTTCCTCTTTATTAATGTAATATTGGGGAAGGAGAGGAGATGCCCTCCTCCCGGGGAGCCCCTTCCACGTGGCCCCTATCCCCCCCGCTCGGCGGCAGAGGAGCGTGTGCGCTCTTCGGATCGGCTGCTTCTCTGTCCCTCTCCAACGGGCTCCCCCCCCCAGCTCAGGGAAGGAATGGGTGGCGGATTCCTCCTGAGGGGGGAGGAAAGGTAAAAAGCCAGCGGTAGCAACACAATCTTTCAATCTCGCCAGCCAGCTCGTGCCAGGGAACTTAAAGGAGTTCGCGCGCCTGTGTGCGGGGGTTTTTCGCTTCAAGGAATGCAAGCGAGAGAAGGGAGCAGGTAGGGCAGCAGGGCTGTTGCACCCCTCGAGGCGCAGGCAGAATCCGGGGAGAGGAGGCGAGCGGCATCCCCTCTGGCTGAGGAGGCTGTATGTGTGTGTGTGTGTGTGTGCGCGCGCGCTTGTGGCGTGTGTGTGTGGCGCACCTCTCATCTGCTGGCTGCTCCTGCTGCTGAGAAGGGACTGAGAAGGGAAGGAGGTGAATGCCGGAGGTCCTTTCCGGAGCCTCCGCGAGGAAAAGGGAAGGGGGCTGAGGGAGGAGGAGAGGGCTGGCTGGGTGGCTGGGCAACCTTCATGGAGCCTCGGCTCCTGGGCTGGAAATCGGGCAGCGCTGGCACCGGAAGTTGCTTCTACGCAACTTCCGGTGCCGGTCTGCTGTGGTCCCGTATTTTTCTAACCCAGACTTGGAAGCTATGGACAGCAACAGACCTGTGGTTTCAGTGTAGCTCTGTCACAGTTATGGCCCCAGCTGTACTCTACATTTACTATATTTCACTATCACGTGGAAATTGGTCCAAACATTTTCTTGTGTGTTATAAAAGGTGCTTAAATTTTCATTTTGCAAAAGGAAACCTTATGTATTCATTTTGCTTCTCATTAATTATTAAATTGTTACTGTTTATTTGAGTTAGACCAGCAGCTCTTTCATTTAATTGCTTTTGGTTGTTTCTGTTTTGAAACCCAATCTTAGAACACATTCACTGAGGGTCTACCTCCTCCACTAGAACCTTTCTTTCATAACCCCTTTCAGAACTATTTTATTTGGAAAAGGCAAAGCAAACAAACCACTCAGTTTTTCAAAGCGTTATTCTAGTAACCTACTTGTCTTGGACTACATGTGTTCTAATTTTCAGCATTTAATCTGAGTATGGTGCAAGTATCTTTTTCATATATACTATACATTAAGTATAGATATGTTACAGGCACCTGCTGCCCTGAAAACCCAATAGGCAATGTAGAAAGAAGTGGCCTAAACTTCCCTCTTCCATCTCAGTTAACATATCACTGCGTAATCTGAAGTGCAGCTGGACTTTGATTCAATCCAAGTGCAGTGTCCCTACAATTTGTTGTGATGGTATTTCTTCTAGGTACATCTATGAAGTTTGATGTGTTTTCTTTTGTTAAAGTATTCGCCACCTACCTGATAGCTCTGATAACTGTTTTAAGTGCAGGGGTGAGATCTTCTACTGAGACATCACACTGGCATCCTCTCTCATCATATACATCATCAGTAGCAATACTGGCTTCAGCTGCAAGAGAAATTCCACATAAATGATATGCATACCTATAGAGAATGCAAGGGTCAATTAAAGTATGAAAAGGTCAAATATTCTAAAAGCTGTCCAACTCAAAATAATCATGCTGGAGGGAATAATTGGTCTTTACAGAAAATTAAACCTGTAACTGTTTACAAATGCTTACTGGAATTCTGTAAAGTAGGCATGCAGAAGCTTAGAAAAGAATAGAGTAAAGTGTGCTATACAGCTCAAATAAATGAAAATTCTGTTAGAATCTATATGGAACATTTCATTAGATTTAATTTATTCAGCGAAAAATGATGTTTTGGGTATATTGGGCTTCCCAGTGTCTTTATAGGAAGTCACTGTCTAATACAGATGAATGCTGGATGTGGAATGGTGAAAATGCCTAGTTGAAGCATATGATGTGGGCATGCTCAGTGATATTTACTTTCTGGTCTTATTAATTTTGTATTGGAGAAATCCTTGATATTTGCAGATGTCCATTTAAATTCCATTCCTATGATATAAAGACTAACAGCAGGACAAAAAAGTGTATTTTGTGAGCCCTTATGTTTGCCAGATTTATCCTTCAAAACTGGAAGGACAAATAGCAGTGGTCCAATGGCTTTACTGCCCTTGGTACACCTGAATGCATTGCTTATGAATGTCAGTTTTATTTGGATTATCTGCCAGGACATTTGGATAGCATATGTCTACTTGAATCATAGAATTGTGGAATTGGGAGGGACCCTGAAGGTCATATTGTCCAACCCTCTGCAATGCAGGAATTTCAGTGAAAGCATCCATTACAGATGACCATCCAACCTCTGCTGAAAAACTTCCAGTGAAGGAGAGTACAGCACCTCCTGAGGGAGACTGTCCCACTTTCAAACAGCTTTTATTGTCAGAAAATTATTCCTGATGTTTAGTTGGAATCTCCTTTTTTTGTAATTTGAATCCATTGGTTTGGGTCCCAGCTTCCAGAGCAGGAGAAAACAGCAGAGCCCCTCAAATGGCAAAGGATGGGGTAGCTGGACAGGGCTGGGCAGAGGGACAACTCCACTCCATCTGAACTCTCACAAGGGCTGATTAGGGCTTTGGATAGTTCTGTAAGATAGTGTAAGTTTCAGCAATATTTTTGTGGTTTACCTTGGCAAGAGTGGAACTACGGTATAAATGTAGCTCTCATTTTTTTCCTTACAGTGCTGTTCTTAGAGTGAGCAGCAGCCAAGGTATATCTGCCTATTCAACAAAATAGAAACACTTTTATCATCCTATTTGCTTGTTTTGTGAGAACTGTCAAATGCTGGCAGTAATCAAGCATTGATCAAGGTCTAAAATCCTCTCTTCTAAGTTCTGCTGATGTGCTGAAAGAATGGCCCAAGTCAATTCCCATCTCAACAGCTTAACTCTTTGAGGCCAAAACAGAAGCATATTCCAAATAGGTTTTTTTGGATTCCTGTTTTCAGAGGCAATTTTATTAATTAGGGGGCTCATAATTATTACAGGCAGCTACATTTGCCTATTGACAGAAGTATTATTGGGCAGTGGCACTTCCACTCCATCAAAATCCTGCCTATTCCAGAACAGCAGATTGGGGTTTGGGATCACGCTGTTAGCCCTTATCCTTCATGAATTTGTCTTTTAAAGCTGTCTATCAATGGCCACTAGTCATGATGGCTAAATACTACTTCTTAGGTCAGAGGCACTATGTTTCTGAATATAACTCAACTGCAGCAGGGTAAACTACAGCTGCCAAATTTTGGCTGCATACTCAGCACTCCACATTGGATTTCTTACTAATATTTATCCGAGAATTAAATACTAATTTCTGATTTCCTTTGGCACATAAAGCTTTTTTATTTAATTAAAACAAAATCTCTCCCTCTGAATTGCTCAAACTGGATTTAAATGCAGCAAAAAGGTGTATAAACCAAAGGTTGGATGATGCGGAGCTATACCAAAATTGTCTAGCTGGCGGGGGAGTCTGCTCACCGTTAAATATCGGCATAACCCCTATTTACCGTACTCCATCCTACTTAACAACGCTTACGGCCGCGTCTCATCGATATGCCTTCCTTAAAGCTAGGTTCAATGTTTTTCCAACTAATGTGCTGAGACATAGATTTACTAAGGGCCAAGTCTCTTCAATGTGTGCTTGCGAAATGAAATCAACTGAATCTTTACACCATGTTATGTTTATCTGCCCTATGTACAGTTCGGCTCGTGCTAGTATATTAAACTCCATAATCCAGCCTATGGCTGATAATCCAGTTGACCTTCAGCTAGCCTGGGTTCTTCAAGATGTGGACCCTTATATCACTCTACAGGTTGCTAAATTCCTAACAGCCGTCCTCTCGTACAAGAGACGGAATGGAATGTTAGCTGATTATTGATAGTTATAAGAATTTTTTTTTAATGACATCAGATATTGATTTTAGTTAGGCGCCTAAATTTTTAATCTTAATCTTAAACCTTCAAGATATGTTTTTTGAATTGTTAATATTTGTCCTCGTGAGCTGTGAATTGTGTTATATTATCTGTGGTTTGTATGAGTCTGTGGTTTTTATTTGATTTGTTTTGTTGTGTTGTGTTTTATGATGGGCGTACAGCCGAATAAACATATTTGATTTGATTTGACTTCTGTTTCGAATAATTATACAGAATTGCAAGATGTTTTAAAAACCATAAGAGCAATAGTTCTATGGTTGAAATGATAATCACATTTTAACTGTGACTTAATGATTCCATCATGAAATTGTAGGCTATAGTCACTGTACAGTGGTTTTCTTTGCTTTCTCTTCCTTAACTCTGGGTACAGAGTTCCCATTGTACATTCATACAATGCTTTGAACTCAGGCACTCAGCTTGATTCGCCGGAGGGTACTAATAATACTTATTCCAATGTCCTGTGCACTTCACAGATCTGACTATGACATAGCTGCCAAGTTATCCCTTTTTAAAAGGGATTTTCCATTATGCTGAATAGGCTTCCTCGTGAGAAAAGGGAAAACTTGGCAGCTATGGACTATGATGGGGAAGGGATGGCCACAGGATTGTCACCTCCATTTTGCTTTTTAACTCAGTTTGAAAAGCAAAAACTTCAGCTGCTGAAACACTATGTGTTATGGAGATGCAATAATGCATCAACTGCAAAAAAGCTGGCAAGCCTAGGTAGGCAACACTCATTAAACAGACACCTGTTATTCTTAATATATTTCTTGTCAACCAAGCAGATCTATCAGGAGAGCGTATTATATATGAAAATTATTCATTGTAAACCACTAAGGAACTGAATAGGGGCTGACCAGAGAGCAAATAGTCATTATAAATACATAAAAAATATAAAAGGACAAGGGAAGAAGTAAATTGAGGATGCCATAACAGTGTTTCCATTTTTAAAAATAAGTTTCTAACCCTGATGACTGCAAAATCACACTGAAGGTAATGAAAGGGCAGAATTCACGTGAGCTTACAAAAATAGGAATGGAAATCAAATGTATTCTTGTAGAGTTCTTTTTAATTATTAACGTGAAATGTCTGTGCACTTTCTCATGATGGAACACTTTGATGGGTTAGTAAGTTGCACCATCCCTTCAAGATATATTGAATACTAATTATCTCATATAACGGGGCTGGAAAGATTAAATGGTTTGGATGCAGATTAAAGAGATTCCTTTAGGAAAAACCACAAATTCAAACTGAATAGTTTTAGAACATGGCCTACTACAGCATGTAACAAAAGTAGCTTTAAATGTAGGTACTGTTCACAGTAATAAAAAGAGAACTAAAAGTAGGCAAAACTTTTTTGGGGGTGGGGTGACAACTTCCGATTTCCAGATGAGTTGGTCAAGCAGGCCAAGGAGGTTTGCTTATTTGAATTCATCCAAAAGGCCTAGAATGTTCTATTTGGCTCAGTTTGTCAGATCTCCCTCCTAAATACCCTGTTTCTCATATTTTAAGACATACCCATAAAATAAGCCATAGCAGGATTTCTAAGCATTCAAGGAATATAAGACATACCCCGAAAATAAGACATAGTGATAGGCGCAGCAGCAATGCCAGCCGCGCCAGGAGGAGAAGGAAAAAAATAAGACATCCCTTGAAAATAAGCCATAGTGTGTTTTTTTGAGGAAAAAATAAATATAAGACATGTCTTATAATATGAGAAACACGGTATTAGGAATCTGCTGTAGTGCAAAAAGCCACGCAGAATTCATCCAGCTTTTCTGCTGTCTCTTTTAAGAAACACCTTAACTCTATTGTTATCCAATCAGCTCTGTAATTGGCTTCCTGGTTCTGCTTAAATTATTATTATTATTATTTATTATTAATTAGGCTGAATGGGTCTTTTTAAAAGCAATATGCTCTTTACATTTTTTCACATTCCTTATTGTCTACTGTCATTTCTTTTGTCAAAGTTCTCTCTCTGCGTGTGTATGTAATGTGTCTCATTTGGGTAAGACATCCATTTTCTGAAATAAACTTCCTTGACTCTGCTTGTAAACTACTTTGGTGTCCTCTTGGACTTGGTGGCACCCTTTCCAGTTTGTAAAAGGTAAAGGACTCCTGGACAGTTAAGTCCAAGCAAAGGTGACTATGGAGTGTGGCGCTCATTTCGCTTTTCAGGCCAAGGGAGCTGGCATTTGTCCACAGACAGCTTTTTGGGTCATGTGGCGAGCATGACTAAACCGCTTCTGTTGCAATGAGTCACCGTGATGAGTGCCAGAGCGTACTACAGTATATCCCATGTATGAGAGACTATCACCAGAAGGATTTCATCCCTCTGTTGTACACGGGTTAATGACCAGATATAGTTGGATAGGAGAGAGCCCATATAATCTCTGGACTGCCCTGTATATGTGAAGGAACAGACACATAAAGTACCTTTAAATTAAGCAGCAGTAGGAGAAGCATGGCTTCAGCAAGATTAGGATCAAAGCACAGAACCTCCTAAATGTCTGTGTGGCTTTACTATGATAAAAGTCAAATTTGTGGTTGTAAGCTGGATGATAACTACAATGAGTAAAACACTTGATATTTTTAAAAAACAAATAAACCTTACTATCTGGCACTGGCTTAGGCTGTGAACTCTTCAAACGTAGGGAAGGTCGGAAGCGTGTTCGGTCATTGAAGCTCCAGCTCTTTTGGACTTTTGTTGGGCTGCCCTCTGCCGTAATATCAGTACTTGGTGATCTCCTGTCACCAACTGAAGCTTGCCTGTTCTTGATACTCTGTCCACGTGGGCTAGCCATCCGTACCCGTTCCTTAAAGCTCAGTTTTTGACTGTGAAAGCAGAAAATTTATTTTACTTCATACTTCATTCCAACTCACTGTAATTGTTGTACAGTGCTGAATAGATGTACATATACGTCCCAATCTACTGAACAGGGTGCACTCGGATGGTTATATGAATCTATTATATGTGTGGAGGGGGAGTCACCTTTCATTTCAAAGGAAAGGCTGTGTAAAACAGCTCTCTTCACTGAAATGAATGGGAAAGCTGTTCTGGGATGAGAGATAATTTCATGCATGAACCCTCCCACCTGGATCATATTGCTGGCTTGGAGTAATAAGGCAAAGAGACTCAGGTGCATACTCCAGTCTTTTGGAGGGATCTCAGGAGGAGGAAGAAACGTGGCCTTCCTCGCCTTTGCAGTGGCTCTCATAAGTTTTGGCGTGGCTAGCCCTTCACTCTAAAATGTTTCCTCTAGGGAACTGTATATATATATTCCCCTCACATAAGGGACAATGGGTGCATGTACAATTCCTATTTTCTGTATAATTTTATTTTCAGATAAATTTTGAGATGGCTGCATTCATTTTCAATATCCTAGGGATTATCATCATTTTGTGTTATCTACTGAGTAAAAAATATATTGTTTACGTCCTATATTATAAAAAATGAAATAAAGTTATATATATATATATATATATATATATATATATATATATATATATATAAGCTTATCAAATGTCATAGCAAAGCTTCAGTTTTAAACCTTAGGACAGTTGTAACTATGTCTTAAAATAGCATAGCATAGGTCAGTGCATTTCTAATAATCTAGGAATAATATTTTCAAGTGCTTTTTTGCATGCCATTTGTTTGAGTAACAGCAAGCAAGATTATTTATGTTATACATGCACCCCCCCAAAGATTATTCAATACTCCACAAACATTATTAGCAAACATTACATTTCAAATTCCATATTACTGTACTTACAACACTCATTTGGACAAGACAAAAACAAACATTAAGAAAATTAACAAAATATCTAATAAGTATTAACAATGAAATGAGTATTTCACAAGAGTGTGACATACAGTGGTGAATTTCTTACACTAATTAACTGGGTTTGGAAAATCAGTCAACTGTTAGCGGATCAAAGGTGCTCTATAGCTTCAGATTTCACATCTAAACAAAAACATCAAAGATATGGCTGCTTATTTTTGAATGATTCTCTTGTTTACTTGCAAAAAAGGGGCATTACAAAATTTAAAGTTGCAGAGTAATCTTCGTTCACATTTTCATGTGAAATATATACATTACTCTCAGCTGAACACTAAAGTTTGCATAGTGCAATCCTTAAAAAAAGAATTGCTCAGAGGTATGTCTAAATTAAATAGGACATTCTCTAGTACGTGTGTCTAGGGTTGTAGCCAGTCACTGTACACCAGTAAGACACAAATGGAGGTTCCAAGTTGGAAGAGATGTGGATTGGTGCTGGGGTTCATAGATTTAGCTCTGCCATTGCTCTTTGCTTCTTGAATGGGCAGGGAGTTAGACAGAAAGATGGTGTTTCTATTGCAAGTGGAAAAATCTCTAAAACTTGACCAGATTTCACTGGTTTCTGCAGTAAGAACACAGAGTTCTTGTAGAAGCAAATCCTTTGGGGCCATCGAGATACATGTGGCAAAGATTATCTGCCTGTTGCTATAGCTGCTAATCAAGTTGAGGTCCTGTCTGTTCCACTTATGTCATGGTCCTTGCACCTTACTGCAGCATGACAATATTGTACAAAACATTGTAAATGGAAGTGTGTTCTAGAATTACCGAGAAACTTTACAACGTACTGTTCCCCATGCCTAGCTCCAATTTAAAAAGGAAATGTTCTGTATGATAATATAAAATGAAATTATGAGGCACCGTTGTTATGATGTTTATAGATAATAATAAAAACTGCACATGCAACTTAGTACATATTATCCCCAGTGCAAGCAGAGAACAGGCAGGAGATCATATGCAACAAACAAGCACATGCTGGACAAATGGAGGTAATACTAAAATCATATTACAACAATTTAATATTAGAAACATTGTATAAAAAAGTTCTTAGTTGCTGAGAGAGTACTTGTTTCCAGAACTGTCTTAATCTAATCTCCCTGCTTAACCATAAAAGTGCATTTTTAAAAATCCCTTTGGTTCTTATAACAGGTCATTCCCCTTAACTATTGGGCAAGATTCAACTAAAGAATCACATCAGCAGAAACTCTACACAAGGATATCCATTTGTTCAATGAAGCTTTCCTCCCCCCTTCCCCATGTTGGCTATGAGGGTGTCAGGAGAACCCCCAGAATAGGACATAGGGGGAGGAATGCTCTGTGAGGGAAACCAAAATGTTTGTCTTGATGGAACAATAATAGAATTGTACAGTTGGAAGGGATCCTGCGGGTCATTAGCCTATTGTATTTTTTGTATTTATACTCTGTTCCTTCTTCTTTTTTCCAAACACTACTGCCTACATATAGCTCAGGTTATATACTTTGTTTTATTCTTCCCTCGCCAACTGTCCCAAGGTTATGCTTGATAGGTATAATTATAATAAATATTGCTTGAAAGCTGGAGACTGAACTGTGGTAGAGAGTTATGCAAACAGAAATGGCAATCAGAAACAGATAAATATAAGACCAATGAAGGCAGATCAACAATATAACTGGGTATCTCCTACAAAAAAGTAGGACAATTGATAGATCTGGATATTATTCTGACTATTGTTTCAAGTCACTAGATCTAGTTCTTTTTCCCGTCCAAATGCCTTGATTGCTTTTTTCTTTTGTTATATTTTACTCCTGTATCTACACACTGCCATGTTTTTGTGAGTTCTGTATTTTTCTGCTTTTTCCTATATCTGTTGGCAACAGTAGAGGTCACTGTGGTATCATAGCAGAGCTACACAGGAAAACTGCCGAGATTTTTTGGGGGGTATGTGATTGTAAGCTGTTTTTAACTGTTTTTAACATTACTGTATGTTTTAGTTGCTGTAATCCACCCGGGGACCTTAGGGTAAAGGGTGGGTAATAAATGAAAATACTACTAGTACTACTAATAATAACAATAATTTTACTGAATTATCATCAACATTTGTGGGATAGAAGATGTAAGTAGGCTCAGACGACCTGATTCACTCACTGAAAATGCAGCTATGTAGAGACGTTGCTCTGTTGTTCCACCTTTTAAACACATAATCGGAAATCACAAAACTGAGGGGCTGCAATGGTGTGATGAAAACCTCCTAGAACTACATAGGGTTATATTTACATGGTTTGCTGTGCATGTGGAGCAGTATCCATAATGATATGTTTTAAAGCACGTACTCTGCCCCTCATTCAGTGTATGAATTAGACCTTAGGACCAAATCCATAAAGCAGTTATCATGCACAAAGTGCATTTCCAAGTTCTACAGAATGACATTGATCAAATTTTGTTCCCAGTCATTGCCTTCTCATAGATTTATAACTGCTATAAGCAATTTGCATGTGCAAAACCAGGTGCCTTTTTCTGCCCCACTGGCAATAAAACATGTATCTCCTGTATCATTCTCTACAGCCACAGCAGGCGCTATAACTCTCCAGCAGTTTGACTTTACGCCTGAAGGCACTCTTCCATTATCTCCCGAGACAGACACATGCCAACAATGAATTCTTACTTTATTGATTTTTTTAAAAATCAAGAATCATTTTGATTTGATACCACTCCTCAGAAACTTGATGTACTCCCCTCCCCCTTTTGGCAGGGAACTGGGGATTTCCCCCTTGAGATTCAAAAATAGTAATTAATATTTTTGGTTAAATGGCAAAGAGGTCAAGAGATTCCAGTTGGAGTAAACAACTGTTTTAACATGCAGTTCTGCACACTGTACACTGCACTTCACCTACCACAGTCCCCACAAGCTAGGCCACAATGACTCTTCAGAAGTACAAAGCATCTACTACTGTAATTGCTTTGCAAGTGGTCTGTGATTATAGCTACCTAACTTTACAACCAAACAATGTGGAAACATCAAACACCACTATTGCAAAAATCATATTGGCTCAGGAAAACTTAGTTATTAGAATAATTCATAACTATTTCTTAGCTCAAGCATATCAAACAGAAGAGCACAAATAGTCTTAAACTAAGGCACTGCAACACCACACTTGTCCCATTGTGTGGAATATTTAGATTATTTCTACACAAATCATAAGAGGCAATTTCTTTGTGCGTGGCTATTTTGGTATATAATTGCAGGCAGCAAGCAACAAGGAAAATTACAAGCAATTGTAGTGGGCGACCCAGCCAAATAATGAAGAACCCTTTGAAGAGTAAAAACTGTAAAGCATTAAGACGGGGAAATAAACTCTTCATGCACCTGATGTTAGTTGGCATTCCCAAATATCATGTGAATAGACAGGATGCTGGGTACCTATGTTTCCGAGAGGTGTACATCCTGAAGAGCTTCTGTTTATTACTATAAAGCTTACTAGGAGTGAGGGGAAATAGAGGATCATATTACTAAGCATTCCATGTGAGGAAAGGGGTTAGGTTTTCCGTGTTAGGCAAGTCAGACCACTACCGTTTTTGTTTTTGTTTTAAATTTACAAGCCAATTGTAAAATGTAAGATTGCTGTGTCAAACAGAGGTCAGAATTGTGATTATAACAAAATGTATCTGGAAATGACAGTCAAACGTACTGAACATTCATCTAAGACAAAACTCCTACAATGTATATCCAAAGGCAGGTTCAGGATCAGAATATACTGCTACAATATAACAGAATAGTAAAAGCCCATCTTCCTAATGGAGTAAAATTCATTTCTCTGCTGACAGCCCTAAGTAATTGATAGCCTATTTAAGCTTTCAGCGATCTTATGTAGGTTATATGTCAAGCTATCCTTTAAGCAAAGCTTCTTGTGAACAACAAATTTTAATTGAAATGTGTAGAAATTGTTGTTTACTCATGGTCAGTACAAAATATATTGTACTTCACCTCAGTTTCCAAAAAAAGTAAACTGAAGTGCAACTGACAATGTATATTATGCTCAATAGTTTGTGCAATTTTTCCATTAAAAGGGAAACTTATTTGATAGTCACAGTCATAAATATGCAACACCTAGCAAAACAGAGAAAATCTAAAATATAGTTCATTTAAAAATAGAATTTAAAACACATCAGTTAAGTGTTAACATTGCTTAAGGTTGTATTCTTAGTTGGTGTTCCTTGATGATAAAGCTTCTGTCAGCAGAACAGGAAGGAATCCATTTTCAGCTGTTTCCCCTCCCCGCTGCACCACTCCCAGATCTGCTCTGGAGAGGCCCTCAATCCCCTAAATCAGATTTAGAGGGGCTGCATGGGAAACAATTGGATACAGCCCATAATATCAATATTACTGCCTTGTTACTTATACTTATTATTATTATTTTTGCCTGTTAATATTAATGCTGATTTGTTTATTAAAAGACTAAACTCTACATCATAGGTGAGGACCCAGAGGCATAGAAGCTGAATGTGGCCCTGCAGGTCCCCCTGTCTGGCTCTCAGGACTCTTCTCAGGGCACATCCCATTGCTAGACCATACCTGTTCTCCCCAAGCCACACCTCATCTGCCCTGCTTCATGTCTCCCTTTGAGTGTTTTTGCCTGCCTGGAATGTGTTCCAGCCTCTGAGTTTTGTGTGGCTGGAATGTATCATACAAAAGTAAGAAGAGACACATACAGTGGTACCTCTACTTACGAATTTAATGCGTTCCGAACGCACATTCGTAAGTTGAAGAAATTTGTAAGTCGAATCCCATAGGAATGCATTGGGAGAAAAAATTCGTAAGTCGAAGCAACCCTATCTAAAAATTCGTAAGTCGAAAAAATCCTATCTAAACCGCATCCAAGATGGCGGAAGGAGCTCCGTTCATAAGTAGAAACATTCGTAAGTAGAGTTATTTGTAAGTCGAGGTATCACTGTACATTACTCCACTTACTTTTTTCTTGTCCCAAACACCAGTGGCAGAAGGTTGTCCATGAGCAAACATGGCCCTTAGGTTAAAAATGGTACCTCGTCCTTGGGCATAGATATTCCTGCACACTGGCTGAGAACAGCATCTCAAGACATGGCTACCCAAGTGACGCTGGCACCATTAAGTACCACAGAGCAAGTCACTTATGCTTACCATAAGAATATCCCCACTACATGATCTGCCTCCACACTCTAAAAGCAGTTATCAGGAATATTCAGCAGCTACTCAACCCAAAGGAGAATTGCTAAACAGAGCAGCTGCCATGAAGAAAATTTGAAGCAGGAATTTAACTTTCAGTAGCTGAAAATGCACCACAGTATGTTGCAATTATATTATCAGTTAATGCAAAGTATCAGATTATAAGTGATGTAGGCTGATATATGTAGGCCACACTTTAAGAGCTACTAGGAAATATGGGCTACTGATTCACCACAAGAAGGTCCCACCCTCTGTGGATCACTGGCTTGGGAGCTTAAGTCTCATTATGCCTACTTTGCGGCTTTGGATGACCAACAATTTCTGAACCTTTAACATGGGTATGTTGTCAGTTAAATGAGAAAATATTGTATATTGAAATATGCAATACAGAAAATAAATAATACTCAGCCTAGGATGCCAGCTGAAGTGTTGATTTTAAAATGCTGAAGTCATATTTACAATAGCTATATGGTTGTTACATTGGTCCTAAAGCAGATGTGGGCCACCTGTGTCTCTTGGCCTAATTTCATGCAGGTGGCAAGAAGGGAGGAAATGGGGGGTAAAGTGGGTGACAGGAAAGGAAAGGGTGGGAGCCTCACCTAACCAACTCTGGCCTCACAAATGGCTCGTGGTATGCAGTCCCTTACCCCCAAGGGACTGCAGTCTTCAACAGCAAAAAGATTGTCTACTCCTGTACCTAAAGTATGATAGCTAATACAAACTAAGAACGGTGATGCCTTTTATTAAACCTTATTTTCTTATGAATGTCTCTTATCTCTACGGTAGTCTTGTATTTCTTTCTTATTTTTCAAGTGTATATGTTTATATGAATGTGAATGAGTAAGTTTATATTTGTTGAGCTGGGTCTAGTCATAGCAAAGATCAGGCTTCCTCAACCTCGGCCCTGATGTTTTTCAGACTACAGTTCCCATCATCCCTGACCACTGGTCCCGCTAGCTAGGGATCATGGGAGTTGTAGGCCAAAAAAAGTCTGGAGGGTGAAGGTTGAGGAAGCCTGGCAAAAAGATGCTTCAAGATCTTGAAATATCTTAAATATTAACTCCGTGAAAATTAGTGGGAGGTTTGTGAGTAAATTCCACAGGCCTTTTGTAATATCTTAAAAACTGTTTTAGTTTTTAATAGTTATGGTAGTAACTTGAGTGTGGCAACAGTGCTGACCAAGTTTCGTTTATATATCAGTTTTATTTACTTCTAGACAATGGATTACAGTCACACCTCGGTTTAAGTACGCCTCGGTTTGAGTATTTTCAGTTTAAGTACTCCGCGGACCTGTCTGGAATGGATTAATCCACTTTCCATTACTTTCAATGGGAAAGTTCGCTTCAGGTTAAGTATGCTTCAGGTTAAGTACAGACTTCCAGAACCAATTGTGTTTGTAAACTGAGGTACCACTGTAAATGTGTATTAGCAGTCAGGCTAATTATATACATAGAATCATGGAATTGTACAGTTGGAAGTGACCCCAAGGATCAACTATAGCCATCTGCTTGCAATGCAGGAATCTCAACAAGTGTTCCCCTATCCAACTTGTAACCATACTGAACCCTGCTAAACTTTGCAAATGTGCTAGCAGTTTTATTGCTGCACCACTAGGAGGACATGTGAAAGAGAACAATATGAAATTGGTTCTGGCAGCTGTTAGAAGTGGCTCTCACCCAACCTTGAAATTTCTGACTGGGATCCAGAGTATAACAGGATTCCTGTTGCTGGTGATGGAACAACCAATTCCTACACAAAAGGAGAACATTTGCTTTCTCTAATCAGCAGTGGGAGAGTTCTGACTGCATATGCAGTTTCCCTTTGATGGTCCATAGCCTCCTTTTTAAGTAATGCATTTCACATTTGGAGTAATGTATCGAAGGCAACTTTGATCTTGTATTTGCAGTATACCTTACCAGTACATTAAGAGCCGTAGATGACTAAAATTGCTTTAAGAAATAGAGGAGGGGTGGAGATGTTATGGCCTTCAAGATGTGACTACAATTCCCATTATCCCAATCATTGGCCATGTTGAAAAAAGAGGAAAAGTGCAAGCCCAAAAGTAAAACAAAGAGGTTCTAACTTGTCTCTTATGTCTTGGGATAGAGATCTTGGGATCTCAAGGTGGATGAGGTTCATGTGAGAAGGGCCATTCACCTTGCTTATGTATTTCTGACATACTGTACAAACATTACTAGACCAGTGTGGAATTGAGTCACAGTGAAAGTGCTTTATGAATTGCCTTAGATGCTTTTAAAAAATCATACAAATTTAGATATAAAAATAGGCACATCTCTGGCTATTAAGCATGATAGTTAAATGGAACCATGTTCAGAGGCAACATACTTTTGATTACCAAATGTAAGGGGCAACCTTCATGCTGTGATTGTGATCTTCCAGAGATACTTTTCCAGTCACTGTTGAAAATAGGACCTTGGCCTTCGATTTTTATTATGTGGACCCTACTTACATCAGAAATCCTGCCAGTGCACAAATGCCTGACAGTGTTTATATTGCTTCATATAATGGGATCCTTCAAAATTCCCTTCCCACCCTCAAAACCAGATGTCTATTCTCTTATAATATAGAATAGTGGCATGTTCACCTGCAGGGAAATTTGAAATGACAGCAGCCTACCCAGCATGGTCCCACTCTCTAGGCAGTCAGTTTGTGTGGTTGTTAGGATTATCAAATGATGTTTGCCTCTGTGAGTTTAGACAGCAATAGGAGTGAATATGCAGAAGGTATGGATCTGGGGGTTATGACAATGACATAACTCAAAGTGTGTGAAAACGTTCATCCACCATTCAGGTTTTAGTCATATACGTAGTATTTTAATCAATCACAACTACACTATTTAGTTAAAAGTTATGTCAGTTGGTGTTTTAAAATGTTGTGTAACTCTAAACCCTACAAATATGATAAGTAGGGCCATAATGTTAAGTCAATTGACTGGTTAAAAATGATAAATTAGCATATTTGATTGATTAAAAAGGTGCTTCCAAATAATCAGTCAGTGGATTTAAAAAATGTTTTCATGCTTGTTAATTCAGGTATATAAAAACAAACGTCAAATGTCACCTGAAAGGAGACATTCCCTCCTGTGTGAGAGATAAGGATGAATCTTCTTCTAAGATGATATTCTGCAACACTTGTGCATCATCTAAAGTAAGTATACTTTATTCTTCAGTACTAGTCTTTCTTGTAAGTAAATTAATGCAGATTTAATTGAAATTTTGAATAAAACTAATATAAATCCACCAAGATTTTTAAATTTTACTTGCAGCTCTTGCTGTGCTAGAGTACATGTCTTACGCCAGCTTGGTCTTGCTTAGTGGTAGCTGAGGCTATGTATGCACCATAGGTACATTTAAAGCACACGACTTTCCCCTGAATCTTGGGAACTGTAGTTTGTTAAGGGAATTTAACCCTGAGAAGGATAAACTACAGTTCCCAGGATTATTTGGGAGAAGCCACGTGCTTTAAATGTATGGTGTGTTTGCAGCCTAGGGTGTTATTTTAGTTTTCCTCCGTCTTCCTTCTAAATTGGAAAATGTGTTGTGTAATTCCTTTCTGGTTGTCAGTGCACTGAAACAGTTAAGTCATTCTATTTCTGACGCAAAGCAAGCATAGAGGAAGGTGGACTTACTGGACTACATCACCCCTAAAGCTTATATATCAAGGACAAAGCTATTTAAAATGATAGTCCTTTCACACAAGCTACCCCTACATGTGTATCTGTGGTGCCACATCATATGCTCTGCCCAGTATTTTAAGAGAGTCTAACATATAAGAACACCAGCTTAGCAATGGAGTTAACTCATAGCCAATTCCCATGCCAGTTCCTTAAAAGTCTCAGTTTAATATTCCAGGTTTATTTTGATTAACCAATTTTTCACATGAAACATTGAGTTCATTTAAAAATTGAGCTGGAATCAACAGATATTAAACTAAATTCTGCCCTGTTTTTAATATAATGAACAAATTTTATTAAATCAAGAAGCTACAACTTATGATACATTCAAAACAAGATAGGCTTTTTAAAATCATAGTTTAGAAATTGTGGCTAGGACTTTAACAGATTTAACAATGTTGTATAGATATGGAAAGACCTTTGATTTAAATTATTAAATAACCAAATTATTTTTGAATTTATATTCAGAAGTGTCAATTTAAAAAGCTGTACAGTACTGGGGAAAACCATCATATACAAGGCATCACCCTCCTTCTTCAGACTGTTTGCTTGTTTGTTTAAGTAGTTTATAAATAGCTGAAATACCTAATTACTGATGTTTCTAAGAGGTGTTTTCATTTGTCACAAGGGAAGATTAATCTAGCCCTAATTCATTATCCTGGATAGTAAGAGACAGATGTCTTTCAAGTCTTGATCAATCACTCTGTTATCCATTGAAGTGTAGTGCTAGGTTCATACTCCTGCAGAATCCATTATTAAATATGCAAATGTTGCTAGGCATCTGTGGATGATACTGAGCTGTATTCTGTTCTCACAATATTATTATGTCTAGAAAAATTAGAATTCTGTACTTAAATCCTTCCCATTACTGGATCCGAGCATGGGCTTTTTTAGTCAATACTGTGCCAATATATTTGGAATGTGCATTCACAGAGATCTGCACCCATTCTCAAACAACATTTTTTTTATTTTTAAAACTATATGAATAGAAACACCACAAACCTGCTAGATGTTTCCCCTTGTTCTTTCCTTAAGGTGTCAGAGAACGGAAGAGAGAAAGTTTGGGGAAGAAAGAAATTCGTTATGCTGGCAGTACCGATTATGATGTGGTTACAGACATTATTAGATAAACGCTATATCACAGCTGGCTGTGTTAATCAAATGAATACATTTAATAATAGCAATTAATACAGAAAACACAAAACATTCAAGCAGGGCCTAATACAACTACAGTGATATCAGAAAAAATATTTCAACAGCACCTCAAGGTATGCTAAATGCGCTTAGTACATACAATTATTGAATGAGTTGGCAAAGCACTTATTTAGGCAAAATGCAGGTGCTGCTATACAGATAACAGAAAGCTGTAGGCTAATTAGATGAAGATATCTGCTTTAATGGAGCACATTTGACTTAATAATTGGGACCTGAGATGTCACACAGAGGACTGATGTCAGATAATATTTTTCCTTGGCATAGCTGCCAAGTTCTCCCTTTTTTTAAGGGAAATCCCCTAATGCTGAATAGGCTTCCTCGCGAGAAAAGGGAAAACTTGGCAGCTATGTTCCTTGGCCAGAAGTGTACTGTAATATATTTAGTCAGACTATGACTTAACTGTTTACATAAGTTAGATAACTCTTAAGTCTAAACAGTGATTGTCTAAAATACAATTAAAATCAACATTTCTGGCCTCTGAGAACAAAATATTTTTTTATTTTGAAGCTTTTAGGAGTTCCAATGGAGCAGTCATGAGCCTTGTGCCTGCCAATTAGATTAAATTTACAAATCAGCTTTCTGTGCCCACCCAAGTGGGGAAAATGGAAGAGAAGACAAACTAGACTGAAATGTAATCTTTCTCTGCCACTCTTTGTCTTTTTAAACAGTTGTATGTCTGCCCCATATTTTATTGTTGTTAGGCAAAATAGCAGTAACAATTATAGTTTAGCCACAACAAGTGGATCTTGAGAACTCCACATAACTTTCAGTTCCCTTCTGTAAGAAAGGTAGTACACACCAAAGTCTCAGCTCTAGAGGAGAGAGTAAGGAGTTTAGGAGTGTATAGGATTCTTGTTCAGAATCTATTTGTTTTCCATCTTCACTTAGTCTTACAGCTCAAAATGGTTTGGTGACAATTTTTAAAGCAAAAGAAATAACAAGAATTGCTGTGCCATATGAAAACATGCTAGAATCCATCCCAAACTTCTAGAACTTTCTTCTGGAAAACACTTTCTAAGGTAAATAATACAAGCATAATTTTGTTGTCATAATTCCTAGAAGGATGTCCAATTGATACTGTTACGTCGTGTATGTTTGTAATTAAAAAGCAGTATTTTGATGATTCTTTTATTATGGAATTTCTGCTTCAATAGGCATGTTTCTCCCAACCAAATTCTGCCCTCAAATGAATAGGGGCTGTCTCTTTGTCAACTATGATTATCTAACAAGGAACATATATGACGAAATGATATTGTTATCTGCATTTCCATTACACATAGAAGTAGAAAGCTACACATTTCTCTCCCACTGAAAATAGATGTTTCCTAGGATTCATATCAGTATGACCCATCTAATGGGAATGAGGAACAGTCTTATCAGTTTTATTACTAACACCCTCCTACACAGGTTTCTCACAGGAAGAGGAAACATGTGGAATGTAATTGACAATAAGGATAACATGGTGACATTTAAGCTTCTGTTTATTACAAAGAAAAAGAAAAACACAGCAGCTTTATGCAAAAAGCACAGTATTGCAAACTGAAAGCAGCAGCAAATTGATTGTGGTGAATTAACCAGTTGGTTGGGTTTCATTCAGTCTTTTCCTAGTCTGAATAGTACAAGACAAATCCTCTGCTGGTATAAATTAGTGTGGCCCTTTGACCTACATGCTGTTTTTATGCCTGCTTTTTCTTCTAACTCTAAGCACAATTAGATTGAGAGAAACCAATGGAAGTCAGCAGGTCTAAGCTGCTAGAAATTGACAATAAATAATGTAGGGGTAGCCAATGTGGTGCCCTAGAGATTGGAATAATATATCACCAACCATGTGAAGTAGGATGAATTAGCATTAACTGAGTCCAACACAGGTAATATTTTGCCTAGATGCTATTAGAAGATTAACTTCCAGCAGGGTTTTGAGGACCTGGTGGCGGAAAAAATATTTTATTGCTTTGTTGTAATAATGGCTCAGAAACAAAAGAAAATGGGAATCCGATTTGTCATTATGTTTGGAAGATGTGTAATTGCCCCAGTTTGCTACCTAAGTTCCTTAATGAATGGTATTAAAAGGGGGGAGGGGGGGAGACAAAACCACACACTGATTTTTATAAGCTCAAAACAGACATCAAGTACAGCACCAACTGCCAAATTTTTACCTACTTTGTTGGGCTGCAGGTATGCAAGGCCTTCAAATGAGGCTTCCAGGTAGCAATGGAAACGGATTTTTCATCAGCCGCATAACTACGCCATACACACTACATGCAGGATATATGATAAAGAAAGGGAAATAAAGGCAAGAGGGAGCAGGGGATGAAACAGAAAAGAAAAGCATATTAGTATACCAATACAAGTCAGGGCTTTTTTGTGTCATTCGTAGCACTGATACATGCCTGAGGGATGGAAGAATACTTTCATAATATCGCCAAGTGGCTGTCAGGTTTGTTCGTCTGCAATCAGTAGCATAAAACCTCCAAGCAGCCTTGTGAAAAGGAAACAATAGAAAGCACAAAGGAGCCAACAATATATGAAATGAAAGCATCGTTATCCCTATGGGAAATCTGCATTTTGTTCAAGCTGGAACCAATACCTGTTACTTTGGCTTAAATAATTAGTTCAGTAGGTTATGCTTGCAGAGTGCAATGAAGGTTTGGTTAAGTATTAAAATTTGCAAGAAAACTGTACACAAGAAAGTCACAATTTCAATGGAAGGGCTCCTTCCATTTGTGGAGAAACTGGAATCCAGCAAAGGTTTCCTGTTGAAGGAAGGGAAGGGGTGGTGGCAGTTTTCACTTGATTTCCCTCCATTCCCTTGCAGCCCCTAGCCCACCTCCCATGATGTTACAGAGGGTCTCCCAACCTTTTGGAAGGTCATGCTAGGGGCTGCTGAGCACAGTTCCGTATCCAATCCTACAGTGCTCAATAAAATAGAAGGACATATCTACCGCAACTTTAAGAAACTATTTTGTTGTACTGTGTGTGTGTGCATTTGACATTTATCTCAAATGATTTTAACTGCATTATAGTCAATATCAAGTTGTATTCTCATAAACATGGAGGTATTTAGCAACAATTGTTAGTTGTTTATCCAAGTAATCAACATTTGAAAATATTACAATAAATAAAATTAATATCAAATACAATTATCTTGGAGAACACAGCTTTTAGTGTGATGATAAACTTTATATGGTCTTTTGCATATAGTACTGAGGCCATGTTGTAAATTCATGGCTGAGGTAAGATTTTAAACTAGGAAGTTCCCTGCTCACACTTTTAACCATGACACTATGTCTGTACACTACTAAGCATATCATAAAGCTAATAATAAATTGTATGAACAGGCTATATTTCTAGGATAGTGGTTTTTAGTCCCAATTTTTCAAATTTCACATTCATACTACTTTTCATTTTAGTACAAATCAAGAGATTTAGATCCTGTGCAAAAAATAACTGCCTTCATCATTGGATGCCTTATGCGATTCTAAGACAAAGTTGAGCCCCAATCAATATGGCCAGGTCTTCCAGTATCATGAGGCAGAATGAGGCTATGTCTGGCAGTCCCTCTTCACCCCGTGCTGCTCCTATCCTTAGGACCTGGTGCATTGGCAGAACAATCCTTGCTTTTTGGTTGGCCTGGGTCTTTCATTTAGTTGCCCTCTCCCAATATGTGAGCCAGCAGCCCAGGGCACGCACTCCAGCAGCCATCACATATATACCATGTGTTGCTCTGCTCATGGGATGCAAGATAGCGCTACTGCATTGCAGCATTTGTTTGACTGGGTAGCACCTAGGTCCCAGGCAAGAGTAGTGAGTGATATGGTGAAGTGTTGAAGGGCAGAATGCAATATGCCCTGCTCCCCCTATGTTGCCTGCTCCCCTCAGGTGTGGTGGAGTTAGACACTGTCCCGTTGACAGTGTTGGTTTAAGATTCAGCTGCCAGTCTGGTAAGATTCTGTACGTGGGGTGGTGGTGGTGGTGTTATCTTACCTTTAGGCCGTGTCTGATACCATTAAAAGCCCTTGGTGGTATTTCTGCACTGGTCCTTGGGGAGTAGAGACTTCAGACAGAGGCTGTCTGTAACTACCCTGTCTTGAGTTCATCAGGTGTGAATCCTGGGCTAAATTGACACTACTGGTTAACCCTGGCTTAAAGTGAGATGGCGGCTTACTGTCACTGCTTGGGCTGCCATTCTCAATCAAGTGTGGGGATGAATCTGCAGTTTGTAAAGTCCGTATTCATGCAGGCTCTTAATTGACAGTTGCTGGCTCATAACAGTATATAGCTGCAATTCAGCAAATATAGAAAGTGAATTCCTATCTCTTTCCTCCCTTCAATATGAAAACACACATATTTTTAAATTAACCCCGTTGAGGCTTTGGCAGCAATATGCATCCCTCCCATGTTGTTACAAACCATGTATAAAGGAGGCTCCCATGCTAGCCAGGAACTGTGCACAGCCTGGAACTTGTCCAGTGGTCATGTCAGCATAACAGTTTTGATAGGTTCTGTTTTGGGAGTGGGAATGCTCTGTGATCGCTCAGACATCAACTTCCAAGGCAAGCATAAATGACAGGCTGAGGAAATGACTGACTGATCCCCAAAGAGACATTTGGCAGTTGTACTCTGTGGGCATGATCCAGCATAATTCAGGAATCAGTTCTGCCAAAGTCTTTCAGAGGAGATTAAATTTGGTTTTCAAAGAAATAATGTGTGTGTGTATGCACAAACATGAATAATAATGGAGAATTGATTCTGGGCTCTTAAATAAATAAATAATAGCTCATAGTAGACAATCACTTTGAATATAAGCCTTGATTTAACTGGGTGTGAAAAAAGCCAGGCAACACAATGTGCAGTATTCAAAACAGCAACAAAGTGAAATCTATTGCACTAAAAGTAAATGTAATTAAATGAAGCAGCTGTTTAAAACATCAAATATGCTAACATTTCGATTTACTTTTTGATTCCTTCTACACATCAATGCCACCACTGGGAAGGTGCCCATAATTTTAGGCCAACAGCTATTGTGATCAATCATTCAAACTGTTGTAGTGAATTGTTTGGACAGAGGTCTCTTCCTTCAAACTGAATGTATTTACCCCCTGGCACATTGTCAGAGACCCACTACTAATAATTAATTAAATGTGGGCGATGGTGCTGTGCCATAATTTAATCTGACATTTATTTATCAGTTCTGGGTTTTTATAGAAAACTATTTTGTAAACTGTGTCATGCAAAATATCACAATTTGTATCTTTCTAGGTCTTCTGGAATGATTACTTCTTGAAAACACTACATACAGTGTGTTATCCAAGCACTGAACATGAGACATGTCAAGCACAAACAGCATCTATTGAAATCAACAATGTAGCCCTTTTTAAAAAAATCTGAAATAGTGCCAACCAGCCATTTAGTAGGAAGGCAGGCACATGAGGGACAGAATCTAGCCCCTACCCCTGAGCAGCAGATTGGCTTGATTTCAAGTTTTAAAAAGAAATACATGTGAAGCATCCCAGCAACTTGATGAATCACAGTTTTTGTGCATGATTTCTCATCCAGTTTGGATTGTGTGTGCAGAAGTCCAGTTCCATATGTGCATGGTCCCTAGCTAGATGGGAGGAAGATATTTACTGCAACATGCTGCATCATGGCGAATAATCTGGGTTATGTTTGCATTTCTTTTACAACTTTGCATGATATGGATTGTAATATTCCTGAATGGAAACTTTTCAAAAAATCTGATTCATTTGGCACTTACTTGAATTAAACTGGCAGCGGGATTCCTTCTTTTTTCAAAATGTTTCTGACGATGCTGTTCCTGTACTTTTAATGCAAATCCTGACCCAAGAATGCCCTGGAGTACAGTACAGTATGAGAAATATTCATGGTCAGGATAGTCGTTTTGGTAAGGGGTTAAGAGCATATAATCTTTAAAATCATCTAGAAGTGTTACACATACAAGTAGCACCTGCCATAGTAAGAATGGCTCCCCCACTCTTTGGATACTTGAAGTAACACATTGGACACAATCAAGTATGTTTAGTGGCCAGACAATACAGGGTTGTGCCAATTCTCTACAATATAGGGAGCAGAGCAATTTAAAGCACAGTAGTGGTTGGTGGAAGGAAAACCGCTGCAGCTTTCCCTTGCTCATACATTTCCCCCGAACAACATTTCTCCAGCTTTTTCTCTCTCAAAAGGGACTTCAGTCAAAAGTCTTGGTGCCCAGCCAGGAGCAAAATGAGGACAGGCAGTTTTGGGGGAAAAGTGCTGGTAGAAGAGGGGTTCACTAACCCTCTCCTATCTGCAGCCTGTGTTTTGAATTGTCCCAGTCCAGTTTTAAAGCAATTCAGAAAGAATCTACCATCACCATTTTTACCATTTACACCTCACTGTTCAGTTTGGCCCTATGCCCAGAAGTGCATGCTATGTTGCCAACTTGTGTTTTCACAAGTTTTCCATTGTAAAGAAGGGAAGATTTGCCAGGAAAAAATGACAGGTGAGAGGAGAGTGATTACCGCTTTTTTTTGCCTACTCCTTTTGTCCTACCGGTACTTCCCCTGCCACAGTATGTACACCCCCACACGTATTCCAGACATTTCCCAACATGTATGGAACAATGTAGAAAGGGTAATAGCAAATGGAAATTGCAAGGTGCAAATGACGGGAAGGGTTAAGCACCCTCCTCTCATCTGTGAGCTCTTACCTGCAAATCACTCAGCTCCAGTGCCCCTTTGTAGAAAACCAGGGGTTAGCCTAAAAATGTGAAATAGCTGAGTAAACATGTCGTCTACCCCCTGTGCACTTAATAGCAGCTTGAGCAGGCAATCTGCACTGGGGTCATAGTGCAGGAGGAAAGGAGGAGACAACCTCTGTCCCATGCTGCAGCCCCAATACAAATGCATGGAATGCTGTGACTGTTTTTACAAATGAAAACCATATTGGGATCTTCAACACAATGTATAGTTTAGCCCTAAATATCAGTGAAATAACTGAAAGAGCTCAACTGGGATTCCTTTAAACTGGACTTAAGTGTGAAGACAGGAAACCTGCAAATTCAGCAGCACTTTTGTTTACTTGCACCAAACATACGTCTTAAGGAAGCATCACAATTATGGCACATAATGTAGTATTTTTCTCACACTCCATTTGAAAGGTTGAGACTGAAAAATAGCAGCTTGCCTAAAGTTAGCCTAAGTGAGCATAGGGTGATTTAATAGTTAAACCAGGGACCTCTAGGTCATAGCACAAGTTTTTAACCACTGTGCTATATAACCTTACTCAGTGCATATCACCCTATACTGCTGAATAAAAGACTTGTATTGGGGCCCCAGGGTTGTTTGGGTTATTTATTTATAGAAGCAAACTTTTTAGAAGTAATGTATACAATGATCATTTAAAGGGAACATGGGAAATATTCCAATACATGTTACTAAAACTCACAGCTAGGTGTCACTATCAGCAGGCAGGCAAGTTTATCTAGGTTCACAAGAATTTCAGCACAGATTATATAGTTTGCTTCCTTCAAGACCAGTAGTTAGCAGCTGGATCAGAAATAATATTTCTGACTTATAAACTCTAAGGTAAGTGCTTCACTTTAATTATTAATATAACACAGCATGCCTGCAAGGCATGGAAACAATTTGGTTAATTATATCACCATTATTATTATTTTGCATCTCAGCTGAAATAGGTTGAGAATATTCATAATTATACTAAGAAGCTCAAGAGGATAGAACAGTGTGTTCCCTAGCCTTCTGCAAGATGAGTAAAATTTCTTCTGGATGTTTTTTGACAATTCAAAAAACATTACAAGGATAATCTCATTACATTTGCCCCCCAAAAAAGTTCTGCATGAAAATCACAGTGATATATTAATTACTAGATCTTCACTGCGGATCCCATAACCACACAATGATATGTGTTTTTGGACAAAACAGATATATTTTCCACTGGGGATATCTGGAAGCAGGTTATTTAGCCACTTTAGATCCTGCCCACATCAACCATGTGGATAGATGGGGAACTAGGGTGGACTGAATCTTGTCATTTATGGATAGTGGGGGCTGAATGCCTAATTCCCAATAAGCCTCACTAACATGCCTCACATAAAACACTGCTTACTGGTTGTGACTATGGAATGATATATGGGTACAATATTACCAAAATAAATTTTGGGACTTATCAGATAGATTTTACAGTTCTCACAGGACAATAAATGAGCTTTTAAAGCAGCTTCAATTTCCCCCATTATAGATTGCAGACGCTGCAGTGCCATACAAATAACTGTCACAGTGTTGTTTCTCATGTATGTCATCTTAAAGAGTTTGAAGTTTTGCAAACAGTTGTAAAGATACTCACAGCAGGCAATGCAAAGAAAGAAATGCCAAGCAGTGCAAACCCTGCAGAAAGCAGCCTTCCTAGCCAGGTGAGAGGGGTTTTGTCTCCATAGCCAATTGTTGTCAATGTGATCTGAAAAGATACAATTATAATTCACTGTGAGAAAAAAAGAGGATGATACACATGTCGATAATTTTAACATTAACAGGGCAATATTCACAATGGCAAAATGATAAAGAGTAACCAAAATATGAAATTTTCCTGGTCCGTAAGTAGTGATTTGAATGGGGCGTGCTCACTAAAGAACTGCCTCATTCCTCAAATTGGTGGTGCCTGGTGTCCACTGGGACTGGTAGGGTTGGGAAGGCAGGGAGACTAATAGCAAGGGAGGCCAGAGCCAACCAATTCTCATTTTGTCTTCCTCCTCATCCCTGTTGAGTTCTACAAAGGCAACACTGAACCTAAGGAGGAAGTTGACAGGCAGTGCCATCCCATGGACTGCTTGTAAATAAGAAGGCAGGCAGGTGGGGGGGGCAGGCTAAGAGCAGAATGAGATTGCTGGAGCAGCCTCCACTGCTTTAATTATGGACCCGCCTCAAATGCTTCAAGCTGTTTTTGATATTTCTCCCCTTCTCAGAAACTGGATGTAATCCTGCCTGCAGGTGGGAAGTGGCTTGTTGGTATTGTTGGGGTGAATGAGTGGGCATAGAAAGGGTTAACTCCCTTCCTGGTGGCTGATTTGTGCTTGCAAATGCCTCCCACACTTCAGCAACTAGATCTAAGAATCCACACTTGCACATGCAGCATGCCCATTTGTTAAATAGCAGAATCAGACTCCCTTGAAACAACTGCTTATGAACCCTGAGATAACAGAGAGATTTAGTTTAGAATTAATCTGGATGTCTAAACAAGTAGATTAGTTGAAATATATTCTCATATGAGAGACACCAGAGAAGTTAAAAAGACCAGGAAAACCCTCAATTAGGTTTTAAGAAAACACCATAAAATGTGTAATCAAGGCCATTCAATGAAGTTCATTTAGAAGGTATTTTAACCATTAAACCACGCACATCACTGTAGCTTTTAAGAATGACAACAAATTCAGAAGTACATGCTACTGGAGACCCTATTATAGAGGCAGTCTAGCATAATAATTTTTAAGAGGAGAAACAATGACTTGACTTTTTCACTGCGGGGAACTTGTGTCACCATCCCTTTTATTTGCAGAACCCCTTGGAGAGGGAACTCCTTTTTCAAGCTGCAATTTGTTTTTACTCTTTAAATAACAGTAGAGCTTCCCCTGCTGTCAATACTGCTGTGTGAAACTAACTGTATAACTATCATGGGCACATATTGTGCAGATCCTGTGTCACCATCACTGATGACAAGACAGAACGGTATCTTACACACCTCTTTCTCTATGCCTCTGATATGGATACAGCGCCCTGATTTCATTTACCATTAACTACATCTGTATGCTGTTTCCGTGCGTTGCTCTGGTTTGCCAGAAGCGGCTTAGTCATGCTGGCCACATGACCTGGAAGCTGTCTCCGGACAAATGCCAGCTCCCTCAACCAGTAAAGTGAGATGAGTGCTGCAACCCCAGAGTCGTCTGCGACTAGACCTACCGGTCAGGGGTACCTTTACCTTTACATCTCCACAGAGCTTGAATGGCCACACCTAGGCAACCAGATTGCTTGCTGTTCCATATGCAAATTTGCAAACCAATGCTGCTTTGTTTGGTAAAAAAGGTCCAAGCCAGAGGGTGGACTCTATCTTGTTTCATCAGTGCAAGGACTTATGCTTGTGCAATAGAACTTTCCCCCTTCTCTGCTGCTGTGCATCCAGTGCCCCCCCATTTATTTCACAGGATAAAGTCTGGTCTGGAGGGTTAGGGGAACCCCCTGAACAGACTTAGGCAGGAAGGGCAGGAAGAGGGGACTTCTATTTTGAAAGCAAAAATCCTTGCACTTGCAGAAGAACTTAGTTGGATATTGCCCATAGCTGTGTCCCTGAGGAAGGGCCGTCATTTTACTGTTTTGTAAACTATAATTACTATTGATAAAGTTTTATCTTTCAGTCCTATCTGAGACCTCTTCTTTTGCTTCTGCATGCAGATTCTTTCACTGACTGCTGCTTTGCATAAGTTAAAAAGGGATCAATTCATAGCTTTGAATTAACCCCCCCCCCCCAATATTTACAACCAAGTCCCATGAATTTCTCTCTTGATTGGCTTAATAAAAATAAATTATATTTCCAAAATAAATGTAGGGATAGCAAAGACCTGAAATGTTAACAGAGGACTAACAAATATATTTCCATTCCTTGATGGCCCTGCCAGTTCTACAAAGTTCTTTCCTCAGCAAATCAGCATCAACCTGTTTTATCAGGAATGGACCTGAATAATCTGGCCTTCATCCAGGTTGCTATCACTGCCAGACACTGGAGAATAGAGAGATGTTTCCAAACTACATTTGAAGAAAAGAAGAGGAGCTTATGAAAAGGATAGCGCCAGCTGTCATCTATCTTTAATGACACTGCTGGCTCACAGTCTCCGCAGCAGAGAGATATACCATGGGTCCTGTAGATCTTTATATAATTGCAAGCCCTTAGAAAGAAAGAACAGCAGCACTTCTCTCTCTCTCTCTCTCTCTCTCTGAGCAGCATCCAGCCTGTTCTTTCACACGCTCAACAGGTTCTGAAGCCCCCTGACAAGGACATTACACCTTTTAAGTGTATCGGAGACTCCTTGCCTCCTTTGAGCCCTGCTGCAGGGTGGTTCTTGAGCGATAAAGAGATGTCACATCTTCACAAGTCTACTTCTCAACAGCGGACTTGTTTTTGCCTCAACACTGTAATAGTGTAATTCAGAAGACATTTAGATTGTGAACTCCTAATGTAGGTTCTAACATCCTTAGGGCAGAGCCTTTGCTTACATTTCTCTGTGAAGCACAAAGTACACCGATGGTGCAATATAAATAACAAGCAATAGTAATGAAAAAAAGTGTTTTCCTCAACCAGTCTAACTAGTTTTCCACAACAGCAATCTTAACTTTATATGCAGATGTGAAGGCCTAGAACAGTGATGGACAACCTTTTGAGCTTGGTGTGTCAAAATTCACCAAAAAACCGAGCATAACTCGGGTGATGTGTCACTTCAAGAAAAAACCTATAATTTCGCGATATTTCTAGTTTAAATAACAAAAATGTATAATTGTAATATATAACTGTATTTAATAAACCAAAAACTAATTATTTAAGCAAACCAAACCAAAAACCCCTTATCACAAAGTGCCCAGAGTTGAACTTTTTGGGGGGAGCTGCTGACCAAAGTTTTGGAGGTTTTTTTGGGGGGGGGTGCCAAAGTTGCTTTGCTTTGGGGGGGGTGACCCAAAGCTGCTGCGCTTTTGGGGGGGAAGAGAATAGAAATAAATGACGAATAATACCTTCGCTGGAACTAACACGCAGCACCGACATAGTCTGGCAAAGTGCCAAAAAACACAGCACAGAACTGGTTAAAAACGAACGCTGTTACACCCAATCATCGTCTGCCAAAGCGCCAGAAAAAACAGCACAGAAAGGGTTAAAAACACAGCGGAGACAAGCTGTAGGAGGAGCGGGAGAACAAATGGGGGGCAGCAGCGTGAATGGGCCGATGGGGTGCATGCCAGCAGTGAGGGCTCTGCGTGTCACGTCTGACACGCGTGTCATAGGTTTGCCATCACTGGCCTAGAAAAAAACCAGAAAATTTCAGGAAAAAACTCGGGTTTCCCCTTTTTTGTTTTTTACTGAAAAATAGGGAAAATAGGTAGGAAAAATAAAAAATAGATTATGGAATGTTTTATTTTAACATGATGAATAAAATATTTTAAGATAAGGGGTTCAAATATTTTATAAACCATTTCTAAAAAATATGTATGGTATCAGATTATTCTAATTTCTGTGAGGACAAGCAAGTCCTAGGTTACAAACTGAACTCTCCAATGCAAGAACAAGATACATTTCTTCCTTTAGGAGGTGCTGTTGTCACCAGAAAAGAAAAAGGTTTCAGTTTTGTTTTTGCATGCATGTGGTATGTATGGTTCTGTTCATCTTCACTAGGCCTCAAAGCACTTGAAGAAAATATAGAGCAACAAAAGGGCCTGAAAGTATATAGTTTACAGTACTTAATTTAATAAGGTTAGGGTTAGGGTTACTTTTGGATTTTTAAAAATTGTTTTGTGGAGTTTTCTTTGTTCCACATAAACTAGTAAACAGTTCAGGAGATGGTTGCTCTATTTGTTACAAATACAAATAAATATTATTTTAAAAGTAAATTCTGTTATTGAGAACTTCATCATTTACCTTGCTGTGTGAACAAGAGCTCATGCTTATCTTTATTTATTTCATAAAATTTATATACTGCTTGATTGTAAAAAAACAGACCAACCAGCAAAGCAGTTTTCAAAATGTACCTTAATTTTGCATAAATGCTTTCGGCAGCTATGACAAAACAAAGAATTATGATCTGTAATAAGCAAAATCTCTCTCTTTCTGGCTAGCCCTAAGTTTCTTTCTAGAGAATTAAAAATTCCTTTTGTTATGATCTTCAGTAACAGACACATCTTTGAAAAGGTCTGGAACTGGTATATCCAAATTAGGATAATATCAAAAAGCTCTTAATTCCCTAGGTATGTTATTTAATGCAGCAAAATTTATTTCAGTACACTACGGATAACTGTTAATTAACCAAACAATCCAAAAATTAATCAAATGAGGTTAAGTGATGAGTGTCTTTCTTATTATAATACAGCTACTCTAATTAGTGAAATCTTAAATCTTAATTAACCATACCAAAGGGACACTTATCATTTCTATCCACAGATCTTTCTGTCATGTGGGACTAATATGCTTCAAAGCTTCAAATACCAACATAATTCAGTTGCTGCCAATATGACTTAAGGCTGTCTTCTCTGATTATGAACTGGTTTGCATATCACGCTAAGCCAAACCATGGCTTAGACAGCAGGCATAGGCAAACTCCAGCCCTCCAGATCTTTGGGACTACAATTCCCACCCTAGCTAACAGGACCAGTGGTCATGGATGATGGGAATTGTAGTCCCAAACATCTGGAGGGCTGGAGTTTGCCTATGCTTGGCTTAGAGCAGGCATCCCCAAACTTTGGCCCGCCAGATGTTTTGGACAACAATTCCCATCTTCCCTGACCACTGGTCCTGTTAGCTAGGGATCATGGGAGTTGTAGGCCAAAACATCTGGAGGGCCGCAGTTTGGGGATGCTTGGCTTAGAGAGAAATCATAGGCTCCAGGAAAGGAGCTCCCTGCCTCATTGCTCCTTCCTGGTCATTCTGCTTCTGTGCTGCACTGAACTAAGTCACAGCTGGCCTAAGCATGCTATCTGAACCTGACTTACAAAGTAATAATGAGTGGTAATCAAGATCTGTGCTATGGTTTATAGCTCATGTTTGTTTGGGGGAGTTAAATCACAAGCCCTGGACTGGATGATACACCAAGCCAAACCATGACTCTGCCTAGCCGCAGAATGGCTGGGCAAGAGCACAGTGGCTACAATCTCCTTTCCATGAGCCTGCAAGGGAGCACTTTCATGCCAGGCCATGGTTTTTAAATATTGCATAGTGTAAATCATGTAGGTCAGTGGATTCTGTACTTACTGTGCCCCACCACAGAGCATCTGCATATGTAGAAAATTGAGCATTTGTATCTTTTTCAACCAGGTAGACGAGGAAAGATGAAAAAATCAATACTAAAAATCCTATGTACCAGGCGGTGATTAATTCCTATAGGATAAAAAAAGAGTATTAAAAACAAGCATTTTGAAAACCTATCTGTACCAATACCATTTATTGGAATATTTGTTCTTCCATATTCTATAGTTACTTTATTAGTTACATACAAAAAAATTCCCTGAAATACATGCATGAATGACTGACGAAATTCAGAGAGGTGAAGGATATGAACAGGCCCTTACCTTGCTATGTGCATAAACCACTGAACCTAACAATTTCCAGGTTCCTCCTCTTCGGTCCATGCGCACCATGCGAAGGATCTGTAGGAAACGAAGACTTCTCAGTGCTGATGTTGCAAAAATGTTACCCTGAGTTTTTGCAGAAACAACTGCTATTGAAGCGATGAGAACAATGATGTCTGAAAGAAATACATTACAAAATACATTAATGTACGCATATGGACCAGTAATAGCTTGATAGTATATTGTCATATACTGGGTGAATTGGATGGCTTTGTATGTTAAGAATATTCTTTTACAGTATTTATGCTGAAAGAAAGTGAATTGTAACAACAACACCCCTATAAATGCAAAAAAAAAATACAATACTATAAAATGTTGCAGTGACCAGTGTGAAGTTCTATCAAAAGAAATGCCTTTTTACTCATTTACAAGAATACACAATTTACAAGAATACATAATACACAACCATCTTACCCAAGTTCTTAGACAGCCTCCAGTTATTTCAGGCATGTGCTCTACAGTCCTCATCTAATTTGTGTGTGTCAATTTCATGGGACCAAACTTTTAACTGAAAAGGATCTAATATAAGTTTTTCTCACTAAAAGTTCTATGCAGCTCACATATACCTAGTATTGGGAACATTAAGGAAGTTTTCAACAATGCTTAATTTTTTGTTCTGATCTATGGGTTGGTTGGTTTTTAACTTACAAACATGTATGTATGTATGTACACCCAAAGGTTCCAGGACAGAAGATTTATTTACCTTAAAAAGCATAATTAGCAATATCTGAAATCAGAGTAAATAATAGATTGCCCAGTAAACCCCACCATCATCAGGAATAAAGTAAAGCACACTCTCTATCCACAATGTACTTTACCCCACTCCAATGGTTGAAACAAAGAGGTACATCTTCACTAATCGGCAAAAAATTGTTGAAGTTGGGAACACCTTGAAGGGGACATAATTCCATAAGTGTGGTGCCAGAGGAGAGAAGGCCCTCCCATGTAACCTCCATGCTTTGAACCTCACTCAGCAATGGGATCACAAATGGGACCTCCCCTGCAGATCTCAATACACAGGCAGGTTGGTATTAGTGGAAACATCCTTGAATTGCAAAATAATTGCAAACCAGTCAAATTGTAATAATTTGAAGTGTGGCTATTTAATTGAAGAGTGCACCCTTTTCTGCTCCTGTTAATAGATGGAATTGTTAGCAATACATTTGCCCCCTTTGGCTACCCCTGAGAATAATCGGAAGCAGTGATAATAACTGAAAATGCACTATAGGGATGGAATCATCATGCTGATGCAATAAATTTACAGCAGCAATTCGTGTATGAGATTAGCATTCGGCTGACATACTAGCTTTTATGTAGGAAGGAGCTCAAAGGTACTATTCCTTCATCTGAAATTTGAAAGTCCAGGAAAGGGTGTATAGCACACTTTGCTTATATATTTGAATCATTTTACTTTCCATTAGATTAGCATCTATTACAGTCTCAATCTAAACCCACTGACATGGGAGTGACAGCTTAATCTTATGTTTATCTACTCAGAAATAAGTCCCACAATGCACAATGGGGTTTACTTCCTAGTAAGTGTTTTAAGATTTGCTAGTGTCATATTGGGGAGCAAAATGCTGTAGTTATTGGGACAAACTAATGTTTACAATGCAGGATGTGAGCTTTTGAGTTCACAGTATTCTATTTCAGACTAGACGAACTACCACATGACTATTTCTTGATAGTAATAAATTTAATATTTTACTGATGTTATGAATTTATTATAATGGACCAGTGGAGATACCTGATTTAATATATGTCCACGGAGCTTACTTCCCTGTATGCACACCAGTTCTAGCCACATTTCAAATCATTTGCACCTTTCCCCAAGCAAAGGGTTGGCAATGAAAAAGCTACCTGTTTTGTTATCGTATAGGCAGGGCAATAGACCTGTTATTGCCATGTCCCGAGTTTCAGATGCTTTATTGTAGCTGCTTCCTTATCCCCCCTCCAAAAAAAAAATATCTATGGGAATATTTAATGATGTTCTTAATGAAGCCCTGAAATGAGAATGTTTTCTGTAGTAAGCTACCTTTCCCTGTGCCGATTCTGGAATTTCCCACAAGATCCACTCATCCCAAGTGATTCCATAATTCAGAGGTTACCAAAGCAGCAGTGTCACATTGCTCTAATAACCATCTCACTGTCATGGGAGATGGCAGCCAACTCTTGAAATACAACCCTCAGTACACCAAGGGTCTGAGATGGATAAGTGTTGAAAGCATTTTGCACCTTTCAGAAACTGGTGTTTAGATTAAATTTAGAGCTTTCGCATGTCCTGAAAAACTAAAAGTGACTTATTTTTGGGGGGGGGGGTGGGGAACAAAATTCTATGCTATTTCTAGATAAAGATCAAATTCAATGGAAGCAGAGGTGGTAAAATTTGTTCCAAATAACCTTTCAATGCAGATAGTCGTACACTGATGTGCTTGTAGATGAGTTACAAGTAGGTAGCTGTGTTGCTCTGCCGTAATCAAAACAGAATAAAAAAATTCCTTCTAGTAGCACCTTAGAGACCAACTAAGTTTGCAATTGGTATGAGCTTTCGTGTGTATGCACACTTCTTCAGATTCTTCAGGTATCTGAAGAAGTGTGCATGCGCATGAAAGCTCATACCAATGACAAACTTTGTTGTCTCTAAGGTGCTACTGGAAGGAATTTTTTTATCTTGTAGATGAGGTTATTGTGCTCACGGAACAACTTCCACATGTGGAATAGAACCTCCCCCTCTCTCCTCCCCCAGCATCCCCCCAAAAGCTCTGAATGCCTGGGGAAAACACTAGAGCAGATATGGAAAGGGAAGGAGCAGGAGACAAAATTCCATTGTGCAGTTGGAAGTCGTTCCATTAGTCCAATGACTTCGTTATACACAACCCTTGATTTGTGTGTGTATGTAAAAAATTGACAAGCAAAATACAGATAGACTTTGCATTATTTACATTTCAGTTTCTTTGTCAATTGCACAGTTGTATTTACATTTTTTTAATATAAAAAAAGTTAAACAATATTTTAAACCAGCATTAAACAGGCTTTTCATCCTTCTGGAGTCTGAATTTACTCCACAATTTTAACTATTATTTTACACACAATCTACTGGAAAAGTCACAGCTAGTTTGAATGTTGTGTGTCGGCCTTTTCATAGCTTGAATTATAGAGCTATCTCATTCTGTAGTGGGCTTGACAACAGTCCTAGGGATTGTAATTCAAAACCATTAGACTTTTAAGTCTTGTTCTGAGGGCAACTTGTGTGCAGGGTGACTTTGCCCAGCAGCATGGGGCCCAGAAAGCAGTTGGGGGGGGGGAATGCTGTATCTCTTCGCAACTCTTGTGAGATCTTGCAGGATGCTGGGCATCCTGTACGATTTCGGGAGATGCAAGAGGAGCCAAGGCCTTAAAAGGCCTCACCCATGAGGATTCGTGGCCATTTTGCCCTACAAGCTTCCCACCCACCTGCTCTTGGTGCTAGAGCCTCACTGAACTAACTACTAGGGTCACTGCTTTACAAGGCCAGAAATAAGTTTTTTCCTTCCCAACTTGAGTTGGCCCTCAGTTGGGAGTTTTTTCTGCCTTTCCCTCAGTGACATAAAGCTTTGCTTACATTAGGTGCTGAGATGATTCTGTACTTTTGTGGGGCAAAAATGGCATAGGGCAAGGCCAGCATAGTAAAGGGGCTCCCATAAGGGGCCTGAGGAAAGGGTTGACTAAGGCATGCTACCTGGCTGGAATTTTGCACCCTGGCTGCCCAGTGAGAACTTGGATGCCTGGCTTGCACCACACCAGGGTTCAATGCTGGGTGATCACCATGGATGGGATAAGGGTGGGGTGCCATGCTCTGCCATTCCACCAGCAAGGACTGACTGGAATGAGGCAATAATCCTTGCCTTACTGCCATGCCAAGCAACCCTGCTTACCTGCTGTAGTCATTAAAGTTTCAACCTGTTTTCACCCATCACTGCTGCCCTGTTTCAGTTATTGCACCGTTCTCATGGGTCACAGAATGCATTAGCTCTATATACATATGTGTAAGAGAAGAAGGTTCATCATTTTATAAAACTGCTGTTGGTAGTCCTTCCAAAAGTATTCCATATGCCACCTTCACATTGTTGTTAAGGTATTTATGGATTGCACGTTTCTAATTTTCACACTAGTTATTTATTTTGTGCACAGATGGTACGCTTAAGGTATGTTATTCTGGGCTTTTCTAGATTGTTGCTTTCATACTGATTTTATTTATTGTCTACTGATATTTGCTTGCCTGATAATAGACATGTGCTGAAATGTGTTGGGAATTTCAGCCACAAGTTCTTTGTGGTTTCTGACTTAGAAGTGGCTATTTTTATTGTGGCTGCCTGCTCCTTATTTGCTTTTGACACAATTTCTCAAATGTGTACTAAGGCCTGTAGCTGCTTTCCTAACATACTTCATGTGGCATCCAGGGAATTTGCATTCTACAAACACTACAAACTGCTGGCTTTGCAGGTGATATTCTGTTTAATGTACTGAGGCTGGTTAGCCATTTTGCTTCTTAAGGAGATGGTTGCCCTAGTATTACTTCAGTTCTTAGTTTGTGTAGGTCTAGAGCAGGCATTCCCAAACTTCAGCCCTCCAGATGTGTTGGACTACAATTCCCATCTTCCCCAACCACTGGTCCTGTTAGCTAGGGATCATGGGAGTTGTAGGCCAAAACATCTGGAGGGCCGCAGTTTGGGGATGCCTGGTCTAGAGCCACCTTCCCCAACCTGGTGTTTTGTCCAGGTGTTTTGAACCACAACTCCCATATGCCGAAGCCAGCATGGTCAGGGATGAGGGGAGTTGTAGTCCAACAACACCTACAAGCCTCCATGTCTTAACAAATTTTCTCAGGAAGGGAGTCTGAGGAACTGAGGCAAATAGTAGCAAAGAGAGACAAAATTCTAGGCTTTTCAAAAAGATAAGCCCTATCTAACCTTTTGGAGTTCTTTGAGAGTGTCAACAAGGATATGGACAGGAGTATATGTTGTGTTATTAAATTTTCAATAAGCTTTCAAAAGCTAAAAGCAGTCATGAGATGAGGGAGCAGGTCCTCTTATGGATTGGTAACAGGTTAAAAACCAAAAAGCACATTTCTCACAATGGAAGGATTTGCCCCAAGAGCTCAGTATTGGGATCTCTGCTTCCTTAATTGCAGTTAAATGACCTGGATTGGCAGGGGGGAGCAGTAATGAGGTGGCCAAGTTTGCTTATTGTTCAGGATGGTAAAAACAAAAGAAGATTGTGAGGGGCTCAAAAAGGAGCTTTCCAAAGTAGGTGAATGGCAAATGTGATTCAATGTAAGCAAGTGTAAAGTGATGCCACTGGGGCAAGACTGCCTAACTTCATATATATGCTGCTTATGGGGTCTGAACTGGCTGTCCCTTCAATTGCTTAAACCACCCACTTCAGACAGAGCAGTCAATGGGTTTTTTCTATGGATAGGATAGATATAACAGTTGTTGATACAAGGAGGATACCCTCTAAGGAAATGTTCTATAAAGGTTTAGGTTGTCCTGAGGTAGTTTTCACTGAAATTGCAAAAACATTTCAATCTGCAGATGATGTTTTTGTGTGTGTCCTGGAGGAATTCCATTTTAAATGAATGTGAGCATCAGTGGGTTGATTGTAAAGATCTGTGACTATCTTGTTTTTTATGTGACAAGAAGAACGTCCCATATGATTTGTAATGACTCTATTAAGTGCACATTTGATGGTGGGATGGATGGTTGGTATCATTTTTAAATTGTTCCAAACTTTTGTTGCTTGTGGTCCAGATGACAAAGGATGTCATAAATGCATCACCACAAATGAGCAGCTTGTTGGTGGGCTCCTTAACTATGACTTGTTCAGGCTTCTCAAAAACAAATTGGCATAAAATGGAGCCATGCAGAAGCCCAGGAGCAAACTTAAATAAGTCATCCTTAAAGAGCCCACCAACAAGCTGCTAATATGGTGGTGATACATTGGTGACATCTTTGTACTGGTGAACAGAATCAGTGGCAAATGAATGCTAGAACTTAAGGAGTTGTATCCAACTACAGTGGTGCCTCACAAGATTAATTTAATTCGTTCCACAAGTCAATTCTTTTTGCGAAAAATTCGTCTTGCGAATCGCGGTTTCCCATAGGAATGCATTGAAATTTCTTTTTTTGCCCATAGGAACGCAATAATTAAATTTCAATGCAGTCCTATGGGAAACCGCGATTCGCAAGACGAATTTTTCGCAAAACAAATTCGTCTTGCGAGTCACCATCAGATCGCAAGACGCATTCGTCTTGCGAAAAATTTGTCTTGCAGGGCATTCGTCTTGTGAGGTACCACTGTAAGTTACACTCAGAGTAGGCCCAATGAAAACAATGGACTTGTTAGTCATGTCCATGAATTTTAACGGGCCTCCTCTAAATGTATTGCACAGAACCAAAGAAAAATATTAACTCTGTCCTGCCATCAAAGTTACATGCAACAGTACCACTGAAAATTAATATAGCCCTTTGTCTTGTCATGAAACAAAACAAAGTAACCACGAACAATTCATGCAATCTACTGTCCTTCCATTTGCACAAAGTACTTGGTATGTCAAAACAGTGTTCAGATTCCTATATCCTGCCCAACATTTACTTTTAGATGTTTTACATGTAGCATTTTCCTCTGTTTTTTAAAAACTATTTTATTATTATTAAAGGTTTATTGGTTTACAAAGGTATGTGCAATGTCTCTTTTTGAAAGTTACATTTTCTGCAGGTCAGTTTCATTTGTTGAGACATTAGTGTTACATTAGGAAGAAAAGGGGGAAAGAGGTGGAGGGGGCCATGCTGGGTGGGGTGGCAATGTTTCTATTTTACTTAATGTATGTGTGGGGTTTTGTGTCCGCATCGTTTGTGCAGGTTCTTTTTGCTATTCTCTTGTTTTCCTTTGGTGGTTGGCCTAGGGTGTGGTTGTTTGTTTGTCACTGGCTGTGGTGAACTTTGTTTTCATGTGTGAGTGGGGTGGGTGGGTCTTTTTGGATCAGGTTAGCCATATTGATTCGTATGCTGTTGGTGGATTCTTGTTTGTTGTCTTGTTGGGCTGTGTATGTAATAAAGGGGAGCCATTTTTCTCTGTTAAAGAAACTGGATTTATCTGCTTAAAGCCAGACAAGTTATGATTAATCATCACCTACTCGTAAAAAGTAATTGGCAGGATTATCTTCAGGAAATTCTCTGAATAAATGGCTCTGTCTTGATTTTTGCAGATATTGTCATTTTAGCCAAATCGTCTCCTGAGTTCTCAAGAACATACACAATACTCTGGATGGAAATCCTGTTAATTATCAACATGGGAAATATTAATCACCCAGCCTCTCCAGTTTTAAAATTTTGTTTCAAGTTGCAAGAAAACTTAGAGTTTTATGATCTAAGAAACTAAAGTGGCTTAGATTTTGAAATATACTCGGAGTCGAGAGTGAATTTCATGCTCTTTATTCAGCTCATATTCATCAAGGAGAAGAAGAGAAGACGAATGGCTCTTTCCCCAAAACCATCTGCTTATATACATTATTTACACAATGGGCCTTGCGTGATTGGCTACTTCAGGGCTACACCTGTGGGCCAATTATATTGTGGATTGACTTCTGCCTGCAGCCTGATTGGCTGCTCCTACAGGCCAATCAGGTAGCAGATTCACTTCTGCCAGCCGCCTGATTGGCTGCTCCAGCAGGCCAATCAGGTTGCGGATTCACTTCCACCTGGAGTTGGATTGGGTAGCTCCCGCTGATTCTGAATCCTATTGTTCTAGGATTCAGCTCAGTACATAACACCCCTCCCCTGTAAGTTCCAGTCCTGCCCGGGAAGTTGCATTCGTAGTCCCCAAGGTCTGCTGGCCGCCTCCGTGTGCGTTGTGGCCTGGGGTGTTCCTTGGTCAGGGGTTCTGGTTCTGGCTCGTGTTCCGAGGCTGCTGGCTGTGCCGGGGCTGTCTGGTCTGGCGCCACTGAACCACTAGGTTGTGACTCTGGTTCCGGTGTCCTTCCAGCCTCGGGGCGCCCCTCTGTGCCTACTGCTTCTGCTTCCCCTGCCCACCCCTCTCGCTCTACAGGCCTCACTGCCCTGCTGTCCCCTTGGGACCCCTCTGTCCCGCTCTCCTCCCGGGTTCCTCCTGGGAATCGTCGCCGTAGCTGGTCGCAGTGGCGGCGCCAACATTGCCCCCCTTCCGTTAGTACCTCGTACGACACGGGACCGGTCACCTTGGTGACTGTGGCGGGTACCCATGCTGGGCCTACCCCAAAATTTTTTGCATACACTGGGTCCTGGGCCACAAATGTCCGGGGGTTCCTGCCTTTCCCCACCACTACCTCATCCTGAGCTCTGTCGGGGTGAAGTCGGTCCAGTCTAGTTGCAAGGCGCCGGCCCATGAGTAGTTCAGCTGGGCTCCGGCCCGTCGTTGTGCTTGGGGTGCTGTGCTGTGCTAGAAGAAATGCGGCAAGGCGGTATTCCCAGTCCCCTTGTGTTATGCGGCGGAGGCTGTCCTTGGTGGTCCGCACCATGCGCTCCGCTTGGCCATTGGTGGCAGGGTGGAATGGTGCTGAGCGGATGTGGCGGATGGCGTTCTGCGCTGTGAAGGTCTGGAACTCCTCTGACGTGAATGCGGTTCCATTGTCCGAGACGAGGGTGTCAGGGAGCCCGTGGGTTGCAAACAGCTTACGTAGTACCCGGATGGCTGCCGCCGTAGAAGTGGACGGTACCAGTGCGACCTCCAGCCATTTGGTGTAGGAATCCACCACTATGAAGAATGTTTTTCCCTGGAAGGGGCCAGCGAAGTCCACGTGCAAGCGTGACCATGGATGTCGGGCGGACTCCCAGGGCTGGACTGGGGCCCTTGGGGGATCCGGGCGGGATTCTTGGCAGGTCTGGCAGTGTTGGACCCAGGCCTCTATCTCTCTGTCAATCCCCGGCCACCACACATAACTCCTGGCAAGGGCCTTCATCCTCACTACCCCTGGGTGTGTCTCGTGTAGGGCTGTGAGGACCCTTTTGCGGAGGGGCTGGGGAACAACAACCCTGCTTCCCCATAACAGGCACCCCTTGTGGGCCGACAGTTCATGTTTGCGGTTTGTGTAGCCAGCGAATTCTGGCCCGGGGCTGCTGCTGGGCCATCCTCGCCACACCCAGTCCAGGACCCGGGAGATGACCCTATCTTTTGTGGAATGGTGCGCAACTTCTTGTGCCTGAATGGGTCGGTCGGGAAGCAGCTCCAGGGTCATAACCTCTTGCGCAGGCGCTGGGTCGGGGCCTGTTTCTGGTAGTGGTAGCCTGCTGAGTGCGTCTGCGTGGCCCATCGCCTTCCCAGGGCGGTGGATTAGTGCATACTGGTAGCCGGCAAGGAAAATTGACCACCTGAGGACACGTGGAGACAACACTTGGGGGGTCTGGTTCTCGGGGGCAAACAGGCCAAGCAACGGCTTGTGGTCAGTCACTATGGTAAAGGGCCGCCCGTACAAGAAATCATGGAATTTTTTTACGCCCTTCACGATTGCCAGACCCTCCTTGTCAATCTGTGAGTAGTTTCGTTCGGCTGCAGCAAGCGTCTGGGAGAAGTATGCCACCGGCACCTCTCTTCCATCCGGGAGTTGGTGTCCCAGGACAGCGCCGATGCCATAGGGAGAGGCGTCGCATGCCAGCACCACTGGCAGCCTCTCGTCGAAGTGTGCCAAGACCGAGTTTGAGACGAGCAAGTCCTTGACTGCCTGGAATGCGGCCCTTTGTCGCTGGCCCCACACCCAAGGGGCCCTTTTATCTAGGAGTCTGTGTAGGGGCTCCGCTACCGCTGCCTTATGGGGAAGGAAGGCATGGTAAAAGTTCAATAGTCCCAAGAATGACTGAAGTTCGGGCTTGCTCTTGGGCGCTGGGGCCTCACAAATGGCCCGTACCTTGTCACCGGTTGGATGGACCCCTTCTGCGTCCACCTTAAATCCCAGAAAGTCCACCTGCGGCACTCCCAGTAAACACTTTTCCCGCTTCACCTTGAGGCCCGCTGTCTGGAAACGGTGCAGGACGGAGCGGAGGCGGTCCTCAAATTCCTCTGGTGTGGGCCCGGCGATCAGTACATCATCGAAGAAGGGGGTGACGCCAGGAATCCCTTTAAGGAGAGAGTCCATTAGATTCTGGAATATGCCTGGTGCCACGCTAACGCCAAATTGCAGCCGCTTTACTCTGAATGCCCCTCTGTGCGTCACAATCGTCTGAGCCTCTGCTGTGGCTTCGTCCACAGGCAACTGTTGATACGCTTGGGCCAAGTCCAGTTTGCCAAAGATTTTTGACCCAGCCAGGGTGGCGAGGACATGGCTGACCACTGGCACTGGGTATGCATGGGCCGTGAGAGCCTTGTTTATGGTGCATTTGTAGTCTGCACAGATGCGGACCGAACCGTTAGGCTTGACGGGTGTGACAATTGGAGTTTCCCAGGGGGCGTTGGGCACCGGCTCCAGCACTCCTTGCTCCACGAGCCGGTCCAATTCCTCGTCTATGCGGGGTTTCAGGGCGAACGGGACCCGGCGGGCCTTGTGCCTGATGGGTCGTACAGCGGGGTCTAGCTGTAGGGCAATGGGGGGTCCTGTATATCGTCCCAATGCCCCATCGAAAACCCCTGGAAACTCTTTGCATATGGCGTCCACGTCCACTTGTAAGCTAGTGCGGTTCACCCCGGTAACGGCTAGCCCCAGAGGTCCAAACCATGCCAGTCCCAGTAAGCTAACGTAGGGGCCCTTAACTACCAGCAAGTCCAATTGTTGCTTTCGCCCTCGATATTGCACCCTGAAGGTCCCCACCCCCATTGTAGGGACCTTACGTTTCTGAAAGTCCCGGAGGGTGAATGGGGCCGGCCTTAGTTTGGGACCCCCATTAGGGCACAGTTCCCTTAATGTTCGGGCCGAGATTATGGATAGAGTTGAACCCGTGTCCAGCTCCATGCGGCATGGGGCTCCCTCTATCTGTACCTCTATATAAATTTTCTCTGTGCTGGGATGGGGCAACTGGAATACCTGGTAGTCCGTGATCTCCGTCGAGTTGCCTTGGTGCATGGTGCCGTGTGACCTGGGGCTCCTGGGTCGGTCATCTGATGCTTGTCGACGGGTGAGTCGAGCCCGACACACACGGGCGATGTGTCCCAATTTTCTGCACTGCCTGCACTCTGCGTTGCGGAAACGACAGGTCCTCCTCTCGTGGTTCTCCCCGCAGCTTGCACAGTTCCCTCCTTCTCGTCGAGGCTGCTGTGGTGTGTGTGCTGCTTGAGTGCGCCGCTGTACTCGGTGTACTTCCTCCCTGTCAGATTCGGATTCGTCGGTGAGGTCTTCGTGGTAGACCCTCGGTTGGGATGGCGGGGCCGGTCGTACCTCTTGCGTTGACCTATCGGCGGCTTCGGTTGCCAGGGCTTCCTCCAGAGCAATCTGGAACGTGAGGTCTTTTTTGGCGTAGAGGCGTCGTTGCAACATCTCGTCCCTCAGGCCACCGACGAGGCGGTCACGAAGCATGTTCTCCAACTCTGAGAAGTTGCATAACCGGGCGGCTTGGCGGAGGGAGGTCACAAACCCAGTTATGGTTTCCCCCGGGGCTTGCTGCTTTGCGTAGAAGGCATTTCGGCAAGCTACCACCGAGGGCTGTGGTGAAAAGTGCTCCTTCAGCCGTTCCATTATTGTTTTGTAAGAGACGGTAGCGACATCTCTAGGTGCAAGGAGAGCCCGGGCGATTTCAAACGTCTCCTCTCCACAGACGCTGAAGAATGTCGCCCTCTTCATGGCATCGTTGGTGACTTCTTTCGCTTGCAGGAGGAAGTTGAAACGGGCGGCGTACCCTTCCCAGTCTCCTGATGCTGGTTTGAATGGCAAGAAGCTGCTGTCGGTTGCCATTCTGGGTTCCTTGGGTCCTGGACCTGAAGCCTGGATGCACGGTGCGATGCAGCGGTGCAGCAGGTGGCGGTGCTGCGGTGCAGTGCGTGGTGGCGGTCAGCTCAGCAGGATCCCATCCTCGTCGCCAGTGAAATATACTCGGAGTCGAGAGTGAATTTCATGCTCTTTATTCAGCTCATATTCATCAAGGAGAAGAAGAGAAGACGAATGGCTCTTTCCCCAAAACCATCTGCTTATATACATTATTTACACAATGGGCCTTGCGTGATTGGCTACTTCAGGGCTACACCTGTGGGCCAATTATATTGTGGATTGACTTCTGCCTGCAGCCTGATTGGCTGCTCCTACAGGCCAATCAGGTAGCAGATTCACTTCTGCCAGCCGCCTGATTGGCTGCTCCAGCAGGCCAATCAGGTTGCGGATTCACTTCCACCTGGAGTTGGATTGGGTAGCTCCCGCTGATTCTGAATCCTATTGTTCTAGGATTCAGCTCAGTACATAACAGATTTCATAATAACAACTTGGACTGGGATGAGAAAATTGATTTGAGCTATTGCTGTGCAATATAATAGTGTTCTCTGGTAGCAAAAAATACAGGGGGGGGGAAAGGGTGCTATATTTGAATTACCTACTCAATGGGAATTTTTGGAATGCATCTCAGCATTTAATGCACTTCAAACTACCTTTAATAATGTGGAAGAGAGCAATTTCAAGAGGCCGTTTCCCCAATATTATTGCTTTTTGGTGTGTGTCGTCCCCCCCCCCCCAAATGTGGACAGCTATTCATCTTGGTTTGTTAGTCATCATAGTTCTACACAGAGTAAATCCATGCCCATTAATTTCAATGCCTCTACCCCCCCCCCCGAGTATGATTAACAACCCTTTGTGTTAAAAAGAAAACACAGACCGCTTGTTAAACTGAATTGGCTAAAATAAATAATCCAGGATAGAAAGAAGCCTGTATGAGTCCACAAAGCACTTCCGCGTGTACGCTGGTAAGCGGATGTAACAAAACTTGCTTTAAAATAGGGCTGGAGGACATATTTCACCCAGGGGCCTCATTTCCCTCTGGGCAACCTTCTCGAAACCATGTGCCAGTGGTGGGCAGGGCCAGAGGCAAAAGTATAATATAGTTTTGTGTATTCAGGTAGGTAGCCGTGTTGGTCTGATGCAGTTGGGGGGGGGGGAGTTGTCCAGTAGCACCTCATAGGCCAACTAAGTTTGTTTTGGTATAAGCTTTCGTGTGCATGCACACTTCTTCAGATACATATAGTTTTGTGTAGTACAATTCCACATACATGCACCACCCTGTCCACTATATAGACCAGGGGTCCCCAAACTTACCCGGTTTTGGGCCAGATGCCCGCCACGCCGATTGCGTGGTGGGCCGGAGGGTGGGGGAGCAGCGCGGGGGCGCAGGAGCGCGCGGCTGTGCGCGCCCATGCACAAATGCTATTTCTGGCACATTCCTGACCTGGAAAGCGCCAGAAATAGCTTGTGCGCATGTGCAGAAGCCTCCTCCGACCTGGAAGTACACCGGAAAGGACGCTTGCACGTGTGCACAAGGTATTTCCATCGCCTTTCTGGGTCGGAAGTTGGCAGCCACGCCGCACCGCGCCGGTAAGAGTGGGCGGCGGCAGCGGGGGTCCCTGGGGGCCGCATAAAAGAGCCTCGGGGACCGTATGTGGCCCCTGGGCCGTAGTCTGGGGACCCCTGATCTAGACAAGCAAGAGGCATGTTCAGAGTTCAAGGACACATTCCAGCCAGACAAAAACACTTGAGGTATGAAGCAGGGCTAATGAGGGATGTGGCCTGGGGCCAGATAGAGAGGTCTGGGGGCCACATTCAGCACCCAGGCCTGAGGTTCCCCACTGTCAGGGGGTTGTTGCGGCTACTCCCGAGTAAAGACACTCCAGTCCGTTCTGTCTTTTAAGGATTTTATTGTGCATACTATTTACAGTGCAGAGATAGCAGAAAACATGACCTCCTAGTCACTCGCAGAATCTGGCAATGGCGCCTGTCTGCTTCGGGGCCAACATAATAGCTTGGGCACCCCAAAACGCCGCCTTCTCACCCTACGTTTGGGCGCTTGCCTCAATTCGGGCGCCAGAAGCGGCTGTGCTCCCTCCTCCAGCTGTGGGCTAGTGCGGTGCTGGTGCTCTGATACATCGCTGAGCCTTCCTTCATCCACTAGTTGGCTTGGGCAGTGCAGGGGCTCTGATACCTCACTGAGCCTTCCCTCCATTCCGCTTCCCCCTTCATTCCCCCCCCCCGCCTGACCCTCTGCTACCGCTCTCGCTGGGCGAAGTGCTGGTCAGGATGATGGAGGGAGGCTCTCTGTAGGGAGTCCCCCTGACACCCACCTCTGCTTTAAAATATAGCAAGTCCCCATCCTGCCAGATGGAATTCAAAGGCTTGCAAGAAGGCATATTTATGGGAAGGCAAACTGGAGTAGCTCAGCAAATCTGAGGCAGTGGCAATGAGCATGCCCAGACACTGTGAGGACTGGGAATGTTTTGGAAGCTGAGTTCCAGCCAGGTCCCTTTTTCACTTTCAGTTGCTGAGTTCAACTGCCACCCCTTTGGCTCATTCACACAGGCAAATCCAGCCTGTGGTACTTACTGACAACAAGCTTAGACACTTCTACTCAGAAGTAAGTCCCACTGAGTGCAAAAAAACCTTTCCCCCAGGTAGATGGATCTACTTGGGTGTTGAGAAGATGGGTGAATTCTTGGGGCTGCCCTAACACTTTAAAAAAATCCCTTAAAGCAAGTTCCCCTAAAGTCAACCTCAGTCCTGCTGTTGCAAGGAGGCAGCCTGACAAAGTAAGGTAAATCTTCCTCTCCCCACTCCCTCATGCTTTTCCATCACCTGTCCTGACAGAGAGAAAAAAGGAGGACAGGAGATAATATTCTCCCCAGGTTAAGCACTGTGATAAACACCTCTGAGTGTTAGTGACTCAAAGGATTGCATACTCCTATGCTGTAGCAAGCTGGCCCAACAAAATACAGCATATTCCGGCGTATAAGACAACTGAGCGTATAAGACGACCCCCAACTTTTGAGAAGATTTTCCTGGGTTAAAAAGTAGTCTTATACGCAGGAATATACAGTACTTAACTGCCTCAGTTGTATCTCTTATTCTGATATTAAAATAGTGAAATATATGCTTATACCAACCAAACACTACATGCATTTTCAGGTACATATTTACAAAAATACACACAGGATGATATCAACAAAGCCATACTCAGAATAGACTCATGAGTATTTTACGTTATGTGGGATAGGAAACATCCACGAATAGGTCATTTCCCACCTGCATTGCTGCAACATGTTACATATAACTGGATGGGAAACCATTTTCTGCCTGAGGGATGCATGCCTTTGTGGCCACATCCCAATGCAGAGCACAGCCAGAAGCAAACATAGGCGTGGCAGGAGACAAAGAGTAGTTAGAATAATGAATGTTATTCTTACCTATGTATAATAGACTAAATCCCAGATTTGTCTGCCAGGCCCCACCCTTGCTCTTTAATTCTTGAAAGCTCTAGCTAGCAAAGGAATTCTGTAGCCCTTCTATCAGCTTCGGCTCTTCTATTTTCCAAACGCCTTCCAAGCCCAATTCACTTTGCTGCACGTGGCAGGGCAGAATTTCAAACAAATGCATGTTCTCCCAAGCCCACATTCCCAGCATGTCCACACTCTTTATGCTGGCTTGGTCATGCCCACAGAATGGAAGACGGCCAGATTCCCAAGAACATGCTCTATAGTGAGATGGCTTCAGGTACCAGGCCTGTTGGCAGACCAACTCTGTCCTATAAAGAGGTCTGCAGATGTGACATGAAGGCTGGCAACAGCAACCTTGCCATGCGGGAATCCCTTGCGGACAACAGCGGTGCCTGGAGACAGACAGACAGACAGGCTGCGTATCCATAGCAGGGACCAGAGGCAAAATGACTGCTGGGAGGAGTGCAGAGAGAAGAAACACCATGGAGCATCTGCAGAAGCACAACTGTACGCCTTCATCTGCACCAGCTGCAACAAAACTTGTCTCTTCCGCATCGGTCTCTACAGCAGCAGCTGCAACCTTCCAGCAGCTTGACCTCACCCCCAAAGTTGCACTCCTCCATTGTCTGTCTGTCCCCAGGATGCCAAAGGTTATTTTCTTTAAAACCGTAAATGGCTCTGCTTATTTTGCATTTGAAGGAAGGCATTTTACTGTATGTACATTCTAATCCTCCTCCAGAACTGAAAGTGAGAGCCACTCCTTTATGAAGGTAATATCACCTAAGGCCCACTGGGCTACTTCTCTTTTTTGGGGTGTGTGGAGGTGGGTAGAGAGGGGTTACACAAGCACAAATGACTGTACAAAGCAGAAGAAGCAGCAGCAACCAAGTGGTCAGGGAAAAGAGTGAAAACATTTTTTCACCTGAAATAGCCAGGGACTTCTGAAAACCTTTCCTAGCTATTTTCCAAGTTATTTAATGGTATGCTATTATATCGAATTTGAAACTATAAAAACTTTTCTATGATTTCTTTTGTATAGGTCTTCATAATGAAAGCTGAAGGTTATTTTGTTTGTTTTTGCTTGTAAGTTGTTTTGTACGCTTTCTTTAGTGGAAAAGCAACTACTTTATAGGTATCCTATTCAGGGTCATCAGTCAAGGGGCCAATTAAGATAAAGTGCATTTACGTTCTGTTGAAATAAAAAGGATGTAAGCAAAGTAAAAGTTTGCTTTCTTTGGATTGCTCATCTTAAGTGACGTAAGAAACAGCTATATTTACTTGTACCTGTTCAGTTGATGCAATTTCTTTTCCTGCTACGTGTGTGCAAGATGCTGAAGATCAGCCATGACATCATAATAAAGCACAAAAGTAAAATTCTTCACTAGAATACTATGATGTATTTCCTGTGACACATCATACATGCCTGCTGTAACATTATTCTTCCTCAGGTCCTCACAATGAAATAATCCTCCTAAAAGCACAATGCAACCATCCCTGAAAAAGAATACCTTCAGTCTGGGAAAGGCAGGCTGAAAGTTCAGGAAAAATGCTCTCAACATAGTTACCGGATCTGCATGCATTTCTTTCAGAGGAGAAAGAGAGGAGGATGCGGGCCCGTATTATACAACAGCTAGCCGCGATGGCCCGTTTCTATGCTCCACTGTTTGGAGGGCGGAACCTTATCATTACCAATACAGTGAGTAGCGGTTTCTTGCTGGGACTTGCAGATATAGTTCAGCAGTCTTTGGAACGAAGGCAAAATCCCAAACGGAAGTGGGATCTTGAGCGTGCATCTCACATGTTTATAACGGGATGTACCATGGGACCGCCCCTACATTACTGGTACACCTTGGTAGACAAACTAACCCCGAGAAAAGGACTTGGACACATCAAAGTTGTCATCATCAAGGTAACAATAGATCAGCTTTTTGCTCCATTCTTCGGGTGCTGGTATTTCATGACAATGGGACTACTTCAAGGTCACACCGTGGCAGCCAGCTGGAAGGAATTTAAGGAGAAATTCCCAGAGTATTTCTTGGCAGAACTCACTGTGTGGCCAGCAGCTCAGATGGTCAATTTTCTATTTCTTGACGCTCGCTATCGAGTGCTATTTGTGAATGTAGTGACCTTGGGGTGGAACATATATCTTTCATATCTCAAACACAGAAGTTGAGGACTGCAAGGAATTGGAAGCAGAAAAGTGAAGCACAAGTATACTTCTCTGGACTGAATGTGTTGGCTCAAAATACAAACAGATTTGATGCTGCCCCCTTGGAATTTTATTGTTACAGTCAGTGCTTTTTCTTTTTTTTAGATAAAAAAGTGTCGGTACTCACCATGAAATTGTTACAGTAAATGCCACACTTTTAACATTTGGGGGGAAAGGCACTGCGTACCCTAGAGTACCCCCAGAAAAAAAGCACTGGTTGCAGTCCTTTTCACAAAAAGCAAGATAGAATAATGTTTCCCTATCCTAGTTTCCCCATGTATTTTTTTTTAAAATTAAACATAATTCATTTATTTCATAAAAATTATATACTGATTGATTGTAAAAAGAAAACCCTTCAATATGGTTTACAAACACAATAAAACGATAAAATCATCAGTGAAACCCATTAAAAACAACTATTCAAAATACTGTACACAAGACTAGGTTAAGAATCCAGTCCTAAACTGAACAAGGGGCTTCCTTGTATTCATTCATCTCAAAAAATTATCTGCCTTTTTCCAGCTATTAGCAACCACTCAAAGACATTTACCTTAATTGATCATTTTTAAAATGTACACACACAGAAGAGGTTAAAAACCGAGAATGCAAGTGGTTGTTTTGAAAGTAGCCCTCAGGAGAATGTTCAATCAGCCCAAGGATTTCTCCTTGTGAGGGAATGTTCTTCCCCTCTCCTCTCCCATCACCCCCTAAATCTCTTCTGGAGGTTCTCCCAACCTTCCAGAGCAGATTTGGAGATGGCTTGCGGCGCATGCAAGAGAGAGGGAAATCCCCTTGAGCTGACGCTAATCCTTGTGCTAGTGCAACAATTTAGTTGGAACACCACCCAGTTATTATTTCTGAGTAAATATAAGTATAAAGGACTTAAATTATTGGGGGGGGGGTTCCTGCCCCAGGAAATGTATACAATTCAGTATTTTTCAGCCTTGACTGAGTCATAGGGCAAACATTTCAGATGTAAATGTCCCATGAAACCGAAACAAAATGCAATAGAGATTTTCTTTGAGGAAACAGAGGGCTTATCCACATTTACCTTTTGCACCACTCTGTCCAGGCACAGGTCCTGCTTTAAAGCTCTGTGTTTGAGCTTTTTGGGTTTTTGTCATCATCCCCACCTCCAGTTCCCCCCACAATAACTCATTCTTTATTGCTCAATCGGAGCAATCGTCAATTCGGGTTTCCCGTGGATTGACACTTGCTCTGCTCTGATTGGGCGCCAAAGAGCAGGATTTTTGCAAGGAAAGTTCCAAAAAGAAAAAGGTGCTAGGACACAGAGTTTTAAAGTGCAGTCCTTGCCTGGAAAGAGCGGAGGAAAATGTGGATAAGCCCTAATTCATGTTTGCTCAGTTTATGCAGCTCAGTCTCCTCCTCTGGCTTGGGGACATACTACAAATTCTTTCCAGATTTGAACTACTAATCACTACAGTCCAAACCCCCTTTTTGCTGGACTGCATAGAGTTCGGTTGGGCAGAAATGTCCCTCTTATCACCCATGCTGACTCCCACCCAGAGAGAGATGCCAGCACCACTCAGCTAGTGTGGAACTCCCCATTTTGCCTGCCGAATGTGCGAGTGAGAGTACCATTGGCAGGGTCCTCACTATCAACAGCCTATGGAAATCCCTGAAATGGGTATTCAAGGGTCAAAGAGGGGCTGAGCCAGGCCAGTATCCACTGAATGCTGAGCTGGCCCTGCTGCCATCACATGACGGCATTGAGCCCAATTGCCAAAGCAAATCCACAGCATTTTTGGCTGCCCACTACATTCTGCCCTGGTGGGAGCAGCGTGGCAGTCCCATTAAGCCTGGCCAGAGCCTGGATTGCGCCCTTACTCTTGATTTAGGAATTCTTGGCTGGAAAAATAACAACAGCATCTGAAACATTTGCACCCCTTTCACCTGGCTGGCCCGTACCTCTAGGCAGTGTGAGGAAGCAGATTTTGAGGTATAAATGGGGTAATTAAAATGGCCAATGATGTAGTTTATTATTCTGTGCTTGCAACTGGGGAACAGAATTTTGAGTTTCTGACTCAAGCACCAAAACATCTTGGATCATCTTGAACAGCCCCGTGTTGGTGAGAGCATCAGACCTGCTTACATTCTTCTCTTGCCCACTTCAAATCTGTTTCAATTGCGCAACTGCACAGGGGGTAGTCTTGGTGGATTGTTCTCACAAGCTGAAGTTGCTGTTGTTGCTTTAATTACATTTGGGAAGCATTAAAGGAATGGAATAAAGAATAATCGCTTGTCACAATTCAGGAAAGATAACGCATTTCTTTCAAAAACAAGAAACCCACAACATGACTCAACAGTCAGTAAGAAGGAAGGAACAGAAGGCAGGGAAGGAACAGCCCCAAGAACCTCACAGCTGGATCCTCCTACAGTAGGATGATTTCCCCAGCTTCATACTGACATGATTGGTATGCTGGATGGTTCTCAAATGCCCTCTTGTCCTGAAGGTACGGCCCAGAACTGAATTAGTTCTGGTGAGGGCTTGCAGGTCTCTACAGATCAGAGGTAAAACACACACCTGAAGGATTAAAGAATAGCTTGCCAGTAGCTTACAAAACAGATTAATGTGCAATGATGCATGCCTTTAGCATAGGAGCAAGCAGAGCTGCCATGCAGACTAATTCGCTAAACAGAAGTACTGGCTTGGGTTGAAAATACCAAACTCTGGTGGACTTAATAAGGAATGCAGGAGAGAGAGTGAGTGGGGAAAAAAGACCCTCTGAATGTACCCTCTGCAAGAAATCTGCAGACAGCAACAACATCTGTAGTAGTTTACTGGTGGGCTGCTTAAGTCCACTGTAAGGCACTGGTACATAGGGTTTGGGGGGACGGGACCTGGAACCTGAGACTCTTACTAAAGAGCTTTACTACATAGCAGACTAAAGGTACGATGTGTTTGTTGATGTGCACTAGATAGCATCACTCAGTGGGGCACTAGCATCATGGCTGGTGCTGCTACCACTTAACAGTTGTAAACTCAGCCCCAGGAACAAACCCACTGTGCCTCAACCTCCCAAGGGCATCCAGTTCCCCCCCTTCAGTGGTGCTTTGTTGTCGTACTATCATATAAGCCACCCGTGTCCACCTTGATCTCCCCACCTGTTTACTATAGCAGCTGACCTAGGAAATTTGCGCTTGACCACAAATGCAACCAATTGAAAGGCATAATAATATTAGCAGCAGACGTGCCAGCTATTTTAATATCAGGTGGTGCAAGCAGGGGATGATAGCAAAAAGTTGAGAACGTGGTTAAAACGCCCATGTTAAAATAAAGCACCCAGCATCATAATCATAAGCTTTTAAGAAGAGTTCTCTTGTGCCATTCTGCTTATAAATGCATGAAGGCTGCTGCTCAAACTTATAAGTTCATCTATTGTGATCCATAGCTGCCAAGTTTTCCCTTTTCTCACGAGGAAGCCTATTCAGCATAAGGGAATTTCCCTTAAAAAAGGGAGAACTTGGCAGCTATGTTGTGACCTGAAAAGGTAACAATTATCTAGTGAGGTATAAAGAAGAAAGGGTGGGGGGCAGGGGGCAGAGAACCACCTTTCCCATATACACATAACCTCTAATGGAATTTTCTAATTAGCTACAACAATTCTGTCAGTAGAGAGGACTTTAAATTCACACAATTATTTAAAGGGGGGTACTACACTTGCTTAAACAAAGCCTGACACTCAAAACTGTATCATGTATCATGCTTTTAATTAGAAATTAATATTTCAATTAATTTAGCATTGGCATGAGCAAGGTAAGAGAAAGGCTCATTTGTAGCCTTGTCTGTGTCAGGCATGTTCCTATTTAATCTATTTTAGTATATCTGCATTCCCCCAGCTGCCTCCAAGAACAACTAGGAGTGGTTGAGGAAGGTTAGGCTGAGAGATACTGACCCCAAGAGCTTGCCAGGCAACATCAATAGCAACTCAGGCAGCCAGCCCTTCTCCTCCTGCACCTCTTTTTCCACAACAGGCACCCAGGAAGTAGAAAGATCAATTAGCAGTTCCCCTTGCAAGTTCTCCGGCACCTCCATTTTCTCATCCTCTTCGCCATCCTCTACAGCTGGTTCCCAGGGGTCAATCAGAAGCAGCTTCTTGGGGCGCTCTCTTCCACCACCACTTGCCCCCCGAGAGTAAGAGAGATATCAATCAGCAGCCCCTCTTCAGCTCCAGCCAGCTTGGTATCTTTTTCTTCCACCGCCGTCTCCTGGCATGGAGTCACGTTTTGATCTCCCTGGAGACTTCTCCCCCACACTTTCAGCGGCTGCACCTGCTGCTCATAGTCCTCTCGCATCCGCTCCCGTTGTTGCCTTTGGTGCTCATGCATCAGCTTCAACTGCTCAAGGACTGCTGTTATTTCTTCCTCCATTTTCGACTTCTAGGCCTTCTCTCCAGGAAACCCAGATCCCACTTCTGACACCAGTGTTACAAAAGCCCAGCGCTTGTCCCTCTCTCTGCCAAGCCGTGGCAAAAGTGCATGGGATCTCAGGCACCCACACGAGGTCTGTGTCCCTTTTGAGAGTAGAAGACACAGTGGAGACTGGGGTGCTTTAAGAAATAGGGTTTATTCACCTATTTATACCCTCAGTCTGCTTGGAGGGGGTCCGGATCTTACAGCATGGCCCAGAGCATTGCAGAAGTCCTTCCTTCACTCTTGCCCAGATGGATCTTCCCTTTCTTCTTCTCAGAAGCCAGAGCCCTCCCCCAGAGAAGTTACCCTGGCAACCTTCCAGATCTCCAATCTCTGGTCACACCTGGGACAAGGAGTTGTTGAAGACCCTTGCGACGAACCCCCTCGCCAACGTTGCCAATAGATTATGAGACTAAAGGGTACAGGGGTAAAGCAATCCCCACTCAATTCCTTACGTCTTAAAATAAACCCCTCAATTCTGGGCTTCTCAGTAAAGAGAGTCTAATTCCAGCTTTCGTGGCCTGATCTCACAAACACTCAGAGCTATTTGAATGAACAACCTCTTGCCTACAGAACAGGGACTCCCTCAACTCAGATCCTCACTGTATCAGTCTGCCATATCACCCTGGCAAACTTGTGGCACTCTAGGTTTTCACCATACTGCCCTTCCTGTGTGACTCTAGGACACAAACTATCCCCTTTTCCTTAGGTAAGTTTTGCCCTTTTCTGAGTCTCCACCTCTTTGAGTTTTAATACGCTGCTGGAAAAGCCAAGACGATACTCTTTGGCACAAAAAGAAGATGAATTTTATTTTATTGAGAACATTGGTTTTTCTTTTGTTAACGATGCATAAGTTTACAAGCTTAGTTACATTTATACATTAACTCTGTCAGACTTTAACTTCAAGTTATCCTAAGCCTAACCTAAACCACCACTATCCTGGCCCCACCATCTTCGTCACCACCCTCCCACTCTTCCAACTGCCAAAACGGTTATTCCCTCCTTTTTAAACCGGGCCACCGTCCCGCCTCCTAAAGATGCGCTGTCAGTTAAGCTGGAGGTGGATTAACTCTTTGTAATCCAGGGTGTAATAAATCTTCCATCCTGGGGCTAATCCGTTACAACCCTCAATGGCTATTGCAATGCTAACAGCTCTGCTCTTCCCTCAGCCAGCCCAGGAATCTCCTTGCAGTTTATAGTCTCCCTGCGTATCACAAAGAACCCCAAATCCTGGCATTTATTCATTTCTAGGGTTTACCCCAAATCTCTAGCAATATGAATTAAGCCCATGACTCCCCAATCTTAGCATTCCACTTTGGATCAGCCTTTGCACAGATACAAGAAGTCCTTCTGTTCATGGAAGGCCGCCTTATTAAAGGGGCTATCTGTCATCTAGTGGCTAATTCTGCTCATGGATTTCTGGACTGAACCCTCTGCGATTGCACACCAGCTACTAAGTGAGAGAGATATAACGTGGAAGACTGTAAATCGCCAAGGAAGGAAGTAGGCAGCAATTCAGCATGAGTGAAATTGATGCACTTATACATATGCTGCTCTTAGTTGGATTGTGGCCTAAGTGTGCAAATCAACAAAACATTTACTCCAGAATAATTTTGCTAAATTTAGTGGGACTACCCAGAAATCGAATGGTTATGGCTCTGCCTTCTTACAGTAACTAGTAACAGTTCAGAACACTAGCCAAAAAATTCAGACTTGAGCAAAAAATGGAATAAAAAAGGCTCATAAAGTACACATGGTATTTCAAAATCATGGTTCCTTACCTATAAATTATAATTGGGGTACAATCAAAGGTGCAGACTTAACTATCTCTTTCAGCAGAATTGCCAATTTCTCTCCCTGTTCTCAAATGCAGAAAACACGTTGATAGCAGCATTTTGCATCAGAAAATATGGCAAGGGAAAGAAACTCTGAGGTTGATTGTAAAGGCAGATCATCATTTTATTTTCCAAAGTGATTATAATGGAGGCATCATTGCCTATAGTGTGCCTGCTCACCCCACTGTTCTATCTGTTCACAGGTTTTACAGGAAATGTTTCAAAAACCTGTTTGATCAGAGATCATAACACACCCCATTTCTCACTCCCTCCCAACAACTGACCCTCCTTGATCCCCCCATTTTTGCACCCCCCTCCCAGAGCATTTCCACCACGACTACACTAATGAGATGTAGTACACACCCTCCACCATACTGAGAAAATCCCTTAATCCTTATTTTATCTTATTTTATTCTTTGGTAGATTTACCGTGGGAGGGGATCACGGAAAATTGCTTCCCTTCCCATTCCAGGAACAGAGCAATTCATGGGGCAAGGTCCTCAGCTCAATGATAGAACACATGCTTCAGATGCAAAAGATCCCAGGTTCAATACCTGACGTCTCTAGGTAGGGCTGGGAAGACCTCCTGTCTGAAACCCTGGAGAGCTGCTGCCTATCATCGCCAACAGTACTGAGCTAGATAGATAATGAAGACTGAGGTATATGGATCATGAATATTGCACTGGGTAGTTTGAATTGGTATAAGGCAGCTCCCTATGTTCTATGAAGATTAAAGCCAAATGAGAACCAATGCGACCAAGAGTGCTGATAGAGAGATTCCATTTCCCTGGTAAAATCTGGAATTTAAAGCCAATGAACCAAGAAGTCACAAATACTTGGGCTACTCACAGGCTGCTTGTGGAAATGAAATTATATACAATTTCATGTGCTATCTATGACATCAGTAATGGCAACTATTAATATTAATAATATTTAGATAAAAAATAACATTCCTCCCAATGAAGCCCTTGGCAGCAAACAATGAAGAAATAAGAGAAAAAAGCCCAGTTAAAGGCAAACCAAGTATCCTCACAACTAATAACTTAAAAATTGCCAGGAACAATATCCTTCAATCACCAAATGCCTGGGCGAACAGGGATTTTTTTTTTTAATGTTTTATTTCAAAAATGTAGAAACAACAACAAAATAGAGTTACACCTTGTAATTACCAACAGAAGCTAATGCATTTAACATACCTTTCTTCTTTATGTGTAGGTAAGCATATATGGAAGATCCACTGCAACTTGGGGATTTTCTGAATACTTCATCATAATATTACAGTACTTAGTCTCTTTTCCATAATCTGAGGAAAGGCTTTAATAAATGTTGATGTATATGTCCCTGATGTGTATATGATAAAAAAAATCATATCACACTATATATATAAAAAAATCAAATGTTTTTGCTTTAGCTTTTTATTTTGCCAAAACTTCAATGTCAAAAGTTCTGAAATTGTCCAAATGTTGTTTACTACCCTGAGAGCAGGCATCACCATAGATACTATTAATTCCTTAGATGCCACTTTCTCATTTTTTTCCTCCCAGACCTAATGCTGGTGTGACATATGGTATATAGTCTGATGGGGAGTATTTTGCCCCTGAAAAGTCCCCAAGCCAGAGGAGGAAACTGATCTGCGTAAACTGAACAAACATGAATTAATCTCCTTGAATTAATCTCTCTTGCATGACATTCATGTTTCCTGGGACATTTGATTCTGAAATATTCGCTCTATGGCTAGGCGAGGCTAAAAACAAAGTCGTGTGCCTTGCTTTGGTGCACTGCTTCAAAGCACTGAGTAGGGAGGGCTCTTTGCAAGGGACAAAGGACTTTACAAGAGCTCTCCTTGGCTCTTTGCAAGCTCCTTCAAGGGTCAGCTGGCTTCGGAGTTGCCTATGGGGAACTTCGTAGCATGGCCAATCCCAGAGTGTGGAAGTCCATGCCTATCAGCTAAAAGGTGCTGACTTCAAGCTCCACTTTCTGCTGGAATTGGCTGCACACTGGAGACCCCCATGGAAACACTGATCCCAGGTGGTTTGCTCTTTGTGCCAGTTCAGCAATCCTCTCTTGCCAATGCACAACCAGGAGCACACTTTAAAGCAGGACCTACTTTTACATTTGGGAGCCCATTTCTTTTATCATATATTGGTAGGGTGGTACTGTTCCTGCTGTGACTCACCTTGGATCAGGCTGTGTCCTGCTAGTGGGTCCCAACCCATAAGCTGAAGACCAACGTGATGTCAGATGCAGAGCAGGTGGGTGCGGTTTGGGGGGGAACGACCTCATAGGCCAAATATTTCTTGTAAACAGACGCTTTATTCCAGTCAAGTGGTATATAAATTTTGTTGAATAAAACAAATGCTGGGTTAAGTTAGGCCTGCAGAATGAAGGTTCCCTATGCCATCATTAAGAGATCATGGAAAACCAATAGAGTTGCATTCCCCTGTCTCTGATCAAAGCCATTGATCAGGGTGACCAAGACTGTTTTGGCGCTAAAATTGTGCCTGAAACCAGGCTGAGATGTGACCAGATAACCTGCTTCTTCCAGGTATACCTGCAGGCCACCATAATCTAGTTGACCAGATGCATATATTAATTCCAGAGCAATATCTTTTTCTTTTCTATTGGTAATTATGGACAATCCATGTACCCATCAAAGGCATAGCCAAATGTAATCTAGGATCTGAATTAAAATAATAGCCAATGCAGTCCTGCCCTTCTGTGACAATGCTGTAGTTCATAACAAGGTTAGCCATGGTTAAAAAACTTACCTATTACACAGAATGGTTTCCTTGCGAATCTCAGCCTTCCCTGCCATCCACGGTACCGACAACAGCAGCCAGCAGACCAGATGCGCATGATAAACTCCAAACCAAAGACAACAATCATGACAGACTCCTAAGGGGGGGGGGGGAATAAGAAATACAGCCAGTGAAGTCAACAGCACAGAAAACAGAAGCAAATACTTGTCAGTATTGGCTTAATTCAATTTCAAGCAGCTGAAATAAAATTGGGGTTTTGTAAAATCTAAAGGATTGCATTGCATGTGACATCAGAAGCTTTGAAAAAGATTGAATTTTCACATAACACAAGGCTGTAGGGAGAAGATTGCAAAAACAAAAAAACAAAAACAAAAAACAAACAAACAAAAACAACCTCCAAAACTCTCTACACATAGAAAAGTAGCTCCTCTGGGAGATGGCAAACCTGGAACATTTCTCTCTTACGTGCTTTTTGTTTTCTACGGACAGGTAGCACTTGCATGGGATTGTGCAGATTGTACTGTGTTGAACTGTCTTTTTCACCTCTACAACTAGCAGCAGCTTGAGGAGGAGCAATTTAAGGTGGGGAAATGGCATGGGGTGCATGTATTAGGATGAACCTTTTACCAACCACCATGGCCCATTTTAAAATTCTGCCTTCCCCCTACTTCTGCTTTTCATCAAATAAAAAGATGCCAGATTAGCCAAACATAAATCTCCAATGTCAAGTTGAAGCCATTTTTTCTTTCTCCAGAGAATTAAATATGGGATACTGCTGCAAAAGTCACTGCTTGCATGAACATCGCCCACCTCCAATTGTACAGTGGTCTCCGATCAAACAGGTTGTGGAGGCTTTTGCGGTGTTTCAAATCCCTGCAGAATTTGTTTGACAAGAGATGGTAGTGAAATGAAAGAAACTGATGCCTGGCCAGCCCTATAATTAGGCAAGACAAAGGAAGCAGCTTTAGGCAGCAAATTTTGGGGTATGGTTCAAGGAAAACACATATATTATTTATGTTATGTTTTTATCACCACAGATGGCACCATTTGGATGTTCTGCATTGGGAACCAGAGCTACTGGGGCTATCTCAGAGTTAGCAGCTACATTCAGATGATAGATTTTCCCACCTTCCAAACCACGGTTTGGAGGACTGGGAAAGTGGTGCCCTGCACTTCCTCTCTCCCTTGCATGCACTTCTTGGTTTGTGAAACCACAATTTGCTGTTTGCGCTTGAATCTTGCTGTCTTGGTTGGGAGGGTTTGGTCAAACCACTAGTTTGCTTTTTCAGATGTCATAACGGCAAACTGTAGTGCGGGTGAAGGGCGGAGGGAGTACGCCAGCCACATTCCTAGTCCTCCCCCTCCATGGGAAACTGTTATGCTATAGTGCCACCTTTAAATCACTTTAAAATTGTTGACTCTGAACTCAGCACCTATGCAACTGCCATTTGATGGAGACCTACTCCAATCAAGCCTGTTTCTGAAGCATTCTAAAACCATTTTTATTTGACCATGCTTTTGATGATCAGTGCAGGTAGGATTGTGTGTGTGTGTGTGTGTGTGTGTGACACACACAGTTACTTGCCCCAAGGCCTCACAATAGTCAGGGTCAGAACAAGTATATTGAAAACAGATGTACAGTGACACAACTTCCAACAGAAATCGGCTTCCAGGTTATCAGCATTGTGTTGGTTTGAAATGATTGAGGGTTCGTGAGCTAGCTTCAGCAGACAAAAGTACTTGAAAAAGCTTATTAAGCAGTTTGTCAAAGAAACAGAGGATAAGATTTATGTTTTATTTGGCAGGTGCAAACATTTCCATGTCCAGGATAAAGCTGTTCTGTATCAGGCGGCTAATTTGTTATCCTTACAGGATGGGGACTGCTGTAGGGCCACATTAGTAAGCAAGCATGAAAAATATATTAAGCACAGGAATTATCGGCAAAGAAAGTGGTGACCCACCTTTTATCCCCCTCCCCGCTCAATACATTACTCATGTTTTTACTCTGTAAGAAACCACACTTCCTTAATCAGTCAACTGAAGGGAGCCGTCTACTGCTAAACAGTCTACCTTTCACAAGCACCACTTCTTTGTTGATTAGAGGATAAAGACGACCAGCTAATTTATTAAAACATAGCTGTATAGCATTTTCCCGTCAAAGTGCTTTAAAGCCTACTTTGTGATGTGCTTGTAGTTTCTGAAGCTTCTGACGTTGGTTGGCTAAGCTCAGGGATGGAGACCATCCCTGTCCGTATAATCAAGCAGTACATAAATTTTACAAAATAAAATAAACATCAAGCTGAGGGGGGGGGGGAGAGACTGAATGCTGCCCAATAGGCCTCTCTACCTGACTCTCATAAATCTCCCCAGGCCACATCTCTTCTCCCAAACCTCACTCCTTTCTGGCTCTTCCAGTACTTTTGCCTGGTTGGAAAGTTTCCTTGAGCATTGACAATGCCTCTTGTTTGCATAGCTGGAGGTGGGGGGGGGGGGCTGTAGAAATGTCTCACATTTGTCTGGCTGGAATGTAGCCTACTCTACAGAGTTAAGACTCACATATATTGTCCCACCCATTTCGTTTGCCTGGTCCCACCTACATTTGGCACCCCCACAAGGGAATGCAGTCCACAGGTTGAAAAAGGTTCCCCCCTTGCTGGCTAAGCTGGAGCAAATAAGAGTCCAACTCACATTAAAAACTGTCCAGAATTCTCTGACGACATTACGCTGCTTTTGAAATCTCTGCATTGGAGACAGGAAATCGGAGCAAGGACACGTGCAAAGAAATCTAACAATGCACAGGAGGGACTGGATGTTATTGGAAAGAGAGAGAAAAGATTGCTGGAGGAAGTTGGGCAAAGCAGGCAATTGGCTAAAAATAGGGGCCTAAGGAAACTATGGCTCGTGGCGAGATAGAACTGAAGAAAGGAGATGTTAAGGAGAAAACAGAACCAAAGCAGAAACTCTCATGAGGCCCAGGAACAAATTGGAATGTGCACTATTGGCAGAAGGAAGTGAGCAAGCGAGGAAGGTTTGGAGAATTGGGATTAGAGAGTCCATGAGCTTCAGAGGGACTCAAAAATCACCCAGGCTTTCTGTTGCCTTTCAGCGACTCTGAAGCTCAGTGTGACCTCAGAGACGAGATACTGCCTTTGCCTGTCCAGTTAGAAGAGGAGTCTTGTTTTTGATGTTGTGCTCTGGGGGCCACAATTTTGGCAGGCTACCAAGTTCATTGGACTTTACTACACTACAGTGGTACCTCAGGTTAAGAACTTAATTCTTAACCTGAAATGATTCTTAACCTGTGGCGTGCTTTCGCTAATGGGGCCTCCCACTGGTGCGCGATTTCCGTTCTTATCCTGGGGCAAAGTTCTTAACCTGGAGCAACCACTTCCTGGTTAGCTGAGTTTGTAACCCAAAGCATCTGTAACCTGAAGCGTCTGTAACCCGAGGTACTACTGTACTTTGCAACTGCTGTCATTTTAGTGATGAGGTTCATAAACTTTACTAAACTGTTTATAGAAACTCTATAGGTTCCCATTCATGATAGATACAAAATAAGAAAAAGTCATTATCAAGTTCCTGGAAATGCTTTTTAAGAAGCCAAAGTAAACAACGCACATGATCGTTGAGAAGTTTCTTTTTAAAACTTGCACCCATTAGGCCAGCCTAAGCTATTTATATGGTAGTAATAACATCATATCTAGATGATTTATTAGATTAAGCAAATATATGGAAAATCACTAGAAATGGAATCTATCTAGCAGTAAATATTCTCAACAATATCTGACATGCCAAATGATCTTGTCATCTTCACTTGTAGGATCAGAATGAAACAAATATGACTGAAATGGATAAGTGACATGTTCACAGTGCCTAGGTAAAGGTAAAGGGACCCCTGGCCGTTAGGTCCAGTCGTGACCGACTCTGGGGTTGCGCGCTCATCTCGCATTATTGGCCGAGGGAGCCGGCGTATAGCTTCCAGGTCATGTGGCCAGCATGACAAAGCCGCTTCTGGCAAACCAGAGCAGCACATGGAAACGCCGTTTACCTTCCCGCTGTAGCGGTTCCTATTTATCTACTTGCATTTTGATGTGCTTTCGAACTGCTAGGTTGGCAGGAGCTGGGACCAAGCAACGGAAGCTCACCCCGTCACAGGGATTCGAACCGCCAACCTTCTGGTCAGCAAGCCCTAGGCTCAGTGGTTTAACCACAGCGCCACCTGGGTCCTTCTCACAGTGCCTACATTGAAGCAAATGGAATATATTCCAGCACATGGAATCCCAGTAAAATACCCTTTGTTGAAAGAGTCACTACACAGAAGCACAGAATCCTAGAATTAATCCTATAAAGGAAGTTTACATGCTCAATGTGTACTATCTGATTCGGAGTTTCATAGGTTCTCATATATACACCGTGTTTCTCCAAAAATAAGACACCGTCTTATATTTATTTTTCCTCAAAAAAACACACTATGGCTTATTTTCAGGGGATGTCTTAATTTTTTCCACCTCCTCCTGCCATGGCTGGCATTGCTGCTGTGCCTATCACTATGCCTTATTTTCGGGGTATGGCTTATATTCCTTGAATGCCTAAAAATCCTGCTACAGCTTATTTTATGGCTACGTCTTATTTTCGGAGAAACAGGGTATATACAGTATATGAGAAATTCTCATGTGAGCAATTTTCACCATTCATATAAGTGGAAGAGGCACCTTTTGAAAAGGTAGAATTTTTGCTCTGTCAAAATGAACAGGGACCCCCGTACAGAAAAGGAAAATGCTTTGGAGCTCCCGTGCTTCCAAGAAATAGCTAGATTTAAGGAGACTGTGCAAACAGCCACATGGGAAGAATCCTCTTCCATAGAAACGTATGAGTCAGTTTTAAATTCTAGTAAGAACACAGCATATATTTTATAATCCATGTAATAAACTACTAGGACATCTCAACCAGGAAAACTAAAAGTGAAATTACTCCCTAAATGCTTCCTACTGTTTGTTTTTTTCTTAGACTAATACCCAATATATTTGTAAAGAGTAAGAAACAGTGAACTCATATTTCTTTAGTATACTATTAGCATCCAGCCTTTCAGTTTAGGATGTATAATCTGTACTAATATTAGGACATATCCTTTGCAGAGCTTGCCACTAAGCAAATGTGTACTGAGCAAATGTATTGAGGAAATTCTTACTCAAGTCTGATACTGGTTTGTCTTAAGGTAGCCTGGACTTCCTTCTCTTGAGTATTTCTGACCATAGGATCTCAACCAGTAGTCCCTTAAGCTTTTTGAAATCAAGTGCAGAGTGCATATCTGACTACATTCAGATTTCTCTTGCATCTGAACCACTTCTTCCCAAGGTTCTTCCACCTTGTCGATCAGTTCCTCCCTCTTGGTGAGGACCAGATCCAAAATAGATGATCCATTTGCTGTTTCTTCCGCCTTCTGGGAAATTAAGTTGTCTGCAAGGCAATTGAAGAATTTGTTGGACCTTACATTCCAGGCAGAGTTTGAGTTCCATCAGATATTGGAACTAGGTTTTGAACTAAGCTAATTTGCATAAGCTAATTTGTATCAGGAAAAGTTCCGTTTTTACTGGAATATTTTCTGATGCCCTTGAGAGTGATCTAATTTAGCAAGTTTATTTCCTTTTGTAATTAGTAAACAAAACAAAAAACTTTGACATCACCAAGCTTGCCATTTATTATAGTTGTATTCGGCACCCACTCATTGTTACTCATGAGCATACAAAATTGACCCCCCCCCCATGTAAAGCACTGCAAAATCTTCCATTTTGGTTTTTTTTTCTGTGGAAAATTTTACACCATACATTGCTGAAACAGGGATCCTTCATGGAAATGGATGGGGCTCCCATGTAAGCATCAAGCATAAATGGAACCTTGGTTCTAAGTGATTGTGTTATCTTAAACTTGTGGGGCAAATCTAGCACTATTGTTTCTAATCAGACCATCCCAATTAAAGTAATCATGGAACTGTAGAACTGACATTAACTTATTTTAATCAGTGCTTGAGTAAGAAAAGGAAACGTCAGGCCAGCTAGTTCTCGATTATTATATAATTAGGTGTTTTATTTGCTAATTGAGCTTATTCTCATTTTATTACACTTCTGCATTTCAGTAACTAACTGTAGCTAGGTAATATGAGGGCTAAAAACTCTAATTGCTTTAATTGGAGGATTTGCACACAGGAGGTTTAAAACTGCAAATGGTAATTTTAATCAGTATGGGGGAAATTTAATTGGTAGGGTTAAGTGCAGTCCAGGTACTATATTATGTCTGGAATACTAGAACCGTGGTTCCCAACCTTTTTGGTATGGTAACCCACAACTCCAAATTTACTCCCTAGAGTGAGTCATTGATTTATTTTTTTTGTCACATGAATTTTTAGATCTTCAGTAGCAATCATTTTAACTGCCTTGCTGGGGTTTTTTGTTTTTGTTTTGCCTATTTCATAACCGTTATGTGACACATCCAAGCTAAAACCTATTTAACAGATTAATGTTAAGTAGTTAACATGTTAATTAATTGTTGAAATATTTATACAGTGGTACCTCGACTTACGAACGACTCGACAACTGAATTTTTTGACTTACGAATGGGGGTAATGGCCGCGCGCTTACGAATGTCTCGACATCTGAAAGAAAACCGCCGTGGTTTTAGATAGGGATTTTTCGACTTACGAATTTTTAGATAGGGTTGCTTCGACTTACGAATGTTTCCGTTTCCAATGCATTCCTATGGGAAATTGCATTTCCAATGGCATTTTTCGACTTACGAATTTTTCGACCTACGAAGGTGCCTTCGGAATGGATTAAATTCGTAAGTCGAGGCACCACTGTAGTACTTACCAAGTTATTCACAGGTTTCTTTTCATAGGAATGCAAGAACACTAATAACCTTATTGCAGGATATTGCTTCATAAACTACAAAAATTATTCTTAAAACTTAAAGCCGTGTTAAATACAGAAATTACGAATACTGTAATGTTAATAGTTTATTCATCCTAAAGTCTATGTTGGAAAGTATCAATGGGATGGCTAATCTTGGCTTTTGTCAATGAGTAGGCCAGTGTGTGGTTTGATGGCTGTTAGATATAGATCCTTAGATCCTTAGTTATAGATAGTGTGCCACTTAATTTTGTTCTCATGCCTGTCATTGCTGAAAAACCTGTCTCTTGTAGACGTGTACTACCAAATAGCAGCAGCTATCTGGGTATTGCTTCGTCAGCAAGCTCTGAAGGTCCTAACACATTGCAGTTCAATGCATTGTTGTTCTTTTTGCACAAATACAACATTGTGACATCAGTTGCAAATGGGTTTCACACCCAAACTTATCTGTTTCTTCAGCACAAAAGTAGTAGACAAACCACGACTAAGCAAACTTCACATCAGCCTTGGCTAAACTATTAACTAACCTTGGCAGCTGATCTGGTGACTGTTCGCCAAAAGATATTCCCTGTATGAGTACCTTGTGGTGAAGTGTCATTGGACCTGCCGCCATCCACCAGAGAGCGTCCCCCAAGTTTTTAAGGGCTTGTTCCGCAAGTGTCAGCACAGCATTCTAATATGCCAACCAAACGAAAAGTTGGAAGAGGTATTATTATACCAGTTAAGGATTAGAAGCAATATGGTAATTGTTTTGGATTTGCTTATAGTAAAACCCATGACTCACATGCGCAGGCTTCACAACCTACTTGCAGGTCACGACCCACAGGTCAGGCAGGCAACGCTGAACTAGAACACTGTACTAGGTGTGTTTCAAGCTAAGGTCAACTGTGAATGTAACATCACCCTCCAATTAATTAATGGAATTAACATCTTATATTAAGGCCACAACATTTATTCAGATAAGAACCTCCCAATTAATTTAGAGGGTGTTCCTGATTAACTTGACAACAGATTTGATTTGTTTTTAAAGTCAATATTTTAATTTTTCTAAGTAGCCCATATGGCAGGCTCCATCTTAGAAGATGTACGTAATATTCTTACGTGGGTCCCTAGTGCAACTACCCAAAGGGTTGCACAGCTTCCTGTTCACTGTGCACAACAACAGATGCCAAAGGAACAACTGAACAGTGGCTTCGTTAAACAGAGAATGAACAGGACCGGCTCTGAGGCCAGTTTACCCAGAACTGAAATGCTGGGGGGCTGAAACACAAACACAACACAAATCCTACCCACCAGCCCACAGGAGAAGCAATGGTTACAGTTTCTTTTAACCCTTTATACACCATATACCGCAGAAGGACGCATTCCTCCTTTTCTCACAAACAAGTGAGACAGTGCTTGATTTGAAACCTGTGTGCACCATGTAAAACAAGGTTTTGTTTTGTTTTGTTAGAACTGTGGCTTTATGACAGCCCTAAAACACTTTCCACACTCCTACATCTCTTTATATTGTTTTGAGTTGGCTTTGGATACAGGGGCGTACCCAGGATCAAAACTAGGGGGGGGCAAGGGGTGGGCCCAAGGCATGGGAGGGGAGGGGCAAGGGGCGGGGCCAAGGCACAGGAGGGGAGGTGTCACAAAGTGGGGATGTGGGTGGGGCTACAGAGCCCAGGTGAAACTGACTCCAGTCTAATAACACCAAAAGGGGAAATCCAGGGAAATAATAAGGAGGATCAGAGAAAGGTCAGGACAAGCAGCTATAAAAAGGGACATTCTCAATGAGCCTGCTGAGGACCAGCTGTGGTTACGCAAGAGCAAGGACAAGGCATATCCCATACTACGCACATGGGCACTCATATTATGAATGAACAGCATCCTTTGCCAGCCTGGCACCTTCCACGTGCTTTGGACCACAACTGCGCTGCCAGAGGCAGATGGGAGTTGTAGTCCAAAGCACACGGAGGGGAATCAGCTTAGCAAAGCCTGCTGTACAGAAATAAATTAAAGATTGCCTGCTTTTTCCTTATCCCATCTTTTGCCTTATCCCATTCTGGGCTGCATCAATAGGAGTATAGTATCTAGATCAAGGGAAGTAATAGTACCACTGTATTCTGCCCTGGTCAGACCTCACCTGGAGTACTGTGATTCTATGATTATATGAAAAGTATTGAGGGAATGGAGGAGGGGGGCAAACTGCAAGTTTTAATATTGTTCCATGCCACCCCAATATCCACAACAGTGAGATTCCAGGGGCCAAGGCACTTACCCAGGGTTCATATTTCCACAGTGGAGATAGTGGTGTCTTTATGATGTATTGCTTATTTACACATATTTATAAGCTGAGCCTACAATACAGGCGCTACATAATTATACTTTGTCCATAATAATTTTCACACAACCATCTTAAGAAATCAATCCATGCCTAGGTAAGCCTGTATAGGATAGCAGCCTGAAGCACAGAAACTATCTACAGCCGCTCCTTTCACTTGAACCCCTCACAGAAATCCTGTAGAGCTGGCCTGAAAGGGACCCCCAGGGTCATCTAGTCCAACCCTCCCGGTAATGCAGGAATCCTGCCCACAGCGAGACCGACCCCTTTCATACGTCCGGATTCCTGTAAGCCTAGCAAGCTGAATACACCAAGGTCCGGACTCTTCTGCCCTGCGAAATGCAACCCAATCGTCTGAATGGTGGACAATGTCAGCAAAACAAATAGGCAAGTTTGAAGACATGGCAAACAGTGGCAAAGTTCGTTATGAGAGGGAGATGGAAAGTTATATTCCTCCTAAAGGAGAGAAGAAGAAGTAAAAGGACTCCAATTCCCCCAAAAGTCCACCACCTGCTTTCTTCCTGTTTTGTTCTGAGCATCGCCCAAAGATAAAAAGCGACTGTTAGGGCAAAATTCTGGGTGCGAGAATGCTCAGCCACCCAGCTCATCAGGCAAGGGCCTGTGGTCGTTGCAGAGTATAAAAGGAAGGAGTCCAGCCACGATCCGGAGCAAACAGCAAGGTTTATTACTGCGCAGCAGGTTCAATGCCAGACTGAACACCATGAACAGGGCTGCAAGAACTTTTAAAAGTTCCCACCACCATCCCATAATGTACATCGAAAGCATCATACATACATCACTTGTGACAGGGTAAAACGTCAGAAAAGGGCAAGGGGCAAGGGGCATTAGCATACAGGTAAACAGGAGGTAAACAGGATTAACATAAGGTAACAATGCACGATGTCCCAGGACATTGTTAAGCAAGTACCAGTAAGTATCTGGGAGGGGATCCTTGAGTACCTGGCGGGGGGGGGGGCAATGGGTCCAGGTGTGAGTATTGCCTCTGGCTTCAGAGGGTTGGGAATGGCAGGAGATGGTACCTGAATGGATTATGGATATGCAGAGGAGCACCACCCTGGCTACCTGACCTCTTGCTTAAAGGATTATGGCTGTTCCCTGCATCCCTGAGAGCCCTTGGCCAGAGTAGCAAAAGGGGGTTTCATTTAGAAATAAAGATACACGGTATTCATTCATAAAGAAATATGGTTACATAGAGTCTCAGGCAACAGAGAAAGGGTAGGAAAGGGAGCCTTTATTACACAGGGCTTGATCTTGAGGGGGTTCGTGTTGGTGCAATACTAGAGTGGTGTTGTAGGATCAAATGGGGTCCCCTTGAGGGCATTTGTGCCAATCTTGATTCCCAAATGAAGCCTCGTTTGGGTGCCCCCCCTATAAAATTCCCTAACAGTGACCACCCAGGTTTTTCTATTGGTGAGACAGCAAAGAAACTAAAAACCGTAATACATAACAACATAAAAAATATCTGTTGTCAATGCCAACATACCATCGCTTCGAATGAAGCTACATGCAGACTCTTTATAGCAGGGGTGGCCAACTTCCAAGAGTTAAAAACTGGCAGTGATTGATCTACCTCCTTTTGGGGGTTCAGGTTGAGGTTGTTGAGCTTTTTTTTAGGAAGGAAAGCCATCCATGTTTTAGGGGGTTCAGGTCAAAGTTTAGCTTTTTTTTAGGAAGGAAAGCCCTGTTTTGGGGGCTTCAGGGCAAAGATGTAGAGCTTTTTTTAGGGGAGCCAAAGTTGCTGAGCTTCTTTGGGGGGAGCCAGTGATCTACCACAGACGTCCAGTGATCTATTAGTAGATCATGATCTACCTGTTGGACATGCCTGCTTTATAGCAATAAAGGGGTGCTGGCCCTTTAAGGCTGAAAGAGAAAACTGAGACATCCATGCCCACCCTTTCTAACACACATCTTTTAAGATCACATCACACAGTGGCTGCCCAAACAGCTTGGATGATAAAAGACACAAAGGAGGGAGGACAATTGGGAAAGATATAACACCATTGCATTCCCATGCCTTCCAAGCCTCCTTATGCAAAACCACCCAGTTAAAACGGAACTCCTTTCACACCTCATTATCGCTGGAGGTTTCATTAAACTGATAAAGATCCCCCCTCCCCAAGGACAAGAGTAAATGCTGTGGTGCCGACCATTTGCTACCTGAAACAAGGAAACAAATTGTATCTTAAATACTGGCACAGGAGCTTTGGAAGGCTCGCCCTGTCCAGCCTCCTCTCTTTGCGAGAGAGAGAGAGAGAGAGAGAGAGAGAGAGAGAGAGAGAGAGAGAGAGAGAGAGAGAGAGAGAGAGAGAGAGAGAGAGAGAGAGAGAGAGAGAGAGAGAGAGAGACTTCAATCCTTCAGCAGCCAGCTTCAAGTTCTCTCGCTCTCGCTCTCTTCCCCCCTCCCTCCCACCGAGATCCCTGGGAGGAACATCAGAGTGAGTGTGGTGTTTTACGTACAGTGTTTTAATCCACACCCCAGCTCTTCCAATTCTGGTTCTCCATTCCCCCCTCCTTGTTTGCTCTAGTAAGAGCAGCGGCAGAATGAGCTGAACGAGCGAAGGCTGTGGGGAGGCAGCCCGGGCGAGCTCCAGCAGGAGGGTGTTGCGCTCTCTCCCCTCCTCTCCCTCGCTGCGTCCTTTTGCTTCTAGAGAGGGGCAGCTGCCAGCTGGCTTCTAGAGTAGGGCAGCTGCCCTAACTTGCCCCATGGTGGGTACGCCCTTGTTTGGATACCGACGCACAACAATCTAGTGCAGAGCTTTCCAAATTGTGTGTCGCGACACGTGTTGGCTGCAGTGTGTGTGTTGCGCAAATACTCCCCGCACTCCTCCCGGGGGTGGAAATTGATTCAACCTCTGATTTGCTAGTAAAACTGAATTACTGTGTTGCAAAACAATGCATGTCTAAAAAGTCACTAACCTGAAAAGTTTGGAAAGCCCTGATCTAGTGTCTAGGCAGCTGTTGCCAGGTCTACGCTCTATGGAGCAGTTGCAACAACCGGGGACCATTCCCTTTCCACTAGTTTATGTGCCATCGCTCAACGGAGACTGCGCCTACATGGCAACTTCCTTTGTAATCCCATTTCAATCCCCTCCTGGTTCTAGAAGAATGATGCAGGAATGGTTGGGGAATCATCTGGCCAGTCACTTGCCTGATCTACCTCTTCTTCCTCTTTTTCCAACCCATCCTGTGCTCCACCCTTTAGCACTGAAGTTTCCCCTGCTTCCCACTCGTCTTCTGGCTGGAACAGTCCCCCCACAAATCACTGAACCCCCTCTCCTGAGTCAGACTCCAGCCCCCCTGAAGAATGACACTGAAGAATATCTGGAAAAGCTGATGGACATAAAAGTGGCTGCCACACACACACATCTCTTGAAAAGGGACTTTCATGGGTGGGAAGTGGTAGTTGAGTCCAATTTCCTGATGTTTGCGACATAACGTACAGATTTTATTCTCACTCCTTTGTTATGGCCAATGGATGATACAGTACCTGTGTATTTATTTGTGCCATCATGCATGGCATGAGTTGATGGGCTGCATACAGCTAAGCTCTACTTAGGGAAGAACTGAAGTTAGCTGAAGTTAGACTAATTTCAGTGGGACTGGATGATGGCTTTAGAGATCAATTACCAGTAAATATATTCTCCTGACGCCCACAGATTCTGGAAAGGAAATTTATGAACATGACTGTATGATCATATTCATCATCAACTCATATGTGTCTTTCTATTCAGCACTTCTGTTGATCTGATCTGAAATAGTGCTTACTCGACTTAATAATCAAACTGTATGTATATGAAAGAATTGACACCCACTGATTAAGAATTGACACCTACTGATTTCAGGAAACAATAACACATTTCTAAAGCTCCTAGAGCTCTTTTGCATATGAATATGTCATTGCTGCTTTGCTAAAGAAAGCTGTGGGATTTCACAAAGCAACATCATGGGAGGGGGAGTTCTTTTTAATTGTGGTGCTAAGTAATGTGCTAATAGAAATCAAAGAGGTGGTCCAAGATCAGATGCATTTAAGAATGTACTCAACTCTGCCACTGAAATCAATGGGACTTCTAAAGTACTAACTCTGGCTGGATTGTGTCCTTTGTGATTACTGTTATATTTCACATAGGCTATTGAAATGGCTTAAATTCCCTTGCTTCTCTGTTGGCTGAAACAATAAGTGCTTTCCTTTGGAAAGACATTAAAACTGCTAAAACTGTTGTTATTGTAGTTTCCTCATTAATTAACACCACTAATCATTAAAACTCTAAATAACCTTTGGTTAATTTGCAGAGTACATGCTGTGGCCATCAAATTCCCATAGTTTCAGTCTGTTACTCTAGAGCAGGCATGTCAAACCTGCGGCCCTCCAGATGTTTTGGACTACAACTCCCATCTTCCCCAACCACTGGTCCTGCTAGCTAGGGATCATGGGAGTTGTAGGCCAAAACATCTGGAGGGCCGCAGGTTTGACATGCCTGCTCTAGAGAATCAGAAGGCATATGGATAAAAAGTAGGGGGAGGGGGGAACCCATTGACATAAATTCTGGGTTATACTCCCTAATCTCAGAAGAATCATGGTTGATTAGCTATGCAAAAATAAACCTAGCAGTGGAATGTAATAAAGATTAAAACAATCCATTTTCTGCTATGTTATCCACACTCTCACTTTTAATATGCACAGTTTTTGAGGCTGCCAACCAGTTTAAAGATTTTTTAGCTTACTAACCGTTTAGGTTTAAATGTATTAATCATTTTAATAGAATTTGCATTTTACTTAGATGGTGAATGTGAAATAACCTATTTATAAAATTATTGAAACCAAAGGGACTGTTAGTCACAAAGTTTAGTTCTATTACATTTATCTGGGATTCTGAGTATTTCTTAGAGTGGCAGAAGGTGAAATTCAAAGTGTTGAATGGGCCATTCCAAGGCAGGATGGATGCGCAATGCAGATAGTTGGTGGTAACTATTTTGACACCACGGATACATCGATACATCGTTGGAAGGAACAGGGACTTGCCCTCACCAACCACCATCTTTTGCTGCTCTTGGATTGAGCCTCTATCGTTGACCATCTGTTAGCTTACTAAATGAGGTGCAAGTGTGCACTGCCACCTCTTATTCTGCTGATCATCTATGATGGAAAGGATGGAGGTGCCTGGATTTGTTTCTCCTGCCCTAAAAAGGTATTCAGTTCTGTGAGTGATGGCAGCACCAATAAATATGTTCAATGTTTTACAATGGCTGAAGAATCACTGTATCTAGACCAGGCATGTCAAACCTGCGGCCCTCCAGATGTTTTGGCCTACAACTCCCATGATCCCTAGCTAGCAGGACCAGTGGTTGGGGAAGATGGGAATTGTAGTCCAAAACATCTGGAGGGCCGCAGGTTTGACATGCCTGATCTAGACGCACTTGATCCGTAAGTACAGTGATGACTAACTTCAGTATGGATTTACTGAAGGATCTGACTTATAACCCAAGTCCCTGTGTGTTTCATGTGAAATTCTAGCTAATGAATCTATGAAGCCTGCTAATCTTCAACGTCATTTGGAGACAAAACACGCACACTCCAAAAATAAATCAATTAATTTTTCCCCAAGATCAAACTTGTGGAGTTGAAGAAGGGGCAAAACAACAACAACAACAACAACAAAAACCTTTAGGTTTGAGTTTTCAGGAGAATGCAACCTCAGCTTCTTATGTGGCACAAATCATTGGCAAAGCAGGAAAGGATCATATTCTAGGCAAGGAAGTGATTCTCCCTGCTTGTGTAGCTATATGCAAATGAGTACTTGGTGAGTCGGGAGGCTAGGGAAATCAACACACCACCTCCTTCGAGCAACATTGTGAAATGAAGAATATGTCTGATGATATAAAACAGACTCTCTTTAAGGGTCCAGACTTGCAACTTCTTTCCATTGCAAATTGATGAAACCATTGGTATTACAAACAAAGCTATCATGCCTTTGTACACTATGCATGGGAAGAAAAATATATGGAGGATTTTTTGACTTTCATGTGAACTTGCACACACTACAGCAGAGTGCATGTTTAAATCCCTGAGGGCGGGTTTTTTGGTTTGGGCTTTTGTTTGTTTTGTTTTGCAAAGAACCGCATTTCATGGGAGAAATGTGTGTGTCTGACAACAGATGGTGCTTGTGCTATGTCAGGGAAAATCAGTGGACTTGTTCATCCGTGGTGAAGTATGACTTTTCCTGACAGATTCAAACTTTTCATGTGGTCAGTTGAACAACTTTGAGTGGTTGTGTTTGGTAGCCTACTTAGCAGATGTTTTTACCTACTTGAACACTCTCAACAGAAGCCTTCAAGGTAGTGATGTGTATATTTTTTACATTGGAGATAAGATTCAGGCAGTGATTTAAAAATTATGGTTAAGGGAAAGCCGAGTAGAAGGTGGTAGCCTCACTAACATCCCAACATTGGAGACATTTCTGGAGTCCACTGAGAAAGAATTGATACCAGAACTAAAAGATAACATCAATGAGCACCTGCGTGATTTAGTATGACTAGCTTCAGATATTACTTTCCTGCACCAAATCCTGAAAACTCATGGATAAGGAATCCTTTTTAATGTGGTGACGTACAACTAACAACTCTGCGGAAGATACACTTGTTGATGTGACTTGTGACGGTTCATCAAAATAATTTTTCTAAGAATGTAGCTCATCCTGGGTGAAGGTTTTTCCTGATTATAAGTAGGTGAAAAAGCTTTGAAACATCAAGTTTCATTCTGTTCCACATATCATGTGAACAAACATTTTGGACATTTTGTTATATAAAGAACAAGCATAGAAATTGGCTCGATGTTAATCTAGATTTGATATTAAAAGTAGGAAATATTGAACTGGAAGTGGAAGCAATTGTTCGGGACAAAAAAAGGCATGATTTCTCCCAACACATTTAGGTTTAGTAGCTGCTAGATATGTCCTAATTTGTTAACTTGCAATACATGTTAGTAAAATTAAATTCATTCCCTCCCCCAACTAAATCATTGTCATTTTTGTGCAGTAATATCACAAATTTTATGGGCAGGTTTTTTTTAGTAAAACTAAAATCCATTGCTTTTTAGGGACTACCCCACATTTTCTCCAAAAATTTGCTTTGCACAGAGATATCAAAATTTTCAAAAGTAGAGGGTCCATGGCTTGGCTTTTGAAAAACAGGGGGCTGTAGTACTTAGCAAATTGGGGGACATGGATCTTGATAACTCTTACCTATTCAATAGTGTGAAAAAGCTCAAATCTGTTTTATGAATTATCTGTGGGAAAGATATCAAAAACTGGAAAGTATTTATGGTAACTCTCCTCTTACCACATACTAACCCCTACATCAGTAATTTCTCTTTACCTTCTCACTGATTTTACATGGCAGACATCCCGTTTACTGAAGGCTGCTCTGACAGACATTGCCCCCCCCCCGAAAAAAGCTTATCACTTGATTTTTAAAGTTTTAAAATGTTAAAATTTAACTGCTAAGTTTTACCTGCTTCTAATTCATATTAAGTAGGTGATTAATGTGTTGTATTTTATATACTTCAAGAGAACAATGTCTTGGATAAATAAGGATGGCTCACATTTCAACTCTAAGAGGAAAGA